>NW_024081600.1:12795-711045 GCF_003009895.1 Hyaena hyaena
CTTCCTTCCTTCCTTCCTTCCTTCCTTCCTTCCTTCCTTCCTTCCTTCCTTTCTCTTTCTTTCTTTCTTTCTTTCTTTCTTTCTTTCTTTCTTTCTTTCTTTCTTTCTTTCTTTCTTTCTCTGATACTCTGCCTTATTTTTCATGATAGTCAGGTTTGCATTTACCTAGAAAGAAGGATTTTGCTACTCTGTTACAACAGTTGCCACTGAAGAGTATGGTTCTTTCTGCCTCAGATCTTTCTGCTGCTCTTGTTTTGTTTCTTTGTTGTTTGTGATCATCAAAATAGCAGGTGTCCCCTTCTGCAAGTATTACTCGGGACTACAGACATGAGGTTTTTCCACTCAAAATCTGGGCAGAAAGAGTTCAGGTTTAGGACTAGAGATTCTGTCTGCTGCTGTGTCACTTCCAGACACGTTTGGGAGAGATTTTAATTCTTCTAACCTAAGTGTTTCAAGTGTCCACTTGTAAAACAAGGGGGTACAGCAAATGCTATCTGAGCTTCCTAAGTTTCCTAAGGTCTCAAGACTACTTTGGAAAAATGGAAGGGTCCTGTAGCTCGCTTCTTTTGAATGAAATAATTTAGTCTCACTTAATTCAGATGAAAGGTGTAAATACCACAGAACAGCCATTCACCAGTCACAGTCTTCAGGAGACAAGCAAAAGCCCAGACTTAAATATGTAAATGGCATGAATCTATCTTTGGTGGCTGCAAAACAAAACCTTTGTCTCACTGAACAAGCTGTCTTGTGATGCTGAGGTTCCACATTTTATCCTATATAATTCTTCCAGGAATTGGTATTTGAAACCTGAGAAGCAATTTAGTGTGCTGCCTAGCCTTGCTCTATTAGCCCAGGCCAACGTTCATGACACATTTTAATAGAATAATGGACAGTTGGGCACCTAAACTTTACCCTGCCCTGGATCGTGTTTGGCAGCTGTGCTTTTTATTCATCAGTCTGATTGAAACTGCTTTCCTGACAGAAGCAAAGATACTCTTCTTTGTTTAGGATTTCCATAAAAGGCGAAATGGAAGTCTTTGCAGACAGACTGGCTTGCCTGAATAAATTTATTTTCCTAGGCTTCTAGCCATAACAGAAAGCAAACAAAGGCCTCTTACCTACATCTTTATGTACACCATAGGATCGCAAATTTATAGGATTAAATTTAAATACTACTCATTTGCTTTGACTTCCTCCTTCTGTTTTAAATCATTGCCCAAACTTGCATTTTTAAATCTTTCCTTTATAATTCTTCACATTTAGCCCTGAGCTATTTGAGCAATCTATCGCTCTGGGTGTGTTTGTCTGTGTCTATGTGTGTACACACACATTGTCTAAGATGATGGCAGAGGAGGACTAGCTTTTTTTTTTTTTTTTCCTAATCCTCTTTCTTTATAGAGAACAGACCTCAAAGGGTTTCCTTTCCTAGCTTAACGTCTTTTCCAAGCATAATGATTCTAGACAGACCAAACAACTGACCAGTGATCCATTGTGTTTTTAATCATTTACAGTCGGATTCCTACATGGTGGTGCCTAATATTTGGTTTTGAAGAATGCTTTCTTGGGGAACACATTCAATCCAGCATTTCTGAGCAATAAATTACCTGTGTTTAGGGGCCCTTGACAGCCTGTATTATTTTGCCCTTGTTGAAAATAATGGATGATTTGGAACAATGCTCCCTTTTGAATTAAAATATAAAAAGTTAGAGTTTCAGAGTTCAAGATAATGAGTAGGCCCAACAAGCAGCCTGGGCTCAAACCTCCCCAAGAGGGGAAAGATGGGGACATGAAGACATAAACATAAGCATGTGTACAGACACATTGTTTTCAGGGTTGGGAAAATGATTTTATACCCTGCACTGCCCCAGATGTTCAGTCAACTATATAGTTGTAGTTGCACTAACATGAGGCAAAGCAGAGCTTTGTGCAAATATTATGATCATCCTGAATCACCTGGGGGGAAATCTGTGGTCTCCTGTTTGATTGGTGAGCTACCCTCTATTTATCCCCAACTGGAGGGAGGGGGGGCAGAGGGCAGAGGTGCTGCAACTGTTGGTACTGTGGATAGATCACAAGGAAAAATGCCTGTTAGCCTAAAATGCATTTGTTTGCACATTGGTGAAAATGAACCATCATCTATTAAATTACAACACTATTGTTTAAATGTTTAGAAGGACAATTATTTTCATATGTAAGTATATATGTACTTATAGGTTGTTCCCAGAACAGGAAATCATCCCAAAGTAGTGATGTCACTTAGAACTGGGACTGTCTTTTGCCATATAAATCATGTTGAGTAGTGGCTAAGTTTCCAGGCTAAGCAAAAGTGATCTGAATTCTCAGTTCTGTTAAACTAGAGTTTATAGATTTCAGTTAGGATACTATCCAGAGGCAATATACCTCATGGGTTAAGAATCAGAGATACTCACCTTTGAATCCAGGCTCCCACACTCACTGGTAATATTACTTTGGGAAAGGTTTGTGACCTCTCTGAACCCCAGTTTCCTAGTCTGTATATTACAGGGATCAGCAAACCACACCCTGTGAGTCAAATCTGGCTCACCACCTATTTTGGTACAGCCTACAAGTTAATTTTGAAAAATATTTTCAAGTGTTAAAATTAACAAATCACATTTCATGACATGTAAACACTATATGAAATTTACATTTCATGATCCAAAAAGAAAGTTTAATTGTAACATTGCCATGCTTATTTGTTTGCATATGGTCTGGTTTTTATGTTATTGTTTAGCTACTAGGCAGAAGGTTATGCCGGGCCACAGAGCCTACAGAAACTAAGATACGTAATCTGTGGCCCTTTATAGAAAATGTTTGTCTAAGCCTACTGTATGTAATATCTATCTTATAGCATTGTCATGAGGGTCGGACATTAAATAATGTGTTAAAATGAACACAGGGAATCACAGTGAAGAAGTTCTGGGCTAATGCTGCCCCTGAAAATGAATACGTGCCTGTGTGTGTGGACTTCACATAGAAAACAGACAAGACTGGGAAATAATTCTAACATACGAGCATTTCTCTTCAATTTAGAAGAATGAGTGATGGTGTCAGAGGGTGTTTACAGAAAAATAGAAGTGTCCCAAATTTGTCAATGTGGGGTTTTTTTTTAATGTTTTATTTATTTCTGAGAGAGAGAGAGACAGCATGAGCAGGGGAGGGTCAGAGAGAGAGAGAGAGAGAGACAGAATCCAAAACAGGCTCCAGGCTCTGAGCTGGCTGTCAGCACAGAGCCTGACATGGGGCTCAAACCCACAAACCGTGAGATCATGACCTGAGCTGAAGTCAGATGCTCAACAGACTGAGCCACCCAGGCGCCCCCAATGTGGTTTAACCTAACTGCAACTAGACTATAAATTTCCATTAGCTAATTCAACATCTATTTTAATAAGAGGTAAATTTTTTCCATAAAAAATACTTCTCTGTTACTTGTTGTTCTTGTAACTGAATATTTTGTGATGGGAATCTATTTAAATTAATAGAAGCACATCAAATATGTCAAATAATGAAAAAATATATTCTGAAGATATATTTCCAAGTCAAATTTTTCATTACTGAAGTAAGAGTGATGAGTTAAATGTAAGGGTACATTCAAGGATAGGGGTTCTCTTCCTCTCTTCTTAGTAAAAGCTACACAACATGGAGTACTTCTTTGGTCAAATGCTATCCAGAAATTTATTTTTCACATTTCTAACAGTTCTATAAGATAAGTAAGAACTGGGAATAAGAATAGTTAATTCCACTGATGTGAAAATCTCATATAGACTTAGATCAAAGGAAAGCATAATGGGACCTTTTGGAATGTACCCCCACCCTCTCCACTTTGATACAGCCTCAAGGAGCCTATAATTAACCCAGGACTCATCTCTAATGGAAACATGTGGCTCTGTTTCTAAATGAGTTTCTACTGTAATTGTAATAACTATTAAATCAATAGCCTTGGCAAAAGTAGAATAAATATCACTATGAGTAGTGAAGCTCACTTATTGGCTCATGCACAGACATCTCGGGCCCGCTATACAACAGTCACTAGATTAGTCCCTGAGTATACAAATGGAAAACAAAACAGTGTCCGCACCCCATAGCTCTTACATTTTAATGAGCAGAGGTGGATAAACTAACTAAGACATATCAAGAAATATTAAGTTCTATGATTGCCTATGTTGTAAGGGAAAGGAGAACATTTTTGATTAGGTGGTCTGATTAAATTAGAGTAAACTATTTAAAGTCCTGGTTGTCACCTCAGAAAAACTTTAAGACTTCATTGCAAAGACTCTCTTACCTCAACAGAAGAATGTGAGAATCTTAAAGGCCTTGTCTTAAAGAACTTTAACTTCAGCCCAAGGTAGATGGAAGCCTGTCTCAGAGAGATCTGTGGGTATAATCATTTTCCTTTAAAAAGATAATTGTGCTGAACATTTTTTAGACTTTTTGTTTTCAGTTTGGAAACTTAGGTGTTTGAGTTTTGGACCGCTTTTTCATATTTGTTGTTTACTAATTTCTTCCCTTCTGTTGTCTTTTTTCTGGAATTCTTTTTGGTCAGCCTTTGGACTTCATGGACTGGTCTACTAATATTCTAATCTTTTTATGCCTATCATAACTTCCATTTAATTTTGTTCTTCTTCCTATGAGAACTTGGTTTTGTATAGGTTTTTAGATGAAACTTTCATCCCTTTTTCACATTTCTAGTTTTTCAAGACCTCTATCTAGCTGACAGATTCATTTTTATAGTACCCCACTGAGTACAGTGACTCCTAATTTATCTGAGAAAATAAATAATAGTTTTAATTATAGCTTTTGTCTGTTCTCTACATTCCTTGTTTTCTCTGAGTTCTTTTTTTCCCCTCCTCTTTGATGCTTTTCTTTTTGCGTGGGACTTTACTCAATAGCCAGAGATTTTGTTCATTTTTAAGAAGGAGGCATTAGAAGACTGAACGGAAGCTCTATGTAAGGGGAAGGAACTTTCCAGCTGAGAAGCTTGTCCTTGAGAGTGATTTATTGGGAATCCTTGTGTTTCATATTAGAAACCTCACCCTACCACCCACTCCAAGGCTTTCCATCCCCTGCTCCCCCTCAACCAGAAAAAACAAGCAAACAAACAAACAAACAAACACCTCCCAATCTTGCCATGTATGTGAAGCAAGAGCAGGGGCCAGCAGCCGCACCATTCAAAGTGTAGACCTTTACTTAATCTTGTTTTCAGGTTGGCTCCTTTCTTCAGCGTCTGCTCTACATCCTGGCCCTGAGCCTGGGCCCTCTTGTTCTGATTCAGCATGAACCTGCAGTCGCCTGTCAGACTGGGAATGGGTGAGTCTGCTGACTGTACACATCAGCGGAGAAGATCATACCTAACTGTCTCTATAGAGGTTCCCTACCAGCTTTCTGATTGAGGCGCCACCCCTTCCCCTGCTTTATGTGATTCTGTCCAGTGTTCTGGGGAGAACACTCAGCTCAGTGTTCATTGCCTTTCTCTCCAGCCAGCACTTTCATCCAGCTTTCTCAGCTCTACTAACCCCTCCATTTACTTTCCATTTACTATAAGCACTTGCCATTTCCACCTATTCTTGTCTCCTCATGCATTATTTTTCTTCAGTGTGTTTTTACCACTTTAAATTCCTTTACTTTCACTTTAGTGAGGTTTTAGCAGCAGGAAGAAATGAAAAGTATGTGTTTCATCTATGTTTAATCAGAAAGTTACTGGATCATTACAAACATATGCAAAAAAAATCTTAAAAGGATGTTGTACTACTTTATTCCAGATACACCAAGAACATATGATTACTAATCTAGACATGCATGCAATTAATTTAAGTGAAACCAAAATTTGGTCTAAGCACTTATGTACTAAACATCACAACTCCTGAACTATATATATAGTTTGTATAATTATTTCTCCCTAAAAAAAGCTATCATAAATAAGGCAAAATGATTGCCTAGTTGTCTAACACTGAAGATTTAACATTTTTCTGTAATATCAGTTGCATAAGGTCTTATGAAAGTCTATGAAAGTTGTACTTAGGTATAGTAAAGCCCATAAAAATCATGAAGAGTGAACTCCTTCACATCTTGGTCTGTATCAGAAGCCTGTAGGTATTTTCATTCAAGGGAAAATTCAAGTGCAAAAATGTAACAAAGGGCATGTTCAATGAAACTTGCTCATATATTCCCAGTATTTAAACTCTTTTGAATTGCCCTCCTCTATTTTTCCTTTTGGGGAATTCCCCACTGTATGCAGTACCCACTTCCCAATAAGAATGTGGGATGAATCAGGTCCTCTTCCTCTTCCCTTCCTGCTTCAGTCAGGCACAGCCCAAGCGCAGAGTCATGGGAACAATTGTGCAGGTTGTGTCTTATTCATGAGGGCAACATGTTAAGAAGGTCAATGGGGACTCAAATCAGAGGAGATCTGCTTATTAGATAAGATGCCATGTTCTAATCCACACAAGAACTTAGTTTGGACTAACAATAGTTGTGGTCATTCAGACTCACTCCCTCCTAAAGGTGCCCTGGTATGCACCTCCATTCTAACAGCATGTGGATCAGACTGATTCTATGGTGTCACCATTGATGAGGTTCCTACTATCAGTTCTTAGGTGATCCTGAGCCTGGGTTATTTTTCTACACTTACCTCTCATTACTTTTGTGAGCCCCTGTAAATTTTACTTGAGCTATACACAGCCAGAGTTGATGATGATTGCCTGAAATCAAAACTTATACAGAGATGTATTAATGGATGAATGAAATACTATCACTTATAGTTTTGTTTTTGTTTTTTTTTTTTTGAGGTGGGAGATGTGGGGTAAGGTGCAGGAGGGATGTGGAGCAGAAACAGAGATTGGTAACTTATTGAAAATATAAGCTCTGGTTCTATCAAAGACCTTCCCATCACCATCTTCCTACCTTCCTCGACCTTGACTCTAACTCTCTGACCTGTGTCCTGATCATAGAGATATGAAGATACCTATTCTTGAGGCCCAGAGCAATTGCTTTCAATGACTTTATCAACACCAGTGAGAACAAAAAATAGTCATGGGAATGTGCAAGAGAGCAGGAGTCTGAATATTAGAGCAAAGAACAATATTCAGCTAGGGATAAGGTCACTTGCTCTTGATGTGGGAGATGAGTGAGAAGGAGGATCTCAGACCATAGGTTTTTAAATAATGAAGAAATTAAATAGCAGTGCCTTTTTAAAGAAATGAATTTTGGCAGAAGGCAGTAAAATGAGAGCTTGCAAAGTAAAATAAAAGGCAATGATCAAAAGTCAAAGTTGTTCCCTTAGTCTGAGGCACCACAGAAGCAGAAGAGCCTGATTAAAATGAGCAATTTACCAGATGTATGTATTATATTATTCATTTCAATGGAGAATGCTCAGAAAAGGAAGGAAGCAAAATTTAGATGAAACAGAGTGAGCTTAGTTTCCTAGGTACTGTTACTCACAAAGGGAAGTGCAGATAAGCCAATTCAGCTGGGAAATAATGACACATACTATGAGCCGGGACCCACGTGGCAAGCTGTTGATACAAAATATTGCAAAAGTCCTTGTCATAAAGGCTCAAGCAACTGGAACCTTTCAAAATGACAGAGTACCCTCTGTGTTTTGCTGACTTTTTTTCTTAGTCCGTAAGCCTCGCTGGACAATGACATACACCAAGATATTTATTAAGGAAAAAATAATATTTCAAAGTGAAGGTAACAGCCACTTATGCTATATTTGAGAAGATGAAATCACAAAGTCTTTGGAAAAAATGGAAGGTGAGTTGTGTGCCCAAGTTGGGTGTGTAAGGAGCCTCCCTGCTTGGCACTTGATTAACTGCAACAGCAGGATCCTGTGGTAATTCGCGCAGAGGCTAGATTGAGGGTTTTTTCTTCAGTATTTAGTTCACTTATAAATTATCTTATAAATGTTAATAGTGGTCCTGCTAATGGAAGCACATGGAGTTACCTAAGGAAATAAGTTCAGAAGGTGTTTGGGAAATGCACCCATGGGCCATGGAAGAATGAAGCCGGTGACCTATGACACTCTGTGATTTATGTTGCCAAGGTGCACATTTGAATCATGGGGCTCTGCAAAGCTGGAGAGCGCAGGGAGTCATCTGGTACATTTTTGTTGTTCACTACATATCTTTAAATAAACAGTACTTCTTACCTTTCCAGAAAATCGAGATTTTTGTTTCACCACAGGAAAACAGCTGGGTGGTAACTGCTTACATTTAGAGACTAAATTTGGAATGATGGAATTTCACGCTGAGATCCTTTGGGGGTAGTTCAAAGAGATAAGTTTCCATTCCCCAGACCAGCTGAAACTGAGGATAGACTGCAACAAATTTTAAGAGTATGTTTGTGTTGGTCTGACGTAAAACACTGGCTTTCTGATAAACATAAAATGCATACAATGGAGTAACATCGCCCAGACACAAGTATCTGTCCTCCAGAAGCAAGCACCAGAGTAGGAGCCCTCCAGGGGACCTGAGGGGGAGACCTGGCTTATCTACCAGAATAGGAGCCCTCCAGGGGACCTGAGGGGGAGACCTGGCTTATCTACTGTGAACCTCATGTTGAGAGTCACAGGGACAGACGCTCCTATTTGCAGGTTTACTTTTACGGTGGCTGCTTCTCATATGAACAGCGTCTAGTAGATGTAGTCTAATGTTGGACAGCTACAAATGGTTCATTATTTAACAGGATTAATAAATCCTCAGAGCAAATGCAGGTAGTCTGTCTTCAAGAGTGATAAAAATGTTCAACTGTTTATTAGAAACGGTCCAGAAAATGAAAGACAACAGTTAGTTTCCTGATGGTGATGACAGAAGGTAAAATAATAAAAAGTATAATACTGAACTGCAATAGTAGCTCACCCCTGTGATGTGATGAAGACTGATATGAGAAATAAGAAAATAGGATGTTATTGGTTAATTCTGCAGTCTTAGGATATAATCATCCAGAATGGCAAGAGGCATCCATAGTGTAAACAAGACTTGAAAGGGATCATTCAGCTACTTTGGGGATCAAATAGATTTCAGTTACCCTTAGGCATCAAAATTCACAGACCTGAACTATGCCAGTCAGATCCATAGTTAGCATTCCAGCCTATAACCAGGAGCTACTTGTTTAACATCTCTGAGCCTCAGTGCTTTGTCAGTAATACAAGGTTCAAAATACATTCCCTACCTACCTTACAAGGCTGCTCCGAGTATTAAATGGAATATAATATTCAAGAAACTTCTCTATGATGTCTCTATTACTCTAAAAAATAATGAATTAGCATTATTTTATGATGGATCCATATGCTAATTTCTAACTATTCTATCTCTTCCCTAAAACAAATTTTTTCAGCAATGTCTACCAGGCCAGTCAGCTTAGTTCCAGTTTATTCCTTGGTGCTCAATGCAAAACTACTGTTTTCACAAAAAATAAATTCTATAATTCACACTACTGTTTGGCTTTAGCCTCAAAAAGTCCTAACAGAATTTATGTCCATTGAAAGATAATGTCATGTTTGGGACATCTGGGTGGCTCTGTCAGTTAAGCATCTGACTTCAGCTCAGATCATGATCTCATGGTTTATGGGTTCGAGCTCTGCATTGGACTCTGTGCTGACAGCTTAGAGCTTGTAGCCTGCTTTGGATTCTGTGTCTCCCTCTCTCTCTTCCCCTCCCCCACTCATTCTCTCTCTGTCTCTGTCTCTCTCAAAAATAAATAACCATAAAACATTTTTTTCATAAAAGAAAAGAAAGATAATGTCATGTTTCTTCATTGCCTGAACTTTGTCTATTTCCTGCCATCCCAGCTAATTCCTGAGAATTTATTTTTTTTTTATTTTTTTTTTAACGTTTTATTTATTTCTAGGAGAGAGAGAGAGAGAGACAGCGTGAGCAGGGGAGGGTCAGAGAGAGAGGGAGTCACAGACTCCGAAACAGACTCCAGGCTCTGGGCTGGCAGTCAGCACAGAGCCCGACGCGGGGCTCGAACCCACGAACCGCGAGATCATGACCTAAGCGAAAGTCAGACGCTTAACCGACTAAGCCACCCAGGCGCCCCTAATTCCTGAGAATTTCAACATGTTTCAGATTTATTTTCATCTTCCTAAGCTATTGTGGTAGGTAAGATAATAGTCTCCCAAAGATATCCAAAGCTAATGCCTAGAACTTGTGAATATGTTATTTTACATGGCAAAAAGAGGTTTGTAGAAATGAATAAGTTAGGGATCTTGAGATGTGAGAATATCTTGAGTTATCCATGTGGGCCCATGGTAACCACAAAGAGCCTCCTTAATAAGGAGGCGAATCAGAGAAGGCAATCTGACAACTGAAATTGTGGAACACCGTGCAGTTATGAGCCAAAGAATGAGTGGCCTTTGGAAGCTAGAAAAGACAAGGAAATGAACTTTCCCTGAGAGCTTCTAAAAGGAACATATCTCTGCTGACTTATTTTAAATTTCTCATCTCCAGAACTGTAAGTAAATAAATTGGTGTCTCTAAGCCAATGAGTTTGTGGTAATTTGTTACAGCAACAAGAGGAAACCAATACACCTAGTTCTATGTTTTTTTTTAATTTGTTGGTGGAGGGATGTTGGTATTGGTAGTATAGATTTTATAATGGAGTCAGGAAAACGATGACAAAGAAAATGTCACAGTAGGAACAATCTACCAAACCCCAAACGGCTGTAATGGCTTCCTTATTCCTCATCGAAGTTGATAACAACAAACAGGAATTTGGCAATTTTAAGGTCTCAAAGAAACTGGGAAATAAGAAAATCAATAGTTAAACAGTTGCTAAGATATTTATCAGCTGAGAAATGTGGAGAAGGATATAAATGGCATCAAAATATGGTGAACTCCAAGTAATTCAAAACTTCAGGTTTTTGTTTTTGTTTTTGTTTTTGTTTTGTTTACTGTATTTGTACAAGGCAGCTGTATCCTATTCACTTTTCCATCAACTCTGAAAGTATCTATGGCTAATATCACCCATTTCAATAGAGAAATTGGAGCTGAAACAGAATAAGTAAGTTATCCAGATCACACAGTTCCTCAATATTATATCCATGCCATCCCCCTAATTATAGGAAGTTGAAATTGTACTTTCAAACTTCAGTTATTTCCTTGTCTTCATGAATCCTCTCTTTTTTTAAAATATTTTTTGCATCCCCAGCACCTAGCATAGTGACTGCTACATAAGAGACATTTACTTTCCTGGTGTAAAAAATAGATGACATTGCTATTCTGTGTCTAATTCTTAGGTTAAGGAGTGAACAATTCATTTGGTTTTGGATCCCCAGCTATAGAATCTCATCTAATAAGGATCAAATGACCCTTTGACCTATAATCCATGGTATCTGTGGGAATATAAAAAGACCTTTTTTGAGATTATTTTTTTATAATGAGTCACCTAAGATATAATAGCTTAAAATTAATTTCTGGATTAGTCAGAAGTCACTATTAAGCGAAAAAATTTAATAACAATGACTTCAAAAAGAAAATAAACAGAGAATCTTCAACAAAGTAGTAAGAAATTCTCAGGAGTTAAATATTAATCAAAAACATTCAATGAAAGTGGAATTGCTCTTGAAAGTCAGTCTGCATTTTTTGGTGGATTAACTGGACAGATTCCACAAACATTTGTCTAAGCCATTATCTGGAAAATCACTTTCAACACCAATACAATGAAAATACATGAACCATGTTAATAACAATGTCCCATCTGTTTAAGCTCTTTACAACCTACTGAAAGCCATACCTGCAGAGAGCCTTATGGTTCTGAATTCAAAAACAGTTGCAAGTTGAATGCAGGAGACAGTATTACCTGGTAGGTAAGCTCTATGAGCTTTATTTTCGTGGATTTCACTGGTACTGTAAACCAATCTTTCAAAATAAACTACCCTGAATCATCCAGGTGCAAATTTTACTGAACAACAGACAACCTTTCTCTAGCCAGGGATGCGACTCTTCAGTTTTGGAGATACTTTAATATAAATGCTTTAAGATCGAAAGCTATCACATATGAATACCTAAAGGATAAGCAAACAATACAACCCAAAATTAAGTACATTTATAAGCCATGAGTGTTTACTCAACAAAGTTAGAACACCTATCAACCCAGCCAGTTCATCAAGGAATACAAAATCTTGAAAGTAAAGGTGTAAGTTTCCTTATTATAAAGGCCATTATATCAGCTTTATATCACTTAAGAAAAGTGGGTAGGCATATTGGAGAGTGACATTCCTTCTGACAGAATCAAATTGAGCCTGAATCATCCTCCAAAGTCAGTTTAAAGAAAGCAGTAGAAAGGTGACACACCAGACTGTTTAATCTGTGTCCAACTCACTAACTATATGTACAAAAATGCAGTAACTTTTGATGATGTGGTCATATAATAAAACACACCTGAGTATAAAATTTGGCAAATATTATCTCTCTCCAATACACTGAAGGACAAGAAAAGTAAAAAATCAAAGGAAGAAGTTTCAGAGTGAGCAAAGAATACTTTGATTGTATCAAGAGTAATACTACTGGATTCCCAGAGCTGAAAGGGAAGCACCAAGCACTGATCCAAAGACATTAAATTGCTTCCAGAAATGTGAGCCTTTCTCCATAATATTTAAGGCTGATGATCCAGGCAGTGGTGAATTCTTCAAGAAAGTAAAAGTCCTGTGTAAAGTATCCCATCTAGTTTACAATCTAAAGACCTTTATAAACCCATCCTCATGTCAAATTTTCAGTAAAAAAAAATTGACATCATATCTTTAAATGCAGTTCTAAGAGCTTGAGACCCTGAAAATCTACGGGCTTATTCTAAGGAGATTATGCCCAATTTTTTTCAGTTAGCCCTACTTTACTAGATCATATTAAAAAACAAAACAAACCAAACCTCAAAACTACAGCTGATCCATCTCAGGCAGAATGTTTCCCCAAAGCGAACATTAAAAATACAAGATTTATATTGTTTATGTTTTTATTTGATTGTCTTAAGTATTTTTATCAGTTGTATTTTCATGGTATGAAAAACGTTTTTAAGAAAACAATATTCTAAGTACAAGTTTGTCAGTGGAAAATGTAGTTAGCATATGATAACATGGAAAAGCTGGGTCATTTTATTAGTTGGAAGATATGCATTGATTAAAGCCACAGTGAACCTTTCTTTCAGCAAGAGGCATCCGAGTACAGGAAAGTGAATAAAGTGTTGGGAGCTGAGTCAAAATGATACAAAGGCTTTTATGGAGAAGAGAGACTTGAAAAGGACTTTGAAGAATGGGTAGGAGTTGGCTACCTGGAGAAAGATAAGAAGTTTTTCCAGGTTGAGGGAATCTGAGTAAAGGTTTTGAGTCAGAAATGAGCATGATCCACAACTTTGAGAAAACCAGTCTGGAACAATGAGTTGTGCTTTCTTTTCATTTATTCAATAAATACTTATTGAGTGACTATTAAGTTTCTAGCAGCATACTAGGTAAGAGAGAAACACGATGAATAATACATAGGTCTGCTCTCAGTAACATCATTGTCTAGCTAGAGAAACTCTGTTAGAAATTGTGTTTGGCTTCCCGAAAAAGCAATATGAATAGTGTGGCTTAGAAAAAGATTCCCAGTAGGACTCTATATAGGATGTTCATGTTTTGTCAATGGGTTATATATAGGTGTGAAAAGATAATGGATGAACCCTTAATTCCTCTACTTGAGAGCAAAGAGATCATTTTAAATATTAAACTTTGTCTATGAGTTGCCCTTTCCTTGAAAGTTTCAAATATTATCATTTTCTATACATTTTGTGGTGTTAAAAATTCAAAAAAAGCTGGTTTTACTAAACAGGTTCATATTTTTTCATATTCAAAAAATCCATAATACACAGCCAGACATGGTACAGAAGTTCCATACTGACACTACAGCTTCCTTTTATCTACTTTATTTCAAAATCCTTCATATATGGCTTTTATTTTCATGGTTGCCACATGATTCCAAAATGACTGCCCCATGTCTCGCCTCTCATTATACTTCAGCTGTGAAGAAGGGAACTATACCCATATTAGGAAATCAAAAAGTATTTAGAAATCACCAATGTTCCAGTTATTCTCATCAATCAGAACTGTGTCATGTGATGAGTAGCAGTAGCTCCCAGAAAGTATGGGGAATATAGGTTTTTAGTTGGTTATAAGCTTTTCAAAAGAAAATCATAGTTGTTTTAGTAAGAAAAAAAGAGAATGGTAATTAAGTCTGTTGGGTCTGCTCCAGCTGCAAATATAAAAGCAAACAATCATAATGTATAAACCTAAGCAATTTGTAGAATGTCTTGTAAAAAAAAGATGAGGAGATACATTAATTTTGTCTGAGGAGATAATTAATATTTTATAAAGGTCAGGAAAATTGAATAGAGTCTTGAGTCAAAAAATATAACTCAGTGTTAGCCCAAATTAAGAAGGACAAAAATCCAGAGATGGTGAAGTGCATAGCCACAAATTTGAGTTTGGTAGCCAAAAAGTCAAAGACATCTGCAAATTTGTTTTTTGAGGCCCGGAAGCTTACATTAGCATAAGGAAACTCCCTCTGTGGTTTTGGACCTTCTCTTTGTGGCTAGGGAGTCAGCACTTCCTAGAAGAAAGATCTACAAAGAAAATAAGTGGCAAGCCCCAGTAAGAATGTTGAGCACACCTGTTTCAAAGGGGCATAGGCACCCCAATGTTTAGAGCAGTACAACTGACAATAGCCAATTTGGAAAGATGCCAAATGTCCATCAACAAATGAATGGATAAAGAAGATGTGGTGTGTGTGTGTGTGTGTGTGTGTGTAGATATATAGATATATATAGATGACATAGATATAGATATAATGGAATATTACTCAGTGATCAAAAAGAATGAAATCTTTCCATTTGCAACAATGTGGATGGAACTAGAGTGTATTATGCTCAGGGAAACTAGTCAGTCAGAGAAAGACAAATATCATATGACTTCACTCATATGTGAATTAAAGATACAAAGCAGATGAACATAAGGGAAGGGAAGCAAAAATATAAAAACAGGGAGGAGGCAAAAGATAAGAGACTCTTAAATACAAAGAACAAACTGAGGGTTGCTAGAGGGGTTTGGGGTGGGGGCATGGGCTAAATGGAAAAGGGACATTAAGGAGGACACTTGCTGGGATGAGCACTGAGTGTTATATGTAGGGGATGAATCACTGGATTCTACTCCTGAGATCATTACTGCACTATATGCTAACTAACTCAGGTGTAAATTAAAATAAATAAACAAGAATGTGGAATACACCCATTATGATGGTTACTATTAAAAACAAACAAATAAACAAAGAAAAAAATAAAAACAGAAAATAATGAGTGCTGTTGAGGGTGTGGAGAAATTGGCACCTTGTTCACTGCTAGTAGGAATGTAAAACAATGCAGCTGCTATAAAAAAGAGTACAGATATTTCCCTAAAATTAAAAATGCAATAATAAACAATATAGCCATTCCATCTCTGGTTATATACCCAAAAGAATTGAAAACAGGGTCTCAAAGAGATATTGGCTCACCCATGTTCATAGGAGTGTATTCAAAATAGCCAAAAGATGGAAGCAGCCTGTGTCCATCAACAGATGAATGACTAAAGAAAACATGATATATACATAGAATATTACTCAGCTTAAGAAATGGAGGAAATTCTGATACACATTACAACATGGGTGAACCTTGGAGACATTATGCTAAGTGAAATAAGCTAGTCACAAAAAGACAGATACTACTATTCTATTTATATGAGGTACCTAGAAAAGTCAAATTTATTGAGACAGAAAATAGAAAGGTGTTTGTTAGGGGCTGAGGGGGGACAGAAATGGGGAGTTATTGTTCAAGGTATTGTTGCACAACAGTATGAAAGTACTTAATACTGCTGAACTATACACTTCAAAGTGTTTAAGATGGTTAAAAAGGGGCGCCTGGGTGGCTTAGTCGGTTAAGCGTCCGACTTTCGCTTGGGTCATGATCTCGCGGTTCGTGGGTTCGAGCCCCGCGTCAGGCTCTGTGCTGACTGCCAGCTCAGAGCCTGGAGCCTGTTTCAGTCTGTGACTCCCTCTCTCTCTGACCCTCCCCTGCTCACCCTGTCTCTCTCTCTCTCCTAGAAATAAATAAAACATTAAAAAAAAAAAAAGATGGTTAAAAAAAAGAAAAAAGGTAATTTAAAGTTGAATGTTTCATACTTCAACAATTTTCCATCATTCTAAAGCTTTACACTCACCCCTACGATGTTTTTAGTAGTATAAGTCTAACTATGATTTTCATATATCACTTTAGTTTTCAACAGTGCTTTCCCATGTATTTTCAAACATTAGCACTATAAAACAGATGTCCTAGAAGATATGGCAAAAATAGTGGCAGACATTGTGTGATGTCCTACCTTGCCTATGATTTTTAAAACTATAGTGAAATTATTGTTCACACTGCCAAGTGCTGCTTTGGAATGAAAGTTATAACTCTAGAGATAGATTCAATACAGAAATCTATTTCTTGCCTACTTGCCTGGCAGTTGGAAGAGACAAGCACCTGAAGGAGGAATGAATTGTCTTTAAAGATGTACATGGGCTTTTTGGAAGAAAAGTGTGGGCTAGGAGTATGCAAGGAACAATATTCCTGGAAAAGGAAAGAATATATGCAAAAGCATGGGAGGCCTAAGTGAGGATGGTATTCTAGAACATTAACACAGTACAGTATGGAAAGTTACTAAGGTACATTAGAAAGAATTATGGGAAATAAGACCACAAAGGTAGGCAGAGGTGTTGAGTGCCAGCTAGGTACAAGTATTTCCTCAAGGAATCTTTACAACTCTCCCTTGAGGGAGGTACCATTAATGTCCTCATTTTTTAGATGTGCAACACAAAACTTGGGGAGATAAAGTAACAGGTACCATAATACAAATGTCTGCCCCAGGCATCATGGCACTGAGCTGCCTGGTCCATGGATTATTGTCTTTTAGAAAAGAGAAAATTCAATCTAGCCAACAGACAATACACATTTATTGCGTACAGGGTAGTCTAAATAATCCTTTACATATGGTACTACCCCCAAAGAACTTTCCAGTTCCCAACTTATAGGGTCCCATTTAAAGGAGCTAAGTGAGGGGCACACGGGTTGCTCAGTTGGTTAAGTGACCAACTCTTCCACTCAGGTCATGATCTCATGTTTCTTGAGCTCAAGCCCCACATAAGACTCCATGCTGACAGTGCAGAGGCTGCTTAGGATTCTCTCTCTCTCTGCCCCTCCACTGCTCATGAGTACTCTCACTCTCTCAAAAATAAATACAAAAACATTAATTAAGGAGCTAAGTGAGCTATCAGAGAGCAATGAATGCTGGAGATATAACTTGAATCCAAGTTTTACATATTTTCTCATTGCTTCATTTTTCAATGAGGTTTTTTTTCCCCCTTTTTCATATCCATTGCCTATTTATACCAGTCAGAGGATATGGGACATTGTTTGGTCTTGCTGGCACCTTTTTCAAAGACTTTGACAGTAAATCCTCTCGTTGAGATGAACATTAAAGCCACCAATGCTTCTCATGGTGACTCTGTTGTTGACTGAAATGTTAAGTCCACTAAATGCCCAACCAAAGCTAATATGTGACTTTGAATTCCATTACATTTCAGAAATACCTTTAAGTTTGCCATAAAACTCTTCTGACTAATGCTCTGTATCATATTATTATTTTTTAATTAAATAGGAAATTATCAAAATGGTTTACTAGCATTCTGATGAAATATATAAAGAACTATTGACTCAAGTCCAAAAATGGAAATGATTTAATATAGAAGTAAGAAGAAAGTAACAGAGGATAATTTATAGGTGGTATTAATTTGGGTATAAATTAAATTGTTTTAAAGAGGAGGAAGCATTGGAACACCTGAGTGGCTCAGTCAGTTGAACAACCAACTCTTGGTTTTGGCTCAGGCCGTGATCTCAAGTCTCATGGGACTGATCCCCATATCGGGCTCTGTGGTGACAGTACAGAGCCTGCTTGGGATTCTCAATCTCTCTCTCTCTCTCTCTACCTCTTCCCCGCTTTTGTGCATGCTCTCCATCTCAAAATAAATAAACATTTTAAAAAATAAATAAAAAGGAGGAAGCATTATTGAGAATTAATGGCAAGTGCAAATGATAGAAAGCTTTTAAAATACCTGTAGTAGATAACTTAAACCCATCCATAATTAGCTGATTTTAATTAAGCACTTACTAGGTACTGGTAATGAGTTGACCACTTTCTATCCCCAAGTCTGGCTAGAAAATTAGAGGCAAAATGGTAACAGAGGGGACACATCAAGCATGACAGGAGGCAGAGCGGAGAGGCAACATTAAGGGGTGAGGGTGAACTCCCTAGCTCCCTGTGCTATGGGGAGCACAAGAATATTTGTGTTCCTCTATCTCTACCCCAAGCAAGTGGAGGCAAAGGAGTCCCTGGGTAAACAAAAATGAACAATCTGAGAGATTACGGGAAGCAATTTGAAACAAGTTAAGACAAGAGGGAATAGTCTTTTGGATTTGAAGGGAGAAGAAAAAGAAGAGAAAAGAAGGGTAAATAGTAATGTCGAATGGGGTGGAACAAGGCAGGGAAGTGGTGCTTTAATTTACCAGCTAGAAAGCATTGCTGGTTTTAATGGGAGCCTTTTTTTAAGTAGAAGCGAGTGGCTAGAAGGTGGTTGTCGTAGGCGGAAAGCAAGCAGAGGACAAGGAAGTGCAAAGTAGTATGAGCCCCTCTTTAAGTGGTTTTTGCTAAGGGAGTGAGAGAAGAATTTGTGAAGATTTCTGCTTGTTGTGGCCTTTACCGTTTGCAGACCATAAGGTGTGAGAGGCACGAGGCAAGCTTAGGTGCCAGACAAGTTCATTGGTTGAGAGTAAGGATCATGTTGGTGGTGGGCATAGACGTCAGGGACTAGTTGAGACCAGACCAGAAGATGTGAGGTGCGCTTTAAAAAGTTAAGTCAGGTTGGCATCAAGAGAACAAGAGAATTATTCTGTGATTATTCCTTAAAACCCTATCTGTACCCTCAGAGTGCCTAGGCTGCAGTGTATTTTGAAGTTCTATTTAGCACACTCTGCCCAGAAGCAGGGAGTTCTCTGTTCCATGTGCCCCAGGTTTCCCGTTTCAGTAAAGCTATATTCTTTCCAACATTAATGCAGAAAGTCTAAGTGCACAATTCCCAGACACCAAGAGTACACTTGGATAGACACATGTGTAATACAGAGTAGCATCCACTGATTATTATCAAAAATAAATGTATACACCAATCTCTCCGGAAGACCAAAGAACTTTGCAAAGTAAATTGACGAGGCCACTGACCTCTTTTTAAAATGAGGTGAAGGATCCTTTTAAAGCAATTTCATTAGACCTGTTTGATCTCAGAAGCCTCTCAGAGTAAATGCATTCATTCAATGGTACCAGTTACCAGGTCCTAACTTGGGTAACTGTGATAATGTTCCACAGCCCAAGAATTGTCTCTAATCTGCCCTTGGAAATGCACCAGAGCACTACAAAGAATCAAACTGAAATTAAATTGTCTTCAAGCTGCAGAGAAGACGAAAATATGAGCTGGGAAATGCCACATTAACACAAGCCTATTCTTTTAAATACTAGCCTAGACTAGAATTGCCCATTGTGGGTTTTCTTACCATTTACAACATGATCTCCAGCTATTTAAGTGTAGCTTTAGTCTATCAATAAATACTTTTCTTCCCATATGAGTAGATCATGCCATCATTTGTGGGCTGCAAACCTCTGTCAATCAGAGCATTGTACCAGACAGTCTGCCCTTCTGCTCTCCCTTGTAAAACTGCCACAGATGACGTCAAGTTGCAATTCCCCTCTGCCCACCAGATAAGGAGCTGGCACATGCAAGAAAGATCGATGTCGAACAGAAGGGGGAGATAGTATTGAAGCTAACGCTTTCAGTTGCCATTTGATTCCATTTTCAGAAATCAATCTCCTTCTCCTTGACAACTCTGAATGTGTTATCACTGCAGCTTCAGTTCATTGGACGACCAAGTGCTCCCTTACACTTGTGAACATTTTCCATCAGAGTCCAGTGGAAATGGAATATTTTTGCAGCGGGGAGGAGACAAGGTGAAACAAACAAGTAATGTATTGTATGCATGAAAATGCAGTATGCGCCAGTGTGTGTACGTGCAGGTGTGTGACTACAGAGCCGCTACCCGTATAGACAAAAATGGCTACAAAGTTAATCCCATCAGTAGCTGTTCCTGAAAAACTCCATGTGCTTGGGGATTGAAGGCAATGGCGACTGTGCTGCAGACGATTGTTTAACTGTTCACAGGCATACCCATGTGGATAATGGATATTAGTTAACTTTTAATTCACTGTGTTAATCTGAGGAGGAGACAACACAAAACTGACACAGAAATACAAAACCTAATGCCTGTTACTTCTACTTGATTTATGGTGGAATTTTTATGTTGTCAGCAGGAAAGTTGCCTGGTGATCTAAAAATGGATAATACTCCAAATAAAATAACGAGACCACACGCAAGCATCCTAACTACTGAATTTGGCAGGAGTTGATGACCAAAGAATAGACTCCAATCAAAACTTGAAGGATCACAGTTGTGGAAACCAAAGGCCAAGAGAGGATAAAAAGGGTTTGCTTTCACAGGAGTCCTGCATCTGCACCCACATCGTAGCGTGGTGTAAGGAGACAGAAAAGAAAGTATAACTAGAAAAGGAACCAACCCATGCAGAACTGTGGATGAAGAGTGATACAGGTAGAGGATCAAACCAAACTGTGTGACAGAGGATGAAGACAAGGAGTCAGAAATAAAGCACGAGCTGTGGACATGTAACATCAAGTTCCAAAAACACTTAGGAAAGGTTAGGGTGGCAAGGAAAGCAATTTATTTCTAATGGCTATGTTGAAAATTAGCTGCCATCAACTTATACTTAATGTGATTAACATGCCCTTACAGTTCCTAGAGTACTCTGTTCCTATCCAGGCCAAAGAGCTGTGCATCCTAGTACCAACTTGTTTTAATTCCCTCTAATTTGCCCCATTCAGGAGTGAGAGATTCTTGCCCTAGGGTCATAGGGATGGCCATATGCACAAGAGATTCTTGCCCTAGGGTCATAGGGATGGCCATATGCACAACACCTGACACTGGACAGATGGGCTAGATGGCAGTTCATTAGTTACATATACTCACGGCCCAGGGGAGGAACACATCACATGCAAAGCAGGGCTACATGGGGGCTGTGCTCAGGAACAAAATGAACAATGGGGGCCTATGGGATGCTGGTTTTGTGGTATCAAGAGGGTGGGATGACCCCTGGTTCTGTGGGAGGATGTGACTGGCTTCTTTGAATAATCCCATGGACTGGCAGTAAACTGAAACCAGGTACTCAAGCATAAGCAGGTACTTCACTTGGTCCTCTTGATAATGAAAGTTGTTTGGTGAAGGGAACTTATCCATGGTAGCAGAATTGGGAGGGGAACTTGTAGGCAGGCCATTTGAGGTCCTCCTGGTTTCACCAGATATCAAGGCAGCAAATACTATCGGGCCTTAATTTAAGACTTTACATCATAAACCTGAAGAGGGGCCAGAAAACTTGCAAATGTACCACTCTCCCTTCCTAGATTTAGAGCTTCCTTGTTTCTTAACCCCGTGCTAGGAATATATAACCTGTCTGACTGAGGAAAATTATCTACCTAATCGTCTGTCTCTCCTTGTACACTCAATGTCCAGGATAGTGCAAGAAGCAATTAAACTTTTGGTTTCTAGTAGTTTGCCTGCTCTGTTCATGGCTATATATGAAGGAGAAACAGACAGAAGTGGGACAAGAAGTCAACAAAGTCCTTAATTAAGCACAGTAGATGGTAACAGTAGCAAGCACTTGAAAATAAGGTTTGATATATACATGTTGCTAAGAAACTGCCTGGAGGATGTGGGCAGTTAGTGCTATTTTTTAAAAAATATACCTGGAAAAATTACCACTTGCCTAGACAGTATTAAAGGAGATGGAAAAATTTAATGTCCACTGAATTAGCGTCACTGGATAATATATTCTCCAAAAAGGATGATAAAACTAATCAAACAAAATGTGACATGTGCAAAATGTCTTTACTTTCAGTGTATGTGGTGTGTTTCTTCTTCCATTTATCTCTACGTGTATCTGGTGGTTATCCCCCATTGCGTCTTTTGGAAGACAATAAGCTTAGCTTTAAAAGATCTCATACACATTTACAAGATTACTTACAGAAATTTTACCCTAGTAATTCGGCATCATTTTTGTACTAAAAATAAAGTACTATCAACTTCAAAAAGTTAGCAACTCCTTTACCAACTTCCTTAGGCAGAAAGGATTGTGCCATCATCTGATATTTAAAGCACTTTGCTCCTTTCTTTATTATAGTACTTGTCACACTGTATTGTCATTAGGCATTGATACATCTCTCTCCCCATCTAGAAGATAAACTTTTTAAGGTGAGGAATGATCTTCCTTCTTCTTTATATTAACATCCTCATCACTAGCACACTTACCTAACATATGTAATAGTCTCTTAATTTTTTGTGGAGTGAGTGAATGAGTTAATGAATGTCATCCCTCTCAGCTCTAAATTTATATATACAAACGCCTAGTTAACATTTCCACTGGAATATTTATTAGATACTTCAAACTTAAGATACCCCAAAATACATCTTAATTTTCACTCTCTCAAAATGTATTCTTTCTCAGTACTTCCTATCAGGAGATGAGAGCACCACACACAGTTGTTGAGGCCAAAAACGTGCAAATCAGCCAGAGGGAAATGTTATCCAACTCCTTAATCTAATCTAGTAGCACTCCCTGTCCACCTCCAAAGTGTGGCATGTATCCATTAATTTGTCTCCATTTCTGTTACCATCACTCTAGCCCCAGCCTTCAGCATTTATTTGCCTGATGCCTTTGTTCACACTCTTGTCCCTCTCTGTTCTCCACAGAACATTTGCGGTGATCTTTTAAAAATATATAGCACACACCACTATTCTGCTTGACACTCTCCATGAGATTCCCATGACTCCTACACTAAGTATCTTGGCCTAAGGTACCTTACATGAAGACTTTTTCTACTTCTCTTACTTCATTTCCCACTGACTTTATTCCCCTAAGTCTGTTCCAGCTCCACTGGCCTCAGAGATTCTCAGAGAGGCCCAGCACATTCTATCAAGTTGTTTTATTAATGAATTGTTTCATTTTCATAAATTATTTGTCCTCTAAATGTGCTTGTGACAAGTTCTTTTTTGTCACTGAAGGGTCAGCTTAAATTCCATCTCCCGGGGCGCCTGGGTGGCTCAGTGAGTTGAGCGTTCAATTTCAGCTCAGGTCATGATCTCACCGTTCATGGGTTCGAGCCCCGCGTTGGGCTCTGTGCTGACAGCTAGCTCAGAGACTGGAACCTGCTTCAGATTCTGTGTCTCCCTCTCTCTCTGACCCTCCCCTGCTCATGCTGTCTCTCTCTCAAAGAAATAAATAAAATATTTTAAAAAATTTAAAAATTCCATCCCCTATTAAATACCTCCCTAGCCTCTCAATCTAAAGCAGCCCCTAGGTCATTATCTTTCTCATTATTTGATTTTATTTTTATCACAGTATTAATGGTCATCTGAGACTGTCTTGTTGACCTACGCTAGTCTTTATTGTTCACAGCTAAATTTTCAGGGTTTCAAATAGTATGTGGCACATAAAAGACCTTCAGTAAATGATGTTTGGGACTGAATAAGCTCATGAATTCATTAAGAAACTGAATCAATGAATATATAAATGAGTTTGTGAATAAATGCATGAATAAAGAAATTTTATTCCTGACATTTATATTATACTGATCATAACAGTCCTAATATGAAATATTATGTATTACTAATCATGAGCTATCTATCTCTATAAACCTATATGACATACATAAATTAATAAAATCTGAAGAGAACCAACCTTATAAACTTAAATATATTTATATTAAGAAAACCACAGTGACATATTTTTCCCATTGCTGCAATTCATAAGTAAATTTTTAAAAAAATCTTATTGCAATTAGCTTTATTCTCTTTTCATCTTCTCTTTCCTCTTTCTTTTGTAAGTCTCTAATGTTACAGAATTCACCTGTTACCCATTTTATTAAAGTGACTATCTTTGGGGAGTATTATAATTTGAATCTTCTCATTTAAACTGAATAGTCCTATAATTACTTAAAAAATAGAATTTCAAGTTATAATCTTCCTAAAAAGAATACTCTAGGCCCAAATACTTTCTTTCACTGATTACGTCTGCCAGACATGCAAAAAAGGAAATATTACAAATTCTATGCAAATTCTGCCAGAAAATTGCAGACAAGGAAAAACTTTCTAGCTCATTTATGTGACAAGTATTATTCTAATATCAAAGTCAGGCAAGGGTATCATAAGAAAAGAAAACTACAGATCAATATCTCTTGTGAACAAAGATACTAATAAAATATTAACAAATTGATTTAATAATATATGACAAAGTGGAGTACAAGGTAATTTTAACACTAGAAAACAAATAAATGTAATTCATTGTATCAACAGACAAAAAAACCCACATTGAATGAGAAACAGAAAAATCATTTGACAAAATCCAACATCCATTCTTTATTTAAAAAACAAACTGTCAGAAAGCTAGGAATAGGAACTTTTTTACTTTAACAAAAGGTATCAAAAATAAATTTATATCTATCATCACTCTTCATTGTGAAAGACTAAACTTTCATTCTAAGAAAAAAAAAGGCAAGAATATTCACTTTACCACTTCTATTCAACATTGTACTACAGGTTGTAGCCAGAGCAATAAAGCAAGAAAAGTAAATAAAAATACCCCCAAAATAAAAAGCTTGCAAACAGTATGCTATTGACATGAGGATAAACAAATAACTCAATGTGACAAATAGAGCCGATAAATTGACCAACATATATATAATCAGTTAATTTTCAACAAAGAAGAACAGAATATTCAGTAGAAAAAGGATTGTCCTTTCAACAGATGATACTAAAACATTTGGATTTCCATATGCAAAAACATAATAAAATTTGATCCATACATTAAATGGCACACAAAAGCTAATTCAAAATGGATCATAGACCTGAATATGAAAACAAAAACTATAAAACCTCTAAAAAAATCTATAGGAAAAAAGTTCTTATGACTTTCGGTTAAGTGAAGAAGAGGGAAAACATAACAACAAATATGGTTTTTACTTTTTACTAGGGAGTTTAAAATGGAGTCAATAAGTTCTTTCCTAATAGAAAATATTTACAAATTTTAATAGCTGACAGAAACAACTGATTGGAAATATCTGGGTGTAGCATTAACAAGGATTCTGCTCTAAATTTGATGTGTTTTCTCTTTTTTTTCAATTCTTTATTAGTATCAGTGGCTAAAGTTAGTTGGGCATATGTTAATGGAAGTTAAAAAAGACATAGAGCTAATTTGTGAAGAATAATAAAGTCTATTGCTTTCCAAATAATTTTACCTATATAATATTTTTAATTTTTGTTTTAAAATTTTTAAATGTTTACTTAGTTTTGGGAGAGAGAGAGAGAGAGAGAGGATGAGTGGCGGAGGGGCACAGAGAGAGGGAGACACAGAATTGGAAGCAGGCTTCAGGCTCTGAGCTGTCATCACAGAGCCCGATGTGGAGTTGAATTCATGAACCATGAGATTATGACCTGACCTGAAGTTGGACACTCAACCGATGGAGCCACCTAGGTGCCCCTCTACCTATATAATTTTTTTCACCTTTGTTCTTTGCATTCACTAGGAGTTCCTGGCTTCTTTTGAACCTATATCCATGACAAGTCCTCGTCAGCTTAAACCTTCTCCCAATGATAACCAGAACAGCTAGGAGACCTATCATTCAACAATGTTCCATGGGAAAGCCCAGAGACATTTGCTTTTTCAAATCTCCAAGGAATGCACTATTGAGGGAGGGGCACTGACATCACTAAGAAGCTTGCCATCTGGTGGTGAAAGAAGCTGTTACAAAACTGATAGCAACAGGACATGATAAGATCTCAAAATAATAGAGACCAGCTGGTGGTATTTAACTATGAGAAAGCAGGTGGCTGCAATTATAGAAATAAGCAACAAAGTCTGAATGGCAGCCAGAAAATGGGGGTGGTGCTGACCCACAGAGAACTATGGTCATGGTTATATAGAAAACAATCCCCTAGAGGTAAGATGTATTGGCAGCCTGCAAGCATTATTTCTCAATCTATAAAATCAAAAGAATTCAAAGATGGATTATCAGGAAGCTGAGGGAATTCACTCCAATAAAAATCATAAACCCTTGCCACTTTACAGATTAAGTCAGATTTTAGACCCAGGACCCAATGCATGAAGGAGAGACCAGGTCCTCAGGAGGAAGGACTCTACCACCACTACAAGTGTACATTCTAAATTGTTCCTTCAGGACTTCTCCAAAGGAAATTATGATCATTGATGCAGGTAACTACACTGGGAAAGGGGAGACACTACTCAGACACGTGAAAATGTCTGACACAGGATCTGAGTTTATAACAATACTTAAAGCCTTGAGGCATGATCATGATGTCACTTTAAGACCAACCAACAGAGATCTGTCTATGTTCAGCTCACAGTAGGTCCACTGAACTCATGGATCCACCCAGTGGTCATTTCCCAAGTCATCAAATGCATAATTAGAATAGACGTATTTGCTAGTTGGTTGAGCTGTCATGTTAGTTACTTGGTCTGTGGAGTAAGAGTCATCAGACTGGGGAAAGCCAAAAGGAAGACTAAAAATCCACCCCCCCCCAACCTGGAAGAAATAGTGGATTCAAAATGATATTGTATCATCTGAGGACTGGCAGAAATTGGTGCCACCCTTAAGGAACTAAGTGATGCAGAGGTGATGGTTCTGATCATATCTCCAAAACTAGTCTGGTCTCTAAAATAAACAGATTTTTTTTGTGTGTGGATTAGACTACTTCAAACTTTATCAAATACAACCAAACATTAGTAGTTGCTGTTAAAGTTGCAGTGAAAGTTACTGGAACAGATTAATATAGCTTCAGCATATGGTCTGCAGCCATCTATTTGATATATGCATTCTTTTGCATCCTTACTGGGACCAGGACCAGAAAAGTGGGGTCAGAAGCACAGTGCTCTCACATGGGATGGGAAACTCCACGTTAACTCTTTTACTTTCTATCATCAGAGAGGCTTAAAGAACTTGGACCGTGTGGCCATAATAGTGTACCATATCAATGACACCATCTTAATGATACTGAAGAAGCAAGAAATGGCAGGTACATTAAGGTCTTGGTAAGATAAATGTGCTATAGAGGATGCACGGGGCCACTACATCAGTGAAGATTTTAGAGACACGCTAGTCTGGGGACTGTTTGAGTATCCCTTCCAAAGCAAAGAATCATTTACTGCATCTCCCATTTCCCATCAATGACTCAGGTGAATAAATAAAAAGAAAGAAGCACAAAAGTCTATCAAGCGATATGGAAGGGTGTCAAGTTTAAATTGGGCCCAGAGTAGGAGTGGGCTTTGCAGCAAGTGTAAGCCACAGTGCAAACATCTCTGCCTCTTGGGGCATACAAAATGGTAGAATCTATGGTGCTAGAGATATCTGTGATATAAAAGATGCCTTGTAGAGTTTATGTCAGGCTTCAGTAGGAGTATCACAAAGTGGATCCTTAGGGTTCTGAAGCAACACTTTGTTAAACTATAGCAGAAAATTACATGTCATCCTGGAATGCTGTTTTGCTCCCATAGAGCAAGAACACCTAGCCTTGGGATATCAGGAAACAACCAGCCCAACTGCCCATCATAATCTGGGCTCTGTCAGAAACAAGTTATAAGACCATGTGGATGTGACAGCAATCCATTGTCAGAGGTAGGTGGTATTGACATCTGAGAGGGAGCACTGGCTGTGAAAGAGAGCACAAGTAAGCTGCAGGACAGCTGCGTGGCCCAGACATGCATGGTGTCATACACCAGTGCCACCCACATGGCTCTCTCTCTCCTTACACTCATTCCACATGGGCAAGGAAGTGCTTTTACCAGTTGATAGATTAAAAATGGTTGAATTTGGCTCTTAGATGGCTTGGCTCAAATGTGGATTAAAGCCAAAAAATGTTCCATAGCTACTTTATAGCCCCATTCTTGATGGGCCTGAAAAACAGAAATGAGGAGAAATCCTGCCATTGAGCAGAGGTTTGCACAATGTAACTAACTATTCACTTTGTGTGTGGAATGAAAATTATCCTGAGATTAATACATATAATGTAAATATATACATATATAAAGATATAAATATATATACTATATATAGTATATATTGTATATAATATATAAATAAATTATAAATATATATAAAGCTAAATGTTATATATATTTTTTATGGACAGCAGTGAATGCCCTTGGAGCTTCATCTGGGGAATAAAGTGAAAAAAATATTAGCATAGCTAATACCCCCTAAGTAGGGAGGCCTTGAGAAGAGGCACATGGATGAACACATAGGAGTTGTCACAAAGCATGAGGTTTTTCATCTGATATATAAATGTCTGCCACAGACTATCCATCATGGAAGAGGCACTAATTAACTAAACAACTTGGCCAGTCGACGTCAATCAGTTCCTACATCAACTTTCCCAGTGTTGGCACAGTGGTATACATGGTAGTAAGAATGGAAAATATCTATGACCAAAGTATAGACTCTTCCTTACCAAATCTGATCTAGGCACTGCCACTGCAGAATGTCTGCTTTGCCAACAACTGAGCTCCGGAGTACTATGCCTCAGCAAAACCAAACGGCACTTGGTGGCAAAGTAGACTGATTTCATTGCCCCTCTTCTATCCTGTAAAAGGCAGAAAATCCTGTAAATTATTGACACATATTTTTGGCATAAGTATGACACAGCTGCCCACAAGGCCTCAGTTCACATCACTATCTGAAGTTTACAAAGTCTCTTCTACCCATGAGGAATCCCACATAATATCACTCCAGTCCAAGGAACTACTTGCAGTGGAAGTGTAACAATGATACACTACCATAAAATCCACTGGTCTGACCACATACTCCACCACTTATAAACTGAGGCACCAGTGTGGGGGTGATACCGAGAATGGAACAGAGTCCCATCTGTCAGGTCACAGTATATGCTCTAAATTAACAGCAATTGTTTGGTGCTGTAACCTTAACAAATAGAATACATAAATTTGAAAACCAAGGGATAGAAATAGATTATTATCGTGTTCATTAATCCATCTGCAGAATATATGATTTCCATCCCTGCACTCCAAGCTATGTGAATCTAGATATTATGTTTCCCTGAGGGAAACGCCTTCACCATGACGAACGCCACAATACTTCCATGAAAGGTTAGGCCATGCCTGCCACCTAGTCACTTCAGACGTTACATAACAAAACACCAACAGATCAGGAAAGGAGACACTATGCTGATGGACCTGCTTGACCCTGATCATCAGGAGGATGAGGAACTGCTGTTAAACAGAGGAGGCAAAGAGAATATATTTGACACCCCGAGATCTATAATGACAATTTTTGGCACTGCTTTCATCATTCTTGACAACAAATGCAAAAGTGTAGAAGATATGTCCTAAACTAGAGATTCAGATCTCATATAGATGTTAGTGTCACCAAGACCAGCAGAAATGCTAGATGAACTTGAAGATTGGCTAGAATGAATAGTAGGATAGGAAAATGGTGAGTATCATTTGTGTTCCTGAAAACAACTACAGCAGCGGGGGCGATAGTTTGTCCCACTAGCCTTTCTCTTAGAGTTTTCCCAGAAAAAGAGACCAGTAAGAATTGTGAAGAAGCTGTTTCTAGGTAAGTGAAGGTATTTCATGAAGCAAGTTGAGTTGAGTGACTAAAGGCATGGAATACAGTAAACAGTGATGCACTCCTCCTTCCCCTCTTCAGGACTGAGAAACTCATTGTTTTAGTCACTGTCAGTGTTGCTTGTCTATTACTAACAGTTGAGTCCCTGTCTAGGAATTACTTTGGCCAAAGGGAGCTGCTTCATTCAAGATTATGTCACCTTGCCGTTGTTAGCCCACATCCAATATCATCTGGTCGGTGTGTTGGCATTAAGTCCCAACATCATTGTCTCAATTTTAGGCATACCTGAAAAGCCATCCCAGCTTCAGCACTCTCTTGTGAATTCAGCTGAAGGTTTTATTGAAAATGAATTACAGTTCAACTTCTTCCTCTGTTCAAGTTTCATTCATTCTCTGTAACTAACTCATTCATACAATTCATCTGCTACAACTACTGTTCTTGAAAGCCCATCCCAACAAACTTCCTGCATACAAATCTCTGCCTGAATTTCTATCTTCCTTTGGGAACTGCAATTATGAGATTAAATAGGTAATCTCATATCTGTCTTCAGCCATTTTATTTCATGTGACATATTTATCACATTCTCTACTTCTCTTTTTTTCTTTCCTGTTTTGTGTTCATTTGAAAGGTACACATTATATTTTTATGCTTTTTAAAAAACGTTTTTGGATTTTAAGACTCATTTATGTTTACAATCTTACATCAATTTTCTAAATGTATTATCATTTATAGCTTCTTCATGGAAAAGATAAGTGCAGAGGAATATGCCTATTACTACCTCATGTTTGTGGCACACAATTTTCTGGATTGTCATTTATATAGCTTTTTAGGGTACATTTTTTAAAGAATATATTAAATTCTATTAAATTATCTACACATCCTTATTTCTCATATATCCTTTAACATCTTCCTAGAATCCTTGCTGTTCTTTTTAGTGAAATACGTCCTGTGAGAATCCTTTTACAATTAATCTTTCTGTTGTAAAACTTCTGAGGTCTTAGATGCCTGAGAATAATTTCATTTTATTCTCACATTTATGTGAGAAGAGTTAGACAAATATAACATTCTATATTAAAGTTCCTTTTCTTCGAAAATATTATTTCATTATATTTTAATTTTTTTAAGTTTTTGAGAAGTCTGATGCCAATCCAAATCTAGTTTTATAAGCTCTTAGAGCCTCTCCTTTATCCCTTCCTTTATTGGTATTCTTAAAATTCAGTTTAGTTTTTTAAGAGTTTTGTTTAACTTTGTTATTTGTTCTTTTTTGTTTGGCATTCTATGTGCTACTTTAGAATGATTTTTTTCCCTTCTTTTAATCTGAAAAATTAGGGTAAATATTTTTCAACTATTTCCTCTCATTATTTCATTCTTTATTTTTTTCTCTCTTGTGAAAACTTGTTATATATCTGCTCATACTTTTAGACTCCATATGTCTTTACCTAGCATTTTCATTTTCCATCTCTCTTTCCCTTACAGATCCCTTTCTAAGATTTATTAAAAAGGTTTCTAAATCTGACCTTTCAATTCCCTAATTCATTCTTTAGTTGTTTTCTTTGTGCTATTAAACCCATTCATTGAGTTATTTGTTAGAATTATTAAATATTCACACACAGTATTTTGAATTAGTTCTTTATAACTGCTTTCCCCTGCTATACCAATATCTTTATCTCTTTGAAGATAATTTCTGTTCTTTTCTTCTTTAAATTCATTCTCTATCTGGTCAAGGGATTCGGCTTCTTCTCTTAAAAACTGCTGAATATGTTGTCTTTCTTTTGTAGTCACTGTCTTCCTCAGGTCAGTGTTAGACTTTGCTGTAGGCAATTTGCCTCTAGCTGTATCAGGCATTGGGTTAATGACGAGTATGGGGAGAGATAGCTAAAGCACCTCCGGGTCTTATTTAGTAGCTTCCCCTAAGTTTAGGACTTGGGAAAGGAAGTGCCTCAAGGTAGAGAGCCTCTGTTTTACAAACTCCTTTATATCAGATAAATCTTCCTACAAGAAAACTCCTTCCACTTCCACCAATATTATCTAACTCGGATATAATTTTCTCACCTTCAGATTCAGAAAAAGATGTGAGAAGAAGTAACAAATGGCAATAGTCAGTCAGTCTTCCTATACTTCCTGTCGTCTGCGCTTCACCAGAGCTACATGATACTATCACACCATCCCACCGTCACACTGTTCTTTTTCTGTCTTGCAATAATTACTGACTGGACAATGGTCTTCCCAAGAAGACTGGAGAGAGTAGTGGATATTATAACAAAAAACAAAAAACAAAAAAAAAAACACAAAGAAAAAAAACCCTCTTTCCCTTTCATTGCATCTGGTCCTCTTCCACTTTAGGGAACTGTTTCTTCTTTATACTAATATAATCAACTTCTATTTCTCAAGGTGTTTGCAGAGTAAATGTATACTTCTGAGAAGAAATGGAAAGCATTGAATATTTAATAAGTCTGTAATGCAAATATTCTATTTAAATCCATAATTTCCCTCCTGTCTCTGTGTCTCTCTGGATTTGTACTGGGGAGAAAGGCATAGCAGCTCATGTTATTTTGTCAACCTGACCACCATCACTTGATCTATGCCATTTAGACATATTCCTTAAAAATAAGATTTCTGCAATATCTTTCCATTTCTGAAACTACATAAAGAACACCCTCTTTCATATGTGAGTTTTCAGTTTTCTAGCTGAAAATGATTAACATTAATCTATGTATTTTATTTAATAGAAATAGGAATTTAAAAAAAGCCAACCTGAGGCTAATTAAGCATAAGGTACCTCAAGCTTTAATTCTGGCGCTATTTCAATTTTTAGTTCCTTGTTTATGATTCATATAATAGTTTGCTTTAGACAAATTAATTAGTTGTATGTGTCAAGCTAGTTAAATGCATGCTAAATATTTTCCCAAGAGAACTAAGTTGAAACTGGGTGCTATTAAAACCTTCAAATGAACAAAATGTGTTTTTAACAAGTCACACATTATTAATTGGAACTGGATAGTGAGGCATATTTTTGGATGCACGCCGAGAATAATTATGGAACTTCTTTTTTTATTGGAACAAGATGAGTTAATCAGGAGACATTAATCCAGTTTACTATGGTTGAGGCTTGAAAGCATGGTCACAAACAACACACCTTGTCAGTTTGGGTTAGGGTTGCAAAAGCAAGTGGGAGTCCAGGGAGTCCAGGGATCATTCCTCTGCTATATAGTTTAGGCCTTAAAGAGATCTTTACCCAATGTCCTTATTTTAAGTAGGTACAAAATTAGATATCCAAAAATAATGTTATTGTCCTAAATTCATAAAGCTGGTTAGTGTCAAGGCTAGAATTATGAAATAAAAATGTATTCTTACCATGACCAAACACTGCTTAAAAACATTTACTATTCGGTAAATTTTATTATACATTGTTCTACATTAAATCAAAGTCTAAATGGTTTTTTATCTTTAAAAATTTTTATAAAATCTCTATAAACTTCTTTTCATAAAAATATTTCCAAATAACGGAGTCATTGTCAGGAAAAACTCACACAGTGGGGCTCTTGTTCAATGTGCCCACTCTCAATCCCCTAAATCAAGCAAGTTAAATCAGATTCTCCCTCCTAAGACTTTAAATCTGAAGAAGCATGATGTAAGGGCAGGAAAAATCATTAGCTGAAGAAGTTCCTCTGACTAGTTCTAGTTGTCTAGACTCAAAAATCTGAGTCTTATATTTACAGTACCTTGATTTTCTAGTGTTCTCATTACTCTTCCCATTTCTCTTGTCATGCAGGTAACTGACATTCTGTCTCCTCTGCATGAGTTAGCTATAGTCAGTTTCTGTCACTTGCCATCACTGGGTCTAACTGAACAAGCCCTATCTCTGTGCCTAAGGCAGGATACAACCTTAACCAGACTATGTTTGTAGCCAGGAATGATGTCATTGCAATAACAATTGAGTTGACACATTTATTTGTGTTCCATTTGCTGTTCCATTTGCTTAATTTTTTTATGTTTATGTATTTATTTTGAGAGAGAGAGAGCACACTTGAGTGGGGGAAGGGCAGAGACAGAGGGAGAGAGAGAACCCCCAGCAACTCCATGTGCAGCACAGAACCTAATACGGGCTTGACTGCATGATCCTGAGATCGTGACCTGAGCCAAAATCAAGAGGCAACAGTAAAATGATTGAGCCACCCAGGATCCTGTCATTGGCCTGATTTTTTTGTAAAAAACACAACATAAGAGTTGACATAAAACTTTCACTTGTTAGCACAATCTATGAGTCCTGGACATATCTAATCATAATACTCACTTTAATTCGTATCCAAATCAAAAGAGGCAACTGCCCTTATGCTTAATGCTCAACATGAAGACAATGTTTTAAGAGGACCCTCTAAAGAAGGGTTATAAGCATAAAAGTCTTAACCTAAATGGATTTATTACATTTTGCTTTTGTTACTGGATTTAAAATTTTTGGTTTCCATGGTGACATATATTTTGAAGAAATGACAAAATGAATACATGTGTTACAAGGGGATTCTTAAATAAGCCTATACTGACCCAAGAGCACTAGAAAAATCATACTAACCTTATAAAAAGCACTAAGTAATTCCATTAGATGCTGGGAGTAATGGTACAGAAGATTTGGGTAGCAGCATGTCAATATGGGAAAATGAATGATGTTTTTAGAAACTATCAGACATCAGGCTTTTTCCATTCTAATTGAGGAAGTTAAAGGCCACAGTGGAGGGAAAGAAGATAGGAGAGGGGAGGTAAGGAGGGAGAAAAAGATGGGAAAAGAAAGAAGAAAAAGAAACTAACATTTCTTACAGATATTATGGACCTACTATGTGTCAGTATATTCTAGGTGATTATAATAATCATTTCACTTATTCCTAACTATACTACAAAGTAGATATCATTATGAAAAAATGAAGGCTGGAAGAGACTCACTTCTCTAAGGTCACAAAACTTGTGAGTAGAAGTTTTTGCAGTATACAAAACAAAGTATTCAGTTTTTGGAGATGGATCTTCTGGCTCTAAATTCCATGCTTGTACAATTGCTAGTGCTTTACTGGCTGCTCAGCTAGCACTGTCACTATTATTATTATTAATACTAATACTATTGGTGTTGCTATTAGGGCATAACTAGAAAGGCTCCATAAAGTGATGGAGAAATTGTTGGAAAGCTTTCCTAAAAGGAATTAGCCATCCTTCAGTGTGTCTTAGGTGCTCATTTCACTCTTATACTAGGATGTGATATAATCTGATTGAACTCTTCAGTATTCTTTCTCTTTCCTCTTCCCACTGTCTTATCAAGTTAAAAATCATCTCTTTTCATTTAAAATTTGTTGATTCTAGCCTATTTTAGCAAACGAATTTCTGCTACCAAACCATAACCTGACCCAGTTGCAGAATCTGTTGATAACTTTTTCTCTCTTTCGTTTCTCTCTCTCTCTCTCTCTCTACACAGAGAACTGAGTCTTAAGAGAGCATAGAAGTGGCAGGGAGAAGGTATAGCAAACATTAATATCATTTAATTATACTTGTCTCCTGAACACATAGTCAAAAGTGGACCCTGTTTCACCTAAAATAAACTTCCTTCTCTCTGCAGTATAATATAATGGTTAAGAGAGGTGGACCAAGCTATTTGGTCCAAATCTATTTGACTTTAGGTAAGTTTTTTAGCATATCTATGCTTCAATTTTCTTATCTGAAAACTAGGTGCTTAAGATAAAGGAGATCAATATATGGAAAATATTTGGCATTGCACCTGGCAAATAGTGTTAGCTACTGTTTAAATTGTGATTGTGTCAGGATGAGATCTGTGATTCTTCTTCCTTTGAGGGACTCATAGTAGATCTCTAGGGGAAAGAAAGAACAACTGGCCTCTACTTTTTCTACCTCTCTAGAGTTGTTTCATGGGACTGAGAGTGAGATCCATTTGGTTTTTATTTGAGGCTACATGTTTGTTGGACATCAAAAGATAGTAAACAGAATTAAAATGGAAAACATGGAATAGATTAAAATGAGAGAAAGTTTGGGCTAATATGATAAAGGAAGGATTTGAGGAAAAAAATAAAAATTGTGCATTTGCATGAATGAAATCCTAAATGAGACTTTACAAAATGATTCCAAACTTTTATCCATTCTCCACATCAGAAGATTTTAAAAGACAAAAGGACACTAGCAATTTACAAGTATGCCTGGACTGGAAGGCCTTGATGATTCTATTGACACAGGCTTTGAAGTCGCTTCATATAAAACACATACACTGTCCATAGCTGTAGCTTATGACTGGCAAATATTCTAATAAAATAGATTTTGCTTATACCAAGGGAAATGGCATAACAATGGATCAAACAGCCTTTTAAAATACAGTAAGACATTTTAGTATCTATATCTGCTCTCACAAACCTCAAACTATCACCTAAACAAGTCTAAGTCTTTGTATAACCAAATCGCTTTATCAAGTATGCTCAAAAGAACTATATTCTCATAATCAAGTTTCTCAGGTGGAGCAAAATCAATGCCAACACAACATCGATTTTCCAAGATTTTTAAACATCTACTTTTGCTTTTAGCACAAAATGTCAAATAATGAAAAAGTATTAGTTATCATGGATTGGATCAAATAACAATGGGAAAAATGTAGCTGTGTCTGGTAACGTTTTGCACTATGATAATATAAACCTAACAGGTATTAAAAAGAATTGTGAAATCCCAGATTTCCTAGGGTGTGAGGAAACAAAATTTCTTAGAAACTATTTGCGGAGGATAAATAGGTAAAAGTGTTTTTGGAAGAAACTCAACATCTTCAATGTGTCTACCCTTTGACTTAGCAGTTGCACTCCTGGGAATTAATTCCTCCAGGAGGTATTTGTGTAGACTTCTCATGGAGACTTCTGGAATTCAATCCTGGCTCTGCAACACAAGTTAGAGAAAACTACAGGACTGTAGCTGGCCCATAAAATGCTCCAGGATTAGAAAAGCTTGCTCCCTCAGGATAAAGACAAGCTAGGGACACAAAGTTTGACAACCAGAAGGCATCTTTGGGCATTTTAGAATAAAACCTCCTTCTTTCTGTGGAAAACAATCTTGTGCCAAGGTTTGGTGAAAAGTTAAAGCTGGATGTCAGCCCCAACTTCCCACCTCAAGCAGGTACCTCTGAGCAAGGAACAACCTGCATAATCTGGAGAGAGGACAAAGAGTATCAACCATACAGGATTAGTATGGGGTTCAAATGAGATTACCCATGTAACATGCTTAGCATGGTGCTTGGTACATAGTAAGCTCTCAGTAAATTGTACCTATCATTTTATTATCATACACTACAGAAAATGAGTGTTCAAAGAAAAGTTTTGTGATATTCATTACAGCATTGCTTATAAGGGTGAAGGTTTAGAAATAATCTAAATATCCTTCAGTAGAGAGAGTTTAAACAAAATCTAGTACAGCCTTGAAATTCTATAACCTTTACTTTTCTCCCATTTTTTACTATGGTAGAATACACATAACAAAATTCACTACTGAGCCATTTTGAAGTGTACAATTCTTTGGTATTAAGTACATTCATATTACTGTGCAACCATCCTACCATTTATGTCCAGAACTCTCTTCATCTTGAAAAATTAAAAATCTATAAACTGTAAGCATAATGAGATGGATCTATAGGTAATAACATCTAAAAAAGTCTATGATATATTATTAGAAAGAAAGTAGGAAAGTTGTAGTATCTGAACCCACTTAAAAATTATTTTGATGTTTATTTTTGAGAGACAGAGAGAGAGAGAGAGAGAGAGAGAGAGAGCATGAGTAGAGGAGGGACAGAGAAAGAGGGAAACAGAGAATCCAAAGGAGGGTCCAGGCTCTGAGCTGTCAGCACAGAGCCTGAGGAGGGCTCGAACGCACAAACTGAGGGATCATGACGTGAGTCCCAGTTGGAAGCTTAACCTACTGAACTACCCAGGCACCCCTGAGTGCATTTTTTTCAATATAAAAGAGGGAGGGAGGGGAGGCAGGAAGCAGGGAGGGTGGTAAGAACACTATGGGATTATCCCGTCAGCAATGGTTTTCTGGAAATTGCCTTTCCTCTCATTCAATAGTTAGTACAGAAGCTTCCCTTTTAGTATAATGTGACACAGTATACTAATAATAGTTGCTATCTCATTCTTAGTCTGATAAATGATTTAATACTTGTATAGCAGTTAGATCACTGCTGGGCACTTACCAAGGGCCACAGAAATGTTTCTATTCTTGATGGAGTGAAGGTTTGGGGGGATCTCAGTACGTGTCCTCTAAAACAGGATGATAACAGCCCCTGGAAAGCTCATCTTTCTTGATTTCATAAAACTTCTGCTGCTGCTAAGAATAAAAATAAAACAATGATTTAAAACAATAGAAGTAACAGCTAATATTTCTTGAATCTCCCTGTGTCAGGCCCTGGTCCAATTCTTCACCAGCATTATCTTATGCCGTCTTTTCAAGGTTATGGGATAGATTCTAATATCCCTGCTTCATATTTGAAAAAAAAATTTTTTTTAATGTTTTATTTATTTCTAGGAGAGAGAGAGACAGCGTGAGCAGGGGAGGGTCAGAGAGAGAGGGAGACACAGACTCTGAAATAGGCTCCAGGCTCCGAGCTGGCAGTCAGCACAGAGCCCGACGCGGGGCTCGAACCCGCGAACCGCGAGATCATGACCTAAGCGAAAGTCGGACGCTTAACCGACTAAGCCACCCACGCGCCCCTCATATTTGAAGAGATGAAAGCTCAGGGAGGTTAAGTAGTTTGTCCAAAATCATATGACTAATAAGCATTAGAAAAAGGTTATAAAGTCAGAGATACTACTTCCAGAGGGTCTTTCTCAAGTATCACCAGGCATCATGACACCATAATACATACACAGTGAGTATATTTCCTGTACATGTGTGTACAGATATACCGTAATGTAACAAAGAATGAGATAGAGGTATATGCCAAGTTTTAGAATACTAAACCATTGACATTTTCTGGAATGTAGTCTGGAGGTACAAAAGGTACACTCCATGCTTCTTATTGTATTGCAATTCTGTGTTTATATATAGTGTCTCCTCTGGGACAAGTACAATTTTTTCATCTGTGTCTGTATCTGGCTTAACAAGTAGTGAGTACATTAAAAAAACACTAAATTTTATAATATTGAAATATAATTTAAAACTTCTTTAAAGTAGCAAATCCTGGAGTTTCCACTCTGCTTATATTTTTTGAAGACCTCTGTCATTGAGATGCGCTTCTCAAATTGGATTACTTCCCTTGTATATTTTCTGCACTAGTCACATATGAGGTGATCTATCTGCCCTGTCCAATTAGAATGACCAACTCCTATGTAGAAAATTCGTAAGTAATTTCAACATACTCAACTCACTCATTTGCTTTTCCCAAATAAGATGCTAGATTAACCCTTTACAATTGAATATCTATTTTCAAAAATTTATTATTTCATCTGGTAGCAGTAAGTTTAAGAGTAGTGATTATAATAATTAATAGTCTTCTATTTATTGAGACCTTATTCTATGACAAACACTTGACATATATCATCTCAATCAATTCTTACAACCACCTGATTAACTAAATATTATCCCCATTTTATTGCTAATGAAACAGAGACTCAGAGAGATTAATTGCCAAAGATCGCACAGTAACTGCTTACAAATACTTGAATCCATACTACTTTGACTCTAACTCTTATATTATGTACTTACTACAATTCAAGATTTTATTTTTTTAATAACATGGTAGTTCTGCAGAAATCAGGATTAATAATCTCCAAGATAAATTCAATCATAAAGGCCATAAGGAATAAGCCTTACATAGCAGATCAATTGGTATTGAACTTTAAAAGGTGAAAATAAACTGATCTGAAGAGGCTAACACCCATACATGCAAGGCCAACTCTTGCTATTTGTTCTGCTTCCAAAATGAAACACTAATAAACTCACCAAGTTCTAAAGATCTTGCTTGCCTTCCAATCTCACCTGGTTACTTGTTTTCCCTTAACTTCTTTGTCTCTCCGTTCTCCACCACATGTCTTCATCTTTCCCTAATGCACCTGCCACAGAATGTTTACACACTGTTCCCTTTTCCAATTATTAGATCACTCTCCCACATGTCCCAGTGTTCACACGGTTGACCTTTTTTTATCCTTCAAATTTCAGTTTAATTGTCACTTCCTCTGAAGCACTATTCCTGGTCACTCAATTTAAGCAAGTCCCATCTTTCTTGTACTATGTTTGTTGACCTTATAAGCTGTAATTATATATACAATATATAATAATAATTTATAATAATTATAAATATATAAAATTGTACATGAATATTTGTTTGTTTGCTTATTTATTATCTTTCTGGAAGCTTACTGGTAGACTTAGTGTCTGTTACCATTGCATATCCACAGCCTAATTAAGGCCTGCTCACTAGTTATTCTAAGAATATATCACATAAGCTTAAGATGTGGAGTGAATAACAATAAATAACATTTACATGTAACATCAAGGCAACCTGTGGCACTTCAATTTATCATATCTGCATTTGCAACTTCTTACTTTTCCAACATTTCTTATCATAAGTGAGACCCTTTATAATAATGACCAAAACTCATAGCTATAATCTGGTCATGACAGCAAAGTCCAACTGACATTGACAATGCACTAAGCCAGCAGGCACTTGGTCAAAATAATCAGGGGTCTGAGAAGGGAAGGAAGGACATTTCATACACTGCAGATTTTCATTGCAAAAATTCAGGATAAGACCTAGGAAATCCATGTCGATATAAACCATTAAAACATTTTACAAGTTGAAGAAAAGGACCAATGAGGCATCAAAGGAAGCTATTTTTAGGACAATATTTTTTATTAATAAAGGAAATTAGTTGGTATGCTATAAGATTTGACATAAGCTATTAACATCAAAAGAGGTGACACCCTCATTCACCAAAGTTGGACTCGCCTTCACTCTCCAGAAACCATTTATGTTGTAGTTGCAGGCCCTCTTATTTGACTTAAAGTTTTCAAATACTCGGTAAACATTGGGAATGTTGAATCTCAGTTCTGAGAGGGGAAAGACCTTCTTATTATTTCACTGATTCAGTCATGAAAACTGCATTCCCCCCGTGTGCATGGTGCTGTGTAAAATCCCTCTTGTTCCAACTCTGTTGTGCTGTCAGCAAAAATCAAGGTTCCTGAGAAAAGAACCTCTGGCCTTGAGAGATACTGAAAGACCCAGAAACAGCTCGTTGCTTTGTTCAATTCTGTGCAATACGCCTCTAAGGGGATTAAGTTTTGTCCCATCTAAAATCCATCATGCTTGACAGATCTGCCCTTGCTTGAACTATACTTTCTTGATGGATCTGTGCTTAGTAGGTGTGTCTAGCAGTCCTCTCTTCCCCAGTGGCTTGTAACTTCCTCCTCAACAGTCTACTCCTTCTCTGAACTTCACTTTCATCTCTCCATCTGCCAGTTCAACATTACTCCTTGGAGAGCTAACAACAAAATTAACATGTCCTAAATGAACTCTGGATTTCAACATCCCCTAAACTTTCATCGTCCCCATGTGTCTTCTCCTTCAGCAAATGTCACGAACAGGTGGCATTCTAGATGCCCTCTTTTTCTCACATCCCATTTCATATTACACATTCTGCCATCAAATCACATAGACTCTGTCTTCATGTTGTATTAGAAATACCCCCAGTTCTCCACTGTGCTTAGTATAAGCCACCATCATGTCTCCCCTGCACCACTGGAATCTCACCTCCTACTTGGTTTCTCAATTCCATTTTGCATCCTTTAGAATGCATTGCCACAGTAATGGCCATAATTCTCTTTCACATCATGAATCTTGAAAAGACAGTCTTTTGCTAACTGTAGTCTTTCACCCCACGGCTCCCTGTGTCATTTGGAACTTAGTGCAAAGGCCTCACCATGGCCAGAAAACCTTCCCTAATATCACATCAGGGATGGATACACATCAGCTTCCTTGTGTTCTTCACACCAAACATGATTTTCCTGTTCCACCACTCCCAGAAACTTGGTGTTCTCTCCAGAAACTTAGAAGATACTTTTCCAGATAATCTCAAGGACAATTCCACCATGCCATTCTCCCTGTCTCTTCTTAGGAAAAACCATTTCTTTCTATATCATAAAAAGTGAAAAAATAGCAACCTCCTTTTTGTTTTGTTCTTATTTTATAGTTTTCCCTTAACCTTATAATAATATCCACCTGATATTATGCAGTGCTACATACTTGATAATCGACTACCCATCTCTCTATAATATACATTTCATGTCTGTTTGTTTACCTTAATATCTCCACTACCTAAAATAATGTCAGGAACAAACTTGAATTTCAGAAAATATTTACTGAATAAATACATTAGTCCAAAAGCATACCCTAAATCTGGTTATCCTAGGGTTACAGGGTGGCCATTATATCAACTAGAGATTTTTTAGAAAATCCTCAGTCAGCTACATAATGTAGGAAAGATCATGCTGGAATTTTATCCTAGCTCTGGCTTGTTCTTTGCTTCTTACTTGTTACTTTAATATACTAGGGGACTGGAATGGGCACTAGTGGCAATGAGAAAGTAGCCAATTCCCTGCCCTTATGGTTTTTATTCTCTATAAGTTTATGATATATTGAAGAATAAGGCAAGACAAACATTCAGTGGAAATAGGATGTTACTGTAGAATTAGATAGCAAATAATAAGTCCTACCAATATATGTGTTAAAAGAGCTCTTAAGTGTTTTTCCACTTTGGTGAGTTTCTTATTGTTCATTTGTCTTGAAGATTCTTCTAAATCAACTTAATATTTTCTCTTTTCTTTTTTTGAAGACAGTATTGGTTGTGATAATACTGACTTCTTGGTGAAAACACCACTTTATTTGTTTTATTAACTTCAACTTAAAAATACATACCTTAATTGCTACACAAAGAATGTGCCATGCTTTTGCCATAACAGCTATATTTCTTGTCTACCGATCAAATTGCCCTTGAAGCTACAACTGAATAATCTATGTTGAAATTCTGCTTCACATTGTAGCAGCAATAAAATTTTGCAGTGTTTTGTTTTGCCCACCAATTGAGTAGAGCGGTCTTATGAAAAATTTTTAAAACCAATGAAGTCTGTGATATTTCTTTTTTTTTAAATATTTATTCATGAGACAGAGAGAAAGAGAGAGAGAGCACATGAGAGCAGGGGAAGGGGAGAAAGAGAGAGAGAGAGTTAGAGAGAGTGAGAGAGAGAGAATCCCAAGCAAAGCAGTATCTGCACTGTCAGTGCAGAGCCTGATGTGGAACTTGAATCCCAGGAACTGTGAGATCATGACCTGGGCAGAAATCAAGAGCCAGACAATTAACTGACTGAGCGACCCAGAAGCCCCAAACCTATGATATTTCTATGATACTTGCAAATATACCCAACTAATTTTGCCTTCAGATTATCCTAATTTCTCTCTAACATGTCCATAGTCCTTGATTTAAGGAATGACTACATTAGCCCAAAATGTACCCTATTTTTGGATTCAAATTACCCTCAGACAGTGCCTAGACAAATAAAATATAGATTTTTGAGGTATTTATATACATAATTCAAGTCTAGGGCACATTTGTATGATTTGTTCTCATGTATCAACACATCATTCGTACCTACATATAAACATGCCACACATATGTTATTAACATGTGTGTATAACAAAATTCATAAATTCATAAATTCAATAAATATTTATTAAGCACCTATAATATGCCAGACAGTGTTATAAATCCTAAGGATAATGTGGTAAAGAAAGCAGACAAAAATATTCTTGGAACTTAGTTCTATGAATGCAGGGAAGGAAATAAGACACATAATACATGAGGAAAAGCTGTTAGATGGTAATAACTGCCAAGGAGAAGACAGAGCAGAAAAGAGGACTATGAATCAGGTGTAGTGTAACTTCAGGAAGAATAATCAAAGATTGTTTCATAGAGAAGGCATATTTTTGGGAACCACATGAACAAAACATAAGGGTTCTAGATATTCAAATGTCTGGGGGGAAATCCCTCTTTGGCAGAGAAAACAGAGACTGCAAGTGGCCCAAAGGAGTGTGCCTGGGACTCTGAGGATCAGCCAGGGGGTTATGTGGGGCTAGAGTCAAATGAGATCAAAGAATAGGAGGTCAGAAAGATGGGGCCAGGAGTGCTGTAAATAATGAAAAATCATGTAGGTCATTACTAAGACTTTGACTTTTATTCTAAGTGGAATGGGAAATCAATTGGAAAGTTTCAAGCAAAGAAGTGATATGCTTGGACAACATTTTGAAAGAAGGCGTTAGCGGCTGTGTTGAGAATAGACCACAGAGTAGAAGCAAGAACAGCAGGTAGGTTCTCATGTAATCCAGAAGCAAGAGAGGATAGTTTTGATGGCAGCCTTGGAACTGAAAATTGGTCAAATTATGAAAGTAGAGTCAAATGACTAGACCACATGTGGTATTTGAGGGAAAGAAATAGGACAAGGATTATAGGAAGGTTATTGGCCTGAGCAACTATAAGAAATGATATTCTGTTAATTTAAGTGAGGGAAAACTGAAGGACAAGTATAAGAATAAGCAGTTGTCCTATCACGCGTTTAGTTTGGTCATGTTAAATTTGAGATGCTTTTTTGCCATCAAGACAGAGATGTTCAAATAGGCTGTTAGATATATGAGTATGGAGCTGAGGAGTAATGTCCATGCTAAGGAAATCGATGTTCAATGGCTAAATGGCATTAGAAGTCATCAGAGTAGATGAGACCACCAAAGGGGTAAATGCAGATTGGGAAGGAAGAGGTCCATGGCCTGACCCCTGAGGCACAGCCTTTAGAGGACAGGGAGATGATGAGGAATCACTAAAAGAGATTTGAGAAGTATCTATAAAGGTAAGAAAATTCAGCAAATATATTTTCAAGACAGAGTGATCACTGTGTCAAAACTCTCGATGAGGCCCGAGAAATGCCCACTGAGTCTAGAAGCATAGAGCGTCTCTTTACCATAAAATGTATTATTTATCCAGATGTTTCCATGTATTAGGACAAAAATGAATCTCCAAAATACTATGACAAGACAATATAATTATTCACTTAATTCTTTATTATGTCCATTGCTGCTTCAGATTTACCTAGATTGGCAGAAGATATTTACAAATGACATACTGGATAAAGAGGTTGTATCCAGAATCTAAAAAGAACTTATCAAACTCAAAAAACAAATAATCCAGTGAAGAAATGGGCAGAAGACATGAAGCGACACTTCTCCAAAGAAGATATACAAATGGCTAATAGACACATGAAAAACTGCTCAACGTCACTCATCATCAGGGAAATACAAATCAAAACTACACTGAGATACCACCTCATACCTATTGAAATAGCTAAAATTAACAACTCAGGAAACAACAGATGCTGGTGAGGATGTAGAAAAAGGGGAACACTCTTACACTGCTGGTGGGAATGCAAACTGGTGCAGCCACTGTGGAAAGCAGTATGGAGGTTCCTCAAAAAGTTAAAAATAGAACTAGCCTATGACCCAGAAATTGCACTACTAGGTATTTATCCAAAGGATACAAAAATACTGATATTAAGGGGCACGTGCACCCCAATGTTAATAACAGCACTATCAACAATGGTCAAATTGTGAAAAGTGCCCAAATGTCCACTGACTGATGAATGGATAAAGATGTGGTAGATACATACAATATAATATGACTCAGACATCAAAAAGAACAAAATCTTTCCATTAACAATGCTGTGGAGAGAACTCGAGTGAATTATGCTAAATGAAATAAGTCAATCAGAAAAAAACAAATACCATATGATTTCATTCATATGTGTAATTTAGAGGCATCAAAGCAATAGAGCCAATAATATGAATCTGAACAACCTTCTTATGCAATTTCTTTATGCCTCTGGACCTCCTCAGGCCCAATATCCAATATCCATTACCATGTTATAAGCGAATGTTGCTGATCCTGTCAAATTTATGCTTCAGCAGTTCAGATAACACTAGTCAAAACTGCAGTTTGAACAACTCAGTCACATTATATCCCATGGTCAGGCTCTACCCTCTACCAGAACCCAGTAACAAGATTATGAATTAGGAAGTACTGTTACTACCATTTCTGCAGAGGTGAAGAAATTTGCACAGTTATATCAGAAGTTTAAGTGGTGGATCATATGTGTAATTTAAGAAATAAAGCAGATGAGGGGCGCCTGGGTGGCTCAGTCGGTTAAGCGTCAGACTTTGGCTCAGGTCATGATCTCACGGTTGGGTTCGAGCCCCGCATCGGGCTCTGTGCTGACAGCTAGCTCAGAGACTGGAGCCTGTCTTCAGATTCTGTATCTCCCTCTCTCTCTGACCCTCCCCTGATCACACTGTCTCTATCTCTCTCTCTGAAAGAAAGAAAGAAAGAAAGAAAGAAAGAAAGAAAGAAAGAAAGAAAGAAAGAAAGAAAGAAAAGAAAAAGAAAAAGAAATAAAGTAGATGAACAAGGGGAAGGGGAGAAAAAATAAAATAAGATAAAAACACAGAAGGAGGCAAACCATAAGAGGCTCTTAACTATAAAAAATAAATTGGGGATTGTTGGAGGAGAGGTGAGTAAGGGGATGGACTAAATGGATGATGGGCATTAAGGAGAGTACTTGTGATGAGCACTGGGTGTTATATGTACGTGATGAATCACTAAATTCTACCCCGAAACCAGTACTATACTATACATTAATTCACTTGAATTTAAATAAAATCTTAGAAAGAAAAAAAATCAAATTTACATAGATTGGACTCTGAGCATAGAGGGTTGTAGATTAATATCAGCATCTGATAATTTCATATAAATCACCATCTTTAAAATGAATTGCTGATACTGGTAGAACCTTTAATGTTTACAGTAGCTTCCAAGTACATTATTGAGTGTGCAGTATTCAACATACAGGAATAGTGTAATTATTAATGTCATTTTACAAATGTGGAAAGTGAAGTTCTAAAAGGATGTAGGGACCAGTTTCGCTATGCATGCATTGGGAAGTGGAATCTAAACTCTGCCATCTGGATCCAAAAGCCCATTTACATCTTATACCATGCTGCTTATTCCACTGACTCTAAAACAGCAGAATATGTATGTGTATGTATGAACCCATGTGTGTTTATATATGTATTTTGTGTATATGCAGGGATGTGTGTGTATGTTGGTATGTATACACATATACATTGTCATTGTTTCTGCTTTTTTAATTAATCGACTGATATTCTCTTAATCATTTCCCCCATCAGCAAACAAGCTCCTGGGAATGATATAGGGATGGCAATCTCTTCTGCAACAGACAAAGGCTTTGGAACCAGGGGTTAATACTCCAGGTGTCATCATTTCTACCTGTGTGAACTTGATGTAGTTTCTGGCTTAATTTCTTTATCTGTACAACACAGATCATCATACCTACTTAAAAGATTTTAGGGAGTCAAAACACACAATGCATAAATTTGTCCACTAAATCTTTCTAAGGTGAGACTGGTTACATGAGCGTGTTATTCCGCCCCACCCCTTCTTAGCTTGTATCACACCCATTGCAACTGTGAGTCTTCCACATAAGCATTTTGAAGGCAATTACTTTGCCATATTTCTCCCATTTTGCTCCAAGAATACGGTGAAACGATGGTTATGAACTGAAAGAACAAAGCCCATGGCAAATGTTAGGACTGTATTATTGATCTTATTATTATATCATCCAGAGCCACAGAAATCAAACCAGTAATTCCTGTCTCAACGACCAGACAGTTGATTGACAGAATTCCACTGCCATGAGCAGTTTGCATCTAATTTGGACCTTTCATTTGTCATATGAGCATGTTAATTAACGATAGCTCAAAGATAACTGACCAGTGCTCCAAATTATTTTTAAACTAATCCCACAGGTTGGCAAAACTCAAATGAAACATATTCAACTTCAACTAGATGTTCACTTATCCTGAATGTAAAATCCCATGTTGTCCAAGCTTCTGGAGCTTTTCTTTTAATATACATATTTTATACATTTTTAATATTATAGTTTTAATACACTAAGTAATACATTTAATACATTAAATAATAATACAATAAATAATACATCTAATAATAAGTAAAAGGTTTTTTAATATACATAAGCTGATATGGAAGTAGAGTTGAGTATATAGTGACTCATACACAAATGCTTTTTGAGAGAATTAAAGAATAAATAAATGTACCAGTGATAATTATTAGCAACAACAAAGATTAAAATATACAAATATTTTTCTAGGTTATCAAATACCAGAAGAATGAAGGTTCTGGGTATTTTTTTCTATCAAGAACATAATCTTTTTTATAACTGTGTGTGCATGCTGTGAAATCTTTTTCCCTTATTAATTTCCTTTTTACACCCGGTTTTTAGACAGCTGAAAATTATGAGTTTACAGAACAAGATGTACTTTCAGTTCTTATTTTATGGCCAAGGACTATGGCATGCACTATTATGAAAACAATTCTAAACTATGCTTTATTATATTATATTGTGCAATTTATATTCAGAAGATACTATCAGCACCAGGGAACAGACAGAGTTAATAAAAGACACAGTATTCCTGTTGTCCTAATAGTTATTAAAATGAAACTTCCCAGAGACATTTATAGTGTCTTTTCAAAGATATTCTGCATACTTTGACAGATCAATTGGGGCCTCTACGTATGAATAGCAACATCATAGGCCTTAGAGACACACAGTGCTATGCTGGGAAGGATCTTTATAATTAACCAGGCTGACTTCCTCATTTCACAGGTGAGGACACCGAGGCTGAGAGAGAACTCATGACTAGGTCGTGCCTGGAACTGAGGTCCCTTGCCATCTAATCAAGGATTCTTTTCACTGTTATTGTCAATGATGGTAATAATCTTGTAGGGCATTACCAAAGATATCCATATCACCCCTACGCGGCTCCAAAGGTAGACAAGAATGATGTGATTTTAATCATTTCTCAAAGGAAAATCCACAATCTTAAGAGGAATAACTAACCTGGCTTCTATTATCTTGGTTATTTATCTGTTAACATTTTTTTGGTCTGTCCCTTGATAGAATATGAGTACCATAAAAGCAGGAAGCATGGTCATTTGGGATACTGCTGAAATAATTCCCCATGCTCAGAACATGTCAAACACATTATTAATTCAATAAATATTTGTTAAATAAATGAATATAAATTCACTAGATATGATAAGAGATACAAAAATCTATTAAAACTTAAGAATTGACCCCTAAAATGTACAGTCAAGAATCATACACATCCGTGCGCACATGCACACACATACACCATAAGGTAGAATATGCTAAATGCCATGCAAATGGAATAAATAAGAAGTTGTAAGAGAACTGGAACAGTCACTATCACTCTTATAGTAAGGAGTTTACAAAAATTACTAAGTAGCTATGAAGCTTCAGTAATGTTACAAAGTATGAAAAACATAAAGGGCACATCAGAGTTTTGTGACCCTGTCCAGCTATGCTGACTAGCCTTGGTTGTGGCAGGTAAGGACTGGGTGACACAGGGAAGCCGAGCTTGTCTGAAGCCTGTAGGGTGAATAGAAGTCATGATAAATGGTGAGAGTATTTCTGAGGCTAACAGGATGCAGTCTGGGAATGGTTAAACAGTGTTTGAGAAATAAAACGACTCTTTTTAGAGGTGTAGAGTAAAAAAAGGGTAGACAAATATTAAATAAGAGACTAATATTAGTAAGAGATTGGCTATAACACATGGCTATGAATTTGTGAAGAGGTAGTGGAAAGAAAGGAATGGAAGAAGAGGAGGAAGGATGGAAGAAAAGGAGGGAAAGAAGGGCGGGATGGAGAAGGAAAGAAGGGAGGGAAACGTAGAGAAAAGGGAGAGGACGAAGGAAGGGAGAAAAAGTGAAGAAAAGAACTATTTAAGGGACACCTACTCTACACTCAACAGTGGACACACAACGCTTTCACATACTTTTTTATTTGATCCTCACAACTTTCCATTTTTAGATAAGAGAATCAGCCTTCCAAATAACCCTAAAGTCAAGATTCAACGGGATTCTATCAAAGCCAAAGCCACTTGTCAGACACACTTTCAATCCATTTTGTACAGTTACTCTCCACATTTAAAGCTTTTACATTTAATTTAGGCCTTAATGATCATAGAGCACCTTCAAGTAATTGTTTATTCTCTCTTTATAATAACCCTGTGAAGATATTCTTATCCCTATTTTATAAAGAAATGGAAGATCAAAGAGGTAGCTTAATTTGTCTAAGAACACATGGAGATCAAACCCATGTTGTGGTTCTCAGCTGATGATCCTTTCTACTATGACATGTAGTGAAATCCATGACACAGTTCACAGCATATCAACACCTACAGAGTGTCAAGCATCCCACCAGGAATTCTCCACATTTGGTCTTTTCAAAACATTTGGGAAAGAAACATATTTTCTTGCATTTCATAGAGAACAAACTGGCACGTATCTTTACTTACAGCTCCTCTATAAAAACAGAAAAATATACATTTTTAAATTCAAAGAGAAGAAGAGACATTTTACTTATCTAGAAATGCTCCATCGTGCCTCACTCTCAAGTTAACTAGACATTGCTTTAAACTCTCCACCACTCATGATCATCTTTCGCTACATTCAGCAACTTAGGAAGCCTTGAGGAGCTCCTTTAGAACAGCAATAAACCCAGAGTCAGTGAGTATAAGCCTAGATCTTTTTACTAACTCATTCGATGACTTTAAAATAATTCCTTGGCTTCCTTCTCCCTCATCAACCTAACGCCACTTGCCGAGGTGCCGGGAAATACAGGGTAGAAGCAGAAAGACAGTGATACTTCTCATCTACAAGATGTTCCTACAGATCTGTACAGATTTCAACACTAGCATGACATCCTTTCAATAATATCTATTTAAAAGTTAAAAGCAGAATTAAGTTAGTTTTGCAAATTTAGAAGATAAGAGTTTTCCACAAACACAAATAATATTGACACTTTACTGAAATCTCACCGAGATTTCTCGTAAATTCACAGACATAAATTCTAAATATTTACAGACATTTGTCTGAGAGTGCCCCTCCCTCCCCCTTCTGCTTCCTAACTTGTCTTTGGTAAAGCCTTCCTCATCTTCTAACCCAGAGTTAATCATTTCCCTCTGCAGCTTCCAGAGAACTGTAGATTCCCACCACTATGATATTTAAAATATATTTTGCATTTATTTGCCAAAGAATTTCCCATCTAGATGGCTAGTTTCCTTAGATCAGGGTTCAAGTTCTTTTACGTGCAGAAAGTGTTTAATAAATGCCTGTTTAATGAAGAGATTAGTTCCAGAATTATTTCATATGCTGGAAAGGAGCAATACATTCCAGAAAGAGCAGGAAGTAGAAGTAGTAAAACTGAATTTTTTAAACTGGCTATCCACATATGAATTGGGAGTTTGAGGTTAGCATGAGCATACAACAAAAATGTAAGAGTTTTGGTAACAATAATAATGCATAACTTATTTAGTGCTTGGCAAAGGTCTAAATACTTGATAAGCAGTAACACTTATTTGTCAGAAGAACTCCATAATATTATTATTGATATATTATTTTAAATTATTTTTGTTTATCAACATATGCAAATTGATATGTTAATTTTACACAGTTATGTAATTAATATATTAAGTATATAATTTAAAATATATTCTGAATGTTCTTATTCTCATTTTATAGATGAGAAACTGAAGTGTGGAGAAGTTAAAAAGTTTTATTCGACATCCTAGCATGGCTAAGACATGGTACAAACTGCCCTGGTAAAGTGGTTAAAATGCACAGTCTCTATGAGTAATGCACACAGGCCTATTAGGGACCAGCATGTGGGCATGAGTTTTTAGGTTCCTGAGGCATGTCTCTCTTAGAAACAAGAGAGCTGCAGTCAAGTGCATCAAGAAGTTCCTCCCCATATATACCCACAGAGTTTTACTTACTTGCAGTCTTCTAAACTGGAAATTTCTCGGGTGCCCAGTTTCTGTATTGCATCTGGGGATGGATAGGGATAACGCAGCAGAAAGGGAGAGGTGACTAATACCTCTGCCTCATTCCAGCAGTCTAGCCATAACATACTCTTTATATCAAGCCTGCCAGCTCCCACTGGTGGGAGGCCTTGGACCTGAACCTGTGTGTTCTTACCTTGTCAGTTAGATGAAGGGGTGAAATTGAATTTCTTTATATGATCACATCTCTGGTAGAGGACAGCAATGTTCCATCATTCATTCACTCATTCACTCCGTGTTTTATGTCCATACAGTTAGTAAAGAACGTTTATTCATTGTTGATTAAGACCATCGATACGCTCATTGTTTTGTGGCCATTCGGTTGATTAAAAGCAGTCATTCAATGTTGATCAATAGCATTTATTCATTTAGGTTAAGAGAATTTATCACTTAGCATTTTCTATCCATATAGTTGGTTAAAAGTGTAGGCCCTCCTGTTAGACCATTTCTAATTTTGGCTACACGGCTTCCTAGTTATTTTATCTTGAACAAATTCCTTTCTGCTTGCCTCTAAAATTTATTTTCTTACTTTAAAACCAAGGAAAATAATACTTTTCTCATAAGATGGTTTAACAACTAAAGCAGATGATACAAGTAAATCTCAACACTATCTGAGACCTAGATAGTGCTCAGTAAAGTGTAGCTATAAATATTGATTACAATCTACTTTTATAATAATGGTAACAACAGTAAACACACTCTACTAGATAGATTAAATAAAAGATAAATTGACACACAGTCCTTGACTGTTAGTGCCACCAGAAACCTAGTGGTTTTCAAAGTTAGAAGAAATTGAGTGGGAGATTAACTAATTAAAGACCTTGAATATTAACCCAGACGGCAAGTATCTGACAACAAAATACAAAATTATAGATAAATAGAAATAAAATATTTTGACATAAAGATATATACAAATAGTAATATTCAAAATGTTAATAAAGCCCATTTTTGAAACTGGCTGATAGCATAATGGAAATGGTAAAAACAAAATATATTGTACGTTAGATGTCATAACTCACTTGATTATAAAAAAACACATTCTTCATTAAAAATAAGTCATGTGCATTATCTGTCCAGTGATGTGCAATGTCATTTAAGACATTCCATCATTCTGTGCTTGAGCACTCTTCTGTAATCTGATGAGGTGTCCAGGGAAGAGACAATGATAGCCAAGGCATTAAAATGTAATCAAGATATGCAAATTCATATCTAAATGTGATTTGCTGAGAAAAAGAAATTAATCTAGGCATGGTCAAATAAACAATGTGTAATATGGATAATTAATCACCAAATTAGCAGCTGCAGTCCCTTGAGGAAATTATGCAAATTGAAAAGGCCCCCATCCACTGACACAATTAGACCACTTAATGCAAACTCTCAACAAAATAACCCTGGGGAACATCACAAAACAAATAGCCCAATCAACCTTAGTGTCCCAAATTCCACTGCAATATTTAATATTATTTAATCTTGTTTCTTCTCAGTTTGAACTTATTCAGAAAGATTTCATCATACCTTGCTGGCAAATATCTAAGATGCCACCCTATGGATGTTCCATTAAGAGGTCCCCTCAAAGCCTAGTTTTCCTCTATCAATCAAATATGTTATTATTGAAAGCTGAAATTGTGCAAATGATAACACTTCATAAATGAAGAAAGGCCAATTATATATCTCCTGTCGGTAATAGCAAAATCAGGAATGTTGATGCACCATGAAAATGTGTATCCTCTGTGGCCTGATGTCACCTGGATATTATATTAGTAGCAAAGAAAGGATCCCTACAGTTCCCTGACAATAAATGTCATCTCAGACAAGAGTATATTATCTCCAGGAAAGTTAGAGTGTCCTATGTCTGCTCTTGAAGTGTATAGAAAGTAATCCTACCTTTGCTCCCTCTGCTACACCTACACAAAGGTAGGTGACAAAGTTGAATCCTAGAACCCTTTGACATTAAACTAACAGAACCCATGAGATTCTGCTGCTAACTCCCTTCAAAAAATTTGACTCCACCACTAGAGAGATGCCAAAACTTCCTGAATAAAAATTAAAGATCCTCTTCCCCTCACCCAAAGAAAAGGGTTTATTAGGTGCTTTACTATTATAATTTTACAATTATAATTGCTGAAAAGACTAATCACAGAGAAGAAGCTATATTAGTACTGATTGCTGATAGTTTAGTTGTACCCAGTATTTACAGATACCAAAGGCCTCATAGCTCAATGAAGTGTATTAATGCTCTCCCTGGTCAAATTTCCTCAATTTATTTGAGAATCACCCTACGTAAGTCAACTCCCCAAGGTCATACCTGAGTGACTAGTGTTCCAGCAATCTGACAGTGCCTACTTCCACCTTGGTATTAAATCTTATCCACAAATCAACAGTATCTCTGACTCCTTTTATGCGAATTTCTTCTCTGAGCCAGCATTATTACTCATTTCCTATTTTTTTTTTTTTATCTTTTAGAGTTTTGGAGTCAATCTGCGTCAAACATTGATTTGTCAAGTGAATCTCATGACCGAATTCTTCCTTTCACAACCCAGAATTTCTACACAGACAGTTAGCATTGTCTATTCTAACCACATACCTTTACATCAATATAACCTATTGACTTAGCACATTTCCAGTGAATGGCTCCCTAACACTTTTCCCTAATGAACTAGGATTCTTCAGTGGTTTGAACCACTCTAGGTTTAATTACTAGATCACAGTGATCACTTGCCCCATTGCCCATGTGTAATGTCATTCTAGCCTTTTAGATTTCATTTACATACCTGATTTCTCTAGTTTTTTGTTTTTTTTTTAAATTTCCTTTGTTATTAAGGAACTTTGGCTAAGACTATTAGAGTCCTAGTTGTATCCTTTACCAGACCTATAAGCTTGGACCAACATTGTTTGAAATACACTAATCTACATCATTTCTAATTATAGTTCCACTACTAAAATATTTAACTCTTTGGATCTTGATTTTATAGTTGATAATATTAAGATAATAATATCTGTTCCATCTTTCCTTTGAGTTGCAGTATGTATAGCATGAGCTGAATGTGGGTATGTATGCATGCATGTATGAATATTCTTTGTAAATTACATAGTAAACCAAAGAAACATATTATGATTTCTGGACCTGGTCTCAATTACTGCATCCTATATGATAATATATGGCTTCAAGAAACACCTGGCTATACAGAGATGCATTACTTGGATGTTTCCTTTAAATGTTTTTAAACAGCATATCCTCAAATTTTTTGTACACTAAGATATAAAATCCCAGGGTTTTGTGACATTTCTTTGATGTGGGAGAAGAAAATAACACAAGAAATCCTACCTAAGAAGGAATCAGAAACATCAAAGCAGATAAGTACAGTGTGAGAAAAAATGTCCATCCCCCAAACATGCTGACTAGAAATTTGTAGTGTCACAAAGTAATGGTATCAACCACATTTTTCCAGAACAAAATCTAAAGGCAGGGCTATGAACAAGAAAAAATAAGCTGAGCAGAAAAACTGGAAGACTGAATTAGAGATTTGATCATGTCTACTCCGCAACTAATTTTAAATATTGTTTTGCATCATACTTAAACACAAAAATATATATGCCAACACATGCAGACATATACATATCCGATACACCCTCCCATACACCAAAGAAATCTTAATAATAAAGTATATAAACTTGTTTTCTTAATGAAAGAATATGAAGTAAATAAGAACCAGATAGCATACCTAGTACCCCCACCTGACACACTCTATAGGCATAAGTTGTGATGGCGAGAACCTCATCCTCATGTTAATTGGGTCAAGGCCATATGTCCTTCATTCCAAGAGAAGTTAGGAAAACACTACGCTAGAAAATATTTGTTGTTTTAGTCACATGATGACAGACATACATTTAATTTTTTCATTAACTTAATAAAGCTATCATTAAAAAATTTATACCATGTAAAGAGACCAAACTAGAAGGTAATACTCCAGTCAAACTACTAGAGAATACAAAAATAAAGATCTAGGAAACCATGTGAGTAACTGGTAGCAAAAGCTTCTTAGTTTTTGCTCCTTTAGCATCATGCTTCCTAATTGTTCTTTATTTCTTCATTCCTTCTGGGGTTTCTACCCATTCTCTCTGAAATGTAGCTTTTTGGTAAATGATGATGATGATGATATCATGTTTGGTTTGAGACAAAGACGAGTAAGAAATCTTCAAGCATACCTACATTTTTTTTTCTTGTTTATTTCTGAGAGAGAGACAGCCTGATCAGGGGAGGGTCAGAGAGAGAGGGAGACACAGAATCTGAAGCAGGCTCCAGGCTCTGAGCTAGCTGTCAGCACAGAGCCCGATGCGGGGCTCGAACCCACGAACCGTGAGATTATGACCTGAGCCGAAGCCGGACGCTTAACCGACTGAGCCACCCAGGCGCCCCAAGCATACCTACATTTTGCCCTTAGTCTTGGGTAAAGCACAAAGCTCATGAGGGATATCTTTAAATATAGAAATATACTTTTTCCTATAATTTTATTTCTGTATGATAGTCTCTGAATCAGAAGATAGTATAGCAGCACCATACTTTGGGGGTAAACAATAGAATAAGTCCACATAACATTATTTTTTGGTTTGCCTATTCCCAAAAGTTACTTTTACTGAAAAAGGAATATTTAGTAAAGAGTCTTGTCTACACCTTAAAAATCAGTACATGATGGCAGAGTCTACTGTGAACTTTCAGCTTGCTTAATTAATTGCTTGGATCACTTCACAGTTAATTAATATAGACTCTATTGTGAAAATGCCTGAGAATCCCCAAGGAAATAGCCTGTATGGCTAGGTCATCAGCATGAAGGGCAAAAATCAGTAGGGGGTGTATAGAACTGAGACATAAAAACAGGCTTTTCTTCATTTAGGTAAAGAACATAGGATCACTCCCCAAATAAAAACTGCCTCATATGGTCCAAAAATACGAGTGTCCGGTTTTTTAGCTTTGGTACAATTGATTTTCAATGACTGTCCTACTTTTCACTTTGTGAAGTTCAAATATCATATTGGAAATATTTAGGGCTCACCCAATATTCCAGGTGCTCCTCTACATTCCCTAACACCCCCACCAGACCCTCTAGGTATGAGGGTTTGGGTCACCATCCCAAGTAAAGAATGCACTAGCCTTGGCTTGCTAGTGCCTGCTGAAGCCAAAGAGAATATAGAATAAGAAGGAGAAGAAGGCAATTATAAATACTAGCTACAACCACATAACCAGTTACAGAAAGAAGAACTGAAATTGTCAAGAATATTTCCTCTTTATTTTGTTATGAATATGTTTGGCGGTAGCATGGGTGTGTGTGTGTGGCACAAGTATATACATTTAAGCAAGTAACTATTTTCTTTCTCTTCTTATTCCCTTACCATGTAACATAAGGTATATGGATTTTATATCATAGTGTTTAAGTATTGTTAACCTTATATCATACTTAAACTTCAGGATACTGAGGAGAAGAGTACACCTCACTCATAGATTTTACATCCCTTTCTGGGGAAGAGGATATGTGTTTTGGGTTGTAAGCAGGTTTGTTGTATTAGATTTGGTAGAATACTGATCTTGTTATTGTCTGTATTTGAAGGTTAAAGAGGTGTGTCTAAGTGCCTCATTGACAAGGGGAAGATGTCTTAATTTTATGTGTCAACTGGACTAGGTCATGAGGTGCCCAGACATTTGGTCAAACATTGTTCTGGGGTTTTCTGTGAATGTGTTTTTGGATGAGATTGACATTCAGATTCCTTAAGTAGACTGAGTAAAGCAGATTGTTCTCTCTAATGTGAGCGGGACTCATCCAATCAGTTGAAGGCCTAAACAGAAGCAAAGGGTTGACCCTCCCCTGAGTCAGGGAAAGAATTCTTCCTGCCTGACTGTCTTTAAACTGGGACATGTTTGTTTGTTTGTTTGTTTGTTTGTTTTTCCTGCATTTGGACTAGAACTAAACCATTAACTCCTCTGGTCTCCAGCTTGCTTATTCAGCCTGCAGATCTTGGGACCTGCCTGCCTCCATAATCAGGTGAACCAATTCCTTATAATAAATTGATAGACAGACACATAGATAGATAGATAGATAGATAGATAGATAGATAGATAGATACATAGATAGATACATAGATAGATAGATAGATAGATAGAATGATAGAATGATAGATAATCAATCTGTATCTTATTCATTCTTTTTCTCTGGAAAACCCCGACTACCGATTTTGCTACCAAGAGTGAGGAACCTCCTCTATCCTTTCCTTCCTTCCTCTGTTTCAGTGAACATGGAAGTCATGGCTTCCACATGGCATGACAAAATGGAAGACATCTGGTCTGCAGCAGACTTCACCTGAGAAACAAATCTTTATAATGGCACATCACCCTGACAGCTACCACCAAGTTTCTTAACCCCATATTTTGAGATCTCAGCTTCATTCTATGTTTAGGACTCCGAGACTAAAACTAAAATAGGCTAAAATGTATAACCCCACATATTAGGCCATATCATTTGATAAATACAAGTAAACCTACAATGAAATCAATAAACCAATATTGTTTGGTTCTATCATTGTTCTCGTGCCTGCAGAACCACCAGGCTCTTTATGGTCCCCAGATGCTGGCCAGGACATCCCCCAAGGAATGCTACAAGTGTTGTTTGCAACTCAAGCCAAACTATCAGCTATAGCATACATGTGGTGCCCATCATGTTCTACTTCTGCTCTGGATCTCGCTTTTGAAGAAGGATGCCTAACAAAGCACTTAAAGAGCCTATTCATTGCTGCTACCTTGATGACGTTTGCAACAGGAAGGCTGCCTCTCAGTGCTGTCAAGGCTGCAATGTGGGTTTTTCAGAAGAGGTGGATAAGAACTGACTTCTCCTATTCATTTGCTCTTTTCGTCTTCCGGATCCCCAAACAGAATGGGTATACACAGATTCCCAAAGTCACTCATCAAAATAGCTTCTCCGACACTAAATGATCAAAGACAATAATAAAGGTTAAAGGAACAAAAGCTATGCTATGCCTCTCCATTTATGTCCCTCTCTACTCTAACAAAATTGCTTCTATTTTCTTGATTTAGAAAATAAAAGCCCACGTATAGTTCAATGAATGCAAATACATACTAACGGATGATGTAGGCCAATATAAGGAAGAAAATTCTCCTTTTACAAAATTAAAAAGTTAAAAGCTATTTTTTCACTCACGTGACTTGCAGAAGACATAACTCTTTTTCCTAATTACTCTACAATTTATCCAATACCTCTTTATCCCCGAGTATCACCCTGGTGAGCTGCTTCTCCCCTATCCTATGAGCATTCAAGGACATATCAGGAGATGTACACTACTGCCTAGTCATATGGACAGATGAAGCTATCTAAACAGTAAGAGTAAATTACAAAAAAAAATTTTTAATAAAAAAATCAAATAGTGATATTTAATGCCCTCAAACGTCAGAAAACAGCACAACATTAATTATGTCAATTGTGATTTGTAATGGTTCAGGTCAAAGTAATTCCAAAGGAAAAATAAAAACTGCAACAGAGGGAACTGATTCTATATACAACCTACTATAAATTTTTCCATGAAATAGTTATAATGATTACATTTTTGTCTATTTTTATTGAAAAGATAATGTCATCCAGCACTCAGGAACACTTAATTATGTGAAAGTGAATCCCTTCAGAAAAATATTTTAATTAAGATAAAATCATTCTTTTTTCCCCAAATTTCTAAATAATGCCATTATACACTAATGATATATATGATCTATTTTCCAGAACATATATTTATTTTAAAAAAAAAACCAGTATGTTAATCCTCATTATTGCCATGAATATGAAACTTATACTTGAAATATTGATGTTTTCTTTTATGCGTTACTCTCCAGTTAGTAATAGCAGCGTGCTAGAGAGGATAGCGATGTGGAAATCAACATTTCTCTAATGGTGTTCTTCTCAAAGGACTTACCAGATAACTTAAAGCACAGTGAGCCTTCTTTCACGGTTTTCTCTCATTTGCTATCAAAAACCATCAAGCATCAGCACCTGCACAAAAGATTAGGAATGATAGAATTTCTAGGAGCTCATTTAACAGGAAAGTACACAGTGACAAGACAACACGACATATTTTTAAAGCGGTTGCTTAACTAGTTATAATTGTTTAGATGGCCTCTCCATGCTACCATATTGTCATCTGCTAGCTCCCATCTTTTACTTTTAAGAGAAGATGTGGGTCTTGAGACCTGATGTCAGCATTTGGTTCTGATTCGGTATTAATGTTAGAATCCAGTGTTCTAGGAAAGTCTTGTTATTCTGATTGATTACTTCACCTCCAAGATACTACAGGTCAGTAGGTGTTTTACTGAAGTAAATCTTGAGTATTCAGATTTTTAAAAAATTCCTATATGTGCTTTTGTGAAATTTCTTTCACTTTTAGAAACTGTGAGGTTTTAGAGTAGGCTTTCAGATCTTTTTTCACATTCTATTAAAAAAATCCATACAATTTTTTTTTCACTTGACTTTGCTTGCTCTTTTTTTTCCTCCATGTATTTACCAAGACAGGGCAATCTAGAGTATATTTCTATTTATGGACTAAACTGATGATCTTCATTTTTGTTCTGAACTGTACTGAAAGGAATAATTATCTCCACTGGGAAAACTAGTTACTGTTTTGGGACAAGCTATTCCCTGGTTTCACTTAAAATAGTAACAGTATGATTTGCTTAAGATGTGTTACAATATCCATGGCAGCAGTGTTCAATATCTTTAAAATTAAGGGGGCAGTGGTTTAAGCATGCTATAGAAAAGTTAATGACCATTTTTCAAAAGTAGATGGTAAAATGAGAACTTAACAAAACAGGGCAAATAACTGGAACACATGTACATTTCTTAAATCAGTTCTAAGAAAGGAGAATTGATACATATTAGTTACCTTTTCTCAATACACTTTAAGAGAAAGTGACATAAAGAGATTTGGTTTTGTTCCCTTTACCAAATGGAAACAGGGTGGCCTTACATGGTCAGTTGAATGGATTAATGAAAAGAACTGAGATGGTAAAAATGCTAACCACTCTTTACTCAATTAAGAAGTATCTATATAAAAGCCTGCCCAAAGTAGATATGCATTAAGCTTTCAAATGCCACTAGCTCCCAGCACAGCACTGAAAGATTTATGAATTTAAAGAGTAGAATTCAGGATGTGGAAATTAATTCTGAGAGAATATCAGAAGTTGAATTTTATACACATACATAATGCATACATATATGTGCATATATAGACACGTACGTGTCTGAGAATAAAGTAAAATCTGTGACTTTCCAACTATAATTGGTTAAATCTTGCTCCATTTTATCTTTTTTCTAGACCTTTCCTTTATAGCTTACTTTAATCAATATTTATGCTGAATATTTTATTTAGAAGTTTTATGTTTATAGAAAAGCACACTTGATTATGAAAACATTGATTTTATGTCTTGCTCCCTAATCTATGACTAGGCAGATGAATGGTAAAGTTAACTCACTCTCCCAAATGGTTATAAAATTTGTATTTCAGGCACAGTTCCAAGAGGTCATGGCTTGTTTGAAGACTTAACATATTTTCATGCAGATATATTGCAGAAACCACCCCCTAAATCAGAGGCTAACAAAATATATGTCGGAATAATTTACCATGCAGATCGGGTGAAATAAATAGAGCTCCAATAGTGTATCAGTGGGGTGGCCAGTGCTGGGGAAGATATTACAGAAGGGAAGATCTTCAAGAGGAACACTGCATGAATGAATGAGTGGTCAGAAGCCTTGAAGAACAACAAGATAAGCTAATACTCAGTCAAGGTCAACCTAAACTTCTAATATTAGAAAAATAAAATGAGGCAAACATGAGACAGTGCATGCATAAAGTTACAATCTATTTAGATATTATAGGAACTTTTGTGCCTGAATTTAAATAGCATGTTTCTTCCTTAATGTGATTAATACAGGGCAATTGCAATTATAAAGGCTGATGGTTTTGTTATATACTGACACAGATGATGCTTTATAGGAAAATGTGACTTAGGGTCTTATTAAGCCATGAAAGTTCCACCTCTGAGAGAGCCCATCATAAATTCTGAGAGAACTTTGGTTGGCCTAAAGACCCAGGCTTCACTTTATTCTTGAGGGAACTCTAGCCTCTCTCAAGTTTTCCCAAATGGTTCTGGGAATACCCTCTGGGTTTTTTTCCATTGTAGCACATATCACAATAAATTAAAATTGTGCATTTCTGTGCCATTTCCCATTATACTTAAGGTCTTTGATGGAGAAGTGTCCTACTCAAGTTCTTTTTTATTCAGACCCTACATCCAACTAATGACAAGGTTCTATCCTCTCTACTACTAAAACATATCTCTGTCCCAACTCCCTCTGACCAATTTCAATACTACAATCCTACCACACGGTCTCATCATCTTTTGTTTGGATTCATACGATAGTCACCAAAGTGGCCTTCTTGATTCTGCTCCCATCCCACTACAGTCTACCCTACTGAGTGCAGCCAGAGCAATGTTTGTTTCTAAAACTTATATTCAAGTCATTTTCCTTAATAATTCCTTCAAATAACTTCCAATGGAAAGGATGACAAAAGCCAGTCCCTTTACCCAATGATTTCTTTTCATATTTCCGTAGGTCGTACACTTTACGGAGAATATCTTCCATTCTCTTTCTTGAACATTCTACATTTATTCCCACCCAGGGTCTTTGCCTTTGGATGCCTTTCTGTTTGGATTCTCTGCTCCAAGGTCTCTGCATGGCTACCTGTTTGTAGTCACTCAGGTCTCAACTCAAATTTCACCCTCTCAGAGAGATCTTCTTTGACTCTTTAGATAAAGGTGCCTAACCTCCCCCAGTCACTCATTCTCACATTTCCCTACTTTACCTTTTTCATAGCACGTTTTAGTGTCAGAACTATCATATTCAGGGTTGCCTGGGTGGCTGAGTTCATTAAGTATCCGACTTCGGCTCAGGTAATGATTTCATGGTTCATGGGTTCAAGCCTTGTGTTGGGCTCTGTGCTGACAGCTCAGAGCCTGCTTCAGATTCTGTGTCTCCCTCTCTCTCTGCCCCTCCCCAACTCATGCATGCTCTCTCTGTCTCTCAAAAATAAATACACATTTTTTAAAAATTGAAAAAAACAAACTATTATATCAGTTAATGTATTTATTGTCTACCCCACTTGAAGATAAACTGCTTGAGAACAGAGACTTTATCCCATTCATTACTATATTCTCAGTTCTTGGACCTGTGCCTGATAAACAGTTGGTGATTAATAAATATTTTGAGTGAGTGGTAGAGAGTTTGTCTTCTTAACCACTCTTCCTCCAATGCCTCACACCATATACATTTTAGATACATAAGAAATACTCATTGATCAAATTAGCGTTTTCTCTGAGAATAATCTGCTTGACAATTATTTGGTGCTATGGGTTGAATTATGCTCCCCGAAAGATACGTTCATTTCCTAAGCCCTGGTGCCTGTGAATGTGATCTTACTTGGAAACAATGTCTTTGCTGATGTAATCAAGTTAATACAAGGTCATTCTCTATTAAGTTGGCCCTTAAGCCTAGTGTCCTTATAAAAACAGAAGAGATACAGAGACAGACATGAACAGAAGGAATAATACCATGTGACAGTGGAGGCAGAGATTGGACTGGTGTGTGTGCAAGCCAAGGATTGCTGGTAACACCAGGAGCTAAGAAAAAGCCATAGAACAAACTTGTCCTCAGAGATCTCCAGAAGGAACCAACCTTGCCACAACCTAGAATTTTTACTTCTGGCCTCCAGAAGAGTGAAAGAATAAATTTCTGTTGTTTTAAGCCATGCAGTTTGTGATACTTTGTTAGGGAGGCCATAGGAAATTAATATATATGTCAAAAAGAAAAAGGAAAGGTTGGAAAAATGAGTAAGAATTAAAATGTGAGGTACAATTTACCATCTTACATAGGAAATGTACGAAAATGTTCCAGTTTTCATTATTTACTAGACATGTAACTATAAGTATACATTTTAATCTCTCTGAGCCTGTTTTCTTGTTTATAAAATGTGCTTTATAACGCCCATCCTATAGTGTTACGATATTAATATAGTTAACATATGTAATCCCTCAGAACAGTGTCTAGTATATAGTGAATATTCAAAAACTATTAGCCATTACTCTTCCTTAGGGGCTGAAAGTGTAACAGTGAGTAGAGACAGGTTCCATAGCCATGAGCTACATAAATTCTGCTCATTACGCGGCAACTCATTCCTCCAGCAAAGATTACTTTGAGTTCCAAGTATTGTACTATTCTCTGTGTTCCAGTGCCAGGTTGAGCTCTTCAGCAGCATTCCCATAGAATCATCTCCTTGAGGATTAAGGAATCTGGAGTCAGATTTCAGCCTAATAGAAGGTTCAACATAATATGAGTTATTTCTTTCTAAATGTAGACAGAAATACACATGAGGTACTGACTTGCCTGAATTTGTGTGATCATTCCCCAGGAGGCTGTAGATGAGATTCATATAGATCTGGTAAAACAGGTGCATTGCCATGTGTGGTGGATACTGCAATACACTGTCCAGGGCCACTTTCAGAACTTAGAGCACGATTCCTCATCAGCTGCCAGTGTATCTGGTCATCAGTCCATTCTGGAACCTGCTTTTGTCTGAAGAGCTAACTCACCTAAAGCTACACCCTCTTCCTGAGGCAGTGCAGATCCAAAATTGGCTGTTGTAGAGGTAAATAAGACTCAGTCTCTTCTCCCCAAGTCAGGACAATTCTGAAGGATCATCTCACTTTCGAGTTCCCAATAAGATCAGCCAAGAACTTTCCTGAGTCAGATCAAGGTGACCTCTTCCCTCTGCCCAATCTTATTTTCATCTCATTGTCCAGAGATCTTGAACTCATGAGCACTCCCTATAGCCTTCTTATATTTAAATCTCAATCTTCTTCAGGAGGAACCCAACTTATTACACCATCTGAAGCAAACCAACCAATCTCATACAAATTAATTAGCTTACATGGACTTTTAGAGCCTAAATATTTTCCAGAAAGAAATTTGAAACTTTGGTCTAAGTAAGTATGAATAAAATGAGCTCATTTGCCACTGGGTGGGGGTGGGAATAAAAAGGAAAAACAGTTCTCCATAATTTATTCACATAAAAACAAAATGTGAATGCATCTTCCTTTCATTGTGTCATTCAACAGTTGAGGCTAATGGTAAAATTTGCAAGTCAAAAATTATTGCTTTTTATGTTGATAGACACATAAAAATGATGAATGGAAAGAAAGCAGAAGATGTCACAACCCTTGCTAATACTACCTTTACATTTCTATGGCTCATTGATGCTTATAAAGCCTTTCATATGACTGCTTTCATTTGAATTTTGTTCTAGTGCTGACAGAGGTGAAGAATAAGTGTCATTATTCCCTTTTCAGAAATGAGAAAGCTGAACTTCTGAGGGTTGTTTTTTTTTCCTTAAGGTCCAGTGGAAGAGCTGAGATGCTGATTTTCTAAGCAAAAGCCTGTTGGTGCTTGGCTCTCCTTCCATAAAACAACTCAAACTGTAGAAACATATTCATTCACAAAATAATTAGTGAACAATGAAAAGGTTTCAATTACGTGGAGAGATACCAGTTAAATGGTACTGACTCTAGATGCAATAGCACTGACGAGAGGCGAGGGGAATATTGGAAGGGGACTAATGAAGAAAATTACTTACAAAGACTTTGTTGTTGCTGCTGCTATTTTCAGGAGCTAAAGTTAACATTTACTTTCAGATATTTGTACTACGCGTTTTACGTGCATTACATAAATTTTTCCCAGGATCAATCCAATGAAGTAGGCACTAACTAGCATACAGGAAATCAGGTCTGTAATTAAAGTCAAGGATTATGGAAAACTTACTTTCAAATCCTGCCGCCATGTTTGTGCGGCACTGGGCAATACTCAACATCTTTAAGCATCAGGTATCCCTTCAGCAAAAGAATGAGTGTGTGTATAATGTTGCCTACTTCATAATGTTGTAAAGGTCGAGAGGGATTAAGAATGAAAAGTGCATAGGACATAATACAACCTCAATGCATTTTAGTTGTGTTCATCTCACAGATGAAAGAATGTGGGCACAGAAAAATCGATAACTTGTCCTACGCCATACAGCTTGCTGGTGGCAGTGGATTTTCCAGACCATCATATCTCCTTAACTAATATTTTGTGTGTGTGACATTATTTACCATTAGGCCATTTCCTGACATCTTTAAATGAAGCATTTTTAAGACACACAGGTGGTGGTCCTTTTGTCCACATTACAATTGGTATTTGGCTCGACGGGAACAAGTGGATGGACCCTTTTGGTGTGACTTTCCCTTCCAGCCCACATTCTACAGGGCCTCTGTATCCAGTGATGGTCCAGGACTCTGGCTGGCAGCCACTGTCCTAAGCTATTGGTGTCACAGGTGCATGCAGCAACAGGGGAGATCTGGCAGGGAGGAAGGGAAACTGTCCTTTGAGAACTGATAGATAGATGCCTTCTAACTCAGAAAATACAGAATTCCAGTGTGTGAAGGATGACTTGTTTAGGAGATATTTCAAATCCAAAATATTCACTTTCCAAGCACTCTAGCTTCTCAGAATGGAAATGTGGTGCTCGAATGAAACATTTTTTTCATCCTCCAAAAACACCACCTCTAAACCAATCTTAATTAACACATTTTCTATTAACTAGAATGATCTGAAATTCCAAATCCATCATGCAAGACACAAATAGAATTGGACTGCACACTAAAAATGTGCACACTTCACTGTTGTACATCTGTTTGGATCACCTTTAAAACAATTAAATGGTGAATGTGCGACTAAATTACCACACCGTGTTCTCTATTTAATTTCAAGGTTGAAGTGTCTTCCCATCACAAATGTGGGTAAAACCCTAGAATGCTGGGGGACAGAACAGGAATTAATGGCTCTTTCTGTTGTTTTGATTTCCACATATTTGATGGCTTTGTGTAATTTGAATAACTGTAAGCTTCCAGCATGCTGATAAGGTTCACCTACAGTATTCATTTGCATGAAGTGCTGATCAATTAAAGCTTCTCTCTTAAAAAAAAAAAATCATCATCCCATTCTTCAGCAACAAAGCTTAGGTTACCCCCAACTGTCACTACTCTCTTTTACTAGAGAATTTCAACAGGAAATTCTTATCCATCTTTTTCTTTCTTTTATTTTTATCCTAACCTAGTTTGTGTTCTTACCCTTGGTCTAGTCTTCTTCACTTAACTCTTACAGTCTGATTACTGGACTTGTAACACTTACTTCAGAAAAGCCTTTAATAAACATGACCATTATTGGAAGGAGATTGTTAATTCCATGGTTACTAATTTACTGGCAGCACAAAAAGTGCATACATCCAAATCCATCTGTGATGAAATACAGAACTATTCCTTAAAATGGAAAAATTGGTTTTCTTCCTTTGTCTTGTAAGAAAAATATGATGGTTAATTTTATGTGTCAGCTTGGCTGGGCCATGGTACCCTGATATGTAGTCAAATGTTAATCTGGGTGTTTCTATGAGGTTGCTTTGGATGAGATTAAACAAGTGGAGTTAAAAAAATTTTTTTAAGTTTATTTTTTTTTTTATCTTGAGGGAGAGAGAGAGCACAAGAGAAGAGGAAATAGTGAAAAAGAGGGGGAGAAAGAATCCCAAGAAGGCTCTGCACTGTCAGTGCAGGTTTGAGACTGATATGGGGTCTTGAACTAATGAACTGTTGAGATCATGACCTGAGCCGAAATCAAGAGTCGGTGGCTTAACTGACTGAGCCAGTCAGGAGCCCCTAAACCAGTGGATTTTGAGTAAAGTACACTGTTGTTCCTAATGTGGGTGGGACAATTAGTTGAAGGCCTGAATAGAACACAAGACTGACTTCCCCAGAGCAAAAGAGAATTTTGCAGCAGATGACCTTCAGACTTGAACTTCAGTAGTGGCTACTCTGTAGGTCTCCAGCCTGACAGACCTGCCTACACATTTCAGACTTGTGAGCTTCTATAATAGCTGGAGCCAGTTCATTAAAATAAATCTCTTTTGATAGATGGATTTAGATAGATAGATAGATAGATAGATAGATAGATAGATAGATGTTCTTTCCTCTGGAAAAGCCTAATACAAAAGCTAATCAACAAAAAAATGACTATATCTATTTCACAATTATAAAAAAGGATCCAGGTAGCTTATACGTCTAGAATGCCTTCCCAAAGAAGGTAATAGACATTTCATGGAAAAGTTTGTGGTGAAATAAGTTTGGGAAACATGGAATTAAAATTAACTATATTTTCTTTATAGTAGGAAGCTAAAGTCAAAAAGGAGCAAGATGAGCTAGGAAAACTGGTGGACACAGAAAGGCAAACGAGTGCCCATCAAATAAGGAGAGATACGTTTTTTTTCTCCCCAGAACCCAGATGGGGAGACTAGATCAGGGTCCTAGCTTTGGAATCCCCTCCAGTGGCTTCCACTGCATTTAAGATGTACTTCATTCTCCTTACTGTAATCTCTAAGAGCCAGAAAGCTTTTACTCTTCCCTACCTCTTTAATCTCTTCTGTTGCTACTGTCTTCTTTTTGAGCTTTATTTCTAACCCCTCACGGCTTCAAATTCACCCCCATCTCAGGGGCTTTTGTATACTTTCTCCTTGTACACATACCATTGAATGAGATCATCTCATTGTTGGCTCCTTCTCATTATTCAGGTCATCCTCTCTCAGAGAAAAAGTAAGAACCTTCTGGTCTCTCCCCCTCTAACACTTCACTGTTTTATTTTCTCCATAAAATAAATCAGCATAATATTTATTTGTTCATTTTTAATACTTGTCATTTGAGTAATTCAATGCCACTTAAAATTTTACTCGGTGGTCTGAAACCATTTATGAATTGGTTCATCAATCAAACATTTTACTAACACCGTGTCAATAAGGGAGATTATCTTTCATAAAGTAGTCACATTTGGGAGGTGAAGAGAGAAAGGAGCTTGTTGGAACCACCAAAGACAGAGATATTCAAAGTCCATGAGTAAAATTCAGTTAGAACTGAGTGTTGGAAGGGGCATCTGGGTGGCTCAGCTGGTTAAGCATCACACTCTTGATTTTGGCTCAGGTCATGATCTTGCAGTTGTGAGATCAAGCCCCACATCAGGCTCCATGCTGAAAGAAAAGAAAGAAATGAAGTTTGGAGGAGAAGCTCAGGAGCAAAATGCAGAAGAGAAGGACAAGTGGAGATACCAAAGAAAGAAGGTAGCCAGCCTGAACCACTATGAAAGCAATGCTGGGGGCACCTAGGTGACTCAGTCAGTTAAGGATCTGACTCTTGGTTTTGGCTCAGGTCATGATCTCAAGGTTCTGGAGTTTGAGCACCCGAAGGGCTCCATGCTTACCATGTGGAGCCTTTTTGGGATTCTCTGTCTCTCTCCTCTCTCTATGTCCCTCCTCTGTTCACATGCTTGCTCTCTCTCTCTCTCTCTCTCTCTCTCAAAATAAATAAACATTTAAAAAAGTAAAAAAAACAACAACAACAACAAAAAAAAACCAAGAGCAATGCTCAACAAACCAATACAGTACAATGATGGTTTGAGGTCATGGAAATAGGTCCTAGACAATGGGGCACAAGGGAGTCATCTGTCTTGAGCAGAAGATAAAACTGATGAAAGCACTATATCAAAAGTTCAGTATATGTAGTACTCAGTGGTACTACAAGATGATTTGAAGTAGTGTACAGATGGATTTCTTAAAAAATTATTAGTTGTTAGCAAAGGTGTGCTAGCATGCCTTAATCAATATATCAAAATTATAAGTTAGAACCATGATAAATCTAAAAAATATATATCAATTTAACAAAAAAAAGTTGCATGTATAATTTTATAATTTATATGCAACCATCTACAAAACTATTCATGAAGGGGGCAGATATAATGAGGCTAGAATAGAAGGTTAAAGAAAATGGAATATATTTTCCTTCCATATCATATTCTTGAAAAGAGTTCATATCTCAATATATAACAAATTCAAAGCCTGGATCCCAAGGCATGTTGCCTTCTTTCTGTAACCTGCCATTCAAATTCTAGCACTTTCTTATCCCCGTTGGCTTAAGCTTGGTACAAAGAGGCTTATACTCAGAAGCACAAACCATGGCTCTGCCACTTGGGTGAGGCATAACTTACAGAAAGATACTTTGCTGCTCTGGTTCACAGCGCCTTATCTGTGAGTCTGATTCAGTCCACGCCCTCCCAGCTTCCTTCCCTGGCTGGTCACTGCTATTCCATTCCTTCTGCTTTCCACTCCCTCATCTCCAGTCATTCTCAAACGCCAGTGTCTGTCAGAATAAGTGCAGCTTCCTGGGACCGTGCCCAAAATTTTTGATTCTTACAGGTCTCGATAGGGTCTGATAATCTGCATTCTAGCAAGCAGCCTCGTGTTTCTGAAGCAGAGGCAATATATTAAGAAACACTTCTCAATTCACAGTGTCAGCATGAAAACTACAAAAAGAGGTACAAGGTTTTCAAGTCATTATTATGAAGTGACCTCTGACCCAGCAGCCCATCCCTTCCCACCCGCAGTGACTCCTAACTCCATTCCTGCCTGTGAATTGTGTCACTTTTCTTTTTCTTCCCACGGTGGGTTAGTCCAGCCACACATCTTGGCCTCTCAAGTTCGTCTATCACACCATCCATCCTGTGGCTGTCTTTGCCATCCTTCCAGATCAATAGACTCACAAGAGAAATAAAGGTCACTCCTATAGAAAAAGAGACATAATGAGGTACACAGTCCACATGTGACCTTGGATGGAGAAATAGCAGATATCCCTGAACTTAAGAGCTCCAGTCTACAGGCTTCTCTGATCCCAGAGTCTGGAGCAAATCTGGCTAACCCCAGATAATTGTTCCGCGGCCCCTTGCAGCTGCTCTCAAAGCCTGTGTGTAGACACTCAGTGATGTACCGCTCAAAAAGCTAATAAGGTTAATATCTACTTTTAGGGAAAATATAAGAAGAGGGAAGCAGAAGAGTCATTATTAGGAGATGGTGAGGGGGGCTTCTTTTCTTTCCCCATGACATAATCTAAAACTAATTAGGGAATCCTTGGCATATGCAGGCTGAGGTGCTGGGTTTTGAACAGTTGTGAGAACACATCCCATAGAGAAGGACAGAGATAGCCTTCTGGTCCACCTCTCCTTTGTTGAGGCATGTTCTCCTCCCCCAAGTCCTCCCAGAAGATCTGAGCACAGGCTCTTTTTATGCACATGCATCCTGCTGAGGGCTGCAGAGTCACAAAACAGCCCAGAAAAACAACGCCCAGCACATAATATGCACATTGTTTTGATTGAGACATTGCTGTTTGAAATGCATTTATTTCTGCCTCTCGTAAATACTCCTCCACAGCAGAAGAAAAAATAACAAATGCGTTGTAAATAGAGGCCCAGACGTCTTACACTTAAATTACAGTCACGTCATCCCAGTCCTATCCGATCTTTCAATTATAGTCATTAATTGAGGATGTAACCCAGAAACAATTACATCCATGAAATTCTAATGAGTCTCCTGTAGTTAATATAAAAAGAAAACAATGGGAAATGCATGCTGATGCTGGAGTCTAATCCAATTCTGTCGATTAAAATAAAGAACAGCATTTTGTAACATGTAAATCTGATTCTTTTTCCTCTACCCAGTTTCATTTCTCAGAGAGTGACAGACTCTCTGCATAGATTTGCTTATCTAACAAGCTTATCGAGTTGCCCTCTCTCCATTATGTCCAGAGCACATCTTGAAAACTCACCAGTGGGGAGTATACTTTGCTCAGGGATCCATCTTTTAGAGAGTCTCATATATCCACAAGAAAAGGCCATTCTTTATTTACCTGGCCTAAGTGAGACTATACTTCGTGTATTCACTATGACAAAAATAATTACATTAATTACAGTTCTGGAAGAGCATGATAGCTGCTTAATTCTGAATATGTCTGCCTCTGCTAGAAATAGAGCAACAAGATAATGAAAAGAATAGAACCCCCCCCCAAAAAATCACAAACTCCATTTTCACTTAAAATAGGAGACAAAGAAAATCCACAAACTTCCAATTATGTGTACATGCTGCCAAAAGCAACGGAAACCAGCAGAAGCCGGCAGGAAGGCCCAGAGCAGCCATGCTGCACTGATAGGGAAGATCAGGATGTGCTGCCACTGGGGAGGCCAATCGCCGAAAGCAATAGCAGCACAGATACCTACTCTCCAGAAGGTGAGGGTCCCAAACTGTGGGCAAAAGTGCTAAGAACAGTATGGAAAGACAGTTGGGCATGAACAACTGGAGGTAGAAGGAAGACTTAAAAATTTTGCCCAGACAAATGCAGAGGAGAATATATTTAGAGAATGTCAGGAAAAATCAATTTTCTGAAAGTAAGTGGATTACCTTGGAAAGCAAGACATGTGCCTGTGGGGAGGAGCAAAAGCCAATAGAATACGCAGAGGAGACATATGACTGGATGAGGAAGTTCTCTGGAGCCAAGTCAGGTTCTAAGAGGCAAAGGAAGGTGCCCACATAGAAGTGCCACAGTACAACAAAAAATTTTTGAACCCAGGACTGATTTCCAACAGAAATTCATTTCTGAATTATTTTTTTCTATAAGACTGTAATCATTGGCTGAGATGTCTATTTTAAATTGCTTGGTTTCCACACCATATCAGTGCCTATACTATTCTGGTTTAAGTTGTGAATCAGGGAAGCTATTCCTATTCACTCTACATCACCTCATACTCACATCTAGGAACATACTGTTCTCATCTATAGGCTAACCAAAAAATGAAAGGGTAAAGACATACACACAAAATTTAAATGGTGTCAGAAAAAAATAATTTGGGAATTTTCCAACAGAAAGAAACACTCACTAAAATTATCTTACAATATAGCAGATAAAAACTTCAACCCAATATTTCAATAAATGTTCAAAAATAATAGATTATTTGCAGCTATGAAGGAAGATCACAAAGCAGAAATATAAGAGTTCTAGGATAACATAGTCAGACAGTAAAGTTGCCAGAAAACCAGCAAAGTTAAAAAATAAATAAATAATTGACAGAACTCAAGGGTAAAAAGGACAAAATTATTTTACAACTGGAAGAGAAACTACACAAAGGATCTGACAAATAGAATAAAGAAAAGGAAACCAATAAAGCAATGGAAACAAATAAAAATTAAATGATGAATATAGAAAACAAGTAAAGGAAATGTGTAACTGAAGATTCCAGTGAAGAAAACCAGTTAGAGAATTAACATTTAAAAATATCATTCAAAAATTATTTTAACTAAAAGAAGAAGTAAATCTATATATTGAATCTGTGTACCAAGACAAATTGGCCCCAAGACATATCCTAATAAAATTATTGGGCTTTAAGAATAAAGAAAAAATCCACTGGATAGGCAAAAACATCCATACTCTTATAACAGGGTGGGGGAATAAGATTAGTAACAGTTATGGGCGTAATGTTTGTCCTTCCCCCCACCAAATTCATATTTTAAATCTTAATGTCCAATATGATGGTATTAAGAGGTGAGAACTTTGGGAAATAGTGAGGTCATGAGGTTGGAACCTCCATAAATGGGATTATTTCCATTATCAAAGTAGCTCCTGGGACATCCCTAGCCCTGTCTCCATAAGGATACAATAAGGAAGTCTGTGGCCCAGAAGAGGGCACTTAGCCAACTACACTGACACCTGATCTTAAATTTCCAGTCTCTAGAGCTGTGACAAATCAATTTCTGCTGATTATTAGCTGCCCAGTCTCTGGTATTTTGTTATAGCAGCCTGAATAGGCTGAGATAATATCAAACTTCTCTCACAGTATCTTTTAATGTCAGAAGACAGTGGAAAAACACCTATAAGATGTTTGAGGAAGGAAAGTATGAGCCATAAAAAACGATCAAGGTTGGTAATCTCAGATCAGGTAGAAATTATACCTAAAAGCATTTGGAAGAAAAGAGAAGGGAGGTGAAGGAAAGGGAAGAGAAAGAGCTAGAGCAAAAGTGAGAGATACACTATATCATAGTTAAGATTGAAATTCACAGTGAAAATATAATAGTAATGATCATCTATATATTAAATATCATAGTGCAACTTTAAAAAAAGTGATGCCTATGGGGGATATATTCTCTTTCCGATTGCACCATTTTAATTAATGGAAACATAGATATTTCTGCTATAGTCAGAAAAATCTCAAGAATGTCCACTGTCACCATTATATTTAACGTTATACTGGGAGGGTCAAAACCAACAAAATTATGCAAAGGAAGAGTTAGAGTAAAAACAAAAATCTCAAAAATTGTAATAAAAGAGGTAAAACACTATTTGCTAATTAAATATGTAACTGGTAATGGAAGAGAATCAAACATAAAAAGAAAGTGATAGAATTAAATAAGATTGTTGGGTACAGGGGCACCTGGGTGGCTCAGTTGATTAAGCATCCAACTCTTCTTCTGGGCTGAGGTCATGATCTCAAGGTCCTGGGATTAAGCTCCAAGTCATCTCTGTGCAGTAGTGTGGAGAGTGCTTGGGTTTCTCTCTCTCTCTCTCTCTCTCTCTCTTTCTCTCTCTCAAATAAATAAACATTTTTCAAAGCATAAAAGTAATATATAGAAATCAGTAATATAATAATAAATGCCTAGTTATGATATAAGATGAAAGAAAACACTCAATATATAAAGTCAACAGGAAAAAGAAATGCCAAAGAGAAATACTCCGGCACATTGTATTTCTGACAAATTATTTCAGCAATATCTTTCATCCCACACATTCTTAAAATATGACTAGACCCTTCTCCTATCAAGGAGTGGGATCTATGTCTTTGCCCTTGAAACTGGACAGGCTTATGACTATGGTGGAAGTGATGCCGTGTGACTTCTGAAGCTAAGTTCTGAAAGGTCATAGAGCTTCCATGTGGTTCTTGTGGGACACTTGCCTTTAGGACCCTGAGTACCAGGTAAGATGTCCACGGCTGCCATGCTGTGAGGCAGCCTGGGCAACATAGCCCATATATAGGTGTCTGGGTGACAACCCCAGCTGAGATTCCTGAGAGGAGTCAGTATCAAGGCTAGACATCTGACTGAAGATGCGTCCAAATGCTTCCTGCCCCCAGCCACCCATTAACCTCCTGCCTTCAACTCTTTTCAACTCATGTCACAGAGAAGCCAAAAGGGCTGTTGCTATTCTTTCCTTTCCAAATTCCTGACCCTCAGAATCTAGGAGCCTAACCAAATGGTTGTTTTACACCACCAAGCTTGGGGGGCTCTGCAATATAAATAACTGTTAGAAATATTTAATAAGAAATATTCACATCACTTGTAAGGCAAATTTTAAAACTTCTGAAAGACACAAGAGTATACTTGACCAAGAAAAAGAAAAGCTTGTTCTTTCTGTGTTTTTATTTTTTTTTCAAGAAGTTGGGGTGTGTTGTTTATTGTTGTTGTTTTGTTTTGTTTTGTTTTGGAACTAAGAAAGGTGATTCTAAAATGCATATGGGAAAACTTTTTAAATAAAAATATTTTGGAGAACTATGAAAAATGATAAATTATTGATACTAACTTAACTAGATATTGAAGCATATTACAAAAATTATATGATAAAACAATAGATTCACTAATAGACAAACCAATAGAACAGAACGTGGAGTCCAAAAATAGATCCAAACATGTATGGAAATGTAGCATGTGATAAAGTTAGCATTTTCAAATAGAAGAATAAAAATGCATGGTTTTGAGGGAATTGCACAGCCATCTGGAAAAAAAGACAAAATTGGATCCATACCTCTAATCAAACACCAGAATACTCTCTAAAGGTATAAAAATAAAATATCAGAAGTAAAGCCACAGAAGCATTGGACTAAAACATGAATAATTTCCTTTATGACTTTGGAGGAAGAAAAGCCTATTAATTGTGAATAAAAAATAAATAAATCTTAGTTTAAAAAATAACAAATTTAAGTACATAAAAATAAGAAAATTTGCATGACAAAAATATCAGTACAAAGAAAAAGGTAAATAAAATGGAAAACAAAATTTGCAATTTCTATCACAGACATAAGGTTAATCTCTTTAATAAAATGCTTCTATTTTTAAAAAATTTAAATATTTTTATTTATTTTTGAGAGAGAGAGAGTGCGAGCAGGGGAAGTGCAGAGAGAGATGAAGACTCAGAATCTGAAGCAGGCTCCAGGGTCTGAGCTGTCAGCACAGAGCATTATGCAGGCTTTAACACACAAGCGGTGAGATCATGACCTGAGCAGAAGTCAGAAGCTCAACTGACTACCCAGGTGCCCCTTTAATATAGTGCTTTTAAAGAAAATAGTATTTAAGGACACCTAGGTTGCTCAGTTGGTTGAACATCTGACTCTTAATTTTGGGCTCAGGTCTCAGGGTTTGTGGGATTGAGTCTCTCTTCATGTCAGGCTCTGTGCAGACAGTGTATAGCCTGCTTGAGATTCTCTCTCTCTCTCTCTCTCTCTCTCCCCCTCCCCCTCCCCTGCTTGTGCTCTCTCTCTCTCTTTCAAAATAAATAAATAAACTTTAAAAAATAATACTTAAATACTTTAAAATAAAATACTTTTAAAAAGTATTGGACAAAATACAAAAAATGTTAAAAAAAAGTATTGGACAAAAAAATTAGTGATGATTTTACAGTGATACTAGTTTACATTTCAAATCACAAGTTTTAAATTAATTTGATTTTATATGTTTTTTTCCTGCACTGAAAATACTGGTTTCTATAAAACTAACAATGTATTCAAAATAATAGCAGAACTATTAAAAACAAGTCTACTGAATTCAGTCAACTACTTTTTAAATAGATGTTTATCTTTAAAATATTTCTTATTAGGGTTATACAGTAAAAAATAATGCATTTTACATAACAGGAAGTACTCTTTTTTTCATGTGATTATTCTACACACAATATAAAATTTGAATCATTTATTTCATCTTTATTCCGTTTTTAGCAATTATTTTTTCTTAATTTAGTTTATTTTTGTTTTAATTTTGTAAACACTAAATAATTACAAAATAAAAATATAATGCAATGTATATCCAGAGAAGTCTTTGCTTCCACCCTGGTTCCTTTTTCTCTTCTCCTCTTTCCTACTTTATAAGTTGGGGAAATTTTCTGCATTATTTTCTTCACTTAAACAAATACTCTGGAGTTACCTGATGTGAGTCTTTTTCATTACATTTTACAGAGGATTAGTGCTGTATTATGGAGAAATATAATTTATTTTAAACTAGTTCACTACAGATGGACATGTAAGTAGTTTCTAGATTTTGTTATTTTAAATATTGTCAAAATTAAGGGCATGTAGGTGGCTCATCTAACTCTTGGTTTTCACTCAGGTCATGGTCTCATGGTTTGTGAGATTAAGCCCCAAGATGAGCTCTGTGCTGACAGTGAGGAACCTGTCTGGGATTCTCTGTCTCCCTCTCTCTCTATCCCTCTCCTGCTTGTTCTCTCTCCAAACAAATAAATATTTTAAAAATAAAAAATAAATATTGTCAAAATTAATATCCTTGTAGGTACAGTAAAACCTTGGATTACGAGTAGCTTGCTCTGCAAGTATTCCACAAGACGAGCAAACATTTCTAATAAACTTTAACTTAATAAATGAACGATGTCTCACACTACTATATGACACCAAATGTCACATGATCACAACTGAGTCAGTGATTCTTGAAATTCGCTTTGATATACAAGTGCTTTGGATTACAAGCATGTTTCCGGAATGATTCATGCTCACAAACCAAGATAGTACTGTACATCATTCTGTATTTTTGCAAGGGTATCTTTATGTAGATTGCTAGAAGGAATTGCTAGATAAAAGAATAAAGACATATTTTACGGGGTATTTCCAAATTCCGTTGAAATGACATTTTGCATTCCCACCAAGCAATAAATGAAAGTGCCTGTGTCCCCAGAGCCTTGTGCACACATTTATTATGGTCAGTCCTTAATATACTATCTCACTGTGATTTTCACTTGGAAATCTGTCATTGTAAAATGAGTTACTTATGCTGTTATATTGTTACACCTTACTCATATTGTGGGGCTATTTGCATTACTTTTGTTGAGTTGTCAATTATTAGTATTTTCTTCTCTTTTTAAAAAAAATATATATTAGGGTTTTAACCTTTGTGTTATAAACTGAAAATATTTTTTTTTCCAATTTGTAACTAATAATTGTGTTTTGCTGACTGAATCCTGTTTTTCTTCTATTCAAAAAATTTTTGAAACTATTTTTGGGGTTGCATTCTCAAGTTCTCATTACAGTGATGACTTCTACCTGTTACTCTCCAGTCCAGGCTTCTACCCTGAACTTGAGATATATAAATGTGGCTGTCTACTCCAATTCCCCTCCCTGTCTGAAACAGGCTACCTAATCTCATTTACCGTCTTCAGCCTTCCTAAATAGCTAATAGCAACTCTATCTTTCTAGTAGCTCCAGATTTTTCAAAACGTGTCTCTCTGTTCTTTTCTTCCTCACTTCTAATTAACTTCAAAATAAGTTCAAGATCCGTCAACTTTTTACAGTCTTCAGTGTAACATCTGGGTCCAAGAGCACATCATCTCTTACTTGGGTTACTGGAAAAGTCTCCATACTCTTTGTCCACCTCTGCCCTCTCTATTGCATATTCTCAATAAAGTAATTAAAATAATCCTGTTAAAATGTTGATCAGATAATATCATTCTTCTGCTAAAAACTTCAGACCTACAAGTGAAAGCAAAATCATTCCATTGGCCTCGGAGGACCCACACAGTCCAGTCCACTCCCACCTTCCCCTCTGACTTCATCTCCTACTATTTTCCTCCTTGTAGAACTTGCTTGTGGAAAGACTGGCTTCCTTGAGGTTATTGGATGTGTTCACTCTAATATTGGAAGTGAACACCTCCTTGGGTTCCTCAGCGGGGTCTTTCTAATTGCTTCTCACTCTGGCTGTCCTTTCCAAGACACCAGCATGTTCCACTTTCTCATCTCTGCTAGATCTTTATTCTAAGTCCATCATATAAATGAGGATTCCCCTATCCACTCTGGAAAAATTATAGGGCCATGTGCCAAATTTATCCTTCTCTGAGTTACCTTCTAAACCCAAATTACTTCATGAATTTAACTTATTATAAATTTACTTATTTTGCCTATCATTTTTTTCTATACATACAAACACAAACAACACTAAAAACATACATTCTAAGAACTGTAGAAGGCTATTATTTGTTTATTTGCTAACTACTGTCTATATTTACTGCACCTAGAATAGTGCCTGTCACAGAGCCAGAGTTCAACATGTATTGTTGAATGAATGAAATAAGTAGATGTATAGAGAAAACAAGTTAACCTTTTTCTGTAAAGTTCTATTATAGTGACAGGTTATTTCTCCATCTTCACTCCTAGCTCTAAAGCCCTTTTTTCTTCACATTTGTAACTTGACTGATGAATTTGTATTTTATAGCTCTTAAATTACAATTACTGATTTTCTTTTCTTTTTAATTAATCAGAAAGAAAATAAACCTTATTTGTTTCAAGAAAAAAATATTATATTATAAAAATAACCAACATTTGTTTTGAGTGCTTACTAAATGCTAGGTGCTATATAACTTTGCAAGTATCGGGGTGCCTACGTGGCCCAGTCAACTGAGCGTCCGACTCTTGATTTCGACTCAGGTCATGATCTCCTGGTTTATGAGATGGAGTCCCTGTCAGGCCCTGTGTTGACAGCATGGAGCCTGCTTGGAATTCACTCTCTCTTTCTCTCTCTACCCCTACTCTGCTCCCTTGTACTCTTTAAATAAACAAACAAACAAACTTAAAAAAAGAAGTATATTTAAAAAAAAAAAAGAAAACAAGTGTCAACTTACCAAACTCTCATAAAAACCTTGAGCAAGGCCTATAACTGTCAAGTATACCACGTGAATCCAAATATAGAAAATCCATCCTTAGAACCAATGTGCTTGGCACTATCACAACATTGCCTTTATATTCCTATGTTGTAGGAAGTATTTCTACTCCCATTTTAGAGATGATAGAGTTGAGGCAGTACATTGTTAAAACCTTCCACTTTTATAAGGCTAGGAAGTATAACCAGAGTGAAAGCTGGCCTTTTACGCATAATGTATTCTAATTTTCACTATGTTATTCTTTAACAAAAAATAAACATTGTAGGAGCGTCTGGGTGGCTGAATCAGTTGAGCAACCAACTCTTGACTTTAGCTCAGGTTGTGATCTTGAGGTTGTGGGATCGAGCCCCACAGGCTTTGTGCTGAGTATGGAGGCTGCTTAAGATTCTCCCTCTCTCTCTCACTCTGTCTCTCCCTCTTTCTCTGCCCCTCCCCCGCCCCGGGCTCACACTCTCTGTGTCTCTAAAACAAAAACAGAGAAAAAGGAAAAATAAACATTGTAACATTATTTAACACTAGATAAATCCATCCTTCCATTTATCTATCTATTTATTCATCCAGATATAGTCAACACATATTTATTGAGCACCTATTACAGCAACAGACTTTATGCTTATTACTGGGGATACAAAAGTGAACAAGATAGGCACAATCCTTGCCTTCAGGGAGCTTATAATCTAGGAAGGAAATATAATGATAGATAAGGGTACTTAGGAAGCTAGAAACAGGAAAACCATCCCAAGCATCCATGGTAAACTATTTATTATGAGAGCATATTTTAATGTCCAAGAGATTTATTAAAATTTATAACTACCCCAAAATTTTTGTTTTTTTTACATAAGCAGCTATACTTATAATACATTTTCCATAATATTAATTACTTTTTATACTTAGAGATTAAGGATTGGTTTTCACAAAGAACCAAGAAAATAACAATTAGGAAATAAAACATAAATAATAATTAGGAAAAACAATATATCATTTTATTTCTAGCCAAAAACCTCCTAACTAGAAACAACAGACTTCTGAGAAATTGCATTTTCCAGCTCTGAGTAATCTATTTTCAAAGCATTTTCACTCATGGAAAATTAGCTGCCTTTCTTTGGTAAACTCTGAGAATGGACATTATAAACATAGAAGAATGACACTTAGAATTCCTATGAAAAGAAAAACAAATAAATAACTCTCCTGTAGCTGAGGGGACCAGTAAGTCAACTTTTCACATCAAACCGTGTGCAATTATAGCTCTTCTGATATTTTGGAGCTCTTCTCAATGTTTATGTTCTTGCAGGGGTCAGGAGTTGAACAGTGAGTACATATGCTGCTTGCGTACATAACCATATAGAGGCAGTGTGGTTTCTAATACTGTCCTACGGTTTGGTGAAATGTGGAGGCTAACCATCTGTCATCAATAATGCTGTCGAGAAGATCTGGAAAGTGTCCGATTGGGTTTTGGCAGTGAGTTATCTGTTAAAATATCGTTGGAGGCAAACCTGGGAAGATCTGATGCATTTTAAGGAGACACAAATGTCTCAGCACATGGGCACCCTGATATGGGGCTGGGGAAGTGTTTTATTTAGTAGAGGCACAGATTTCGGTGCAAGTCAATAAAGAAAAGAAGTAGTGCTGTGTTTGTATATTTAAGCATATACGCTAGGTTCCACAATAGAGCACTTTTCGGTACTCAGAAAAGATGGCATCGGGAAGCAGCATCTGTCGAACACATTAAGGAAAACGTCTTTTGCACTGAATAGAAACTGAAGTGTCAGAGAAATTACAGGGAAGGCCTGGCTGAAAATCAGGCAAGAAGAAACACAAAGTAAACTTCGGCTCATCAGACACAGGGAAATGGGCTTGATAAAATCATGTCATTTCAGACCCCTGGGTGTTACTGTTACTTCAGAAGAAAAGAGAGAAAAGTTGGGGTGAGGTCGGGGTGGGGATAGAAGGCAGGCACGTGAAGGAGGAAGAATCCAGTTAAAGATAAGACGTGCGTCATTTACAAGAAGGGCTTGATGGAAGCCTCAGGGAGCGTTTCTCATCCCAGGCTCTGGAAAGCAGCCAGACTCAACTGACCCGCGGAAATCAACAACTACTGCAGGATCTAGTGGGCTCGACTTTCACAGGCTGTCTGGGTTTGTTTCTCAAATCCTTTGGACGCAGTAAAGAACACCAGATACATCTACATTAATCAGCAAGACTAATAAATACCCAAGCACAAAGATTTCAGACCAAACTGGATTTTATATAAGAAACATGGACAGTGAGGACCAAAGTTAACCCATGGTGACCACACTGGATCAATGGAATGTGATTCTAAGGAGCTTTTGTGAAAACATTAAAGAAAATTTTTAGTGGAAAAGATAAGAGTGTAAGAGAGAAAAGGGACGCCACCTGAGGATTTCCCTCCATTGATGGTAGTTTTGTAAGAGATTATTGAGACATTTAAGAAAATAAGCTGGAATGATGAAAAGAATTCTAGCATTAAACAAAACAGAATGCAAAAATCTTTTGTTTTAATTTTTAAAAACATTTTGATTAACTGTCTGTGGAATGTAAGCAAACTTGTGCCTCATTTTTTTTTCTTTCTATACAATAGGGATAAATCTGATTACACTGGACTATAAGAAGTTAAAAAGAAGCAAATATTTAGTGCAAGGTCAAGTCAAGTTAAACCTTAACTTGGATTTTTGTAAGTAGCATATGTTTTATATCTAAATATATATGCATATATGTACACATATACGTAATGATTACCCCTTAAATGAGGCATCTTCCTTCCTGGAAATTTACAAGAAAGAGATAAACACTCATCAATCTGTTTTGATTTAATGAAGCCTGATTGGAAGACAGATAATGACTTAAATGACTTCAGGTATATAGGCCTTTTAGTTTATACTGCTTTATACTCAGTGTATCATTTATACTTATAGGTCTTTTGGGGAGTTATTAATATATCTCGGTGAAATCTGTGTATGTTTCTTGATCCACTTGTAAATCAGAAATTCTTTTGCCACTGATAAAAAGAATGAATATTGTTTCATCTACATGTTTCAAGTGCATTTGATTGCCAAATTATTAGTAATGATCTAAAAAGGGAACCGTGTGAGAGAAGATGGAGAATGTCTCCATAATCAATGTTTCACATGCTCAAAGGGGAAAAGAAATGAGTATTTTCTTTCAACATTAAGATAAGCCTTAGGGACATGATGCTTTATCAAGAAAGGGCATGAGGAATTCAATACCATCAGTGGAAAACAGAAAGTAATGAGTAAGAAGCAATGTCTTACGGGATTTGTGTGTGAAACCTCCCCCCCACAATCACACACACACTCCTCTCTTTCTGATTGACTCCCCTACCTGATTAACATGATTCTAAATCACCTTCTTAAATAATAAGCAGGAGTGTGCTAAGACATAAAGATTAATTTTAGTCTTGTTTTAGACGAAGGGTTACAACATACATACATATTCACATAATAAATCCACTAATTCTCCCTAAATCGTGTGGTGCATGATTTAAACTGGACAAAATTTATTTTTGAGGTTTATTTTTGTTTTGAACCACTGTTTCCTTCTGCAAGTAAGGAAAACCCAAAGTTGGCTATAATTATGTATGTATTTGCATATGTTATAGCTAAAGACAAAACTCTAGCAACCCCTCAGCAGGAAAAAATAATCATTTGCAAACTCAAAAACAACATTTTCATTCCCTTAGGTAATTACTTAGTTAATACCTTCTGTCTTTATTATGCCTTTACTAAATGAAAACATCTCTCATTTTTACCAGTATGTTTGAACTTTCCACATTTCTTATATCCCGGAATCAAAGTAGACAGTGTTATTTAAACAATAAGCAACCAAAGAAAATATCAGCCTGGGAATATACATATAATATCACTATATCGAGCAACATAAGCTAACCAAAAAATTTAATACTTGAATTTTATAGTAATGAATTCATTGTTATATATCACTTTTCAGACTATAGGAACTGCAGACAAACATAATCTCTTTTTTCTTCATAGTAAACTGATAAGGGAAAGACAGTAAACTGAAGCAATTAAGCAAACGGAGGGAGTCTTCATAAACATGACAGCTAAGATGCATTGAGTATTTACTATTTCCCAGGCACTGTTTTAAGCACTTTATGTATTTTCATGATAAGTCATTAATCTTCACAACAGCTATCATATAAGAGGTAGATAGAAGTCAGAAAACCAAATGCCCAAGTAACTTGACCCTGGTCACCTGGCTACTGGAACCAGAATTCACACTCCAGAGAGACTGGGCCGTGCCACAAACACAAGCAAACATTCCCAAACCTAAGCCCATGGGTTTTGTTTATAACTTGTTTTGTGTTATTGTGTTAGAAACCTTTTGTGACTATTGAATCAATGAAATGTTTCAGGTGAAAAGAGATATGTTTCAGACATTGTATGAGCCAGGATTCTGCAGAGAAATAGAACCGGTAGGATGTATACAGAGAGAGATTTATTTTAAGGATTGGGCTCATGTGATTGTGGAAGCTGCCAAGTCCAAAATCTTCAGATTAGGCCCGCAGGCTGAGAATCCAGAGAAGAGTGACAGTCCAAAAGCTGCCTTCTGGCAGAAATTCCTCTTCCTCAAGGGAGGTCAGTCTTTTTCCTATTAAATCTTCAACTGAATAGACATTATAAAATATAATCTTTTTTATTGAGGTCTATTGATCTAACTGTTAATCTAACATTAAACAAAATATCTTCTCGGGGTGTCTGGGTGGCTCAGTCGGTTAAGCGTCTGACTTCACCTCAGGTCATGATCTCATGGTTTGTGAGTTCGAGCCCCACATCAAGCTCTGGGCTCACAGCTCAGAGCTCAGAGCCTGCAGCCTGCTTTGGATTCTGTGTGTGTGTCTGTCTCTCTCTCTGCCCCTCTTCCACTAGCGCTCTGTCTCTCTCTCTCAAAAATAAACATTAAAAATTTTTTTAAAAAAACACTCAGAGACATCTAGAATAACGTTTGATCAAATATCTGGATATCAGGCCCTGGCCAAGTAGATACATAAAATTAACTATTATAACTATATATGTGTATGTGTTTGCATATTTGTATGTTATGGCTGAAAACAAATTAGCAAACTTCTTTGCTGGGAAAGTGTCAGCCAACTTTGAAGCAACATTTACTGAGCATATCAGGACTTTTTGCTGCCTATCAGGACCTCAAAGAAGGTCCCAAATTTCCAGGTTATTATAATCTGGGTGGATCAAGGACAGAGAGACAGATATGTAATTCATACGGCCAACTATGTTACACTCTACTGAGTTTTAATGAAGATGTTGGGATAGAGTTCCACAGGAAGATAGGAGAAACAGTAAGGTACTTCTTCATGGCTACCCCAGAGCTGAGAAGAATCTCAAAGAGCAAGAGACACTTCAACCCCACTGAGGAGGATGAGGATTTCACCAGGAGGAAAAAGCTGAAGAACAAAGATATGAAGATACAAGCACAAATGGAGTTTAAGGATTTGTAAGAAATTTGGTGAAATAGGAGCACAGAATTCATGGTGAACTGAAACTGGAAGAACTTTATGAGTCATGGCATAAAGTTTGCTGTTTACACTGAAGCTAATGGGAAATTGTTGAAGTTTCCAGCTAAGAGAATGACATGATCACAGATAGATTTCAGGAGGATTCTATTAATGGCAAAAGAAGAAACAAAGTTGAAAGACAATAATGGAGGCAGGGAAAACATTTAGGAAAGATGGGTGAACTCTTGAACCAAGACAGTAAAGCAAGATGAGGGAGTAAATTGGGAGAAAAGACTCAAAAATCATTTTCTGAATAAAAATATACATTTAATTATATATAATTTATAAGAAAATGAATTTTTTCATTCGACAAACATATATTGAAAATCTATGTGTTTGGCTCCCTCACAAAAATATTGGACTATAAAGATAAATAAGAGGGTAGGGGTGCCTGAGTGGCTCAGTCGGTTAAGTGTCTGACTTCGGCTCAGGTCATGACCTCACGGTTCGTGGGTTCAAGCCCCATGTCGGGCTCTGTGCTGACAGCCAGCTCAGAGCCTGGACCCTGTTTCAGATTCTGTGTCTCCCTCTCTCTCTGACCCTCTCATGCTCCTGCTGTCTCTCTCTCTCTCTCTCTCTCAGAAATAAAACAAAAAACATTTTAAAAAAAGATAAATAAGAGGGTATAAACAAACAACTATAGTGTGTGATAAATATAATAATAGAAGAAAAGCAGGACATGAACAAAGAAAGAAGAGTCAAGAAAACCACACAGAGGAGGGGACACCCACGCTGGGTGGTCATGAGTAATAACAGGATGAGGAAGACAAGACTGGCAAGAGAATGCCAAGCAGAGAGGCAAGATTCAGAAAGCACTTAGGTGGGGACAAAATCTTTGTTCAGGGCTCAGAGGTGGTCGGGATTATAAAGTGTGTGGGAGAATAAGGAAAGAAAGTCAGGCTAGGTTGGGAAGAGGCTTACTCGCATTTTACTGAAAGACATTGACTAGTGACAGAGTAGGATCTGAGTTTTGATGGAAGCACAGAGAATGGATTGATGGGGAAAACTGGTATGGAGTTATCTTAGTATCCAAAGCTGCCATAACAAATTTCCACAAATTTTGTGTTTTAAAGTAACAGAAATGTAATCGAGGTATGAACAGGGGCATGCTCCTTCTGAAGGCTTTAGAAGAGAATCTCCCTGGCTTCCTCCAGCTTCTGGTGGCTCCTGGTTTTCTTTGGGATCTAGCAGCATCACTCTGATATCTGCCTCCATCTTCCCATGGCCCCTACCCTGTATGTGTCCATGTTCATCTTTCTCTGTCTCTTTTTCTATTTCCTATAAGGCACTGTCACCCTAATCTAGAATGACCTCCCCTGATTCCTTACTTTAAATGCATTTTCAAAGACTCTATTTCTAAATAAAGGCATATTCTGAGGCTCCAGGTAGACACGCATTTTGGGGAAACACTATTCACCCTACCGCAAGAGGCTGTTGCAATAGCACAGGTGAGGACCTGAAATAAAGCAAGGCAGAGGAGATAAAGAGATAGGAAGGAGGTCATGGTGGCAAGAGGTCATTGCTGAAGTGGAAGAAAAGGCGAAGTTACGAACTGAGGATAACCCCAGGATTCCTGGCTGGGGAATCCAAGTGGTTTCGGCACCCCTGGTTGGGATATGCAGAAGAACAGATTTGCGAGGTGGGCTCTGAGATGTGGAGGATGTAGAAAAGTACAGTTATACCCAATGTAAAGTGCTTTGAGTGAGGATATCCATCAGGGAGAAGAAAATGTTTTCGGATGATTTAGATGACTGAGTCAGCGGTGATGCCATCCACTAGGATTGTATGAACAGTGGAATAAAGATTTTATTGAAGAAAATAGGGTTGGTTTCGAAAATCTTAAGTTTGAAGGGTATGTAGTATATACAAGGGAAGAGGCAGAGCACGGAGAAGGAAATCTACCTTTGGTGCTCTGGAGAAGAAATGACAATGTTCAGCAAGCGCCTAACAGCAGAAAGCAATACATCTCATAGGAAACTAGACAAGTGGAAAGGAACAATTAGAGAATAGTCAGTGAAGTTAAGAAAGGAGTTTCAGTAAAGAAAGACCACTAGTATTCAAAGTTTCAACAAGGAGAAGAACTGGGAATGATCTCATTGCATCTTATTAGAGGCCACTGTTCACCTGGGACAAAGCAATTGGTTTGTAGCATGGGTACCACAACGTGACACCGGTGTCCTGGGGCAGTAAGGTGAAGAGAAAATAGAGACTCAGGAGGTAGAGACACACAACACAGTTAGATGGGAAATCAAGTTGTTAAACAATTGGTACAGATCCCAAATAAAAATCTGTGTGCAATGAAACACACATGCAATGAAAACACCAGAAATAAACACATTAACTATAAAAAAAAAAGTACTAACATAGTCATCATTTTTTTACTAGTACCAATTATTATAAATGTTTTATAAATGTTTTACATTAACCTGTTTAATTACACAACAATTCCTTGAGGGGCTGAGGTCATACATTTTGCATGAGAGGAAACAAAAGCACTGAGATGCAAGGTTACTTGACCCTAGTCACATACCTGATGTATGACAGAGCCAGGATTCAAACCTTGAGTCTAACTCTGAAAGCTGTTCCCATAAATCGATGGTTTACGACCAGCCATAATCCCAGTATTTTCCTTTAGGTGGTGGGGTTATGAGTGGTGTTTATTTCTCTTCTTAAAACTCTTAAATATTTTCCTAAATTTTCTATATTCATTTTCTAATTTGAAAAGATCCAAGTAATATATTTTTAAAGAAAGTATGGTTGGTGAGCATACATCTTTCAAAGATAAAGAAATAAGATTGTAGTCATTTGATGAGTAACATTCAAGAAAAGCAATTTCTCACTTTTTTAAGGAGAATTTACACATATTTGAAGGCTAAGGATATAGACTCAATGGAGAAAGAGAAATCAGTGATACAAGAGAGGGAACAGGGTATAAAAAGGAGCAGAGGACGGGGTTGTAATAGTTGAGTAATAGCGCCCCTGCAGGACAAATGTAGAAGAATGTTCTAGACTGAGTGGCAAAGTTCAGAGACCCTGAGATATAAACAGCCAGCTTTGTCCATGGATCAAAAGGACTTTGGAGCAAAAGTGTGAGGGAGGAAATATTAAAAATGAGTAGTAGCCTTGCAAAGGAATAAGGATAGTATCGAAACTAAGGGGCTTAATGAGGTTAGTCTAAGATGAATTGGAAGAAATCCATGATTCTGCATGTCTTTTTTTTTTTTTTTTAATTTTCTAATGTTTTTTATTTGTTTCTGAGAGAGAGAGAGAGCAGGGGAGGGTCAGAGAGAGGGGGAGACACAGAATCCGAAGCAGGCTGCAGGCTCTGAGCTAGCTGTCAGCACAGAGCCTGATGCAGGGCTCGAACCCACAAGCCATGAGATCATGACCCGAGCTGAAGTCGGACGCTCAACTGACTGAGCCACCCAGGCGCCCCTCTGCATGTCTTTTTTTAGTGGATAAAATAAGTTGTAAGACCTGATAAAATTGAGGAGCGTTGGCTTGGTTGAAGGTAAATGAATGTAAGATTTGGAAAACCTTCACATGGAAGGGGGAAGTCAGGTGCCTGGGGATGGATGAATGTGAATGTCTGAGTAGAAAGAGGGTCCGTTCTTCCCACCAGGACAGTGATTTGTTCACTTTCATGCAATCTTCCTCAGAGTCAGAATTCTGTCTCTTTCATCCCCCTGGTCCAATGCTTAAATTACAATCTAGAACAAGCTAGTCACTACTAGTTACAGAAGCTTGGGGTGAAGTTTCTCTCACCATTATCAGCTTAGGCATAAAATCAGGCACAGAAGTAGCAGTGACTCTGCATTCACTGGTTCTTGCTCCCACCTGGTAAGTAGAACTTAGCAATCACTACATTTTCATGTTATGGGAGTCATCAAGCATCCCCAAGAAACTAGGCATGGTGCTTACAAAATGTGCAAATCAAACACGTGAGGTGGAATGAAGCCTGCCACTGTTCTCAGGGCAGAGAGCTGAGCAAGCGTTTCTTGGTGCCCTGACAACAGAGCATGTCTGCTAAGTCTACTAAATGGGATGACTGGCCTAATTTGATTTTCCACTTCTTTTCCACTGTGTGTAACATAATCAGTTTCAAAGAAACGTGTCCACCTCTATCTGATTCCACTACCACCAGCATATCTAGAAATTGTTGAGAGGGCCAAAATAATGTTTTGATGGCAAGGCTGATTTGACATGAAGTCAAAACAGATGACTTAAAATATTTCTATTGTTTTACCCACACTTGTCAAACATCCAATTCAACAGACGGTGGCAGGAATTGTGACGGCGGTGGGGGGTCGGAGAGGAATCCATCGAATGCTTTCATTGTCCTTTTCATTAACTAAGTAGGTGAAATCAATGACCAAATCACTACTGGGTGTTCTGGAAGGTGAGGCTAAGTGAGGAAATGGAATTCTGTGACTCCTGGTCCATGTAACTTACTTTCTTTAAAAGGCAATTGTGAGGTTAAACACTACCTGAACTTGGTAAAAGAGTTTTCTCAGCAAAGTTCAGGAATCCTACTTATAGATTAAGAAGCTTCTTTTTATTAACTGAAGGCCAAAATAGCCTTCTGCCAATAAAGATTTATTAAATTTGGCTCATTTGAATTTATAGCCATGGCCCTGATCCTAAAGTAGAAGCCTTCAAGAAAACACAGAAGATGTTCTAATTAAATATGCCACTTCAAAAATGCACCACCTCACACCTTCAGGAATGCATGTTTCTGATGCTCATGAGGTCCCAGAGATAACAGGAGTTACTTGAACATGTTCTAGTTCCATATCAGTTATACATGATTCAGGCACCAAAAAATAACTAACTTTAAAAGTTACAATTTCCCTTAGAAGAAAGATAAATGTCTTCCATAACAAAGTATTGAGACCTTGTACACTGATTTATGCCTTTTCCTCAAAAAAAAAAAAAAAAAAATTATGGGGTGAGTAGGGCTGAGGGTGGAGGGTTTTATTTTGGAAAGGTACCCAATTCCCATGTGTCACATCTGTTTCCTTCCCAGTATGAGTTTCTGTGACCAGTCGTAAAGGGTTCAGTCAACCTTTCCTAAATAACTAATGCTAGGAACCTTTATTACACCTAGCTCCTTTATTTTATGAAAATGACAAGTACATAAAATTTTCTATGCAAGTGCTTCTGTGATTTACTTAGCAAGCATCCTGAACTAAGTAGGAGCTGAATGAGTTCTACTGCTGGGTCATACACATCGAAATTTAATTAAGCTTCTGACCTAAGATTCCCCCTTGTTTCATCGAGTAGGGAAGTCATGGGTGGACCACGTCATTCACAGAAGGACTGTGCAATTGTGAAATCTAAGCAGTCTATATATATATTTTTTGCCTGAGTGTTCTTTTCAAATCTCATTAGATTATTATGAGTGTTACAGCTGTGCTAATCTTTTTCTAAGAAATGAACTTTTAAAATTGCACATTTTTAAAGTGACTTCTAGAGTTACCATGGCAGCTTCATTATAATGCACAGAGATGAACATTATCACAGCAATGCCTGATCTATCCAGGGTTGCCAGGAAATGAGAATTTCACATAAAGTGCGTTCTCCACTAGGGCTCATAAAACTCACCAGATCAAGTGCCTAGACTTTCGTTTAACAATTTTAAATGAAAAGCTTTCATCATATGCTATGCACATCTCTGTTTCCTTAAATGTATTCTTGATGACTCAGGGTCTCTGTTATCAATAGCTTATTGTACTTAGAGTTACACACAGTGCAGTTTGAATTTTTTTTTTTTTTTTGGTCTTCTTTTTCATCTCAGTTTGCTAGCTGCTTATGATGACCAGTGATAGTCAGAGTCATTTCAGACCCTGGGAGAGTGAGTTTTTGTCCCTCACCTCCTAGCAAGAATAGATTTATATAGATATATTACCCGGACAAGTCAGGTCCTTTTCTGGGGCCACCAGAAATGGTAGCTTTGTACTGACATGCAGTGTATTTGGTCCACAGGCCCTCTTTCTAGAAGTAGGATTGGTATTTTGTACTGGTTCCTGGCTCTCAGAATCCACGATAGTCACTCCTTACACTTTCCACATTCTAATGGGCTATTAACTTCCATGCACCAATTGCCTTAAAGAGTCTCTTACATAGACATTTCTAGAGCTCTGACAAGAGATTAGGACACACCATTGACCACGGAACTTAGGGGCATAGGTCCTGTTAAACCTCTCTAGAACTCTGTTTCTCATCTCTGAAATAATAGTATTATAATGAAATGCAATTATATGTTGGGAATACACAGTGCAATCCTTAACTCATAAGAAAAAATCAATCAGTAGAAACAACCATATGTGTGGAATACAACAGTAGTTATAGATAGAAAAGACTGGCAAAAAGTATTATTGTAAAGACTATTTTAGGACCTTCAGTTTTATTTGGTTTAAGTATTGAGCTACCATGAAATGATTATTCAGCTGTGTGTGTGTCTGCTTTTTGTGTTCATTGGTACTGCACGAAGTCTGTGCTAAGAAAATAGTACTATTTATTATAGGAAATTTGTAATGAAATGAGAGATTACAGGTATCTAACAATACACTGAGAACAAATTACGGTGGTGGCTTAGTAAAACATTACGACTTTGGCTTCTGAGAGAGCTCTGAGAGACCTAAGTGTAATTCCTGCCTGAATGGCGAACGCAGCTCTCTAATCTTGGGGCTTGATTCATCGTCTCAGACCCTGAATTTTCTTATCTGTAACATAAGGGAAAAAAAATCCCTCTTTCCAAGATTAGAAAAAAAATGTCTTTGTACATAGTTAGCGCATAATAAAGTTATCACCATATATTTAATTTCTAGATGTAACTGTATTTAAAATAAGAATGTCATTTGTGTGCATTCAGATGCATCTGAAGAATAATTCTGAGTTCACTCCTGGCTGCATCTATGGCTCCCCAGAAAGAATGATATATAAGATTATAGAGTGGTGTTCTCTGCTGCAAAAACAGAGGATCATCAATCATATTACACGTTAGGAGAACACTTTCCTCCCCTGCTCTTTCTTAAATGCAGGAGAATAGTAAATACACAGAAGAGACTGACATTTATCATCCACTGGCCAAAAGCATGGGGCCTGCCTCTACGTTCTTTGCTTTTCTCATTCCCTTCAAGTTTTGCTCAGATGGTACTTTTACGACTGATACTCCTATTTAAAATCGCAACTCTCAGGGTGCCTGGGTGGTTCAGTTGGTTAAGCGTCCTACTTCAGCTCAGGTCATGATCTCAGGGCGTACCAGGCTCTGTGCAGACACCTCAGAGCCTGGAGCCTGCTTCAGATTCTGTCTCTGTCTCTCTGCCCCTCCCCCACTTGCACACTGTCTCTCTCAAATATAAATAAGCATTTTAAACTTTTATAAACAAGAAAATATAAAATAAAGATGCAACTCTCTACTCACTCTTTCTGGCAGTTATCATTTGCAATACACTTTACAATTTACTTTTTCTTTCTGGTATTTATGGCCTATGCTTTCCCACGAGACTGTAAGGTCCACAAAAGTAGATATATTTTTGTTTTGGGTGTTTTTTTTGTTTTTTTTGTTGTTGTTGTTGCTGTTGTTTTCATCCACTGCTGTATCTCAAATACCTAAAGCAGTATCTGGAGTTGAACAGTACTTATCAAAAGTATAAAGTTTTAATATTTCTTCTCAGAGACAATTTAGAAAAAAAAGAAAAAGAAAAAAATAGTATAATTATTTTGGGACTAAATTTATAAAATTTATTAAAGACTAATTTTAATTGATATTATATTAAATTAGCAATATAAATATATCAATCTAAAACAAAGCGTTTTTATTATTTTTATCATTTTGTTATTTTTTATTATTGTTTATGAATCCTTTACCTTCTTTGCAAGTAAAATTTGAGGTTTTAGTTTTATTTATTCTCTTGTCTTCATTTGGTCATTCTGTAGTAACGTTTTCTATACATGGGTTTTAATCCAGCTATGAAGAATGTGGGTGTGCATTTGCCTTTCTTTCTCTGATTAGGTTTCCTCAAGGACACGCCCTTCCATATCTGACCTGCTGAGATAATTAAGGTGGGGTGCCGTGATCTTGAAGACTATAAATACAGCGGTCGCCCTCTTATGCTGGGGGGACACTTTCTAAGGCTCCCGGTGCATTCCTGAAATCGCATGTAGTGTTCTGTCTCTCAAAACACCTTTTAGTACAGTACTCACCCTGCTTGTGATGATGGGAGACGATAAAACGCCTTCGAGGAGAGATGAAGCGAAATGAATGACACGGGCGCCGGGACACGTTGTTAGGCTACTACTGACCTGACCTTGCCTCCGGAGGATCATCTGCTTCCGGTTCCCAGTTGCCAGGGGTAACTGAATCCACCGACAGCGAAACCGCGGTGAAGGCGGAAATGCTGCATCCGTGGAAGTTGGCCTTAGTCACACAATGGTGTGTTTTAGGGGGTATTTTTTTGCCTCTAGGTAGCTTTACAATAGTGGCCTAGGTCACTGTTTTTTTGTTTTTAAATGTTTATTTATTTATTGAGAGAGCGAGTGAGCGAGCACCAGCCTGGGGAGGAGCAGAGAGAGAGAGAGGGAGAGAGAGAATCCCAAGCAGGCTCTGCATTGTCAGTGCAGAGCCCGATGCAGGCTCCATCTCCATCTCCGTAGCCAGAACCAGGAGATCAAGACTTGAGCGGAGATCAAAAGTCAAGCACTTAACTGACTGAGCCACTCGGACGCCCCAGGTCAGTGTTTCTTAAGCTTTAATGTGTATGCAAATTACTTGCAGATCCCGTAAAAATGCATATTAAGAATAGGCAGATCTACCGCAGGGCTCTAGATTCTGCGTTTCTAATCAGCTCTGAGATGATAACTGATGCAGCTGGTGCCGAAAGCACCCTCTGTGTAACAAGGGTCTAGGTTAAAATTTGGTATTGGCATTAATCTGTTTACTCCTGCGTTGAACTCCAATTTGGTTTCTTTTTTTTTTTTTACAAATAGTTTATTGTCAAATTAGTTTCCACATAACACCCAGTGCTCATCCCCACAAGTGCCCTCCTCCATGCCCATCCCCCCTCCCCCCCACATCTATCAGTCCTCAGTTTTTGTCAGCATTCAAGTGTCTCTCATGGTTTGTCCAATTTGATTTCTTAAAGGACAGCAAAGAGAGAACTTACACAGTTTAAAACTCAGGGCTGGTAATATTTTTATCCAGGGATATTAATTATGGATTTCAAGTTTACGTACAATAGCATTTACTATAAAATAGGAGAGCGTTCGTTTTTAGGAATGTTCTAAAGACAGGTGTAGATTTTATTCACTATGAGGTTCAAATTTAGGACTATAATGAGCCTCACTAAAAAAAAAAGTAAAGCAGGAAATGGCAGATTTGTTTTGATAGAGACCAAGAATTTTAAGTGTGTGTTGGCTTTACACCGTCTTTGAAACTCTGTGCTATGAAAACACAGGAGCCAGGAAATGAGCCCAGCCAAGCGATTCCACTTTCTAAAGATGTCAAAGTCGGTTCTCTGCAATATCCAAATGCTCCTCTTTCAGAAGTAAAATGAGAAAAGGCCTCTCTATCATTTGTAGCTGCATAAACCAAGAGGACTTCTTTCTCACGTAGATCAGTCACAATCCCTTAAATGAAAAAACAGCCTTCCTCTTGAGGGCAGGCGAAACTTCCTTCTCTTCCTCTAGTCCACGCTCTGTTTTCTCTGGAAATGGACAGGAGGGCAAATGAAATGTTCTTGTTGTTCCTTCAAGAGAAATGAGCTAGTTTAGAGAACTGAAGAACTGGGGTGTGTGCACATTTGCTGAGCAAGCATTCTCATACTGTTAGTAACTGTCTTCATGTGTACTTTTCTTTTTAATCTTTTTTAATGTGTATTTCTATTTGAGAGAGAGACAGACAGACAGTGTGCAGGCAGGGGAGAGACAGAGAGAGATGGAGACAGAATGTGAAGCAGGCTCCAGGCTCTGAGCTGTCAGCATGGAGCCTGATGCGGGGCTCAAACTGAGGAGCTGAACCGTGAGATCATGATTCTGAACGTTTAACCGCCTGAGCCACCCAGGCACCCCTGTACTTCCCTTTCATGACTCAGTGTGATCGTCATGTTTGGGCTGGGCAAGATAAAAGTTCTTAAATCAATCTGACGCAATCTAGCTGGACAGAGACTGTGTTCCTCCTTTTCTTAAAACTTTTGGTAGCATTGCTGTGACTGGAGCAGTTAAGGACCTGAAAGCAGGAACTAAAATCATGGCCTAACCTAGGATTTTAAGGTGACAGAGCATAGTTCTCATGGTCACATTACTGCATTGACGCTGAAGCATTTGCCTTTGACGCTGAAGCATTTGCCTTTGAAATTGGGTAAATTGTGCTTAAAATATGCATGAGACAAATGAGATGTAATATCTGAAGATCTTATAAGTCTCTTTTCATAGAACATCTGTTTTCCAAAGCAAAGCTGGCAGGCTACATCGCAGCGAAAAACTGAGATCATTAGGACAAAATCAACCTCAGTAGGTAATGTATCACTCTAAGGAGTTTCCTAACACAAGAGTTATACCTAGACACTTCTGAAATTGTATGAGACATTTGTATCATTTACTGAGAGAGGGTACATTAATTTTCATCATATTGCCAAATGATTTTGTGATTCTCCCAAAAAAGGTCAAGAACCATTTCCCTGTGTCTATTAAAGTTTAAAACCTTCATGACTGAGCTAAACATTTCATTTCCAGGGATCTGTTCTACATAACTATCCATCCTAGTGAACAAATAATGCACAATTTTTATTTCTGACCTTTCTGTTACAGCGAAAGAATAGGAAGTACCTAAATGCCCATCAACAGAAAATAGTTTCAAATATTATAGCACATTTGTACTAGGAAATACTAAGCTGCTATTAAAAATAAAAAAGCTCAAATGGAAAACTCTCTAATATGTACTGTTAACTTAAGAGTCTTTCAAAAAAAGAAAAGAGTCTTTCATTCAACAGGTGTTCAATTAAGGATCTATGGTGTACAAAGCACTGTGTTTGCTACTAGGGATCAAACTGAGGAACTACTGACCCATTTTACTCGAGGTCTACATAAGATCAACATGTGTTCATAATATGTGGACAAAAACAAGTGCAGGTGCTTGCTTACAGGAGTATATTTGCATATATATGCCTAAAGTTTGGAAGGATATAAATCAAGAAGCCAAGTTTTAATATCTGGGATTTGGAAAGGAAGGAATGAGAAGAGGGTTTCAATTTTTCCTTTTATTTTGTTTGAATTTTATTTAAAAGTGTGCATTACTCTTGTAAAACTTTAATACTTTTTAACCATTTACTTAAAACTCTAGACTGAAAATGCATTGCTTTTAAGTGGAATGTGTAACTAGTTGTTATAGTCTCCATACAGTAACAAAACAACTATAGGCTTCGATTTCTTAAGAAATCAATTTTTTGACTGACCATAAATAGCCAATTTAACTATTACTTTGTATTTAAGACAATTTTTAAAACTGTTGACTGGCTTCCTATCCTATTTCCATGTAACAATGATTACACATGAACCTTCTTCCTCGCCCTCTTCTTTGATTAAATCACAGACATATCAAACGCTTCCACAGTGTTTTCTGACATATAAAATACTGATATCAATCCTGGAAGAATTAATAGTTATTTGAGTTAAATATACAAGTGCTTTTGTTCAGTATGCAAGCCTCAATCATATGCTTTTGGGAACCTTTTCTACTGTGTGCTCAGTTCCCTGAGTAGCATCTTTAACTCTAAAACTCGGGCTCTAGTTCTCAAGTACTATTTGAGTACAATATTGAGTATTATATCATGCTTTACTAATGTAAGTCTTTGTGAGGATGTCTACAGAGATATTATGACTGTTTCGTGATCACTGACTCTTCCATGAAAGCAATACATATGTATTGGTTGAGCTGCTCTGGCGGCCATGAGGGGGCCTGGAATGGCATGAATGGTATTTGAGCATTACCTAAAAACTCATTTAAAAACACATGAAATAATGGCTCTTATACATTATGCCCAGAGATAATGATCTGTAATTGTCATCACTATCAGTTCTCTTCTCCTAGCCATCAGCCCAGCCACCTTGCAGTTTCATAGGGTCAAATGCCAGTTCTGGCTCATGACTGAGCATAAACTAAAGTGTGTTAATTCTAAGGTGAAACCCACCTGAGATGTATTAAGCACTGTGCTGGGTACCAGGGATACAAAGGTGAACATTGCACTAGAACCACCTGGAATGTGGGGTGGCTCAGTCAGGTAAGCTTCAGACTTTGGCTCAGGTCATGATCTCTTAGTTTGTGGGTTCAAGTCCCACATCAGGCTGTCTGCTGTCAGCACAGAACCTGCTTCAGACCCTCTGTCCCTCTCTCCCTCTGCCCCTCCATGGTCGCGTGCTCTCTCTCTCTCTCTCCCTCTCTCTCTCAACATAAATAAACATTAAAAACAATAAAAGGCCACCTAGGTGGCTCAGTTGGTTAAGCATCCAACTCTGGCTCAGGTCATGATCTCACCACTCATGGGTTCCAGCACTGAATTGGGCCCTGTGCTGACAGTTCAGAGCCTGGAGCCTGCTTCGGATTCTGTGTCTCCCTCTGCTCATGCTCTATGTCTCTCTCAAAAATAAATAAACATTAAAAAAATAAAAAAATTTTAAAAACCTGAAATGCTGCTAAAAGTAAAAAAACTTCCTAGAATCTAATTCAGACTTATTAGAAGAGAATAGAACAAGCTTGTCAAATAAGTCTTGGGCATCCTCATAATTGGCTCTAATATAATGGTAAATGCGGCACATAAATTATTTTTATTTATGCCTATAGATTTAAAGATAGGCTGCTGTACCTACCTAATGAAAATTATGAGATGCCCTCCAGAGTTCTGCTTAATAGACTGAGCCATAATGGCATTATTTCAGCCCTATATCCTGGACAGGACTATTTCAATGACTGTAGGAAGACAACTTTGCTGAAAACAGAAGTCATGTCTCCATTTCTAAAATAAATGGAAAAACTGAACAGACTTTCATTGTCATGGACCTTTGCTAATTTATATTTAAAGAAACACTGATTTTAAGTTACTATAAATTTCTAACCTTAACTTGTGAACTTATACGTTTTAAACACCAATAATGGGGTTGTGATGTAGTGGCTGGAGTGGTAATACATATTTTCAAGGGAGTTTCTTGAATCTGGATTTTATAGGAAAACAGAAACCACTAATTTTTAAATATCCATGTGTTAGAAGAAATTGGAACAGAAGGAAACCTTCCTTTTCTAACAAGAATATTTAAATTCTGATACAAGCTAGGAAGATGCTCTTGTCCATGCTCTTATTATTATTATTATTAGCTCTCAACCTATCCATGCCTTTGTTCTAGTACAGGTCCACATAGAATGCACCATGCAGATCAATAAATAATTATCATACACAGAATTTATTTGTACTGTTCCCATCACTTAGCTGTCTGCAATCTGTCAACTGCATTTGGGCCGTATTTAGATTTGAATGAACATAATTGTAAATGGCTTGTCATGACCTATAAAGGATTTCATGGGATGGGAAAGTAGGAAGCTCTCTTTTTATCATCCTGATGACAGCAGAAACTGGACTTATCTGGAAGGTAAACAAAAATTTAGCTCAACGGTCTCGATTTCCAAGCCCACTGTATATTGATTTTCTGTCAGGAAGATGTACAGCTCTTGGAACATGCTGCCTATATTCTTATTTATTTATATATTTATTTACTCATTCATTCCTTTTGTGGTGGGGTGGCTGTGGCTGCCAAATAAAATAAGCGTCTGGAGAAATAGAATATATCAAAGCCTTTAAAATGTGCGTCCAATATGGGAAAACACTCCTTTAGGAATGAGGTAAAACTCATTATGGGGTGGCGGGGTTAGATGGTTTCTATCTACTGTGAACTTTGCATGGAGATTAATATGTACACCAATAACTCACTTTAAAAAAAAAAACACTTTATTTTTCTTTTAACATTTATTTATTATTGAGAAACAGAGACAGAGCATGAGCAGGGGAGGGAGGGGCAGAGAGAAGGGGAGACACAGAATCTTGAAGGAGGCTCCAGGCTCTGAGCTGGCAGCACAGAGCCTGATGCGGGGCTCGAACCCACATCCTGTGAGATCATGACCTGAGACAAAGTCAGACGTTTATCTGACTAAGCCACCCAGGTGCCCCAATAACTAACTTTTTAAAACATGAAGGCTTTGGAATGAGTCAGGACTGCCCAGCAAATGAGATGCACCACAGGTACATTCCAGCGGAAATATACCAAGGAATCATGGACTGCTATCTAACTTTCATTTGATGTCCTTCCTTATACCATTTTTCCCCTTCCAGATTGAAGAGAAAGTGGGAGGTGGTCACAGCTCTAACTTCCTACAGACAGCTAACACAGAGCAACAATAGTAAGACAGTGATTTGTTTCAAGAGCTCTAAAATTGGAGATGCATTGAGGTGCATGTTAACACAATAAAGGCTCTGAGAAGGCCTGTAGGGATGGCACCGGTTTTTCTAAATTTATTTGACTATTTTTATGCCACCTATTAACTTCCCGCAGAATATGTGGAAAATAAGGCCTGATTAGCTCTCCAGTCTCATCTCTTACTGTTCCGTATCTTAAAATATAGGTCCCAGACAAACATCCCTCCATCTCCACAGCTCTTACACATGCTGTTCTCTTCAGCTAGATTTTTATCTTGTTGTTGTTGTTGTTGTTGTTGTTATTTGTTTCTTTGCTCCCCTCTCTCATACTGTTGTCCCACCTTCAATGGGTTAAACCTTACCTGTAGTCTAGGTATATAGACTTGTACTATAGCTTGGCTGTCACTTTGCCTGGGAAGATTTTCCTAACCCCTCAATTATGCACACCTGTGCTCTGTTTCCCTACTTAATCCAGTACTTCTGTCATAGCTACAATCACCTTTCATCGTAATTGTATGTTTAATGATCTCGCTTCCCTGTCGGAGGATAAGCTCCATAGACCTGTATGCTCTGTTGTCTTATTCAGTATTTTAGATCCAGCGTCTCATAGGGCTCCTGACACATCATAAGTACTAAACAGACATGTACTAAAAGGAAATGAATGTTTTGAACCCTTGGTTTAGAGAAATGTTCTTGGTGCTTTTAGACTAAATGAGCAGGGCGCTTGGGTGACTCAGACTCAGACTCTTGATTTTGGTTCAGGTCATGATCTCACCGTAGGTCAGTCTGTGAGTTCGAGCCATGCATCAGGCTCTGTGCTCACAGAGAGGAGCCTGCTTTGGATCCTGCCTCTCTCTTTCTGACCCTACCTACCCCACTCGTGCTCTCATGTGCATGCTCTCTCTCTCTCTTTCTGTCTCAAAAATAAATAAATATTTAAAATAAATTTTAGGGGCTCCTGGGTGACTCAGTCAGTTAAGCCTCCGACTTCAGCTCTAGTCATGATCTTGCAGTTCTTGACTTCAAGCCCCACTTTGGGTTCTGTTGCTGACAGCTCAGAGCCTGGAGCCGGCTTCAGACATTGTGTCTCCCTCTCTCTCTGCCCCTCCCCTGCTCACACTCTATCTCACTCACTCTCTCAAAATTAAATAAATATTTAAAATTTTTTTCTTTTAAATAAAATTAAAACTTTGAAAATTCATAAAGAAAAGACTAAGAGAGCCACAGAATCTCAGTAAATTGCTATGCCTTTGAGCTGAATGAGTTACATCGGGTCATATATATTGCTTCATTCTACTTTACTTTATTTTATATTTTTGTCTTATGATTTTATGTCATCTTATGATTTTATTTTATTCATTTTATTTTACATCTGGGCCCATCTGGAGGTCACAATATAGTTTACAAGCTAACGCCCAGGTTTTCCAGACTTTACGAAGTACAACACTGTGTTCTACTTGGTGTCATTCAATGATATGCTCATCTCTCCCTAAAAAGACCACATGATATTTGTTTCTCATTTACATTTAAATAAATTTACATGGACATGTGTAAGCCTTACAGCTATCCTCAAACTACTGAGCTGTCCCCTGGAGTGCCGGCAAGCATCCCGTTAAATTGAGGCTCATTCCTGATTCTTACTCTGCTTCTAATATCCAAGGAAAGCAGGTTATGTCATATCTCAGGTGACTCTGACGACATAGACACAAAAACTGTGGAACATAACAAAATTTACTGATGTGTTTTACATGGTTTAACGGCATTCCTACAAAGTGGGATCACGGCTGACACCCTGACCAATCTTTGCTCTCAGAACAGTTTAGTAACTGACTCCCTCGAACTTTCTGTCACCCTGCTTCAGTTTCTCTGGACAATGTTTAGTACTGAACCGCTGTGATGGTTAATTTTATGTGTCACCTTGACCGGTAGATATCCAGACAGCTGGTAAAACATATCTGGTTTTGACTGTCAAAGTGTTTCCAGAGGAGATTAGCATTTGAACTGGTGGACTGAGTAAAGAAGATCACCCTCCCAGGTGTGGGTGGGCACTATCCAATCCTGAGGGCCTGAATAGAACAGAATGGTAAAGGAAGGGTGAATTTACTCTCCCTACATTGGTGGTCTCCTTTCCTCTGACATTGGCTGCCTTGGTTCTTGGGTCTTCTGACTCAGTGGGATTTATACCATTGCCCACCCCCCCTCCCGGTTATCAATCGTTTGCATTTGGATTACAAAACAATACCACCAGCCACCCTGGGCCTGCAGCGTGCTGCGGGCAGATTGGAGGACTTTTCAGCCTCCCTAATCACATGAGCCAGTCCTTCATATTAAACATTTTGCTTTCTCTCTCTGTCTCTCTCTACCCTCTCCTCACTGGTTCTGATTTATGGAGAAAGCTGAATATACACCCTCCTCATAAATAAACTTATTTATTCAACCAATAAATATTTTGACTGATCATGGTATTAGGTATTGTATCTATAGGGTAAAGATTGATCAGGTCTGGGAAGTATGGATATGGATGCTGTGAAAAAAGAAAAGCTATAGCTCTAAGTGAAATGGCATGGGTGAGTGGAGAGTTTACATTTAGCATCGATAGTTTCCAGATTGCACTTATAAAACAATACCTGTCCTTCAGTAGGGAATAAAGCAGAACACATATTTGGGAATCAGTAGAAACCTTCTGTCTTTGGAACTGTCTCTTCAATGCTTTCCAGTACTTATAGCGACATGTTTGCCTTTGCATACTGAGGGGTATTTTCTAGAATATTTTTATACGGTTTAAGAAAGATATGGCACTATCTGGGGCTACCTGAAGCTCCTGTCTCATGACTTGATGTGAAAATTAAATTGACTCCAGAGAAAATAAAAACAACAAAATAGAATTTAGACTGATTATATAGTACAATTTAGAAAAAAAAATGAATAAAATAAAATTGAAAATAAATGCATTGAACTATTTAGAGTGGCTATGTATGCTAGCTCATTTCTTCTTCCTGCAATATGAATTTTCAAAATTTTGTATAGCAGAAAGGACTTATAAGATTTAATAAAATTTGTTTTATTCTTTTTCAATTAAAAATTTAAATGTACATTTTATAATTGTATACAATATATAGTCCTGTGTTGTTTTTTTAAATCAGGATTAATTGTTTAGACTAAATACAGACTTCTCACACACAATGGTAGCCTTACCTTCCTCACTAACCTTGGACGCCATTTAAAGACCATTAAAGAGTCTACAAACGCCAGCCTGAAAGTCCTGAAAGCATCCTATAACTATTGCCCATCCCCCACTCACCCAGTCCCTGCTCTCACAAGCGCTCTGCACCTTATTATACCATAAAAACCTGCCTCCCTCAATTATCCTCTCCAGCATCTCCACAGCCTGGCCCATAAAACTACCTTCCTTATCTTTGGAACCACTCTCTCGGCACATGTAAACACACTCAAACGCATATAATTTGCCCCATCCTAATAAAGCACGCTGCTGTTGGTCGCTGTACACATATGCATGCATGTTATATTCTTACTACAAAACAACCCATTCATCTAGACTACATAATAATGAAAAATGATTTACCCAGTTTATTCCCAATATTCATATTTTATTTATTATCATAATTAGCTCGACACATATCAGAAAGATGGAGTGCCATTTGGACCTTCTGTGGGGAGGTTTCTGTTTTCTTCCTTTATCTTTCAGCTCCCCATTAATAAACTTTAGGAAGAAATGAGAGGAGGGTTCATTCAGGGAAGACAGAATTTCTGTTCTACCCGGGCCACTCTGGTGTAAATCTAAAATTATTCCAAAATAAGATGTTTTCAAAAATAAAAGAAAGAGGAAAAGGAAAAGAAGGAGAAGTATATGAGGATGGAAAGAGCAAGGGAGAAGGCAAAGAAAAAATAGAGTGTGTGGTTTTAGGGACCAAGAGACCTCGGGCCTCAGACGTGAACGGTACAATCATTACGCCTGCATTTGTGTGTGTGTGCTGATTTGTGGCAATCAGTTTTTAGTATTGAGGTATAGTGTTAATTAGGGCTTATGTACCTCCAAGTCAATTAAATTTGGTTTATTAATGCATAATTCAATATTGTTATGTACAGCAGAACACTTGAAAGGATTTTAAAATTCTCTCTTCTGATGTGGCCTGAAATATTACAAGGAAACACCCACTGTCAAGTGAGTGAAAATGAATAATTATGGGAGCCCTAAAACCCCACAGTTGAGCAGACAAGACAGCTGCTATTATTAAGCACTCCAAATTGAAAGTATGGATTCTATCATTATAAGAACAAAGACAGTGCTGTGATAATTATGGAAGCATTATGGCTTCCATTTTTGCTAATGTTTTTAGTAGAATGTTTAAAGCCACAAAAGGTTAAGATGGAGAGCTCAATTTTTGTATCTTGTTACTCACTCAGATGAATGCATTTTTCTACCAATTGTAGTCATAACAGAGCTTGCCATCCCTGCGACATCATGATAAGAAAGTGCCGATTTGGGCAAGAAATTAAATGATAATAAACATAGTGTAAGCTCAGTGGGGGTGATATTGTTTAACGTCAGTGGTGATTGAAACCACCTTCTAGATGACTGAAGCTTTGTTGGCCTCATCTGTTTATATTAATTTCTCCTTTTCAAAGGCCATTATCTTAAATTGCATGTTATATAACTTGCGCCGCCTCCCTCCAGCCCGCAGCACTGCTTCTAAAGCAACTTGATGATGCATATTGTAGAAAAAAAAGTCTTTCCTAGGCTTGGCGTCCAAGGAGATTACAATCTTGAGACCACGATAGGGATAGATTAAACTTTGCACAATTTCCTTGTGCCACGTGAACTGAATCCTGTTGTGCCATTTTCTCTCCTCCTTTCAATCTTTGTCACAGAAATGATCTATGAAAGTGTTACCCCCACTTAAGTAACCCCAGCCTGGTTTGAACTGAACCAGGATCTTACAGTGTGATTGGCTCTGAATTTTCCAGCCCTGAGAAAACAGAGAGAGAAGACTCAGACAAACCCACCCCACAGATGATAGAACAGGGAAAAGGTCATCGTCCTTTGGCTCAAGCAGGCTTAACAAGGACAACCAATGATCTTCATGTTGCTCTCATACAAAAAAAATTGAAAGGGAAGGGGAAACGTGGCAACATAAATTCAGTCATGTGACAGCAAGGGCACCCTCTGCAAGAGGGAGGCTGAGGCAGTACAAAGGTGCTCCCTTCTCCGTACAGCTGCAGGCTCTCAGATTCCACACCCGGGCTCTTCCTCAGATGTCAGACTTTCCACGTTTTAATTAACTACCACACCTACTTCTAAGGTTAAGGTGGAGTCACTCAAATGTCGATGGCGCCCACAGATTTTTATATTGCCTTTTATTGACCCACACCCACAGAGGAAACAAAAACATGTACACTAAGGAGAAGAAGAGAATTCCTTCCTCAGAACTCAATTTAGTTTTGATCTCTAGAGTGTCTTTGATGTGGGGCAAAGCTGCTCTATGCAATGCAGTCTCCGGGATTTGGGGCTGCATGCAAATTAAATTCATTTGGTGGAAGTTTAAAAAAGTGAAATATATTTGCTACTTATTTTTGTGTTGACTTCATGTACTTCCATGACCACCAATAAATAATTTCTCCAAACCGAATCCATCAAATTTGCCACATTAAGGTTTACAGTGATAAAGAATGATGCACTTTAAGTTAGCTGCAACCTACAGCTGTTCATTTTTTATTATAGGAACCTAGGTGAATTGCTGTGTCTCATCTCTGCCTTGTTTTAGAATAATTCATTTGTGGGCACCTGTTTTCCAAGTAGTATATGTTTTCCAAGTAGCAATACAGAACGTGGAATTATGGATCAGGAAACCAAGTGCTAAAATCTTGGATGGATAAGCTCTTTTTACCACATTATATGAGATCAGCATTAACCAATAGATCATACATTGGGTCTGCACCCTTTTCTCAGGACTAGCTCAGAAATAGTCCCACTAGACTTTTGTCCTATCACAAATCACTAGAGGGACTGCTGAATGTTTCTAAAAAGAAATTTACTAATAGAGAGATGACCCTTTAGATCCACTTTACCCTGTTTTACACTTATAAGCTGTGTTGATGCAAAATTTTAAATGGACTCAGGTTATACAATCATATGGTGCCCCAACCAGAGTGGTTACAAACAGCCCTAAAGGGAATTTCAATCTTTTTACCTTCTAAGATTTTACCTAAAAATAAAACTTAATGAAACTAGGGAGCCAACTAATAATATTAATTGATATTTACTGAGCACTGGAACAAGATGGGGATGTCCACTCTCATCCCTGTTATTCAGCATAGCACTGGAAGTCCTAGCAACCTGCACAATCGGACCAAAGAAGAAATAACAGGCATTCAAACTGGCAAGAAAGAAGTAAAACTTTCACTATTTGCAGATGACACGATACTATATACAGAAAACCAGAAAGACTCGACAAAACAACAACCACAAAGCACTGGAACTGATAAATGAATTTAGTGAGATCACAGCTATAAAATCAATGTACAGAAATCTGTTGCATTCCTATACACCAATAATGAAGGAGCAGAAAGAGAAATTAAGGAGTCAATCCCATTTACAACTTCACCAAAAGTAATAAGACACCTAGGTATAAACTTAACCAAAGAGGTCAAAGTCCTGTACTCTGAAAACCAAAACACTGATAAAAGAAATTAAAGATGACGCAAAGAAGTGGAAAGATAATACATGCTCATGGGTCAGAAGAACAAATATTGTTAAAATGTCTATATTACTCAAAGCCATCTACACATTTAATGCAATTTCCATCAAAATGACACCAGCATTCCTCACAGAACTAGAACAAACAATCCTAAAATTTGTGTAGAACCACAAATGATCCTGAGTAGTCAAAGCAACCTTTAAAAAGAAAAACAAAGCTGGAGGCGTCACCTACACTCTAAGCCTATAGTAATCAAAAGAGTATGGCACTGGCACAAAAATTGGCACATAGATAAATAGAACAGAATTGAAAACCCAGAAATGAACCTACAATTATATGGTTAATTAATCTCCAACAAAGCAGGAAAGAACATCCAATGAGGGGGGGAGAAGTCTCTTCAACAAATGATGTTGGGAAAACTGGACAGCAACATACAGAAGAATGAAACTGGATCACTTTCTTATACTGCACACAAAATAAATTCAAAATGGTTGAAAGACCTAAATATAAGACCTGAAACCATAAAAATCCTAGAGGAGAACACAAGCAGTAACTCCTTTGACATCGGCTACAGCAACTTCTTTCTAGATATGACTCCTGAGGCGAGGGAAACAAAAGCAAAAATAGTCTATTGGAACTACATCAAAATAAAAAGATTCTACACAGAGAAGAAAACAATCAGCAAAACTAAAAGGCAGCCTAGAGAATGAGAGAAGGTATTGTAAATGACATAGCTGATAAAGGTTTAGTGTCCAAAATATAGAAAGAACTTACAAGACTCAACACCCAAAATATGAGTAATCCAATTAAAAAATGGACAGATGACATAAATAGACATTTTTCCAAAGAAGACATACAGATGACCAACAGACACATGATAAGATGCATCACTTGTCATCAAGGAAATATAATGTCAAAACTATAATGAACTATCACCTCATACCTGTCAGAATGGCTAAAATCAATAACACAGGAATCAACAGGTATTGGTAAGGATGTGAAGAAAGGGGAACCCTCTTGTACTGTTGGTGGAAATGCAAACTGGTGTGGTCATTCTGGAAAACAGTATGGGGGTTCCTTAAAAAGCTAAAGATAAAATCACCCTATGGTCCAGCAATTATACTACTAGATATTAAGCCAAAAAATAAAAAAAATACAAATTCAATGGGATACATGCACCCCAATGTTTATAGCAGCAGCATCTATAATAGCCAAATTATGGAAATAGTCCAAGGGTCAATTGATTGATGAATGGATGAAGGAAATGTGGTACACACACACAATGGAATATTGCTCAGCCATAGAAAATAGTAAAATCTTGCCATTTACAATAACATGGATAGAGCTACAGAATATTTTTTTAAATGTTTATTTATTTATTTTTGAGATAGCATGAGAAAGGGAGGGCAGAGAGAGACAGAGACAGAGAATCCCAAGCAGGCTTCATGCTGTCAGTGCAGAGCACGGCATAGGGCTCAAACCCATGAACCTTGAGATCATGACCTGAGCTGAAATCAAGAGTCGGTCACTCAACCAGCTGAGCCATCCAGGCGTACCAGAGCTACACAATATTGTGCTAAGTGAAATAAGTCAGTCAGAGAAAGACAAGTACCATATGATTTCACTCATGTGTAGAATTTAAAGAAACAAAACAAAATGAGCCAAAGAAAAAAGAAAGAGAAAGACAGAGAGATAGAGGAGCAAGCCAAGAAACAGACTCTTAACTATAGAGAACAAACCAAGAAAGGAAGTGGGTGGGGGGATGGGGTAAATAAGTGAAGAGGATTAAGGAGTGCACTCCTCATGATGTGTAAAGGGTGTTGTGTAGAATTGTTGAATCACTATATTAGTCAGTTAGTAACTGACTAATAGGAAGAGTTGTCCAGGGCCTGTTAAAACTTCAGTTGACTTTGACCAAACTTTCAGTTAAAAAACTCTATTACTGAAAGGATATTGAGACCACATGATTGAAGTTGGTCATTTTTGTTTATTCCAGGCACTAAAATATCCCATGTGCTACCACAAGAAAATAAACAAATAGTTATAAATACAGCCAGAGATATGGACATAAACACAGACATTAGTGCAACTAGCTAAACTAGAAGATGGGAAATTGCATTTTTGCAATCATAACCGAATCAGAGTCTGAAAACAGTCTTAATTGAAATGTGCATCTTTCAACATTACAGTGAAAAGTGCTCATCTTTTTCCATTATCTCAGGTTACAATGCAAAGCAACTGCTTGGACACCTGAAACAAGCCTCTTTTTTTGAATCTTCTGATTCTATATTCCTTCGAGATTGTTTTTTCATGTGTGGACCTCTCAGGTGCTTTTACCATCAGGATTATCTGGAAACAGGACTAGACCAATGCATGGAAACTCTCAGTAGTAACCAGTGATTCCACTGAAGAGTTCGTGCCCTTCAAAAATTTCTGTAACTCACAGCGATACGTCAAGATTTACATAATCTCCCAAATTTTTTGCAATAGAGTTTAACATTTCCTTAAAATCAGTTCTCTTATTACGTTATTCCTGTGTCCCAAAGCACTGTCAATTGTTCAGATAAAAAATAACAAATAAACAACATTTTAGAAATGATTGCTTCTGTATTTTGGAAAGCTGGGAATTATTAATAGAATTGTAAACATTGTTTCAATGTTTATTTATTTATTTAGAGAGAGAAAGTGAGCAAGAGAGGGTCAGAGAGAGAAGAGAGACGGGGAAATCCCAAGCAGGCTCTGCACTGTCAGGGCAGAACCAGATGCAGGGCTCAAATTCACAAACCATGAGATCATGACCTGAGCCTAAATCAAGAGTCAGATACTTAACAGAGTGAGCCACCCAGATGCCCTTATTGATAGAATTTTAAAAGATGATGATATAATATTAGCCAATTAGCCAATAGGAGAAAAGACAACTATTGATAAATAAATTGTTTTTATTATAAACTAAACTGTTGTCAGTTGGAATTATGATTTGATTTCCTTTTAGAAATGGTAAAAGTAACGGTTAGCAACAGGAGTAGTACTGGCTAGTAGGGGGATTTTCAGAATGTTTTGGAGGGCATTTTTTGGTTGTATCAGTAGTGAGTATGGCAAGGCATTTCGTGAGCAAGAACAATAAATGTTAAGTGTCCTGCAAATGCTCAGAGTTGTCCCATTCAGCTTAAATATCTTCCCATTCAGGTAGAGCCATCACATGGAATCATTTCAGTTCTGCTCTGGTTGTGCACACTGTTTTAGTAGAATTACTTCCCCTGTGCTGTTTAAAAATGTTAAAGCTAGGATACAATATTGTTTTGTTTTTTTTTAATTATGTGGTTGGTAATTTTGTCGTCTATTCATTTCATTCCAGAAAGGTAAAGAGCATATTACAAAATATTTTTTATAGAAATATTTTTTAACTTATAAAGTTGAGATCTAGAGGGTAAGAAATGGAAAGGGCATTAGATTGACTCTTAGAAACTCCTAAACTAGAAAATGTCCAAAAATGGTTATGACCCAACTTATGAGCTACTGATATCAAGCTGAAGTGCCTTGGTTTGTTTTAATAGTTTGACCTTCTCAAGTCTCCTAGTGAACCTGGGAAGCAAATGTTGATTTCAGCGGTATTTTCAATAGTTTCTAGGAGTACCATTTCAAGCTCTTCAGGGAAAAGCTTCTCCAAGATATTTGGGTCAAGGTTTCATTGTGTGTTGTTGGTGGTAATGGTGGCTTTATGTCCATGTCAGTCTCTAGAGAATTATTCATGACATTTCCAAATGGAACTCTTTAAAATTAAAGTGGCATCTAAGAAAATCAGTCCAGAAATCCTAGTATTAACAGCTCAAACTCTGACATATTTACATTCCTTTGTATTTTAGCCCATCTGGGTTCTATGACTGAAGTCTTGCCCAAAAATGTGACCTTTTGAATAAGCTTTAAATACTCACTGGGCCAGTTAAAACAAAGGTTCACAGGCATCAAAGAACCCTCTTTTTAAAGGATGATCAGGATGAAGGCATATGTAGCCATCCCTAATGGGATTCTGTCCGTCTTCTTAATAATTCAATCACCTGCATAATCATAAAGCTTAAAATATACTCACCTTTGTATTCCTTTTATTTATTAAACAAACACTGACATCTAACTGTATAATACAGAATTATCTTCAAAGAACATATTTCCTCAGTTCTTTTTTTCCCTCTGAAGCTAAAGCATGATTAATATATATAAGATGTAACTCAAGAGAAAGCATCTTATTAATTAAAATCCTAAATTGAACAACATAGGAAGATTGTTTCTAACCAATAGCTTCATAGTTATTTTTCTATGAATAAATGTATGTGAACATATGAAGTATCCAATAACTTGTTGCTTGAATAAATGACTATAGTAATTAATGAATGAATACATGTGTGGAGTATTTGTAAGTACTAATTAAAACCTCATTTTGGGGGCACCTGTGTGGCTCAATCAATTGAGTGTCCAACTTCATCTCAGGTCAAGATCTCAGGTCATGATCTTCCAGTTTGAATGTTTGAGCCTTTCACTGGGTTCTCTGCTTTCAGCACAGAACCCACCCTTGAATCCTCTGTCCCCTCTGTCTGCACTTCCCTTGCTCACACTCATTCTCTCTCAAAAATAAATAAGAATTTAAAAAAAACCTCCATTTTGGAAATATGCTAAGCAAAAACATAAAGACATTCCTAATAATGCTTTTTTGAATAGAAAGAACATAAAAAGAATAGGGGTACCTGGGTGGCTCTGTCAATTAAGAGTCTGATCTCTGCTCAAGTCATGATCTCACAGTTGGTGGGTCCAAGCCCCACGCCGGTCTCTATGCTAACAGCTCAGAGCTTGGACCCTGCTTCAGATTCTGTGTTTCCCTCTCTCTTTGCCCCTCCCCCTCTTGCAGTCTGTCTCTGTCTCTCTCTGTCTCCCTCTCTTTCTATCAAAAAATGAATAAATATTTTTAAATAAAAAAAGAACATAAAAGGAATATGGTTAATTATATGAGTGTAAATAATTATAAAGTTTAAATGTATTTGCTATTTTCTATACATGCTTGGTGTTGTTATTCAGGATTTGTGTATAAACTCACTTCATTCTTACAACAAATCTATGAAGTGTTTTACACCATTTTACTAAGAATCTTGTTAGATGACTTGCCCTAGGATACATATGACTTTGGAATGCATTATAATAAAAATGCCATTGCTTGAGCTAATGAGTAAAATCAGGTGTATTGGTAAAAAATCAGTATTATAGACTTATAAGAGTTAAGACTTTTGTAGTGAGTACTGGAAACATGAATTAACTGAAGAAGAAGGAGAAGGAGGAAGAGGAGGGGGAGGAAGGGGAGGAGGAGAAGAGGAAGGAAGGAAGGAAGGAAGGAAGGAAGGAAGGAAGGAAGGAAGGAAGGAAGGAAGGAGAAAGAAAGAGGAAAAGGCAATGTATCTCCTGGACTATCTTGCAGACTCTGGGGTAGGATGATGGTCAGACCTGTGAAAGGACAAAAATCCAGAACAGAAAAGCTACCAGGAGCATCACAAGATGTTTCCTGTTTCTCAGCTTTTCCTTGGTGCCTGGCTCTGACCTTACTCCTTTTCTCTCTGTGTCCCAGCTCACGTGGCCATCGATGGCTTACAATCCAATTTGTTACAATTCTGGTCACAAAAGCCAATTAAAATTCCTTCAGTTCCAATGTCAAATTCCTGGAGAAGCAGCTTTGACTGTCCAGATTGAGCTGGGTGGTAACTCCTGCTCCAGTGGACAGTGTGCTGCTGTGGGATCTGTGAACCTTGTACCCCAGCATCCCCTCTATGGTTGTGTGCCGTACGGAATCAAGGTGGCTGTTTCAAGTCCCTCTGGTACCATGGAGAGTGATAGTTGCCAGAATTTTAGGCAGAGAGCTTGGTGGGCGTCTATCTAAAGAATCATGCACTTGAGATAACAAATACTCAAGAAAGATTCTTGTTAGTTGCTCTCAACACATTCTCCTATGTTGGCCTCTAGTGTTGTGAGATCATTTTAGGGTATCTGGGTCAGACTGTCAGGTTTTCTGATAAGAAGCTACACTTGATTTTCTTATCTATATATAGCATTTCAGGTTCTAGGGAATTAACATTAAACTAATTCAGAGCAGACAGCTTAAAAATATATAATAAAGTAAATAAAACAAAACCTTAGCCCCAATTTAATACAAGGACAAATAGGCATGAATGAAAGATCATGACTGATCCTGGATGTAACACTTCCCAGGACACTAAGTTATAAATAAAAATTGATTTAAAAAAAGAAGTCACAATCACATGAGATAATCATTAGCAGGTGAATTGTCCTTTCTCTAAGAAAAGGATATTTTTATCTAAATAGGTAGGGCAGACCTCTTGGTCCAGACAAGGGAGCAGAATCCACTATGTAGTGTCGTGTGGACACTGAACGCTCTTGTCCTTCTCCCTTTTGTATGCAGTCTGCCTTCTCTGAGTAACAATTACTTTAGTTACATTCCAGACCTAAGGGTGCCATTGTGAAACTATTGGAGTATTTTCTAGGCTTCCTCATAAAACATTTGCAAATATCTCTTCACAGGTATCAGTTTTCAGAGGGATGCTTTCATCTTCTTCATTCTGATTTTTACCAGTTATATATCAGAGAGCAACCTTTTGAGTATGTATATGTGTGACAAGAAACACAGCTTGATTACCATCAAGAACATTCAGTAAACAAAGACCTAAATAAGAGATGTAGTCAAGAATCAGGAAGTGGATGGGATTAGAAGCAAAGTGTAAGAGTAAGTGGAGATGGCCCAGGAAGTCTGCCACAATATTTGCTGGTGTGAGAATCATCTAGTGTGCAAACTAGTATGTCTGCAGATGTCAGGCTAGATAAAAATACAAAATGAAGATGTGCCTAGATAAATACAGCATCATGCAGGATGGCCAAGAACCCATCAGGAGAAATTATGGAGAAGCAATCATATATCACCTACCAAAATAGGTGCATTTATTTGTATGAATGATGTACTGCCTAGAGGGTACCTCACATGTTAGTTGTAATATATTTGTATACTGATTACAAATTTATGGCAGATAATGACATTTCTTGAGGATGAGTGTCTTTTTCAAATTCATATCAAGTTAATAAGCTCGAGTGGTACCAATTGCCATTTTTGTATAGGTAGAATGCAAATGCTACTAAAGATTATAAAGGACACACATTTATCTTAACCTCTGCTCAATGTTAACAACTCCACTTGTCAACAGTGGACAATATAGGGATGCCTGGGTGGCTCAGGTGGTTAAATGTCCGACTTTGGCTCAGGTCATGATCTCACATGATCTCACAGTTCGTGAGTTTGAGCCCCACATCAGGCTCTTGGCTCTCAGCACAAGGCCTGCTTAGCATCATCTGTCCCTCTCTCTCTGCCCCTGCCCCTTCAGAAAACAAATAACAACAACAAAAAAGAAAGCCAGCTTGGGATGAGGACACCCTGCTGTAATGCGGCCACAATTAGTATCTCGTGCCTCTTACCCCAGCTCTAAAGAAAAAAAAGATTATGGACATGGACAATATATTATATGCTAGGCATGAAAACAGACATTTCATATTTTGTTTGCAATCAATGCAGATCACCAAGTTTTCCACCTAACTACAGTAACCAATGCTTGGTGGCTTACAATTTTGGTTAAACAGATTCTGGACCTACAATCAGATTCATAATAGCTAAAATTTCTATTCTCATGATTAAAAAATATTTCTGTCTTAGAATCTTATTCATAATTCTAAAGAACCCCCCAATTTCCACCTCAACCCCTGCCTCTCCCTCCCCTTGAAATAAATTGTGAGTTTTTAGTACTTCTTTGAATTACCTTAAAATATGTGATCTGTGTGGTAGAGAGAGACCAAAGAGAGAAAGAGATCATAGGAAAGTAAGCTTTAGTAATTGAGCTTGAGATGTTGAGGAAAGAAGGCAGAGCATGCCTCTATTAACAGTGCTTGAACAGCATGGCTCCTATCATCCCTATTGTGGGACAGAATAACCAATGGTTTATTTTATAATTTGAAAGCCAAACTCAAGGTGAAAGAAAACTCCTGTCTTGCCAATAATTCCAGGCTTCGAGATGCACACGTTCCCATGGGAGGCACGCAGCAGGTGTGAGAGCACGGGGCCATTGCTGTTGGCTGTTGATTACTCTCTGTGTAATTTGAAAAGCTTTCTATTCCCACAGCTTTATGCAATATATCAACAGTAATAGATTCATAATCATTATCCAGCCTACTAGAGGTTTGGCCACTGTGACAGATGTCTTCTCAGTTTCACATTGCGAGCTTTCATTTATTTACCCCTCCCTCTGAAAAAGATCTTACATAAAAATCTAGCATTAATATATCTGATGTGATGTTTATATTCAATAGTGACGTTAGTTACCAATCTCTAATTTCCAGTGAGCAATTAATTATTAATTAAGCATGATGAGCCAAACACACCAGCACTGATTCAGTATAGTTTATCCTTACTAGAGTTTACTAGATTAATAGATGATGAACAATTAAACTATAAGGTATACTTTTGTTTTCAACATTTGGAATAATCTGCATGTGGGCTAAATATTTAAAGGCATTGTTTTCTTTCAGAACCTCAGAGATTTTTGTCTTACTAATTTTTGTGTGTCTTAGATTTTTGTCTTAGAGATATTCCATCACTGTGGAAATGCAGAGTAATCCTCAAACATCTCCACCAGGTCCAGCAGCAACCCCAAGCAAGACAGAAAATGTTGTCCAAACCACCTAAATTGACATCTTTTTGCAAGAAAAATTGCATGCATTCTCAACACACTCTGTTTTTTCTTTCTTATCTCTCACCCAGAGGACTTCTGGTGAATATATAAGAAAGGAACAAATGTATTTCACTCTATTTATTGTTTAATTTCTTAACAAACTCTTGAGTTTAAGACACATATATTTACTCTAAAAATGCATAACTCTATTTGGGCTTGAAAAACTACTTTCAGAGTTCTGCTATTACTTGCATCATTGTGATTCCTTTAACTTTGAACAAAAATTATTGTTATTGTCTTTAAGTATTAACCACCTGGTTTACTTTATCTGAATTTTTAAATATTTTATACTAATTACTTCTTTTAAATAATTTTGAGAATCTTAGAAACAGTCATGAATAATAATGAGTTATATACCTCACAGAGAGAGTGAGAGAGAAAGAAAAGTGCTAGTTCTAAGCAGAAAGCAAGTCCTCTGCACATAAACCTCTTTTGGTCTTTTTAGTTCATCATCAGATCACCCAGAAAGCACCGGTTAAAAGCTTTTAAAAAAAATCTCTCCTTCAGTTGAGTCTGAATGCTTTTTGAAGAGCTTACAACATTTCTTCTCCATTTGCATGTTTTCTTGTTGTTCTGACAGTAAGTGGGAGGCCGACGGGAAAGAACTGCGAAAAATATATGCTTGGTATGGATGAGTCTGAGATTTCCATAAACAGTTCCATTTTCTAGCATCTGAGATCAATTTCTTATAATGACATTGAATAAAAACCTGTTAATGCATCACTTGTAAGCTCTGAAGCTACTTATTCTACAAAGTGTATCTCCCATTGACTTTCATTTATCCTTTACCTCATTAGGAAGTGTATGTAGTTGTATTAAAATTAATTTACTGAATAACATTAAGAAATATTCCTAAATATTAACATTGCCTTTTTGGTTCTTCCAATCCATAAACATGAAATATCTTTCCATTTGTTTGTGTCATCTTGAATTCTTGTATCAGTGTTTTACAGTTCTCAGAGTACAGGTATTTCACCTCCTTGGTTAAGTTATTCATAAGTTTTTTTTATTATTTTTGATATAATTGTAAATGGGATTGTTTTCTTAGTTTCTCTTTCTGCTACTTCATTATTGGTATATAGAAATGCAACAGATTTCTGTATATTAAGTTTTTTATACTGTGATTTTACTGAATTTTTTTATCACTTCTAGAAGTTTTTTAGCAAAGCCTTTGGATTTTGTTAAATATACCTAGTACCCAAAGTGATCTAAAGATTTCATGCAATTCCTATCAAAATATCAACATTTTTTACAAAACTAGAAAAAATAATCCTAAAATATATGGAACCACAAATGACCTGAATAGTCAAAACAATTTTGAGAAAGAAGAACAAAGCTAGAGGTATCACAATTCCAGATTTCAAGATATACTACAAAACTATAGTAATCAATATGATATGGTACTGACACAAAATACTGACACATGGATCAGTGAAACAGAATAGAAAGTCTAGAAATAAATTCATATAGTCAATTAATCTCCGACAAAGGAAGCAAGAATTATACAATGGGGAAAAGAGAGTCCCTTCAGTAAATGTTACTGAGAAAGCCAGATACAAGCAAAAGAATGAAACTGGACCACTTTCTTATACCATACACAAAAATAAACTAAAAATGGATTAAAAACCTAAATGTGATATCTGAAACCATAAAAACCCTAAAAGACAACATAAGCAGTAATTTATTTGATATTTAGCCATAGAAACATTTTTCTAGATGTATCTCCTGAAGCAAGGAAACAAAAGCAAAATTAACTATTGAGGTTAATAAAGCTTCACACAGCAGAGGAAAGCATCAACAAAAGTAAGAGACAACCTACTGAATGGGAGAAGACCTTTGCAAATGATATATCCAATAAGTGGCTAATTTATCCAAAGTATATAAACAACTTATACAGCTCAACACCAAAAAAAGAAAGAATCCAATTGAAAAATGGACAGAACACATGAACAAGTATTTCTCCAAAGGACAAATAAAAATGGCCAACAGGTACATGAAAAGATATTCAGCATCTCTCATCATCAGAGAAATGCAAATCAAAACCACAATGAGATATCACCTCATACTTGTAAGAACAGCTAAAACCAAAAGCTCAAGACATAACAAGTGTTGCTGAGGATGTGGAGAAAAAGGAACCTTTGTGCACTGTTGGTGGGAATGCAAATGATGCAGACACTGTGGGAAACAGTATGGAGGTTCTGCAAAAAATTAAAAATAGAACTACCCTATGATCCAGTAATCACATTACTGGGTATTTATCCAAAGAATACAAAAATACTAATTCGAAGGGATATATGCACTCCTATGCTTATCGCAGCATTATTTACAACAGCCATATTATAGAAGCAGCCCATGTGTCCAACAATAGATGAATGGACATAGAAGATATGGTATGTGTGTGTGTGTGTGTGTGTATGTATATATATATATATATATATATATATGAAATATTATTCAGCCATAAAAAAGAATGAAACCTTGACATTTGAAACAGCATGGATGGATCTACAGAGTATAATGCTAAGCAAAATAAGCAGAGAAAGACAAATATGTGATTTCACTCATATGTGGAATTTAAGAAACAAAACAAATAACAACAAAAAAAGAGAGACGAACCAAAAAACAGACTATAGAGAACAAACAAATGGTTACCAGAGAGGAGGTGAGTGGGGAGATAAGAGAGGTGAAGGGGATTAGGAGTATTTATTTTAATAAGCACTGAGTATTATATTGAATTGTTGAATTGCTGTATAGTACACCTGAAACAAATACAACAGTGTATGTTACCTATACTGGAATTAAAATTAAAATTAATTAAAAATATGCAAAACAAACTGGCAGTTGCCAGAGGGGAGGTGGGTGAGAGGATGGATTAAATCGATAAAGGGAATTAAGAGTACACTTACCTTGATAAGCACTGAGTAATGGATAGAAATGTTGAACATTGTATTGTACACCTAAAACTAAAATAACATTGTATGTTAATTGTCCTTCAATAAAAGATAGAGAGAGAGAGAGAACAGCCTTTTTGTATGTATCAAAGGTCCTGGGTCTAATTGAAAATCCAGTGACAGTTTTAAGTTAAAAGAGTAGAAACATCCAGGGGATAGAAATGATGCAGAAAAGAATTTTCCATCAGGATATCAAAGGGCATTTGCATAGTGGTTAAGGCCATGGGCTCTGGCAATAAGACCACTTGGTTGTAAATACCAGCTCTTTCATTTAAATCCCATGTGACCTTAGGCAATATACTTAATATTTCTATACATTGATTCTTTCATCTACCAAATGGGTAGAATAATAGTACCTAGTATTATTGTGAGGGTTTAGTGTGAATTTATTGAACAGTATGTACTAAGGTGCATTAGCTACTATATAAGTATTCACAGCATCTCTTTAAAGTGAGACTTAATCCATTAGTGTCTGAAATTAACTTCACTTCTCAGACCTAGGGGTTGTATTTTTCCTTTGAAAGAATGCTCCAACAATAAAACTGTACAAAAAAAACAAAAAAACAAAAAAAAACAACAACGGAACACATTCAGAGTTCCATCACCGAAAGCCTTCAATGGAACCTGAATGGACTTTTGTCATGGATAATGAAGAGATAAACCCCACAGCAGATTAGCTATTTCTTGGATGACCAGGGAACCCTTCTAACTGGAAGATGTAATGATTTTCCCTGGGTTTTGAGATTGTTAGAGGGGGAAGTCAGAGGACTCGGAGGATAAATTGGCACATAGGGGAAATTATTTGATAACAAATCCTTTAAAAAGATTTCCAATGGTTATGTTTTTTTCCACTGGGATTCCTAGCCAAAAAGGAGTTGGCTCTGTGACAGCATGTTTAGAAATGCGTTTAGTAAGATTTATAGTTTTACCATGTTTGTTAAAATCTAGCCACTGTGCCCCCAGTGCCTGGAAGGGTGGTCAGATTCTGTTCATTACCTAAAAGAAATTAATCTCAACCCACAACTTGTCAGAGTTGAAAGATTGTCAGTCTTTAGTGGGATGCCTGTAGTCCCATAATCTCCTTCTCTTTTTCCTTTTCTCCTTTTCCTTCAGAGTCCAGACTCCATCATGCTTCAGTACTTTTTGATTAAAGTTCCATCCTGAAAGGGATATGTTACTACCCTCTTCAGAAAGGATCGGCTACAAAACAGACAAAATCTCATCGAATATCTCTTTTAGCAAAATCCTAATCCTTGAGGGTGATTAAAAACACAAAACAAAACAAAACAAAACTTTCCATTGCAACTGTGAAAATGCAAGCAGCATAGGCAAGAAAAAACCACGTCCTGCCACAATTTGAGGAGATTAGAAGGAGACCTTCTCTAAGATCATGCTTGACTTGATATTTCATGATTCTATAATTACTTTCAACTGTATAGAAAAATGCAGCCTCACTTCTGCCAAAGCCAGGACCCAATAAAACAAGACACAGTTTGCCCAAAAACCAGTTGATTAAAAAGGAATCAGTATGCCAGTGAATTTTAAGGAAACTCTTGAGTGTCCTAAGTTTAAATAATAAAGGAATAGTGGTTAAAAAAAAAACAGTGGGAAAGAAAATAAAGACTGACCAAACACAACCTACTCAAAAGTGCCAGTAACTAACTTTGCTATATTTTAATGTAATTTCTATGTTTTACATGCTTTACGTATGCTGTTTGGCACTATTTGTTTTTTCTCTAAGTTGTATGTCAGTGATATAAAAAAAGGAAAGAAGCCTCTTTAGTTTTTTTCCATTTTAAATTAAATAATTCAATGTAATGCTTCAAAAAGTGAAATCTAATCTCACATGACCTCTAAGGTCTTTTTGATCTCTGCTCTTCAGGATGCTAGGAGTCTATGACATGCTAAACACGCAACCCAAATCTGCCATGACCAAGTCGATTTCAGATTTCCATTGTTACCAAGCTTGTGGACTAGATGGATACGGACTTTGTAGAGTGCTTTATAATTTATCTGGTTGTCTTTCTGTGCTTAATCCATCTGTGGGAGTGACAGCTTGACATAATCAGTAGCTTCAAATAAGTAATTCCATTCACTATCAGTTTTTAATTTTATTTCCTCATTCCTTTATTGATGCAGTAAAATGCTGGTTAATCTGCAGAGCCCAGGCAAGCCTGGTGTTGTCAGTATTAATTTCACACTACTGCATCTTCAAGTTTGATCTTATACAGTAATTAAAGGAAATCATTATAAAGTTGAAATTAAGCTGGATGTATAATCTTTGGTTTTAGTTTGCACGAGACCAATAGATGATTCATAGCAGTCTTTATTATTTACTTCACATAGCCAAGATTTTCCTTCTCTGGTAGAATATCTAGTCAGGGGTATTTCTTTGTCAATGTCGCTTTTATTTTATAGTGTGCAACCTTCCCCAAAATACCTATCCATTAGGCAGATAGAAGTTATTCTTTTAACTCTGCTAAGATTTAAATTTTCTAAGAGCAGTGGTCCTCAAAGTTTGGTACCCAGAGGAGCAGCATTAAAATCCCATGGGTCTTAGTCTGTTCAGGCTGCTATAACAGAATACCATAGACTGGTGGCTTATCAACAACAGAAAGTTTATGTATCTGGTAGCAGAAGACTGAGATCAGGGTGCTAGATAATGGGGCAAAATGATCAGTTGAGGACCCTCTTCCAGCTTGCAGACTAATGATCTCGTTGCATTCTCCCAAGGTGGAAAGAGGGCTGGGGAACTCTCTGGGGTCTTTTTAACAGGGGCACTAGTCCCATTCATGAGGGCCCCACCCTGTGACTTAATTACCTCCCATAGGTTCCACTTCCTCATACCATCACTTTAGGATAGTAACGTCTGAATTTTAGGGGGGCATACAAGCATTCAGTCCATAAACACAAGGTCTTGCTAAAATGTAAATTCTATCAAACCAGAAACTCTGGAGATGGGACCGGCAATATGTTTTAACAAGCCTTCTAAGTGATTCTAATGTATGCTAAAATTTGAGAACCACTGAGCTTGACTGTTTATTTATTTACTTATCTAGAGTTAGGTTTTTAAAAGAATTTCACTCACTATACCTACTTTACCATCATGACAGCCTACGGAGTAACCTCATTAATCCCACTTTATAAATGAAGGAAGAGGGGCTTAGAAAACTTCAAGGAGATGCTTAAATTCACAGAACTGGTAAATTGTAAGGCTTGGATTTAAACCTGAAATTTCATAATGTTTCCCCCTACATTTATGATTTCAAAAATATCTCAAAGGAAATATCATGTGGATGCCCAGTAAATAAACTAGATAACATCAGATAATTCTTTTATTGAAATGAAGCTATATGAGAGTATGACTTCCACAAAATGACATCCACTTACTCCACATCCCTTTTCTGCATACACACACACCATCACCTCTTCACATAGTGGACACTCACCCGTCTCTTGGTAGATTCTTCAAACAATACACGGTCTCCATTTTAGATTCTGCCCTTATTGGTAAATGCCTTGAATATCATGCTAAATACTTTGAACTTTAATGTTACAAATCGGCGAGTCTGCCCTTCAGGGCCAAGGATGGATACTCTGTTGTGGAGGAACAACTTGAATTTTGCAAGAGGTCCACCCATCTAGAAGCATGGGAAGCAGTTACTTTAGTCAGGATGAATATTTCCTTTAAATATGTAATGCAAATATCCAGATGCCTAGGGATTAATAAAATATCAATTTATCTGAGGGTACACTAAATTCAGAGTAATATTATGTCATCATGGATTTTCTCAAGCAACAGATACCGAATATTCAAGTGCCAGCACATAGGCATTGGCAGAGTTTATTGACATTCAAAGGGAAATGTGGACTCAAAGTTTGGTAATTCTTGCTGTTTAAGCTTCTTGGTCTATACCTCCTGTCTTCATTCAAATTCAGGGCTTAATTTGCCTTGACTATCAAAATAACTTGGGTGACCATATAATTTATCATCTAAACTAGGATACTTTTGAGAGTGAAAAAGGGCACTATTAATAATTCCACTGGGATAATTGCCATAACCCAGGGCAGCCCTCAGCAAATAGAAAAGTATGGTGATCCCAGCAAAAACCACTTCCTTCCCACCCCTGGCCTCTCTCTTTTGCTCTCCAATGTACATACAGTTTGCATGGTTAATACATAATCCTGGTCATGTCACGCCCTTGCTCAAAGGTCTCCTCATTCCCTGACACAAGAAAATATGTTATTTATGTTGACATTTAAGATCCTACAGGATGTCAGGATTTTTATTTTAGTCACTTTCTCTAGTCAAGACTGGTCACATAAATTTTAAGGGCCAGTGAAAAATGGAAATGTAGGATCCCTTGTCCAAAACTAAGGACAGATTTCAAAATGGTGACTACAAGGTAATAAGCCCAGGGGAGGGCCCTGGGTAGCTGTACAGGCCAGATGACCAGGGAATCTGGCCTGGCCTCCACCCAAACCAGCCCATCCTCCAGCATCTCACACATTGGGCACTCTCTCCCCTTTCTCAGATCCTCCTTGGAATGCCTCATTCCTCGTTTCTGTCCTTTGAAACTCAATTGGGACTTTAAAGTCTGGCTTGGAAACTATTTCTTCCCTCATAAAGTCTATCTTAATTCCATTCATTTCTTCTTCCTTAAAACCCTCACTTCTGTTTTATCTGCCTACTTCTCTTGGATCATATTGTATTACTTAATCATCTTCTTCTATTTCCTTAATCATCCACACCACCTAATTTCCAATTCAGTTTAGTTATAAAAACATAACAAGAATTGAAGAATGTTTGCTCAATGAATGCATTGGTAAATTTTTAAATTTCACTTCATTTCCAAATATGCAGAATATTATTGTTTTCTGACAATAATGCCAGTTTCATTATACATTTTTTAATATTGCCCAAGTATATTGGTTTATCTTCATTTGGATGAAATTCTTCAATTTCTACTTCAATATATACATATACTACCTAAAATTTCCTTTCTTCTTGTACAGTATGGAAAAGGAAAATGCTAGTCACTAGGGACATATCGAGTGCCAAATAATGTAATAGAAACATTTACAAAATATATCTAATTTAGTACTTGCAACACCCATGTGTTAATATACCCAGATTACAAATGGGAAAAAAAAAAAGAGCCAAGGAGGTAAAGTTACCTGCCCAAAACCACATGGCCAATGAGAGAGTCAGGAGTTAAAACAATGTCTGCTGGTCTCTGTCTGTGCTTCCCACCAGACAACATAAGAATAGCTCATCAAGTGATAGGTGGTGACAATCTGTCAATTTAATATTCAATTCACGCAAAGATGGCAACAAACTGTTAAAGTCTATGACTGGGCATTTTCACAGCGGCATCCACCTGGCTGAATCTTTTCCCTATGTTTCAGGCAAGGAGACGAACCATCCTCAGGATGTGGTCAGTTCTGAGGCCACTCTAGGTAATTAGGTGGCCTGGCAGCACGTCCAAGGTTATCCTGATCTCCTTTCCTTTCTGAATATGACCAGATACGTTACAACTTTATGCTGCCGCTAGTAATGTTCTGCAGCCTGTAAATATTTGTTGGCTAAAAGTGAGCAAATGGATACATTATAAAACTCGTGAATTCCCACATTTGACTTTAATGAGAAACATCTGTCAACCATTCCAGATGGAAATAAACATGCAGGGTCCTACAAGGGTCCACGGAACCCCTCCACCACCCAAGGCCAGCCTCCCTTAGGCAAGATGGTTTGTTTTCAGAGATCTCAAATCTTGACTGCAACACATCTTTAGTTGTTGAATCCTTAGTGATGTTAAAGATCTTGCTTTTGTACTGAATTCAGAATTTTGATTATGAGTAGCCCCAAGAATTGCCCTCAGAATCAACACATTTCATTTGCATTTAACACTTAGGAAATAGCTGATGCTCAAGAGAAAAAAATTCATGGTTATGAGAAGCTCACTTTAGAGCAATTACTCTGGGTGGAAGTGAGGGTCTAAGGTCCCTAGGAAGTGGGAACAGGTGAGAACAATCAGAGAAAGGGTTATGTTTAACTGACTAATTAGAAACCTCGGTCTCTAAAATAAGGAGGCCCTTGTAAGCTCAACAGTACCCCTGAGGTGGGTCAGGCTTTTAACCCATACTTCAGAGACTGTCTGCCCACATTTTCTCTTCAGATCCCGTGTTATATGTTATCTCTTCAATTTTCATTTCACTTCTGAGGAATATCACAGAGACAGAAGAGTTAGTGAAACTATTTCCCTTCCAACATTAGTATTGATCTATTCTTTGAGATTCAGCTCTAAAGTCAAATTTCTCTGAAGTTTCCCTCAGTTCCCAAAGAAGAAGATGCAACATGTAATAGCAGAAAAGATGATAGAGTTTGGATCCAGTTCAAATGCTGATTCTTTGATCTACCTGCTGGTGACCCTGCACACATTAACTTACCTTCTCTGAGCCTCAGAAAGCTTCGATGATGATCCTTACCCAATCAGATTTTTATCTGGTGGTACCTGGTTAATAAATGTTGGCTCTTTCTCCTCACCATATCCCCCCACTGTAACCAGTACCATCATTAACTTATTTTAGGGTTTGAATACACATGACTTGTTTTTTCTTCTATGATGCAAACTGCCTTTTAAGAAAGGAGATGTGCATCCTTGTAGACTTTGTATGTTTTACAACATGTGTTCAGTGCATGACCTTTCCAAGGAATTAAATTAATTTTATTCACGGAAAAGGAGTAAACTTTGCTTCAGATGCAAAGCAAATAATCATGAATATAGACATTTATCCAAAGAAGATATACGAATGGCCAACAGTTATATAAGAAGATGTTCAACATCACTTATCATCAGGGAAATGCGTATCAAAGACATAATGAGGTCACCTGTTAGAATGACTATTAGAAATAAAAAAGAAAAAGAAAAGAGAAGAGACAAGGAAAGGAAGCAAAATAACAAGTGTTGGATGTGGAAACTTTGCAACCCTTGTGTACCATTTGGGAGAACATAAAATGGTGAAGCTACTCTGGAAATACGGAGGTTCCTTAAAAGTTAAAAATAGAGTTACCATATGATCCAGCAGTCCCACTTCTGGGTATTTATCCAAAAGAATTGGGAATAAGATCTTCAAGAGATATTTGCACTTTGACATTCATTTCAGCATTCTAGACAATAGCCAAGAAATGGAGACAATCTGAATGTCCATTGACAGATGAATGGATAAAGAAAATATAGTATATACATACACTGGAGTATTAGCCAGCCTTTTCAAAGAAAGAAATTCTGTCATATGCTAGAACACTGATGAACCTCGAGAACATTATGTTAAGTGAAATAAGCTAGTTACAGAAGGACAAATACTAGGATTCCATTCACTCAAGATATCTAAAGGAATCAAACTCATAGATGCAGAAAGTAGATCGATGGTTGCAGGGGCCAGGAGAGGGGAAATGGGGAGTTGCTTTTCAAATGGGTATAGATTCTCAGTCATGCAAGATGAAAAATTCTAGAGATGTGCTGTACAACAATGTGCCTATAGTTAACACTACTGTACTGTACACTTAAAAAATTGATAAAAAGGTAGATTTCATGTTATGTGTTTTTACTACACACGAAATTATTGTTATTATTAATAATGAATACTAGTCCTGTATTGCTTGCAAACTTCTTATATTTAGTACTTTCTTAAAAAAAACTTTTAAGAATGGAAATATTTTTAGTGCCTTGTATTTTAGTACTCTGGGGTTAAAGAAAGTCAAAATGTAGTATTTTCTGACCAGCAATACCCTCTAAACAGTGGTTCTTGACCTGAGTTTCCTGATAGTTAAACCAAGGGGTCAAATCATATATAATTGAACAGTTAAGACTTCAAGCTAAAACGGCAAATCTCAATCTCATCTCTTACTGGCTTTTTACTTTGAGCAAATTACCTGGGCTTTGGGCACCTTTATTTACTCAGATATAAGATGTAAGTAACAGGACACTGGTTGGCTCAGTCGGTTAAGCATCCAGCTCTTGATTTCATCTCAGGTCCTGATCTCACGGTGCATGAGTTCAAGCCCCACATCAGGCTTCAAGCTGACGGTGCAGAGCTTGCTTGGGATTCCCCTTTGCTCTGGCCCTCCTCTGCTCTCTTTCTCTCTCAAAATAAATAAATAAACTTAAATTTTTTAAAATAACATTTAAAAGATAAATGAATAAAATGTAGGTAACAATAATGCTTCTCTCATAGTATTATTGGAATGTTTCAAGTAGATAATATATCTAAAGCACCTAGCTCAGTCAATATAATACTATTAATTGGAACTCAGAATAGGTAAAGAGCTCAGATTACACATGAGGATGTGTGTGAGTTTGTTTGTGCACTTAATTATCTTGTTTCATTCAGGTTGACACTGTGAAAGCATGACCCTCATATTTCTGTCCATGATATATTTATTTTGTCAAATTCATTTTTTTTTCAACATGGGTCACTTTAGCGTTTTCATCTACAAATTGTGAACTCTTTTAAGACAGATTACATGCTCTGTTCTGATCTCCTTTCCTTATCCCAAATCTAACAGTATAACTGGTCTACTGTAGGCTTTCAGTAACATTTTTTGAATGAATGTATAAATGTATAAATTTAATTTTTAAGTTTTTTTTAGTTTATTTATTTATTTTGAAAGAGACAGAGACTGTGAGTGGAGAAAAGGGCAGAGAGAGAGGAGAAAGAGAGAATCCCAAGCAAGACCTGTGCTGGCAGCACAGAGCCTGATGTGGGCTCGAACTCATGAAGCCATGAGATCATGACCTGAGTGGAAACCAGGAGTCAGACACTAACCAACTGAGCCACACAGGGCCCCTATAAATTTAATTTTTATAAGAAAAGTGCTGTAATTATTTCATCAGAAGAGAACAGAATTTACTTGTTTCTTCTCCAAGCATTTCAAATGCAGAGTACTTTAAGGAATATTTATGTAAGCATTTGCCTTCTAAGGGAGCTATTAATGAAAGTTTCTATTTTATAGAACTATACAGTCAGAAGGATTATAGGGGCGTGAAAGTTCATTCATTATAATTTATAGGTTTATAAGATAGGAAATTGAAACACAAATTGACCTAGAGAATTGGCTATCAAGGACTTGGGGCAGGTATCTTCTGGTGTCTATACCTGGCTGCTTCAACTAAGATCTCTGGCTTCACTATAGCCAAGACCATAGCTAATAGAACAGCTGTCAGTGGACCGCAGAGTACTTCTGTCTCTGGGGAAATATGTTAGTGTTTACTCCACTGTACCCTCTTAAAGTTTCTTCCTTCCTCTCCTTTCAATCTCTCTCTCTCTCTCTCTCTCTCTCACACACACACACACACACACACACACACACACACACACTTTTTTACATACTCAGCCAAGGAACATTTGCAAAGTCCTTTTGACCACCAGGGGGCCTTCATGAGAACCGACAAGCCTGGGACAAAGTCCTAAAATTTCCCCCTCGTTCTGTCAAGGAAACAATTGTATGGATTGCTAGAATACGAAAAATATCACCTTTCAGAAACCAGAAGCTTTCCTTAAATGACAGTACTCTAGCTGTGTAAAGTCATTCTGTCAGTAAAATATAGTTTAGCATAAAAATGTAGATTCAATACATTTTCATTCTTCTTGAATTCACATTGTCATTTTCCTTCACAGTGAGTGGATCATTTATAATTTTAAGGAATTATTATTTTTTGCATTTGCATGATTTATAAGGTATATAAGTGATTAATACAGTAATATATGTATACAATTTATCATTATATGTTTATACATACATTAGAATGGGAGTTATTAATTTTTGATGAGATAAATGGTATTGTGGATTTCCTTTAAAGTCTTATTAGCCTTTAGAAGTATATTTTAACTATTTGTAGTTGAAAATGAAACAGTGTCCAAGATTTGCTTCAAAATATTTCAAAGGCAGAAGTATATGGGAAAATAGATTAAAGAAACATGGCTATGTGCAAACAATGCAATGATCCAAGCAATGCAAAATATTTTACATATTACATGTCTATCTATGTAATATAACCTTAAATGATATGGGTAGATGGATAGAGAGTAATGAAAAGCTTATGACAAACCTCAACCATAAATAAAAGCAAGATTTTTAAGATAGGATTACAGATAATTTTTATCTTCTTTGACTTTTTCCTGCATTTTACATAACAAATCTGTATAAGTAACATAATCAAGAAGACACTGTAAACACAAAGTGTTCAAAAATTATAAGTATTTGGAAACATGAACATTGTATAAAGATGATATATACACATAGCTCCATCCACTTCCCTCTAGTATGTTGTAGAATGTGGTCACGTCAAGCCGCTGCTGGGATTTAGCAAAGGGTTACATGTTTTATATGCAGACTACCGGCAGATTCCTTCTTTCCCCCAAGAGTGTTTATGACTTAAGAACTTCCTAGAATAGTAGTCTTCAATCAAGGAAGATCACTTTCACCCAGGAGATATTTGGCCATGTTTGGCAATATTTGTAGTTGTTACAACTGACATCTAGTGGGCGGAGAGCAGGGATGTTGTAAAATATCCTATAGAAGACAGCGCCCCTCCAACACAGAATTTTGTAGCCCAAGTTATCAATAGCTTCCAAATTGAGAAACCCTCTCTTACAGTCATATTAATTCAGACCCAGTAAAAGTCTTAATTCCATATAATACTTTCACATTTAAGATCAGAAAGCTAAAAGTAATTCACCTTTCCCTCAATAAGTATAAAGTAGAATATTATCTGCTAGTGAATCAGACCTGAATCAGTGAAAATCCTGTAAAGAATAGCTCATGGTTAATTAACATCTCTCCTGATATTTATATTTTGCAGTATCTAGAGTCTTCAGCTAAGAAGATTCCTAAGTCAAAAATACTAGCATAGTTAGTTTGGGCCTTTCCTTTGTGCAAAGTAAGTGCTCAGCAAATTTGTTGACTCTAATCCAGACCATAGTCATTACAGTAAGAAGCTTGGTCTTTGCTTCAGAACTTGGCTCAAACTTCATTGCCCCAATTAGACCTGCTGAAAGGGGTTTTGTTGGGAATGACTCTAGCCAGTTATAAATATGAGAGATCAATTCAGAGACCAATTTTTCAGCAGTTTTAAATTGAACTCTCTCAGTACCTTTGAGATAACACAGAGCTTTTATAGAGTTACATGATGGACTGAAAGCAACAAGGCTAGCTAACCTACTGTACTTAATGTTAGAGAAATAAGGTTTCCAAACCTCAGTAATACCAATGTAATAGTGTAACAAGAACCAGCAGTCAGCCAATATATTAATGATTTATGCATGCATTCTAAATAGTTCCTTACACAGAAAATCAAGCCCCAAACAATCCTCATAGATTCATGAATCTGAGCATGGAGTTTCAATGGTTGGCAACATCACAAAAATAGAGGTGATCAAGCATGGTAGGCTTCCAATTGGAGAATACATCATCACCTGTATATCTTCCCTTCCAAAGAAAAGAAATTGAGTCTAATCAAATCTCTATCAAACTACTGATTTACCCAAAATCCAGACAATAAGAATTTCTATGGATCAAATGACCCGTGTTTAAGAAACATTTTTAAAAAAATAATAAAGATAGGGGAAGATGGTTTAGATGAAAAAGACTTAAATAGCACATTAATAAAAAGCAGGTAAAATACAGTGCCTAAGAATGCGAATTTGGGTGGAAAACTGTGAAAGAATTTAAGAAAGTTATTAAAATATAGGGCAGAGGTTTCTCTTAGGTAAGAAGAAGAGCGCTTGATTCATGCAGGACACCTGGTGTATCACTTGAGTAACTTTCAAATATCTGTCTCTTAATCTGAGTGATAGATGCATCGTGAAAAGCTATCTCTGCATGTGCTGTATGCAATTTCCTGTATATTTTATGATAAATATTTTATTAAAATTTTATTTTATAGTGAATATTTTATAAAAGCAAACCACTCATAGTCTAACATTTGCCCAAATAACTAAGGTTATCTCACACACAGAATTGAGGAATGACATACAACAATCATGTGTAGTGGTCATGATATGTAAGGTAGGCATTGTCCACTCGGATGACACCTTGCAAATAGAGTTTGAGATAAATGTTATTAAGCTATACTTTCAACACACATCCTTTGCCTCACATTCATAGTCTCTTACCACTTTAACTGACACAAGCTGGGAGAAAAAATGACTTTTTAATATAAAAGGTAGGTGTTCCCATAATTGTAGTACTTAATCACTATTTCTATGACAGTTTACTACCATTGGAAACTCATATCTCCAATCCATCATGTGTAATGATAAGTGCTGCATGTTTAGCAAAATTACATTAGCATTTCATTAAATATACACAGTAAAATTGGTGACATTTCAAAGGCCCTAATGACTTGTCATTTACTGGAACTGTTTAGGTCAGTAACTGTGATGGCATTGCCTGTTTTTAGCCAAGTCTCAATTACCCAGCAGTAGATGGTTCACAAGACATTGCATTATAATTCACATCAACAGTCATTGCTTCTTGGCTACAGATGTGAGTCCACAGAGATGCTTTAGAAAGCATTTGCTCCAGTGCCCAATTACACAATAAGGAAAATAAGACTCAGCCAGATTAAATAACTGTCCAAGGTCAATCACGTGATAAATGCTGAAAAGGTGAGACTAGAGTCCAGGTTTGTTTGATGTTGGAACCAGCGTTCCCACCACCAGAAACTTTGGAATAATTTGCACACTGTGCTCTTTTTCAGATTTTTCAGGATTTAATCTGTTCGGTGATGTTTACACCACACATGTTACTTGTGACCCAGAAATACTACCACTACCACTACCACCATGTAGGGGAGAACTGTACCTCAGTGGAAAAGTATACACTGTCTATAACACGTGCCTCTTCATTTAAAAATTTTGATTCCATGGAGGCTGTTTTATTATTCTATAAGCTGTAGATAACATGACAACATAAAAAGATCTCATCTATAGACATGTAAGCTCTAGTCAGCAGGCATTCAGTTATTCTCCCTCCTCCGCTGAGGAAGAGGCCAGTTTTGGCCCCCTTTGCACATTCATTTTTATATTTCTAATTAGTTAGTGTATATAGGGTGTCTGGTGGCTCAGTCAGTTAAGCGCCCACCTCTTGGTTTCCGCTCCATGCTGGACAATGAGTCTGATTAAGATTCTCTCTCTTCTCCCTCTATGCCTCTCCCCCATTTGAGCATTCTCTCTCTCTCTCTCTCTCTCTCTCTCAAAACAAAAAAATTAAAATAAATAAAATAAAAATAAATGTGTATATTCTTTGGGTTCCCTTTTGAACTGGTTATAGCATATGCTTGGTTTCCTCCCTGATTAATAAATTAAATAAAATTTACCATATGTTCCAAGGGAACCTGGGGGGCTTAGTTGGTCAAGTGTCCAACTCTTGATTTTGGCTTAGGTCATGATCTCATGACTTGTGAGATTGGGCCTTACGTTGGATTCAGAGCTGACAGCACAGAGCCTACTTGGCATTTTCTCTCACCTTCTCTCCCTGCCCCTCCCCTCTGTGTACACTCTTTCAAAACAAATAAATAAATATTTTTTTTAATTTGACACATGTTCCTTTTTTATCTCTATAAAAGTCTTGATTTGCCTATTTTTCAAAAATTACCTTTCAAACTGTTACAACTATTATTATTACTGTTGTAATTTCTACTATGAGAGATATTGATACTACTTAATTAACTAGAGACTTTATGCTAGCAGAAGTTCACCATATTCTTTAAATCAAACCAATAATTTATTTGCTCATGTAATATTCACAAAAATTATAAGAGGTAGATAATCTGATTATTAACCCATTTTATGAAGAAAGAATGTGAGGCACAGAGAGGTTAATTCACCTGCATATGGTAACATAGTGGGTGTCTTCCCAAGATTTTGATATCCAGTTGCATCTAACGTCACAACTTTTAGTTTTTAGTTGCTTTTAGTTGCAATACTATACTGATTGTCAACATAACACCACTTAAGCAAAATTATTCCCTCCACTGGAGAATGGAAGCAGAAATACCAACAGTCTGTAAAGAAGTTGGACAACTCAAGTTAAGCTGAGGTTTGTACCAGTTTATCATATGACTGTCTTCAAATCTAGACTGAAATATGGGAGTGCCTAGGTAGTTCAGTTGGTTGAGCATCAGACTCTTGATTTCAATTCAGGTCATGATCCCTGGGTCCTGGAATTGAGCCTCACATCAAGCCCCATGTCAAGCTCCGCAATAAGCATAGAGCCTGCTTGGGATCTCTCTCTCTCTCCCTTCTTCTTCCTCCTCTTCTTCTCTCACTCTCTCCCTCTCTCTCTCTCTCTCTCTCTCTCAATCTCCCTGTCAAGAAAAAAAACCAATTAGACTGAAATCTAAATCTGAATCTGAATCTGAATCTGGGTAGAGATGAGGAGGAAATCACCACAAAGTCAAGACAATAAAGTTGAATCTATTTGACCCTTCTAAGTTTATTATTAAATAAAAACTAGTTTAAATACCTAAGGTAACACAACTGTAAATAATGAGGTGTAAATATGCAAGAAAAGTTATTCTCCACACAGCAGTAGAAAAAAATGTGTTAGAATTTTGCTATCAGAGGTTATGTATTTCCTGATTTCCTACATTGTTATTTAAAATGATGATTAAACAATATCACCAAGTAACTGCACTATCTAGTTATATACAAATGCACCCTTGTTTCTCCAACATAGACACTTTCAAGAGGTTATCTCTAAATATTTTCATTCAATAAAATAATATGTAGCGTTCTGATATTATCATTTGTCCTTATCACTTTTCTACATCATCCATCTTTAGGTTTTTCATCTGTGCACTTCTGAATCTTACCAATCTCTCCATCTTCTAGATTTCTAGGACATTCTTTTATATTTTTCTTTTGAAACCAATCACATTCCACTTTATTTATCTGGGTTGTTTTCTCCTGAATTTTTGCCTGCAAGGGCACTAACAAGGGGGCTGTACAGTGACATGGTAGCTTTAAATGCAGTGGATCCTTTGTGTGTCTACTGATGGAAACATTCCACCATTGAGAATTTGAACTTCTAAACCAACAGAAACTAAGGTTCAGGTGATGAGAAATATGAATCTGCAAGTGAGTTGGTCATTAAGAATGATGATGAGAGATTAATGATACTTCCACCCATAAGTTCCCAGACTCATGTGTTTTAGCTATTGGGTCAACATATATCAGTCCCAGGTTCAACCTACATTCTGTAAGGTGTTGTCCCTGAGCACCACTGTAGAATTTTCCATATCTATCTTCTCAATCTCATGTTCCATTGTTTATCAAGTGCAATGCATTTTGTCTCCTGAGTTTTCTCGATGGTGCTATTACCTTACTTCAAGCCTTTATTATCTACTTGGATTTCGTAATGCATTCTAACTAGTCCTTTTCCTTCTTGTCTTTCATACACTTTCAATGGTGCCAATAAGGATGATCCAAATGAAATCCGCCCCCCCAAACTATTTCTAGATCTACATTTGGACCCGCTTCCAATTCCTTTTGACTTTTTACTACATTACTCATTATCCCACCCACAGCTTCAGCTGGCTCTTCAAATTTGACCACAAGCATTGATTTCTGGCTATCTTGGTTGCATTATCTTACTGTTTCAAATTCTCCCTCTGGCTACACTGCCTTAGGCTATCCTGGTCTGGTCTAGACCCGGACAAAGAACACTAAGTCCAGACTGGACAGTTCTCCTGCCAAGTGTGTCCTGGTCCACCAAGAAGGATTGGGACACTTCTTACCACTGACCTGGCTAAGTTACTTTATGCCATGGATGCTTTGTACATGCCATTCCCTTTGTCTAAATGTCCTCTTCTGCCTTCTACTGGTAAGATCACTATTCATATATTGTTTTCTCTAATATGCTTCTCTTAGGAATAATGAAAATATTCAGGTCTTCCTATAATCCTTGACACATATTAGTAACCTAATACTTTGTCACATTAATAATAATAATATAACACAGTAATAACACTATGGCACCAGATTTATTAAGTGCCTTTTACATGCTGGTCTCTGTGTTAATATCATTGGTCTATGCAAATCAGTCAAACCCCAAACTGTGGGTTTCTTAAGGAAAGAAATGTCATTCAATGTCTAAGATATACTCCATTTCAAGCCTTGATGATTGGTGTTTATAAATGATTACTGAACTAAATTGAATTGTTTGAGATATACTAAGTTTACCACCTTTCCTTCTACATGGTTAACAAAACAGTAATTCTTTTATATTAAGTCACTTAACACTGAAATTGCAAACTTAATTCTTGCCTGAAATTCATTCTCCCAAACAAGTGGCTTCAGTCTTGTGTAACAATTGCATTTACTCTGATTGTAGTTTTTTCTCTCAACAATAACAGCTTCCAGGGCAACAGAAAGAACTCTGAAACTTGTTATTCCAGTAGGGATTGGTGAAGGTGAGGGCCAAAGAGAGCAGGCCAAAGCCCCCTCATGGAGGCTCAAGGAGTGTTTCCTGTACTTTGTTATATATGCCAGAGCCTCTGCTTAACTGAGTCGAGGATTAAAGTATTGAACAAGCAAAGAATTGCTCAACTCCCTGGAGAGGTGGGTCTCATTCAGTATTTGACAGGTAACTCTTTCATTTGATCGCAATCTGTACTTGGAAAATCTCTGTATGTTCTGTGTGCAGTCTTTGCTGCTTACCAAAGTTGATAACATTTAGTAGTCTGCTCATGGGACATGGAGAGTCTGCCTTGTCTCCAGGCATTGAAGTCTGAAACAAATTAAGTTTCCATCTCTCCTCTGGCTGTTTGGGTCTGGACGATCTCTAAAACAGTCTAGTAAGCAAGCATACAAGACCGTACTTGAATTGCAACCCTATTTATAATCTAAAGCTAAGGACTTATGAACTCACACACCAGGTTGGAGCATGTTAGATCTACAGCAAAACATCAAAGATTTGCAACTGAGACATACGGGTAGGGCAAGGCAGTACTGTTGAGTTAAAATGGATGCATTTTCCAACGTGTCTCAATGTGAAAAGGGGTTCAGAAAAGCTGCAGGGCACTCAGAAAGGGATCTGTTTCACAGCAGAATGGCAGTGGGCCTATGTAAATTAAAGGTCTAAGCCAATGTAGAAAGCATGTTTTCAGCAAGTAAATAATGCCATTTAAGGAGACGGATTGCTAAAGCAGCCTCACCACCTAATGGGAGCCGAGTCATTCATTCAACAAATATTTATTTCTGGTCTTGGAGCTGACACAGCAATATATGCGGTACCATGGTGAGCAACAACCCCACTCTGGGGTTCCACTAGTTTTATAATGAAAAATAACAAAAAATAAAATAAAATAGAGATTTTTTAAAATCCTATAATTTGTAATAAAGACCTGAAGGAAACAAAAATATGCTGTTCTGTTTCTAGTGATATAGTTACTTGGGCAAAGTATGTACAGATATTTTTATTCCCCAAAACACACACACACACACACACACACATACACACACACACACACACTAATCTTTGAGACCCTTCCCTTGAGCTCTGTTCCAACTGTAAATTTTTATTGCCCTCATCTTTCTCACTATTCAAGATGGTAGACTAGAGGACCTGAATTATATTTAAGAAGGACACAACTACCTATTGAAATATGGCTTTAAGCTTTAGTTTAGAAGCTTCAATTGTCTAGATCAAGATGATCTAAATTACATAAGGTGAATAACTGACAAGTTCTTCCATTTCATGCGGTCCAGGTAGCCGCACATCCTAATTGCTTAATATCGGTAATAATTACAATGTCACCTTCATGCAGGGTGTGGTAATTCTGTTAACAGGCTGAAAGAAAAATATACAGAAAAGAAAAGAATTACAGTGGAGCTGACATTAAGTTATAAGTAATAAAATCATCATTAAAAGATACAAACCTAACATTACCACGTGGCAGAACCAACCTCTGTTGACAGAACGATCCATATGTTATGTTCATGAAATGTCATCTCTCAGAGTGGACATTCCTGTCTTCTGATCCAAAACAAAATCCTAATAAAATCAGGACTTAGAAGAGTCAAGAGCCTAGATGCATGCCATGCATTCTGTGACTGATTAATGATATTAGGTTATAAATCCTCCAAACAAAAATATCCATTCAAATGCCATTTTCATATCTCATAAACAAATACAATTTGATGCACTGTACCTTTTGCTTCTTCAGCTGAAGATATTTTTAAATTAACAGTATTTTTTTTCTTTTCCTTTGTTGTCTTGCTTGGCTTTTAAATGAACTTGCAGGAAACAGATTTGAATTAATTCATGGGTCATAACACATGATCAACACTGATGCGTTCATGACCCTCTTTTATGTTTTTTTAGTAATTTATTCATTTATCTCAGTAACTAATAAGCATCTGTGATCCCAAAATCCAGGCCAAGAACTAGAACACAGACAAGTGTTTACACGTATCTCTGCACTCATCCCATCCTGTCTTCCTGCCTACAGTTTGAACCCAAGTTTGTTCTTTTTTTTTTTTTTTTTGTATTTTATTCCCCTGTTTTTCAACAATAGTCTTATTACATACAGCATATGCTTCAGCATATATAATTGTGTTTTATATTGGGCTGTTTTTCACTTTTTTAAAAAAAGTTATATACAAAGTTATGTTAGATACAACTTCTAAGGTTTGCTTTTTACCCAAAACTAGGTATGATTCATCCATGCTTTATGTTGTGGTTCATTTATTTTCACTACTGTGTGATGTCACAATATTAATGATTTCATTTTATCTATTCTCCTTTTGCTGACTATTTGCATTTTACACAGCATTCTTATACATGTCACTTTGTGCACATAAGCAAGTAGGCCACTTGAATTTTTATCTAGGGAAGAAACTGATAGGTCACAGGATATGTGAATATTCTCTTTCACGTGACAATGCCAAATCGTTTTCCAAACTTGTTACGAAACAATAGAGGAGAATAAAATAGTACAACTGCTTGGATCTACATCAGACTTCATTGATCCATATCTCACCAACTATTGATATTATCAAAGTTTTGTTTCAATCAAATGGATGTAAAATGACATTTCCTTGTAGTCATGATTTATAGTAATCTGACTACTAATTAAGTTAACTAATTCTTCATGTGCTTGTTGTCTAATGGCTTTCCAATAGGTTTGGTAGCCAATCACACTAAGCAGCCTAATAGGGAGTAATTTATTCTGGATAGGAAAGCGTTTCTAGCCCGACATTCTCTAACTTAGTTTCTAGAATATTAGCTTTTTCATAATCGATAGATTTACAGGCATTCTATCCATATTGTTTGACCTGTGTGGCTGATCTATTTGCCTCTGCTGTGCACTTATAGTTTTGCCATCTAATAACCCCCCCAAAATTCCAGAATGAAAGCTGGTGAATCTCAAAGACAAAGGATGCTTTCTAAACATTGCTCATCTTTTTGTTTATATATGGAAATTAGTTCCAGCTTGTTAGAGGTTTATGTGAATTATGGAGTTGAATCGTGTTAGATCTAAGGTCTGTTCTTTGATGGGTTGTAGACTTTTCTTCTATGTCTTCAAATATCTCTAGGTTTCTCTGAGGACTGAAACATACAGATCAATCTCAAAAGATTATAAAAAATGACTTTCATGTTCTTTCCTATTGCATAGGAATTCATTTAATTCATAGAAGATATAATTTATAAAATAACTTAAGCAGTTTCTCCTTAGGAAGTTATAAATCACTGCTCTGCTGATATTGTCATCCTTAGGAATGGCAGGAAACATCTACAATCCATTTCATGTACTCACTCTATTATGGAAATACCATTTATTTCTCACCCTGTCCAAAGGGTTGTTGGGACTGGTCCGATATGTTGTAGGGTTTTGTTCTTCCCTGGGTATCCAATCTCAACAAACTTTTCAATCTTGCTATCAGAAAAGGGAGAGCAAGAGGTTGAAAAGAGAATTTAAAAGCCAGAATCACAAAATCATGGGAGACAAGTCCAAAGTCTAGGGATACTGCCTCATTTGAGAACTTGTGCCATCTTTCCAGGTAAAGTGATGATATATTCATAACCTGGTCATGATATGCACTCACTGGGAGAAAATATAGAAATTATGTAGTCAAAACTCAAGTACCAGTAACTCGCAATAAAAATCCTTTCCTTTTCATAATTAGAACTTGCTATTATTTTTGGCAGAAATTAAAGATCAATTTGTTTTTGGAACTGATTTCAAATGTATTTGCTGTATACTAATCAGCACAGGATGGTTTGGTTGCTTTTCAGGAAAAAAAAAGTATTGCAGTTGTAAATAATATCTCCTCACAAATTTACTTTAAATCAGTTTGAACAGTAAATAATTCTTAGACTTCTTACATCTTTCATTATATAATTGTATAACAGCCAAACAAAAATAAGTCAATCTGAATCATATAGTTGAATATCTTAATTTCTCCATTTTAACCAATGTAGACTTTTGTGATTATTCCTTGTATAAATGTATTGCCAGTCACAAGTATAAACTAACCCTTTTGTAAATTAAATAATTTACAAAAATTGATTATAAAATATGTTTTTATTTAAAGTGTCCACTACTGGGGCACCTGGGTGGTTCAGTTGGTTAAGCATCCAACTCTTGATTTCAACTTAGGTCTTGATCTCCCAGTCATGGGATCAAACCCTGCATTGTATTCTGTGCTGGGCATGGAACCTCCTTGAGATTCTCTCTCTCCCTCTGTCTCTGCCCCTCCCCCCCACACTCTCTCTGTCTCTCTCAAAAAAAAAAAAAACCCAAACCTTAAAATAATAAAAAACAGAGTCCACTATTAATGTGCAATTTGCTTTAAAGCATTATATATATATATATATATCATATATAAAGCATCATTTATATATATGTCATATATATAAAACAAATCACCTTCAGTAGATGTAAAGAATACTCTACTTTATTCTTTGCAGAGTGATAAATGACTAGAACAGAAGAGAAACAGATTGGAGTTAAGTAGTTAGTGATAGCTACAAATGGAATTTTGGCAATGGAGTAGTCCCATTCTTCAGATCATTCTTCAGATCACCTATAATAAAATCATATTTGAATAATCAAAGTCCTGACATATATCTGTGGGGAAGTATGCAGCAGGTACTCAGGGAATTCTGATTCCAAGTTAGATGATATATCCCTTAGCTTTCCAGTCTTCAGGGTAACATAGTGCTCTGGCATGTTTTAAACAAACCACTAACAAATATTTATTATCTACCACACGCCTAGCACTTTGAGGGAAACAAACAAACAAATCCTATCCAATTTACACTTGAAAAAAAACCCAAACTTGTAAGTATATAATTAATAGTTTTTCTCTCTTTTTTATTTTGTGCATTTGTTTCCTTTTCTCTTTCATTTAGTCATTCAACAAATGTATTTATTACATACTTAATGCAGAAAGTACCAAGATACCCTATAGGGAATAAAAACATAAATGATATAATTTATCTCTTCCTTTTTTTTTTTTTTAATTTTCTAACACTTATTTATTTTTGAGAGACAGAACATTAGTAGGGGAGGTGCAGAGAGAGAGGGAGATAGAGACTCCAAAGCAGGCTCCAGGCTTTGAGCTGTTTGTCAACACAGAGCCCGACGTGAGGCTCAGACTTACAAACCATGAGATCATGACCTGAGCTGAAGTTGGACACTCAACCACCTGAGCCACCCAGGCGCCCCTATCTCTTAAACAGAGTTTAAAGTCTATGAGGGAAGGTAAGTATTTGTATACAAGTAGCTACAAGGACAGCAATGAATTTTCTGTTGGATAAAATGAGTTGATAGACTTAAAATACTCAGAACATTGTACACTATATGTTAACTAACTAGAATTTAAATAAAAACTTGAAACAAAAAATAAACAAAAAAAGAGAAAATAAAAATATTTTTCAAGAAATAAAAATAAAATAAAATAAAATACTCAGAAAACAGGTGAGAATGGAAGGAAGATAAATTAAAGATACAAACTCCTAGTTATAAGATACATAACAACTAGAGATGTAATGTATAACATGAGAACTATAGTTCATACTGCTGTATGGTATATTTGAAAGTTTTTAAGAGAATAGAACCTAAGAATTCCCATTAGGAAAAAAATATTTGTAAATATTTTCTTTTTTTATCTATATGATAAGATGAGTATTAATTAAACTTATTGTGGGAATCGTTATATTTAAGTCAAATCATTATGCTGTACATCTTAAACTCGTATAGTGCTGTATGTGAATTGTATCTCAATAAACCGTGTAAAAAGAAAAGTAGAAATAAAAATAGTGCATTTTAATGTGAAATCAAAAAATAAAAATAAAAAATATCCTCAGAATAGTGCTTGACATATAGAAAAACTGATTAATAACATCATTTTACTAGTATTATTAGAGCTGGATCAATGTAGATGTATAAGAGCTTGTCAAATGGAGAAGAGAAAGACAGGCATGGCTTCTACATGTACACCAATATGATTAACTCTGTGTGTCCTCAGAGCTTTCACCTCTCCTAAATTTCAGATCTTTATTCTCAACTTTTTATGGCCCCTCACTCTGGATGACAGCATACAGGCAGCAGTTGAGGAAAAGGCAAGAGAGGAATTAAGTATAGAAATAAAAGATCAAGGTTCTCTCTTTGGAGATCCTCCAAATTTCAGGGACTGTAGAAGAAGGAAAAAACAAAGAAGAAAACAGAGCTAGAGTGTTCAGAGATAATAAAATATCAACGATGCCAAGGTGAAGACAGGCTTTATGGCAAAATGGAAACATTTATACAAGTCAGACTGATTCCTATGTACTACAGAAGGAGGTTCCTTCCATACTTTAAAGTATTATTTATTTTATACTTTATTTTCTGAGAGTCTTTGCAGCTTCAATACGTACAATGTCCCTATTTGACCCAACCTCCCCTAAACCTAGGACATTTAATCATTCATGGAACCTGTGGGATTCTTTTAGATACACATCTCATTGGCACCAGCAGTGACTTCAATTTTATAAACAAAATCAACACCTGGTGTGGGCATTGCTTCTTATATTACAGAGCTGTGCCACGTTTTGTCAGTGCAATTTGCAAGATTTTTTAGACCTACTTCACGATCATTTTATATGTGGAGTTCATAATTAATCCTTCTAGCAGTGTGCTCGGTAGAATCAAAACTGGTTTTTATTATGGTTTTGAAAAGGCCCCTATCCAATGGTATGATATTGCCGTGGATTACTGAAATTAAAAGAACAATATAATATAAATATCTGGAACATACAGGTGATATTCTTGATGCTGAGAGCTGCTGGAGTAAAATCATATAATCAGAGACATTTCAGATTTGTGGTCTCCGTCCTCAGGTATCACCAGGCTACACTTCCTAGTGTTTGTCACCAGTTTATCACCCTTTCACTTTTCCCTCAGAGGCTAGCATATAAAAATTCATTTCTCCTCAAAACCCAGACTTGATGCCTCCTCCCTCATCCTTACTTATGGACATTGTGTTCTACTTGAATGAGAAAGTGAGACCATAAAACAAAAGGTCTTTCCAGCTTTGGCCCCTCATGCCTACTGTGTAATCCATCCACCTGTATCCCCTCAGAATTTCCTCCTTTTGCAGTGAAAGAGGATTTCTTCTTCCTACATAAAGAACTCTCTCCTATGAATTCCAATGTCAAAGTCCTCAGGGACCTTGGTTCATCAGTTACCCTTTTGCTTCCTTGCTCCTATTTCCCAGCCCCTCTTCTTCCTCCTTCTCTTCTCACTGCTGTCCTCTCTCTCACTCTCTTCCCTTCCCTCTTTTCCTCTTTATCCTTAGTCTTTTCTTAAAATCGGTATATATTTTCATGTATATGGAGTTAAGTCTCCCCAACCCTAAATTTTAAAAAATGACCCCATACTCCCCTCTACCTCTACTTTTTTACTGCCAAAATCCTTGAGGAATTTCCTAGTGCTTGCTGTCTCTATTTCCTAATAAGCAATTTATTCCTTACCCTGCTGTGATCAGACTTTTGTTTTCTGACTCCACTGGAGCTGTGCCTAGAAAGGTCACCAAGGACTTTTGTCTTTCCAAAGACAATGGGTAATTTTCAGTTCTTCACTGATATAACTATTTTGCAGTATTTGGCCCATTTGATTAGTCTTTCCCCTTTCTGAAAACTTCTTCCTCTCTGGATCTCTGAAACACCATCCCTCTTTGTGCTTTGCACCTGCATAGACATCAGGCTTTTTTGACTTTTATTCGGCTTGATTTTTTTTTCTTCTGCCTTGGTTTGACCGATGCCCTGATTCCAGAACACATAGAATAAATTCATTAATTCTGTTTGTACTTGCACCACAGCTGCCAATATATTCAGGGTTCTTCTGTCACAAGTGCTATGTTCTGAACTCTTGCCTTCAACAAAGCATGTAAACAAGACAGGCCAGATCTTTAGCCAAGGAATGATATAGAAAAGAATGTAGGAACTGAATCTGTGTTTTCTAGCTATTGATGTAGAATTAAGTCTTCTCTATGATAAATAAGATGTGGTATTTATTAGTGCCTTCATAAAAAAAGATTCCAGAGAACTTCTTAATCCTTTCCATCAGGTGAAAACTGGTGGAAGCATGGCAAGAAAACTGCTTTTTGTGAACCAGCAAGTGTATTCTCACCAGGCGCTGAATCTGCCAGCCTTCATCTTTGGTTACTCAGTCTCCAAAACTGTGAGAAATAAATTTCTATCATTTGTGAGCCATCCAGTCTATGGTATTTTTGTTACAGCAGCATGAACTGAGGCAGAAATTAGTACTGAGAAGTGGGGAACTGCTGTAACAAATACACACAAAAAAAGCAAAACAAACTATCAAACAAAACACCAAAACGTGGAAGTGGCTTTGGATCTGGGGGATGCATAGAGGTTGGAAGAGTTTCCAGATGCACACTAGAAAAAGCCACATTGCCATGAATAGACTGTTAAAGGTGATTCTAGTGATAGCTCAGAATGAAAAGAGGAAAGATGAAGAGAAGACCTCAATCTTCTAAAGAATATTTAAGTAATCCTGAATGTTGGTAGAAAAATGGATAGTAAAGGTTATTCTGATGAGTTTCAGATGGAAATGAAGAATGTGTAATTGCACAATGGAAGAATGACCCTAACGGCAATTCAGATGTCACCAAAGTGGCCCCTATCATCACAGGTTGACAGCTGGAGAAGTATTTGCCCCAGGATTAATTGTACCTTAAGTCTCAACCACATCTGACTTAGATAATATTATTTGAGACCTTGAACTCAGACTTTAAAGTTGATGCTGAAATGAGTTAAGAATTTGGTTGTTGTTGGGATGTAATGAATGTACTTTGCATGTGATAAAACTGTAAATTTTGAGGGTCTAAAGGCTAAATGCTGGGGCACTTGAATGGCTCAGTCAGTTAACCATCCAGCTCTTGATTTGGGCTCAGGTCATGGTCTCACAGTTCGTGAGTTCTACACTGACAGTGCAGAGCCTACTTGGGATTCTCTCTCTCTGCCCCTCCCCTGCTCATGCTCTCCTTCTCTCCCTCTCTTTCAAGATTAATCAACTGAAAGAAAGAAAGAAAGAAAGAAAGAAAGAAAGAAAGAAAGAAAGAAAGAACAAAAGGAAGGAAGGAAGGAAGGAAGGAAGGAAGGAAGGAAGGAAGGAAGGAAACTATAGACTGAGTTCTTGTGTATCCTCCCCAGGTTATTAAGTCCTAATGTTCAACATGATGGTATTTGGAGATAGAAGTCTTTGGAGTGATTGCATCATGAGGATAGAGCCCTAATGAATGGGATTAGTACCCTTATAAAGACACCCCAGAAAGCCCCCTCACCAATTCCACCATATGATGCAGAGCAAGAAGACAGCTTTCTTCCTGTGAACCAGGAGAGGATCCTGATGAGACCTGGAATCCAGCAGCACCTTGATCTTTGACTTCCCAGTCTCCGTAACCATGAGAAATATATTTCTGTTGTGTATAAGCCACCCAGTCTATGATAATTTTTTTTAGCAGCCTAAACTCAAGGAGACATTGCCCAATTTAAAAATGTGCTGTGGACTTTGAATAGACATTTCTCCAAATAAGATCTATAAATGGCCAATAATCACATGAAAAGATTTTCTACACCTAGTGACATTAGTCACTAGAAAAATGAAAATCAAAACCATGAAATACCATTTTACACCCATTACAATGGTTAAATAGACAGATAATAACAAGTGTTGATGAAGATGGGGAGAACAAAACCTTCATACATTGTTTGTGAAGATGTAAAGTAGTGCAGACATTTTGGAAAACTGTTTGGACATTCCTCAAATTACTAACCATAGAGTTATCATAAAACCTAGCAATGACAGTACTAGATATACCCAAGAGAAATGAAAACATAGGTCCACCCAAAAACTCATTCACAAATGTTCACAGTACCATTAATTATAAAAGCTAAAAAATGGAACCATCTAAATGTCCATTAATTATAAAAGCTAAAAAATAAAAACCATCTAAATGAATTCATTGTTCATGAATCAGTGAACAAAATTTGGGGTATCTGTGCAGTAGAATATTGTTTAGCAATAAAAATGAAGTACTGATACCTACTACAACCTGAATAAGTCTTGAAGACATTATGTTAAATGGGAAAAAAAGTCACAAAAGATAATGTATTGTATAATTCGATTTATTAGAAATGCCCTGAATAAGCAAACCCATGGAAACAGAAGATAAAATAGTAGCAGTCCCCAGGTGGTGAGCTGGGAAACAAGAATGAAGAAAGATTGCTAATTGATATGGATTGGGGTTTCTTTAATCTTTTCTTTTTTTTTTTTAAGTTTATTTATTTATTTTCAGAGACAGTGTGTGATAGACAATGAACAGGAGAGGGGCAGAGAGAGAGGGAGAGAGAATCTCTAGCAGGCTCCACGTTGTCAGCATGGAGCCCAACGTGAGGCTCCATCTCATGAACCATAAGATCACGACCTGAGCTGAAATCAAGATCAGATGCTTGACCAACTGAGCCACTGAGGTGCCCCTGCGATTTCTTTTTGTAATTTTTTAAGTGTTGTAAAATTAGACTATAGTGATGTTGTACAACTCTGAGAATACTAAAAACCACAGAACTGTGAGACAGGCAACAAACACAGTCTGTATAATAAATAAATAATAACACAATATTTTTGTTCAATAATAACAGAGACAGTTAAAAAAAAAAAAGCTCTCAAAAACTCAGGTAAATACCACAATATTTGAAACAGATGAGAAAAGGTAGAGGCCGGATTTCAAGTCAGGAAAGGGTGACATCATCTAATATAGGCCCAGGTACCCAGGGAGTGTCCAGTAAATCTAAATTGATGATTCCAAGTTCCTTGATCTGGCTGGGTCCTTCAGAGATCACAACATTCATCCCTTTGCCCCATAAAATCATACCCAGATAAGTGGGCCATTTTCAGTGATGCTTTTATAGCCAAATGAAGAAAATATATATAACAGGGCTTCACAACCTCTTTGGGTTATGCTTACTTGATCTGGGTGGGATGCTGAGTGTTAGGGGTGAGAGTTTCTTCTCTGAGCCTTTATGATCATGACATTGAGCACTCTGATAAGCACTTCTTGGTAAGAGACGGGGGTACCACAAGAGAAGAAAAAGCGAACAGCTAAGTTCTTCAGAGGAGAGCATTCAAGACAGTGAGTGAGATTTAGAAGGAGCAGGGAAAAAAGAGTAAAGCCAACAGCAGGCAGAAAAAGTATGTGGGCAGGAGACAATGATGATAGAATCATGATAGAAAAATAAAAGAATATGTCATAGAAACTTTGATAAGGCCAAAAAGTTTAGAGAAAAGAGACGAAAAGTAGGGGAAAACGAGAAAAAAGAGAACAAAGTTGTGTCATGTTTTTTCTTTTAACATGTCTTCTTCTTTCTCTCAAATATTGATAAATGTGGAGCAAAACAAGACATTTGGCCCTGACATTTGCTCTTTGCTTCACCAGCAGAAAGGGCATTTTAAAATCCAATACTCAAAAGTGATGGAAAAATATTCAGAAGAATGGAGTAAGCAGTACAGTATCTAATTCTCCATAATATAGCTCTCCTGGAGCAGCAGAGGTGATTTGCTTACTGTGTTCTCATTAACTGGTTAATAAATAAATTCAAACTATTTTTTCTATCCAATTTATGATGAATGTTAGTGATAAAAATAATTAGTTTGTTGTTGACTAAAAATTGACAGAGGCAAAACTTTTTGATAAAATATCTATCTGCAAACTTTGATTTAGAACAAATGGACTTGGTAGTTATAATGTCCATAAAATTACACTTCCAATCTACTAGCTCTAATCGTTGATAGAAATAAAACTCTTGATTAGAAAGACTTCATTTTGGTTGAAATTTTTACATGGAAAATAATGATTCTGATGAGAATAATTTCAGCAAAATAAAAATGAACATTAAGAAATTGGGTGTGATTTGAGTGCTAGGTAGGAAATTGATTAAGGAATTAAATTATCTCAATGGGAAAAAAGTCTTCTCAGTGTAGATTTCTTTTGTCTGAGTACATGCCTCTCCCGGTACCCTGGAGGCATTCCTGAGAGTGTGTATTACTGGCACATAATGAGCCCCTCTGTATCTATTTCAGAGGAAGCTTGATTTAGTTGTCCTTCTGATAAACAGTGTAAATTCAAGAGAATAAGCAGCCCATATTCCCTGGGCTTGGCTCGGGGAGGAAACAGATGATCTGATAGGTTTTGTTGCCTCTAATTTTTGTGACTAATATAGAGGCTCTGTTTGAAAGCACCCAGATCTGGCTCCATTCTGGTTTAGCTAGAAACAAATTTGGAACAAAATGTACTCTTTCCCAAAAGCCAGGCCCTCAGAACTATCCTAAGGATAGTTGTGAAAAGCAAAATGCAAGCCCAGTACAGTTCAGAGCATCCATGAAACTTACCAAAGGCCTAAAGAAAGTCAAAGAGGCGTAATTAATTTCAGACAGTGGGTCTAAGAGAAGTCGTTGAATGCTAAGATGAAGAACTCTCCCTATTCCCTTCTTAAGGGTCCCCTACAGAGGGAGCACCTTTAGACAAAGTCCTGCCCTGCCCATACCCTCCTTACTCGTCTTTATGTGATTGGTAGATTGAAACAAGGAACTGGGAGTCCTCTTCTCAACTCCCTCCTCGAATTCTCTTTGGAACCCAAAAAGAATCCCTCATGGAAAATGCAATCTGGCTTCTTGCAGCTATAAAATTGACAGGAACACATACCTGCTTGTAACTATTTTTGTATCTGGAGCACTGATTTGTCTACCTCTGTCTGGTGAACCCAGTGATGAATCTGTCCCATTCTGGGCAAAGGTTTAGTGAGTCCACTAGCCACATATGTAAGTGATGTTTTCTCGTGGACCTTTGTCTAAAATAAAGCTGATATTTTGATGAGCATCCTGACTCCCATTTCTTAGATGGTTCCAAACTCAGGCAAGGAAGAGGGAGTGTTGTACGTTAACTGCTAAAGTTCCAACATAAACTCCAATCTGCTCTCTTCATCCTCTAGCTATTTCCTTCCATGGAAACTTTTGGAAATTTTGTTTATGGTATCTGTGTATGTATGTGTGTGTGTGTGTGTGTGTGTCTTTTTATTTTTAGACAATAGAAATAGAAGTAAGAATTTGGGATGCTGGTAGTATTCTAAAAATCTTTCATAAATTAAAAACCACAGGCTTTTTAAAGTTTTAGGACAAAATTCTAAGGAAAAAAGAGGGTAGTGACAAGAAGTAGAAGTAGGAAGGGTAGGGAGACATATGTTCACAAAGAACAGGCTTATTTCATGTAAGGAGGACATTTGAAACAAATATATTTTAACATGTAGCCGCTGAATTATGCAAAATAAACATCTCTTGAATAAATCTCTTAATATCTCAGAGACACCAATATATCTTTTATGAAATTGATCTCAGATTTGAACAATTGGTTTGAATCTCATGAGACTTAACTTTTAAACAAAATGGACATTACTCATAGTATTACTTTCTAAACCAATATTTCCAGACCATGTTAGATTTATTCAGTAATTTAATGGAAAATACTCTACAAGGAAAATGCATGTACCCCAGGGATTACATTTCTACTTATGCTTGTACTTGCCATCAACATCAATAAATGCCAAAAAAAAAAGTGTTACTGCAATTAAATGCAGAATATAATTTTAGAAATATTTGAGAAACAAAGGAGAAAAGTTCCAAAAAAGGAAAATAAAGAGTTTCTCCGGTAAGATGGAGTGGTACCAGAGGAAATTGGAAAGCTGGTAAAGTTTGTCTTTCAGTTTCTGGTTTCACTGGTTCCTTTTTAGACACTTAATAATTTCATGCCACCTTTTCCGGACTTTGGACTTGGCCTATCTTGACTAAGACAAGAGGAAGAAAGCAGACCTACTCACTTTTCCCCAAGCACCTTGGTCCATTGGCTTACTTCTATACACCCTTCAAGAATTAGCTGAAATACACAATATTACATTACTCAACTATTAAAAAAGAGTAAAATCTTTCCATTTTCAACAATATGAGTAGATCTGGAGTGTATATGATAAGCGAAATAAGTCAGTCACAGAAAGACAAACACTGTTATGATTTCACTCATATGTGAAATTTAACAAACAAAATAATGGACAAAGGGGAAAAAAAGAGACAAAAAAATCTGACTCAAATATAGAGAACAAGGTGACGGTTACCAAAGGGAAGGGGAGGGAAGGGGGGATGGGTGAAATAGGTGATGGGGACTAAGGGTAAACTTTTCATGATGAGCACTGAGTAATAGGCAGACTTGTTGAATCACTATATTGTACACATGAAACTAATATAACCTTGCATATTAATTCTATGTGAATAAAATACATGTGAAAAAAATCTTAACATTAGAAAAAAGAAGTAGCTGGAATTATCCTTTCTCTGAGTTAGAGAATCCTCTCTCTTTTTCTACAGTGTCCTGTGCATACTCAGACAGAATAGAAAGCATTTCTTTGCCTAAATGATAAACTGTAGGTTTAGCCTTGTGGGTATAGGAAAAGTCTGAGATGATAATACCTACTCATAGCCCATCAATCACCACAGACACATTTGTCTACCCTGCCTTTACCTCAGTCTAGCCTTACCCTATTATTCCATTTCAAGCTGAGAAAACTTGAGAGACAGACACTGTCTACCTGGGCATTTCTATCCATAAGAACAGTGTTCCTCATCACAGAAAATTCTCCAATGGTTTTAACCTATATCCAGTGCAAAGTTTCATTGAGATTCCTAACAGGTAAAGAACCAGGTAACCAATTTGAATTTTACCGTCATCATTGGCATTGTCAACAAACACTTAATGAGTGTCCCTGGAGCACTGCATCTTGTATGTACACTAACGGTTCATCTTCTTTCTCCCAAAGGACATTTTCCTGAACAGTGAAATAACCAAAATATAGACATGAAAAAAAAAGAGCTAGAAAAATAAAAGCAATTAATAATCAGTCCCTAAGTAAAGAGCTACCTGGATTTTCCTCATTCCTTCTTTTTTCTTATTTATTTATTTGTTTGTTTGTTTGTTTGTTTAATCTTGAGAGAAAGAGAGTGAGCATGAGCAGGGGAGAGGCAGAGAGAGAAGAGAGAATCTCAAGCAGGCTCCATCCAGCACAGAGCCCAACTCAGTGCTTTATCTCCCAACCCTGAGGTCATGACCTGAGCCAAAATCAAGAGTCATTTGCTTAACCAACTGACCCACCTGGTATCCCTCATCATGCCTTCTTAATATCAACAGCATAAGTCATTCAAAGATATAAAAGGATTTATTTATACACAAACTGAATAGAAAGAGAGAGATGATGTTATAGATTGAATGTTTGTGCCCCTCCCCAGATTCATATGTTAACCTAATGCCCAAGATAACAATATTAGGAGATGGGGCCTTTAGGAAGTGATTATGTCATGAAGGCTCCACCCACATGAATGGGCTTGGAACCCTTATGCAAAAAGACCCCAGAGAGATTCCTCTGTACTCTGCCATGTGACAACACAACAAAAAGTTGCTGGGGTTTTTTTTATTAAAATTTTTAATGTTTTTATTTTATTTTATTTTTTGAGAAAGAGAGACAGAGCTCAAGCAGGGAAGGACAGAAAGAGAGGGAGACACAGAATCTGAAGCAGGATCCAGGCTCTGAGTTGTCAGGACAGAGCCCAACACGGGGCTCTAACCCTTGAACCATGAGATCACGACCTGAGCTGAAGTCGGACATTTAACCGACTGAGCCACTCAGCGTCCCAGAAGTTGCTGTTTATGCGCCAAAAATTCAGACCATCATCGGACACTGAGTCTGCTGGCACTATGATCTTGGATTTCCCAGCTGCTACAACCATGAGAAATAAATGTTGTTTAGAAGCCACCCAGCATAGTATTTCGGTTATAGTAGCCCAAATGGACTAAGACAGGTGATGATGATGATGATGATGGTGATGATGAAGATGATGACTACGACAATGACATGATAGATAGATACAGATAGAAGTAAATGACATGCAAATGTACATAAAGATCTGTAATCTAGACAAAGGTATATCTTCTACACCTATGTTTATATATCTCTACCTAGACATAGATAGATAGTAGATATACACATAGAGATACAAATGTCTAAAAAATCTTGTTAGCAGCTCTTAATATATTTAATGAAAGTGGATAACACCTTTGATTTTACTGATTAAAAATGATTGGCTGGCACTAAGAATTTTCCTGAAATATCACGTGAAATTTCTAACTCAAATGTGAACTCTATGGCTACAGAAAGTACAGCAATTTTGGATAAAACCCAAACAAGAGCAGTAACCTTGACTGAAAACCTGAATGAAGAGATTTCAAAGCTAAATACAAATAGCTAAGGAAAGATGAAAGCCTAGGCTTGATTTCATTTGCAAACCCCAAAGTAGTAGGGGAATTAGTTAACCTAGTACAAATGAGTTTTCCAAAAGGGCTTTTTATCTCTAGCTTGAATAATGGAAAGGAAGTCCAGAACAGGCACAGATCTGAACCACTGTTTAAAAAAAAAAAAATCCCAAGAAGTTATGTTAACACTGAACACATTTTAAACAAAATTAAACATTGACACAGACCTCATTCCTGGGATGCAACACAGTGTTACCTGCGTACTGTACTGGGTAACTAAAAAGGCTTCCTATCTAGTGTGTGATATATTTGTCCACTTGTTTAAGTGACATACTTTGCTTAAAGGTCTATTTAAGAACTGTTCAAAGAACTAGAGTGGTGGCTAAAGAGGGGGGTAGGACATAGAAGATCTCACAAGATAGAAAGATTTGAGCTGATTCTTAAAGAGCCAGGGGTTAAGAAGAGAGCCTGAAGGGGAGGTCAGAACTGGTGCAGAGGAAATGGTTTCAGACAATGGAAATGGAATTAAAAAATGCCATGAAGCCAGAGAGAGAATGGCTTGTTTGAAGAGCATAGAAGAGTTAAGAATGGTCAGATTGTAGAACACAGGAGAATGCATAAGACTGAAGTCTGAAAAACTATTCATTCTGTTCTAAAGAACCAGAAAATGTACAGGCCTAAGAATCCCATCTTTAGTGATAGAAATCATATGACACTCCTCACCCCCACAATTGTGTAATGTTTATTGTCTGATATTTTCACCTCTGTTAACAATGGAACTTTCATCAAAACATGAATACCATTTGGTGAACGGAACACTGCCTTGGCTGTAAAATTCCCTAAACAATGTAAATTTTAAAAATTTTATAAGTAAATAAATATATATCATTATGCCACAAGAAAGCCATCTTCCATTTTTACCAAATTCTCTTCTCTATCTACTAAGGGGCTAACCTCATTATAACTCCTCCCCCCTGGAGTATTCTGTCTTTCCCACAAAAGAGGGAGGGGGGGGAAGAACTTTCCAGGGATAGTTTTGCACACAAATGACAGGCATAGGTTTCTAAAGGACGGTTTCCAACCTGTTAATAGTTTTCAATACACAACAGCTGCAATCCATGAAAGAGATAAATATTCATGGCACAAAGCATTTATATGTATCAAATGTATATTCATGAACAAATGGCTTCCCCGCCTTTAATAGCGTTTGCTGTGCAGTCAGTGAAGAATGGACCACGCTTTCCCGGCTATCACTGCTGGGTCTCCACCGCTCCATCTCCTGAATGTCAGATCTGCAGTGGTTCCCAACAGGACAATAGCCATGAAAACGAAAAAAACCAGAAATGTGCCCAGAATCACTCCGCCCTCATTCCAGATCAGATAGAAGCACCACCCTGTGTCAAATATTAATGACAGGTTTTATATAGCTGCCAACTTATTTTTCAGGAAAAGCATTATATATTCAAGACTGGTGTGGCCATATGTGCACCGTAATATCCATGGTTGACCCTCCTCTTTCAAGAATGCTTTGTCACAGCACCGCCTTCCCAAAGGGCCTTACTAAGAAGACTGGAAGGGGAATTTGCATACACTGAATAACACTCTCTGGTGGGATCATCAGCATCCGGTAGCCATGGCCTCCATCAGAGTGTTCTGTGCAGCACGGAGGCAAGATAATGGCAGTGCAAACTATTCAACACAAGTCTTTGTTATTCATAAGGGTTGGTGGATGGTATGTGCTTTTGAAAATTGGCATATTGTTTGATAAAAGTGTTGTTTGCTCCATTAATTTCTCCAGGAGGGAGGAAAGAATAGAACCAGGTGAGGAAATGTGCTTTTCGTTGAAAAAAGAATGAGGAGTCATTATAAGGTTTTAGGGCACTGCACAAAGCCTGCTAAAAATAAAAAATAATGTTAACAATAAGGAAATGAAATCATTTAAATTGTAACATGCAGGCAAAGGAGCTGTCAGCTTTGCAGACAGGGCCTCCTCGCTCCCTCTCTCAATTCTTGGTCATCTTCCCACCTTCCTTTAGATTCACAGGAAAATAATTCCAACTCTATCAGAAATGCCAACTTTTCCCTTTTATCTCTCATGGCGTTTGCTCTCGATCCATCCTAAGAGATGTGTTTTCAAGACCACTAAGAGAAACTGAAAATATGATTCGATATCATTTGCTCCTATGTGTTTTTATAAGGATACCAGTTGAATCTGAATTTTAGATTTCATAGTTAAATTATACCCATCCTTTTTGGTAGTTTATACAGTATATTGCATCAGACTCTAAGTTGTAGTCTACTATAAAATATGAAAAGATTTTAGCTCTTTATGTTATGAGACTGAGATTCCCCATAATAACTGGTGAGGAGGAAGCACCTTGCTGGATATGTCAAGTTTCCAGAAATATCATGGATTGTAGCTGTAGTTGACTAGGATGAAGTCATATCTCTCTGTAAATGATAAATGGTGTCAGTATTTAAAATATAGTCTCAGTGTTTAAAACAAAGCTAATTTTTGCCCTGTATTATGAAAATTAATTCTTCTGAGAGGAAATATATCTGAAATTATCATAAATAAATAGAAGAGGTTCTCTAGAGAGTGATGAATCTCTTCAGACCCATGATTATTTCCCTAGATCCTTCTACTTCTGATCACACAATGTGAAGCATGTTGCTATCATCTTTTTTCCCATCTCAGTGAAGCCTTAGTATATGTGTCAGATCCTCTGTGCCAGCGTTATACTATCCTATTAATAAAGAGCAGTCCAGATGTAGTCCAGATTCCCACCCAGTGGTATTCCACAATCGCCACTTTACCAGAAATAAAAACAATATAAAAGGCATAAGAAGGGACGCCTGGGTGGCTTAGTCGGTTAAGCGTCCGACTTTCGCTTGGGTCATGATCTTGCGGTTCGTGGGTTCGAGCCCCGCGTCAGGCTCTGTGCTGACGGCCAGCTCAGAGTCTGGAGCCTGTTTCAGTCTGTGACTCCCTCTCTCTCTGACCCTCCCCTGCTGACGCTGTCTCTCACTCTCTCCTAGAAATAAATAAAAAATATTTTTAAAAAAAAAGGCGTAAGAATTGATCTCATCTAATTTGTTTATTTGGATTATTTCTTCCATGCCTCTCATGTTCCACTACTGTGCTATTTGCTATAGGCACAGCGTCTTCCCTCAAGACATTTTCAGTCTTACAGAGACCTCAGATGAAGTAGCCATGCACTTAGAATGCAGGGTGCTAAGTGCTCCCGTGGAGGAAGTATAGGGTGTTGTGGGAGTGGAGAGCTTAAGACACTTGTCCAAGAGTCTACAACAAGAAAGCATTAAAGCCTGGATTTGATTTGAACCTAAATTTCCAGGCTCCTAACTCTATACATACCTCTTACATAAAATATTAATTTAGCTTTGCCCAGCCCCCATATATAGGAGGAGCCACTTGAATGGCCACAGGGAGTTCTCTCCCCCTGCTCTTAAGTAAGACTAGTTAGAATTAAGTCACCCATCTTAGCCACAAAGGAGGCCAAAGCTGGAAAGTAGAAAACAGGAATCTCATGATTCACTGAGTGAGAGTTTCATTAGAAAAAAGGCTGTAGCTGCAGATGAAGTCTTTTCCTTTTGTCATTACATGTTGAATGTCTTTTGTCTTGGAGTCAGTCTAACTGAGTACTACATAAATCCAGGCTGGAATGGGTTAAAATAGACAGGCATGAGCAGAAGGGGAGAAAGAAGATGGGAAATTTTGCAGGGACTCCATAGTCTCCGTCCAGAGGCTATCCTGCTTCCCTTAGACCAACCCCTTTTGTGACTGCGCACAGTCTGATAAGCAAAAGATGCAGTAACAAAGACTTTCCCCTTTGAAACATGCATACTTAAGAAAAACCTTGTCTGCTAGGAACTCAAAGGCTGTTATAATATTATTATAATATCATTACAATATCATTTGCCTTGCAGTTTGCCCCTCTCCCCCACCCCAGGGGTTTCTTGTAGGTGCTCATGGGAAGTGTAGAACAGGAACATGCACAAAAGGTTGGAATGAAGGAAACCGAGGTAAATTCAGTGGGTGGTGTGATATTGACAAGATAGACCAGAGAGACCTCTGTAGACAAACACAATGCAGAACTCAGTGGGCTGCTACCCACCCTCTGTTCAGCCCACTCCTATGTCTTTGGAGTGTATTTCCGATTTGCTAAATAAAATCTTTGTTGCTTTATTTTTTTAAGTATATTTATTAATTTTGAGAGATGGAGAGAGCATAAGCATGCACATGAGGTGGGGGGGGGGGGCGGGCAGGGAGAGAAAGAGAGAGAGAGAGAGAGAGAGAGAATTCCAAGCAGTCTCTGCACTGTCAGTGTGGAGTCCAGTGCGGGGCTCAAACTCATCAACTGCGAGATCATGACCTGAGCTGAAATCAAGAGTCCGGTGCTTAACTGACTGAGCCACCCAGGTACCCCCAAATCTTGGCTGCTTTAAGTCTCTATCCAGTCTCTTGACTAAATTCTTCCCTTCAGGAAGATAAGAAATGAGAAGTTTTATAATCCACTACCCAGTATTTCCTCCACCAACTAAAACTTATGGGAAAACTGTTGCCTGGTCCTCTTTGTGGCTACACTTGATAGGAAGCTGTTGTCTTGAGAAGGAGGAGTGGTGGCATAACCCAGCCTCCCACTGGCTTCATTGCTTTGTATTCCCCACCCTAATATCTTCCAGAATCCATCCTGGAATTCTCACCATTCCCTTCACCACTTTCCCCAACTCCCATCAGTTAGGGGCTAGATTCTCAATTAACTTTTAGCATGGTACCAACCATGATGTCTTAGGGTAAGATAATAAACTAATGAGAACACAGACACTAACCATACATCTCACAGTGTTTCACAGCTGTGGCCAGGCTCAGAGCAATCTCCCAAAAGCTTGGATGTGGGGAATAACTTCTTCCCACTGTCCAACATTTCAGGATTAAGAGAAACAATGGAAACTAGAATCGGGAGAAAAAGAGTACTCATTACAAGCTAAATATAATTTTAGGCACTTTACTAATATTTTACTTCATTAGCAATTCAAAATAACCTAAGTAGGCAGATGCTACTGATTGAGAAGAAGTAGTGAGGTTAAAATGATTCCTGAAGTCACATAGCCAGTAGCTGCCAGATCCGAGATTTAAACTCAGTCACAGGCCTTCCCCACTACCAGTCCTTGCTCCTGAAGACAGATGTGTCCTGGCACTCAAGGTGAAGAAGAAAAAGCAAGAAAGACATAAAGGACACTGAAAAACTATTTATGTACTACAAGGAACTCAGTGCTTCTGAGTCACCAGGACCAGCAATGGGGTCTGGAATTAAGCTTACTGCTCTTGGGTAAACCACTGCTCACTGAACTATCATGATAAGGAAAGCCACTTAGTTGAAGAAGGAGGGTTGATGTCCCAGACCCAACTTTATAACCGGATTTGCAATATCCCAAATATCACCCCAGCGCAGAGTCTCTTTATAAATGCTGTTCTGGACTGGGAACCCAAGGGGTCGGGGGAGGCATCAGCTAAGGCCAAGATGGGGAGAGGTGAGCACGAAGAAAGGGAAAGAAAAACACTGAAATGTGTGGTTAGTTTCTATGATTAGTTCAGTGTGATTTCCTTACCATAGGACACCATGGGTTTGTAGTAAATAACAGTTAACCAAGAACATAATCACTAACACATTCTGAGTCCTAAAAATCTACTTCTGTATATAACTCTTGGAAATTTATGCACGCGCACGTGCGCGCGCACACACGCGCACACACATTAAGTCCGTATATATACTAAGCTAGCCTTGGAGAAATTCTAAAAAGAATTTTCACTTGAGAATGTGTGAAACCACTTTTGACCATTCATATTGGGAAACTTTCCACTTATTGTTCTCAGCAATCATCCAAAGGTATAGATGAATATTATAGTCTTCTATTGTTGGGCAAGAAGAAGTTGGCTATTAAATTTAAGACAGTTTTATTTATTTTTAATGTTTTTATTTATTTATTTCTCAGAGAGAGATAGAGACAGCAGGAGTAGGGGAGGGTCAGAGAGAGAGAGAGATACAGAATCTGAAACAGGCTCCAGGCTCTGAGCTAGCTGTCAGCACAGAGCCTGATGCAGGGCTCGAACCCACAAACTGTGAGAACATGACCTGAGCCAAAGTCGGACACTTAACCAACTGAGCCACCCAGGCACCCCAAGACAGTTTTAAAACTATTAAGAACATTGAAACTTTCACACTGAAATACTGAACCAATGTTCATTGTTCATGATCTACTATTTCTCCCTTTAGGTCTGTTACTATTTTATTTACATCTTAGATGCTTTATGTTGGGTCCATAGTACTGATAAATGTTGTATACTTTTGTTTGACCCCTTTATCATTATGTAATATCTTTCTTTGTCTCTCACTATGGAAACAAAGAATTTCTGTAATACAACAAATTAATACAAAGGATCAAAAAGACTACTATAAATAATTATATGCCTATAAATTGGACAAATTAGAATGTATAAATTCCTAAAAATATACAACTACCAAGACTGAGTTATGATGAAATAGAAAATATGAACAAACCAATTGCTAGCAATGAGATGGAACCAGTAATCAAAAACCTTCCAACAAACAAAAGTCTAAGGCCAGACAGCTTCACCTGTGAATCCTACCAAATAGTATTTTTCCTAAAGAAAAATCCACACCAATACTTCTCAAACTCTTCCAAAAGTAGAAGAGAGGAGAATTTTTGAAAACACATTTTACGAGGCCAGCATTAACTTGATACCAAAACAAAACAAAAGTACCACAAAAAAAAGAAAAGTACATGATGAATATAAATGTAAAAATTCTCAGCAAAATATTAGCAAACAATACGTTAAAAAGATGTATCTCACCATGATCGAGTGAGATTTATCCTAGGGATATGAGAATGGTTCAATATTCACAAATCAGTCAATATGATACACTACATTTTAAAAATTAAGAATAAAAATCATATGATCATCTCAATAGATGCTGAAAAAAGTATTCAACATCCACTTATGATAAAAACTCTCAGCAAAGTGGGTATAGAAAGAACATGCTTAAACATAATAAAGACTATATCTGATAAGCCCACAGCTAACATCATATTCAGTGGTGGAGAGCTGAAAGCCTTTCCTCTAGGATCAGGAACAGGACAAGGATGTCCATTCTTACCTACTCAAATTAGTATCAGAAGCCCTAGCCAGAGCAATTAGACAAGAAAAAGAAATAAAAGGTATCCAAATTGGAAAGAAAGAGGCAAAACTGATTACTAATTAGCAGATGACGTGATAGTCTATATAGAAAATCCAAAAGGCTCCACCAAAAAAAAAAAAACCCTGTTAGAACTAATAAATGAATTCAGTAAAGTTACAATATACAAAATTCAATACACAAAAATATGTTGTTTCCCGTACACTAATAACAAACTATCAGAAAGAGAAATTAAGAAAGCAATCCCATCTGCAATTGCATCAAAAAGAATAAAATACCTAGGAATAAATTTAACCAAAAAGGTAAAAGACCTGTATATTGAAAACTACAAGACTTTAACGAAATAACTTAAAGTAGACACAAATACATGGAAACACATCTATGCATGTGGCTTAGAAGAATTAATACTGTGAAAATGTCTATACTACCCAAAGCAATCTACAGATCCAATGCAATCCCTATCAAAACTCTAATGGTATTTGTCACAGAAATAAAATAAACAATCCTATAATTTGTATAGAACCACACAGATCTTGAATAGCTGAAGCAGCCTTGAGAAAGAAGAACAAAGCTGGAAGCATTATGCCCCTGATTTCAAATTATATTTCAAAGTTGTAGTAATTGAGACAATATGATATTGCCATAAAACCACACACATGGGTCGATGGAACAGAATAAATAGTCCATAAATAAACTTTTGTATATATGATTAATCATTTATGACAAAGGAACCAATTCGGAATTGAATTCCAAAGGAATTCAACCAGTTCGGAAAGGACAGTCTCTTCAACTGGAAAATTGGAAAGCTACATGCTAAAGAAGGAAACTGAACCATCATCTTATACCATACATAAACATAAACTGAAAATGGATTAAAGACCTCAACATAAGACCTGAAACCACAAAAATCCTAGGTAAAAAACAAAAAACAAACAAAAAAAAAATACAAACATACGCAGTAATATCCTTGACAGAGGTCTTGGTGATGGTTTTTTAACTCTGATACCAAAAGCAAAAGCAAAAATAAACACATGGGACTATATCAAACTAAAAATCTTCTGTACAGCAAAGGAAACTATTAACAAAATGAAAATCAATCTACTGAATGTGAGGAGAAAAAGCACAAATCATATCTATGATAGGGGTAAATATCTAAAAAAGGCAAAGAACTCATAGACCCCAATAGCAAAGAGATCTGATTTAAAAACAAGCACTGGGCACTTGGGTGGCTCAGTTGGTTAAACATCTGACTTCAGCTCAGGTCATAATCCTGCTGTTTTTGAATTCAGTCCCACATAGGGCTCTGTACTGACAGCTCAGAGCCTGGAGCCTGCTTCATATTCTGTGTCTCCCTCTTTCACTGCTCCTTCCCCTTTTATGCTCTGCCTCTGACTCTCTCTAAAATATAAGTGAATGTTAAAAAAAACAAAAAACAAAAAACAAAAAAACAAGCAAAAGATCTGAATAGACATTTTTCCAAAGAAGACATACAGATGGCCAATAGACACATGAAAATATGTTTAATGTTATTAATCACCAGGGAAATGCAAATCAAAACCACAATAAGATATTAACTTACACCTGTTGGAATGACTATTATCAAAAAGACAAGAAATAACGAGTGTTGCCAAGGATTTGAAGGAAAGGGAATCCATGTTCTCTGTTGGTGGGAATGTAAATTGGTGCAGCCACTAAGGAAAACAGTATGGAGCTTCCTCAGAGAATTAAAAATACAACTACATGATCCAGCAACTCTACTTCTGGATATTTATCCAAAGAAAATAAAAACACTAATTCAAATAAAATGCATGTACCCTCATATTCATTGTGTCATCATTTACAATAGCCAAGATATGGAAGCAAATTAAGTGTCAGTCAATAGACGAATGAATAAATAAATTGTGGTACGTGTATACACACACACACACACACACATACACACACACACAATGGGATATTATTCAGCCATAAAAATGAATAAAATCTTGCCATTTGCAACAATATGGATAGACTTTTGAGGGCTTTATGCTCGGTGAAGTAAGTCAGAAAAAGACAAATACCATATGCTCCCTGTTATATGTGGAATTAAAAAAAATAAGCACTTTGGGGCACCTGGGTGGCTCAGTTGGTTGAGCCACCAACTTCAGCTCAGGTCATGATCTTGCAGTCCGTAGGTTCAAGCCCTGCATCAGGCTATGTGCTGCTGGCAGCCTGAAGCCTGGAGCCTGCTTCAGATTCTGTGTCTCCCTCTCTCTCTGCCCCTCCCCCACTTCCACTCCATCTCTCTCTCAAACACGAACAATAAAAACCTTAAATCAATCAATCAATCAATAAATAACTCATAATAAATAAATAAATAAATAAATAAATAAATAAATAAATACAGGGAACAGATTAGTAGTTGCAAGAGACAGGAGTGGGGGACGGGGAAAATGGGTGAACTATTTTTTTAAATACATTGAATAAATTTTTAAAAAATATTAAATGCTTTTAAAAGTAAATCAATTGAGATATATTCATTGTTCTAGATCAAAGGCACAATATTATGAAGATGCCAATTATTCTTAAATTGATTTAAAGATCCAGTATACTTTCAGTAAAATTCTTACCAAGCTATCTTATAGATATTGGCAAATTTGTTGTAAACACTGAGTAGTCTAGACAGTACGAATGCAGAGCAAGTCAATGAACACACATTTCCCAATTTCAAGATTTATTATAAAGCTTCAACAATCAAGAGAGCATGATATTTTAAAACAAATAGACACACAGATAAGTGGAACAGAATAGAGAGTCCACAAACAGATCCCTACAAATACAGACAACTTGACCTTGGTCAAATGAACTAAGGCACATCAATAAAAAAAGATAATCTTTTAGTCCTCAATAATCATCAACAAATGCTAAGGGTACAAATGGATAAGTACAAGGAAATAAATGAGCAAACACACAAACTTCGACCCCTGAAGCATAAATTCACTCAAAATCATTAATTTCCTTAAATGTAAAATGCAAAACTAGAAAAATTATAATTTACAAGTTACTTTGATGACTAGTTTTTATATGCAATAACAAGCATGATCCATGAAAGAAAAAAGTTGACAATGTGGACTTTATTAAATTTAAAATGTCTACCCTATGAAAGATAATGTTGAAAGAATGTAAAGATAAGTCCCTGCTGAGGACAATATATTTTTAAAACACATACATGAAGAAAGATTTGCATGCAAAATATTCAAATAACTCATAAAATTCCACAATAAGAAAACAAACTCCCTGAATTAAATAGGGCAGTACAAATAGATATCTTTTGAAATAATATACATAAATGGAAAAAGCATGTATAATTGCTCAACATTGGGGAATTAGTGGGAAAACAATATGCATTGTGCATTAAGGAAAAACAAATAAAAATACCAATGAGATACCCTACCCATCTATCACATGTGGCTAAATACCAAACACTGATAATACTAATTGCTGATGAAGATTTAGGACAATAGGAAATCTCATTCATCGCTGATGGAAATACTAATGGTACCACCTCTTGAGAAAGCATCTGGATAGATTCCTGTGAAGCTAAGCCTAGTGCCACTGTATGGTACAGCAGTTGTGCCCCAGTATATTTACCCAACTGGTGTGAAAACATATATCCACATAACAATGACTAAGAACATATATAAAGCACATTTGTTAACAATGGGCAAAACCTTGAAGGAACCAAAATGTCCTTTAACAGGTGAACACCAACCAAGTGAGGCACACTAGGTGGAGACACTTGAGGCAGTGCAGGCACAGGGTAAAGAAATCATGAGCTCAGACACAGGCTAGTGGAAAAATAAATGAAGTCTAGATGGACTAGACACACACAGAATGTGTACAGACACAAGCTGGTAGAGCCCGACGCACAAGAGATAAACACACTTGAGCTTGGCGTGCACGTGCAGGGAGTGGGACGTCTTATATCAGATGCAGACACAGGAGATAGAGACACTCAAGGAAGGATATGTGCTGCAGGCATAGAAGAGGGTGACACTAGTTACCTGACCTGGGTTTTAGGAACAGGAGGAGATAGAGACTCATGTGGGTTGACATGGGTTGCAAGAACAAAAGGAAAATACACACACCACCCACCACCATCACAAACCAACACCACTACCAGAAACAACAACAACAACACTATCCAGCCACATCCCAGAAGGGTGGGCAAATCTGCCTTGTGAACACACTCCCCATCTTCCTCACTGGGCCAGGCTGATGAATTGGAACCTGCTATATCTATGAGACATGAATTCTCCTTAGATCCGCTATTCTCCCTCTTTGTGGCTGTAGGGAACCTGACCTGTCCAATAGCACCAAAAGCTGAATGACTGCTGCTGTGCAATGTGTAGGGAAAGTTATATACACTAATAAAGGCTTCAGTGAATAAGCAAATGGATTAAGGGGTGGAGGGGGAGCTTTCCTTATGACGGCTGGCATAGGTATTTGTTCACAATGGATGAGACCATGACTTTTAGGAATTAGTGGCTGCAAAGGACTTAGAGACTGAGGTCTACCTCCACGTCCAATTTTGCCATTCCCCATTTTGGAAATTCCATTATTAGAAAGACATAGTAAGTAAGCCATTCTTCTGGTAGTCTCAGGTTGTGAAAGGAAGACCAGCTGGGGCAGATGTATCTTCTTAGCTCTATTGAGGAAGCTCCTCTTCCTCGTGTCCGTTTTCCAAGGGGGAGCTGAATGCCGTGCAAGCAGCAGCGAGCAGAGAAATGATGTGGGTACAACATGAGTACAGCAAAAGCATGGTTTATTATATACCTTATGGCTGCTGTACACTCAAGGTGACGTGAAATAAAACCAGTTAACTGGTCCATGTTATGGCCTAAGAAATACAAAAAAAAAAAAAAAAAAAAAAAAAATCCCCACTCCATCCATACATTATACAGAACTCACAAAATGCATGAACTCAAGGGAACTGTCAGTCAGGACTGAACACCCTTGCCCTGGCCTTACGTTCTTAGGTGAGCATATGCTTTCTTTTAGGTCTCATTTAGGTTTTAGTACCTGCAAACCCTATTTCCATTTATATAAACGCACACTTTGTAGCGGAATGGTATGACAGTCTCAAAAGTTCCGTTCACCATTATCTGAAATAGATTTGTTCCCTTTCAACGACTTTTGTCAGGGAAACAAAAAGCTAATATGTTCTTTTTCCTTCACGAGGCAAGAGCCACTTTGGGATGGTGCAGCCAAGTTATTCCCCACTATCTAAATTACATGTATTTAGCCCTTTTTGAAAACCCGGGAGGGGAAAGCGGTTGATGTGCGTGTTCAGTTCTTTTACTCCTAGAGGCTCTTTCATGTGATTTCACTTACTCTTCACTAAACTCCATGAGATACGTCACAGTTTCAGACTCTTGGTCCCATTTTAATAATATTTAATATCGAGCAAACTGAGGCACAGAGAACTAAAGCGATGTGAGTGCCCGGTAAGTGGTGCGCCTCAAGTTTCAACCCTCCTGATAGGAAAACCAAAGTTCCTTTCAAGATACCATCTTGTTTTCTTCCATTAGAACCCTCGTATTCATTTCTTCGTCTCTCATTCCCTCAAGTATCCTACAGTAACTATCAGGGACAAGCAGAGGAGGGAGGCAGTATTTGAAAAGGGCAAGAAGAGCAAGGAACACTGAACAAGAAATAAAGCCCCCGAATTTAAGGGGAAAAAATGTATAGTTAGCTGGGAACCTTGTGAAACAGGAACAAGAATGACAGAGAAGAGAGAAGGGATAAAAAGGAGGCAAAGGAGGATGCTAGAAGTATTGAGTGCTGGGACTAATTTATTCTGGAAGGAAGATCAATGAAAAATAGTAATTCTTAGAGAATTCTTTTCAGAATTCTTCTAAGGTCCCATTGGTGGTGGTGGTGGTTGTTGTTGTTGTTATTGTTGTGATCGTAGTCTTACAATACACTTAAAGTATATGCGTTGGGGGCTGGGCTGTGGATCTTTTCAAACTCTAAAGAATTTTGCGTGGTACTGCTGAGCTGAGAAGCAACCGGAAATCGAATTACGTGTATGATGTGTCTGGCATCTGGAGGAGGCTCCCACACTGAAATTGGTAGCAATAGAAGTAGGCACAGTCTTTTCACTGTCACCAGCTTTAATGGCACAATTTGTACAGCAATGGCGACAGAGTGGCCTGCTTTCATTATCTTTCTTTTTTTAACTTAAATCCAGTTTAATTAACATATAGTGTAATAATGATTTCAGGAATAGAATTTAGTGATTCATCACTTAACATATGATACCCCGTGCTCATCCCAACAAGTGCCCTTCTTAATGCCCCTCGGCTATTAGCCCATCCCCCCACCCTGCGAGCAGCCCTGTTTGCTCTCTGTATTTAAGAGTCTCTTATGGTTTGTCTCCTTCTCTGTTTTTATATTATTTCTGCTTCCCTTCCCTTATGTTCATCTGTTTTGTATCTTAAATTCTACATATGAGTGAAATTATATGATATTTATCTTTCTTTGCCTGACTTATTTCACTTAGCATAATACATACACTGCAAATGGTAAGATTTCATTCTTCTTGATTGCCAAGTAATATTCCTCTGTGTGTGTGTGTGTGTGTGTGTGTGTGTGTGTGTGTGTGTACACCACATCTTCTTTATCCGTTTATCTGTTGTTGGACATTTGGGCTCTTTCCATCCTTTGGCTATTGTCAATAGCACTGCTGTAAGCATTGGGGTGCATGTGCCCCTTTGATGCAGTACTCCTGTATCCTTTGGGTAAATACCTAGTAGTGCAATTTCTGGGTTGCAGGGCAGCTCTATTTTTCATTTTTTGAGGAACTTCCATACTGTTTTCCAGAGTGGCTGCACCAGTTTGCATTCCCACCAGCAGTGCAAGAGGGCTCCCTTTTCCCCGCATCCTTGCCAACATGTGCTGTTGCCTGAGTTGTTCATGTTGCCATTCTGACAGGTGTGAGGTTGTATCTCATCGTGGTTTTGATTTGTATTTCTCTGATGATGAGTGATGTTGGGAATTTAGAAATGGACAAATTTAATGATCCCCGAGGCTTTGAGATAAGAAGAAAGGAGTTACTCTATTTCTCCTTCAATTGTATAATAAACAGCTGACATTTTTTGAGTATTTTGCATGTTCTCAAAATTGTTGTAAATATAGGACCTGTTAATCTGTTGAATTCTGACAAAATCGTATGGGATATGTACTTATTACCCCTTTTATAGAGGGAGAAACTGAGGTCCAGAGAAATGAGTTGCCCACTGTTATATAAGCCATCTTTCTCCATTTTCGATCTTCCTCACTCCACTTCTTAAGCCATTTCTTAAAGGAGAGACCTGATTTTACTTACCTCCCACTTATTCTTCGACTCAGTAAAATTTGGCTTCCATTCTCTCCTACCACCTCCAACAATTCACACCAGCAGAAGCATCTCCAATGACCTCTTAACTTCCAGTTCCAGTGATTGTCTTCTATTCCTCGTCCTACGTCACTACTCTGAAGCCCTCCATAATGTTGACACACCTCTTCCTTTTCAGAATGTACGATCCTTCTACCTTGGCTTTGCTCCTGTTTTGCTAGTATGTGCCCTCAGTCCTCTCAGTGCTTAGCCACTTTTAATGTTTCCAGAAAGCATTAGGCTCCATCCTTCACTCTCTTCTCTCCTCCTTCTAACAACTGAGTCTTACTGAGATACAGGAAGTGTGGATAGGAGAACATCAGAATCACCTGGGAGATTTTTAAGCTATCCATGCCCTCTTCCAAACTCCTGGTTGTTCTGATACACGCCCGCACCTTGTCGGGGAGTAGAAGCAGGGAGAGTTATGTTACCTCCTACCTTAATACTTAGTGCATTTAATCAAATAGATATTTGAGAAGGAAGAGCTCATTCTTCTTTACTTTTTTAAAAGGTTGTTCCTCTCTCACTCCCACCTCCAAAAAAGATAACTTTCATCTGCCTTTCTGTGCATTTTAAAAACCTTTTAAATGGCTTATATTGCCATTAGTAAAAACAGGGAACTAGAGATGGGAAAGAGAAAGAGAGAAGTAGGTGACCCAGGTATTATGTGCTTCTGCAGAGCAGTGAGGAGAAAGGATATAAAGGAAGATGCAGTCTTGGAACCTATGTCTGTCTGTGTTGGGAGAGAAGGCCTGAGGCCAAGCCCAGGAGGTCCAGGATGCTCAGATAGGCTGTGGGAGGAGTCAAGGGCAGAGAGAGGTTGGTTATGCCACATGTAGGAGAGTTTGGGATTGTGGCTTTTGTATGTACAAAGGATTCCCTCCACCCTTCAATTGCCTCCATTTAAAAATAGCTATAGATACATGGGGCGCCTGGGTGGCTCAGTCTGTTAAATGTCCGACTTCAGTTCAGGTCATGATCTCGTGGTTTGTGAGTTCGAGCCCTGCATCAGGCCAGCTCAGAGCCTGAAGCCTGCCTCAGATTCTGTATCTCCGTCTCTCTCTTCCCCTCCCCCACTCCCACTCTCTCTCCCTCTCGAAAATAAACATAGGGCACCTGGGTGGCTTAGTAGGTTGAACGTCCGACTTTCGCTTAGGTCATGATCTCGCGGTTCGTGGGTTCGAGCCCCGCGTCGGGCTCTGTGCTGACTGCCAGCTCAGAGCCTGGAGCCTGTTTCAGTCTGTGACTNGTCAAGTTGGTTTCCATATAACACCCAGTGCTCATCCCAACAAGTGCCCTCCTCCGTGCCCATCACCCCCCTTCTCCTCTCTCCTACCCCCATCAGCCCTCAGTTTGTTCTCAGCATTCAAGAGTCTCTCATGGGGGCACCTGGATGGCTTAGTCGGTTAAGCGTCCGACTTTCGCTTGGGTTATGATCTCGCAGTTTGTGGGTTCGAGCCCCACGACGGGCTCTGTGCTGACTGCCAGCTCAGAGCCTGGAGCCTGTTTCAGTCTGTGACTCCCTCTCTCTGACCCTCCCCTGCTCACGCTGTCTCTCCCTCTCTCTCTCCTAGAAATAAATAAAACATTTTAAAAAAAAGTAAAGAAATAAACATAAAACAATTTTAAATAGCTCTAAGTACAATATGAAGAACACAGACTCATTGCTTCTGTAATGTCCCAACCAAAAATACACAATCTGGGCCTGCTCATAAGGAAGCATTAAAAACATCCAAATTGAGTAATATGTTACAAAATGACTGGCTTCTAATCTTTAAAAATACAGATATCATGAAAGTCACGGGAAGACTGAGGTACTATTCAGATTCAAGCAGACAAGAGAAGCATGATCTCTAAAAGTATACCTGACTGACCTAGATCCCTTTGCTATAGAAAATGTTACTGGAACAATTGGCAAATCTTGTATAGGGTCTCGAGATGAAGGATACTCGGGAATTCTTCATACTACTTTTGCAACTTTTCTGTAAGTTTAAAATAGTCTCAGAATAAAAAATAATGTTCTGTTAAAATAAATAAATAGCAATAAATTGACTACTTGACAATTTGTGTATAAATAAGAATGTCTTGTTAAATATTCTTAATGAATAGTAAAACTACTCTTTATTGGGTGATGAACTCTGCTAGGAGCTTTATATGTATTGCCTCATTTAATCTTTACAACAACTCATGACGAAGATACTAGAGTTACATTTCTTTTACGAAGAAGTCATGCATCTTGCCTGGCAAGAGGCACACCAAGTATTTGAGCCAGGGTCTGTCTGACACTAAAGCCCATGTCCTTAAGCAATGTCATTCATCTAAGCGCGATGACCCAATATCATTAGTTATCAGGGAAGTACAAATTAAAGCCACGGTGAGACACTAGCACACACCCATCGAAAGGACTGAAATTAAGACTGGCAATGTCATGCATTGGAGAGGATGTGGTAACCATAATTCTCAAACATTGCTGATGGGAGTAGAAACATGCCATAAACACTTCGGAAGAAAGTTTGCCAGTTTCTAATAAATTTAAATATGTGCCTGCCTTTGACTCAGCAGCCCTGCTCATAAATATTTATCCAAGAAAAATGAAAATAAATGTCCACCTGTAGATGGACACTGTAAAAATGTACATTGCCACTTTATTTGTAATGGTCCCAAACTGGGAACAGCCCAGGTATATGAAAACTGAAAAGAAGAAAAAGAAGCAGTATGTTCTTTTAATGAAATACTACAAAGGAACAAAATGCTAATATGCCCAACAACAGGGATCCATTTCACACCCATTATGCTTCAGAAATAAACAAGAACAAAAATAAACAAACAAATAATAAATAAATAAATAAATAAATAAAACAAAAACCAGTCAGACACAAAGGAGTACATGCTGTGTGATTCCATCTCACTGAATTTTCTTGGCCTCAAAGATGAAGTAAACTGGCATGTTTTCTGTCCCAGAGCCTATGGAGGATCCATGCAGTAAGAACCTGACGGTGATCTCTAGAAGCTTAGAGTGGCCTCAAATCAACAGGTAGCAAGAAAAAGGTTCCTAACCACACAACCCAAAAGAACTGAATTCTCCTAACAACTATGTGAACTTGGAAGAGACCCTTAAGCCTCAGTTGATTTATACAGCCCCAGCCAACCCCATGACATCAGCCTGGTGAGACGTTGAGCAGAGGACTCTGTTAACCCACAGAAACTCTGCAGTAATAAATGTATTGTTTTAAGCACCTAAGTTTATGATCATTTGTGACACAGCAATAGAAAATGAATGCACCCTCCTTTCTTCCTTTTCCAAGTATCCCTCTCCATGCTCCAGTCCCTCTGAATTTTTCTTAGTTTCCTGACTGAAATCTGACTTCCATGACTGTGGTTTTGCAAAAAATGTTGATTTTGCCTGGAATGCCCTTTTTCTCTTTTCTGCTTACTGAAAATTAGCCATCCTTCAGGATCCAGATCAACCCATCCTCTCCTGGAAACCTTGACTTCCCCAAACTGATTTCATTTCTCCCTGCTCTGTACTCCCACAACATCTTATGCCCCGCCCTCCCCACTCCCACACAACTTAATTGAGAGCAAGAACTCATATTATCCACTTAGAACTAGAATAGTGCTTCGAACATAGTAGCCACTCAGGAAAGAGTTAATGAGTTAATACACCTATTGTTTTCCATTCAAATGCTTCTGAAGCTTAATCAGTGTAACAAATACTGCCTTTCGGTTCCTCTTATAGCCACTGGTAAAAAATAAAAAGATTAGTAGGTCATGTTTCCTGTTCCAAATAGAAGGCAAAAGATTTGCACACCAATAATAATGATGAGAGGCAGAGCATGATGTGTGTCAAATAAGAATCTGTTCTGTGGGAGGTCTCAGGGAGAGAGAGATAGGGTTCACAGAATGCAGAGCATTTGTCTCCCAGCCTCATCTACCTCTGTGTTTTAGGGAAGAACACTTTCCCATCATTACTAAGGAGGCAGGAGCAAGGATGGAAGAAAAATGGCTGCTCATGGGGCGCCTGGGTGGCTTAGTCGGTTAAGCGTCCGACTTTCGCTTAGGTCATGATCTCACGGCTCGTGGGTTCGAGCCCCGCGTCGGGCTCTGTGCTGACTGCCAGCTCAGAGCCTGGAGCCTGTTTCAGTCTGTGACTCCCTCTCTCTCTGACCCTCCCCTGCTCATGCTGTCTCTCTCTCTCTGTCTCCTAGAAATAAATAAAACATTAAAAAAAGAAAAGAAAAGAAAAATGGCTGCTCTTATCTTTCAGGTGGCTGGCTGCGGAGCCCCCCTCCCAGCAATCCACAGTCCTTTGTGAGCAGACTGGAACATACACACAGCTGTGAAAACAGCCAGAGGCAAAGTCGGGTCACTGAGGAGGAGAGCGTTGTTGAGCAACGTCAACTTCCCTCTCAGACCCTGTGGCCAGCAGGGCCCTGAGAGACCCTGAGCCACAAAGTCTTACTTGCTGTTGCATGTGGCACTACTCACAGCAGCGGGTTCAACTGCTGTTGGTGTGAAACCCAAGGAAAATGTCCCTGCAGCTGCTGACATCATCAGACACCCACATCCTGTTGCCTTACAATCACACGAACCCTCCCTTTATATGATATATCAAAGAGGATATGTCTTCTTTCCCCCCACCCCAACAAATTTCTTTCAGTTTTCAGCAGAAAAGAGATGTGTGTTTGAGTTCTGCTAAAGTGCACCAAATGTGGGCCAGGGTGACTTCCTCTCATGTCAAATGGTAACTCAACACACTTAATCATTTGGTATCAATTCAACACTCTCTTCCTTCAAAAATCCTCATCTGCTTAGTATGCATCAGTTAAAGAAACTTGTATAGAATTACATAGGGTGTCTATAATATTAAAATCCACTTAAATTTTAAATTTTAAAACAGTTAAACATATTAGGGATGCCTGTGTGGCTCAGGCAGTTAAGTGTTCAACTTCAGCTCATGTCATGATCTTGTGGTTCGTGGGTTCAAGCCCCATGTCAGACTGTGTACTGACAGCTCAGAGCCTGGAGCCTGCTTTCAGATTCTGTGTCTCCCTCTCTTTCTGCCCCTCCCCTGCTCCCTCGCTCTCGATCTCTCCCTTTCTCTCTCTCTCTCTCTCTCTCTCTCAAAAATAAACATTAAAAACTTTTTAATAAAAAAAAGTATTGATCCCGTTGCTCCTTTAAGCTTACAAAATGTTGTAGATACAAAGTCATGATTATGCTTAACTTGGTTCCATGATTTTGAGTCTTATCCACTTAATTAAGCAAGCCGAAATAATCATCAGATCATTGGATCAATGTAGGTTACTAATATCAAGCTCTTCATTTTGAACTTCACATTTTTCGCTTTGGAGAGGAGGGTAGGAAGGAAGAAGAGCTCAAGTTTTATTGGAAATAAACTGACAGTGGCGAAAACTACTCTGTTTTTTTCTAGTTTGGAATATTCCCTCTTTTCATACTGCTTTGAATCATTTATGAGCTAAATTTGATAGTACCCTGGTTACCTCAGTAAGGGTCACAGAGAAACACCTCCCTTGGCAGCCACCTCACTGTGGGACTTTCCAACACTTCTACCAGTCTCTAATGCATTCATTGTAGTGATGATGACACATGTCTTGGCAAAATGTCTCCATTTTCAGAAGTAGAACAGCTCCAATGTTCTTGATTCTATTTTAGACTTGTGCTAAAGTTATCTGCCCACCACAGACTGACTTACTTAAACCTCATCTAATTTCGTTCAGATGTAGTTTGGTCAGCCATGTTAATTTGCTCAGATAAAGAGATAATATTGCCTTCTAGAGTTGAAGCTAAATATTAGAGATGATATTGTGTTAAGCTATATGTTTCCAGACCTGGGGGTCTTCATTTAAGTTGGTAAATGCTTATGAGGCTACCATTAGCTTTCTTGTAAAATGTCATGTAGAACATTAGTGTTAAAAATATGCTCATAACTTGGAAGTATCAAGGAGTGCTTAAAAAATATTCTACATTTTATTTCTTTTGATTAACTGGTTTTAACCTTTCTCAGTAGGCTTTTGCATTGAACCATGGGTTAGCCAAACTAAACTCCAGAAGTTTAAAGACAACTTGGATAGGAAGTAGGACAAATAAAAGATATATTATGAAAAATATAACAAGTTTCACAAGCTAATCTCTCTCCAAAAAATGCCAACATACTTTTATTCACTATAAATTCACCCTTTAAAGTGTTTGCAACAACTGATAAATATTTTTAATTCTTCAGTGGTTGTACTTGTTTAGTTGTCAACAGTTCAGGTTTAGAAATACGAATTTTCGTCTGCATAGCTGTTTATCACATTGCATTCTTATTATTTTATTAAATGAATGGAAGTGAATCAATGAAAATAATAATATTATGAGTTATAAATATAAATCCAATATGACTGAAACAGATAAAATTATCATGATAACATAGCAGAGAGCAGTTATTGCACTAAATCAAGCCAACTATTCATTGAAATGTTAAAGAAAAGAACAAAATTAAAGAATAGCGTAACATCGAGGCACCTGGGTGGCTCAGCCAGTTAAGTGTCCAACTCTTGGTTTCAGCCCAAATCAGGATCTCATGGTTCGTGAGTTCAAGCCCCACATCAGTCTCTGTACTGAGATTCTCTCTTTCCTTCTCGCTCTCTGCCCCTCCCTCACTCATGTGCACATATACGTGCTCTTTCACTCTCTCAAAATAAATAAATAAACTTTACCAAAAAATAGCAGAGCATAATGAAAATATATCACCAAAGATTATGCTAATAGCAGATATTTACTTAAGAATATCATAACATTTAGTTTAGTCTCTAAAAATAAACTAATGTCTATTCAGTTTTCAAATTTTAGATTGTTATGCTTTTTTTCAGGAGTACATCATGTACCAAAGAGGGTTATTAACTGTGGTTTTTTAAAAGACTTCTGTTTGAAATCAGACAGATCTGGGCTGAAATCCTAACTCCTCTATTTACCTAATGCAAGTTACTAATTTTCATTGAGTTGTAGTTTGCTCATCTGAAAAATTAGGATTACCAAGTGTGTTTGGTGTTTAATGTTGTTTATGTTTTGAGTTGTTTATGAGGACCAATGGACAACATATCTTTTTGGATATGGAAAGGACCTTTCATGGTACCTGGCATGTAATAGGCTTTCATAAGATGTTAATTTTTTAGAAAAAGCTGTATGTCATATATGTGCTGACAGTGGGCTCATTTCTAAATATATTCCCAAGAAAAACTGGAATGTATTTACACTATACTAAAGAATGTGGCCCATCTTATGCTGATAAGATAGGAAATAAAGAGTATGGTCAATGCATTGGAGACAAGGAGCTTCATCTGCTCTCACTGCCATGCCAGCACCTTCAAGAAAGCTTCCAGAGGCCCTTCATACCCACCCCGCGGGCATGACCCGCAGAGTTGCACCAGGCAAAAAATCTCTGGCTTATTGCTCAGCCAACTTATCTGAATGAAGATGAGGGAGCATCTTGTATTATCCAGTGTTCTCCAGAAAAACAGAATCAATAGGATGTGTATATAAGAGAGATGCATTTTAAGGAATTGGCTCCAGTGATTGCAGTGATTGGCAAATCTCAAACTTACAGAGCAGGCCAGCAAGTTGGAGACATAAGGAAAGATTGGTGCTGCCATTCAAGTTGGAAGGTCATGTGCTGGCAGAATTCCTTCTTCCAGGACTCCACTTTTTGTTCTATTAAGGCTGTCACCTGATTGGATGGGCCCCACCTACATTATGGAGGGATATCTCCTTTACCTAATGTCCACTGCTTTAAATGTTAATCTCATCAAAAAATACCTTCACGACAACATCTAGAAAAAAATGTTTGACGAAACATCTGGGTACCGTGACCTAGTCAAGTTGACACACAAAATTAACCATCTCATTTCATGAACATCATCCTCAACAGATGTTGACAAGTGTAGTAGCTACGATTACAAGTTTCAGCGCCCAGCAGAAATGTGTTCCAACTCTGCCTCTTCAACTTATGAGCTCTATGAAAACTATGTAAAATTTCTAAACCCTATCTGTAAAACAGGAGTCAAGATACCCACAGCAGAGACTTGTTAGGATTGAAGTAAGAAGCAAATGAACTCATGATGCAGTGGACATGTTTAGATTCATACATGTCATACACAATGGGTTCGATAATTCATTAGTATCTTTTCCTGGTGAAAACAAACAAGAAGTCTGGTTAAAAAAAAAATACATCCAGAAGATTTGTTGATGACTCTGCCTAGGTTAATGCCTGACCCATTTCAAATTTTATTTCTTCTAAGTAATGCCTTTTTGTTGTTGTTAAAATAAAGAAAACACTCCACTTACTACTTTGTAAAATGCATGTCCCACCCAAGTTGTCTCCGTGTACCTTTTCCGTCTTGTTTGTCTGCTCACTGCTATTCTCTTCTGCACATTTTTGTCACAGAGAATTACCAGGTATAGGTCAGTAAATGCCACAGGGATTACAAAGGAAAAGGAAAGCTTCCTGCGCTTCTACCCTTGCAAGCACAAAATTAATCACACTTTATCAGTAAAGAGGCCAAGTAAGTCAGGCCTGCACTTGAACTCGTTCTCCTCACATAAATAGTTGAAATAGAAATGTTGATTCATGTATTTGAATAGGAATGTGTTCATGCTTTCAAAAGAGGATGAGTCTCTCCATCTCCATACAATTAGACCCACAAGTGCGCATGCATACACGCACATAGTTCACACGAGTGCCACAGAACATTCTAGGAGTGACACATTTCTGCACAAGGAAAGCAGGGGCTCTCATTCGTAATGCCAGGCCTCAAGGTCACTTCGCAACAACCCATTCCCTACAGCCTCAGAAAACTATGAGTGACAGAGTAAAAAGTTTACTCCAATTTTATATGCACATGGACGTTGTTCCTAGATTAGGTAATTCGGATAACAGATCATGATTATTCTTGGTTACCATGTAGTTTAAAATAACAACAGTGACTACATCAACAACAGTCTCCTAGAAAATCTTATAAAGATCACAGGATCTGGGGTATGAGCCATCAGAGACTCCTAGGTTGGAAATGTATTATTGTTTGTGTGTCTGAGAAAAGCCTGAGCTAGGAGATTGACACGTGGGTCCCAGCTCTGGATCTAGCACCAGGTGGTGATCTTAAGTCAATCAACCTTTCTGGGCCTCAGTATTCATCTGGTATTGAGATCCTTACTAAGGTTAATTGAAATATTATTATGTGAAACCATTTTATATCTACTACTTATCTTGTAGTCTAGTATAAGTGGCTAGTAACAGGAGCTAATATCTATTGAGCACTTGGTATATGCCAGATGCTTTTTTAGTTGTATGTGTGTATGTGTGTCTCATTCAATTTTCATAACAATACTCAGAAAGAGAAATTATTATTAGGCCCATACTACAGGTGAGGAAATTGAGGTTAATAAACATAAAGCACTGGACAAGTTCCAAGCAATAGTAGGTGCTAGAGACAGGCTTCAAATCCAGGCAGGTGGGCTACAGGAGTCCAGGCACTGATTTCTCCCACCTTCAAGGTTAGGATTTGAAGGATTGTTAACATTGGAGAACCCATCCTGGCTCGTTTTTTATTTTTTATTTATTTTTTTAAATAATTTCTTTAATGTTTTATTCATTTCTAGGAGACAGAGAGAGACAGCGTGAGCAGGGGAGGGTCAGAGAGAGAGGGAGGCACAGACTCTGAAACAGGCTCCAGGCTCTGAACTGGCAGTCAGCACACAGCCTGACGCGGGGCTCGAACCCACAAACCGTGAGATCATGACCTAAGCGAAAGTCGGACGCTTAACCGACTAAGCCACCCAGGTGCCCCTTGGCTCGGTTTTTATAAGATGATACTGAGGCAAAGCGAATGTGAAGTTCACACTATAAAATACTAGACACATACAAGGCATCTCCTGCCATTGATGTCAATGTTTTTTCTCTGAATGGTGATGATAGCCAGGGGAATAATAGTTAGGAAATTGTTAACCTGAGTGGGATGTCAGACACAGATAGGAAGATTAAAAGGCTCGAAATGGGAATGTTACAGAGACAGATTGTGGGGCTGATGGAGAAAATAACATGAAGGGTATCGATACAGGATACAGAGGACAAAAGGATATAGAACCTCACAGAGGTAAAGACTTTATTTCTTGGTTTGCTCTTTACCCTGTATTATTCTAGGAGCAATAGCCAAAAACTGAAAAGTTCAGTGTAAGCTTTGGAGTCAGTGCTGAGCTCAAATCCTTCCATTATGTGTATCATGAAGCAAGATATATAATCAACTTGGAGAATTTCTACTCCATGCTGAGGTTAATAAATGGGTCTTTTTTTCATTATGGATATACTGTTCTGAGACCTCTTCATACTAATCTGCCATCACAGATACAAGGAGAAATAATATAAAAATTAATGATACAATACCTTTAAGATTTCCCTAACAAGTTTCAAAAGCACATCTAACTGTAGATGCTTATCCATAATGAACTGTTGAATCCTGGTATGTGTGACTCATTGAATCTTGGATATTGTGAACAACAGGTATAAGTAACCCAATAGTTGATGATTTCCAAGAACATCATATGGTGATGGTAAGTATTATTCTTCATCCCGAATAATCTATCTCATATTTTGGCCAATTCATTTTGGAAATTTCTGTATTTTACATGTTGGTCAATAAAACACAGCTCTCAAAAATTTAATATAATAAACACTGGTTTCACTTTAAAATGTCAGAGGATAGAAATTTGACTAATGTAATGTATGAAGCATAGAGAAAAAAATAGGAGAGATAATCTAATCACTTATTATACTAAAATTTTATTTTTTCAATTTTGTTCTAAATATCTCAATCTAGGCAGAGATGAGTCATTTGTGTTGGGTTATTTATGCATTAAATTGTTTTAATAATACCTTTCTCAATACTATCACCAGGCAAAAGTAAAAAAATGGGGGCAGGGGGAGAAAGAAAGTATTCATTAAATTGCATAATAGTCAATACTGTTACAATTTTATGACCTAAAATAGTATATGAAAATAGCTTATCAAAGGTTTTCTTCTTTGGCAGAATTCTAATATTTTAAAGGTAGCTAGTATTGGACTCAGATGACCAGAAACTGGGTTTAAGTCAAACTGACCCAGGGCTATAATTTTACTTCTTCTGACAGAGAGTAATAAGAGTGTGGTAATCACTGGGGCTATTTCACCAAGAATGGCTGAGCTGTATTTATTACCACCCTAATGGAGACTTATTCCATGAGTGGTATTGTTTATTTCTTTGAAAGATTGACTCCCTGGGGAAAGAGTCCTACTTGATCACATCTGTACTTTTCTGGAAGTAACAAAAATCTTATGCAATGTATAGGCATAGCTGAGGAAAATAACTACTGTTGATTGAGCACCTACCACGCACCTGCATCAGATTCATTTTCTCATTTTGTCCTCAAACAGCATGGGGGGGGGGGCATTATTATCTTCATTACATGGATGGGAAAACTGAGACCTCAAGAAGATACGGGACTTGTGTAATGGTGGTATCTATTCTACAACTACTACAGTAATTATGCCTACAGTCATTCTTATTGAAAAGAAATGGCTTGATGCTGGAATTGTGTTGTAGCATGAAAGCTAGAAGCTTGTTATTGCACACAATGGAGCATCCCACTCACTGAAACATTAACACCCATCTGTGATTCTGCAGAAGCTGAAAAACAGTCATGGTAAACCAAGTGAGGATCTTGACATTTAGCCTTTCAAACACATACTTTGATATGTTTCCTGGGAATAGTAAACCTCAACACCCTGCTTCAAAGAAAAAAGTCCATCCGTGATAGAGATAAATGATCACCCTCAAACAGGAAGTTCTGAGCTCATAAACAATTATTGCTCACTATTTGAAAAGGGAAGTGTAATTGAATGTGTTTTTCCATCAGAACTGACTAACAGAGCAGGCAGTCCAGTGGTCAGGACTGACTTTCCGCAGAAAGCTCGAGGAATAGCTTGCCATTGAATAATGGAGTCTGTGCTGATGACATAATTTGGCTGCTTAAAGTTCTCATGTGTCTCACCTCCATGCCTTTCCCAGGAGGTCTGTAAAGAGATGGGGTATTTTCCTCTTTAAGAACACCGAAAGAAAAATTAACCTAATTTGAGCATGGGAAGGGAAGTAAAATGATTCTCGATGAACCATACACCATTTTAAAATTATGTCTTTAACCAGCTGGACAGGAAATATGCAACGTATCATGTGCACATCTTTCCCAAGGACAGGTGCAGCACCGTCCACCATGTCCTTGGATCCATTCCTCTTCCTTCCTTCCTTCCTTCCTTCCTTCCTTCCTTCCTTCCTTCCTTCCTTCCTTCCTTCCTTTCTCTCTCTCTCTCTCTCTCTTTCCTTCCTTCCTTCCTTCCTTTCTTTCTTTCTTTCTCTCTCTTTCCTTCCTTCCTTCCTTCCTTCCTTCCTTCCTTCCTTCCTTCCTTCCTTCCTTCCTCCTTTCTTTCTTTCTTTCTTTCTTTCTTCCTTCCTTCCTTCCTTCCTTCCTTCCTTCCTTCCTTCCTTCCTTCCTTCCTTCCTTCCTTCCTTCCCCCAGGCATGTATCTCCTCTATGTCAAACCTCTCACTGTGCACTGTTAGTCTCATTAAAGTCATTGAGCACTTATTGTTGGTTTTTACCATTTAAAAAAAAAAAGCATTATGAAGGGAAAAAATATTTTTTAAATTATTTTTAATGTTTTAATTTTGAGAGAGAGAGAGACAGTGTGAACAGGGGAGGGTCAGAGAGAGAGAGACACACAGAATCCGAAGACAAGCCCCAGGCTCTGAGCTAGCTGTCAGCACAGAGCCCGATGCAGGGCTCAAACCCACGAACTGTGAGATCATGACCTGAGCTGAAGTTGGATACTTAACCGAATGAGCCACCCAGGTGCCCCGGGAAAAGATATTTTTAAAAAAACTAAGATCATTGACATTCACACCCGCACACACATACACACACAAAGCAAATGAAAAAGAATTTAATCAAAGCCATGCTGTTTGCTACTAAGTGCTAGATTAACTGATGAGACTGTTTTGTAATTTTATCTAATGCTTTTATAGAAGATTTTTAAAAGTCCATTCTTTTCCAAATCTTAAGAATGAGCAATTATACCTTTTTTTTTTTTTTTAGAAAAGCATAGCTTACACAAATCTGTTCAAAAAGAGAAACTATAGAAACATTAAAATTCTGCTTCTAGAATATATTTACAACCTAATTTAAGAATGTTCTCTTTAGCATAATATTTGAATGTATGTTTTGATATCTCAATTTCTGAAAGGGGAATATAATATTTAAATCTTAGCCAATAACTGAGACACTATTCAGAAACACACTAAGTCTTAGAGGTGCCAGCCAAATTACACCCATTCCCAACAAATTCTTTCATAGAGCTTAACTACGTATCTGCAGGAACAAAGCCTTGTCTCATAGGGCCTCTCTAAATTCTAAGATTCCCATGCTATTTTCATTTTAATCAAAACAAAATTCACCCTGGTATGGCACAGACCTCAGGCCCCACTCCATTGTTCCACAGAACAGATGTTTTGGAATTCACATAATGACAGACAGACTTCCTTTTTGAAAGGTTTCTAGAATGAGGGCTCTGGTCAAACTGCTCATGCCTGTTTGACCTTTCACTCATCAAGACAATATTTGCATTTCCTCACTTATCCTGTGGCAATCTCATCTTGATAAAAAGTCAAGTTTCTTTGAACTTAATTGTATATCCCCCTTTTTTTTTCCCCCAAATTACATTCCTAACATTTAGAATGTTGAGTTATCAAGACTTCACTTAAGGCTTAACTTTTTTTTCTTTTTTGAGCTATCATCTCAAATGATAGGCAAATGGAGAAATAACATCAATATAAATTCATTATAAAACTAAGAACTTTAAATAACAGTAACCTCAGCCTCTAAATAAACAAGAGACACAAATGGGTAACCTTTGCTAGGTTAAGCTCCAGAGGACCCCCAGAGGGCATCCATGGCATAAAAAGAATACATGTCTAATGGGTCCCCGTAAGAAAATGGGACAAGTTATTCTGTCAGTGTCCAGGAACTGATAACCACATACTTCCTGGAAAACCATGTGCACCAGTGAGCCAATCCCTCTCAGAATTCTTGGCCTGGATTATTGTTGACATTTTGGGAATTTGGATATTTTTTGTAATCGTCTGATATTGCTAATATTTACGTAACCTAGCCCATCCAGTCCCTGGGTGTGAGATGTTTTCAGAGGCATGCTGACTAAATTCAAGTACTAAAGTACCATTTAAGATACTGCAGCAGTAATCTCCTAAATACCACCTAGGTCTGTGCTTCGGAAGTAAACATCCCCTGTTCCCATCTTTGATTTCACTGAACATAGGAAGACACAACACATGGTCTTTACAATGAAAAGGTCTGCATTTCAGTTTTCTTTGAGGGTTGGAATTTTAAAGTTTCCAAAGATTTCTCTTGCTTAACTTCAATTCCCATTACCCCAGTGGACTCAATAGGCCTTACCCTGATTTTACACAATTTCAAAGAGCAAATGCATAGGGCTATGTTTGAAGCCAAGTATATGTATAGAAGAAACTAGATACACCAAAGGATTATTTTAACTCTTCTCTGGTCATACAAGAGCTATCTTTAAAACTTGCTTCAACAGGAACGTTCGCCTTAAAGTTTTGTCATTTATCAGTCCAGAGTGTGAGCTTTGGTTTGACTTCCAGCTTCTAGAATTTTCTCCAACAAATTTCTACAAATATGCATTCTGTCATGTTTGCATAATATCAGAGTTGCAGGAAACCCATGCAAAAGAGACGCAGTCCCTGTTTCTTAAAGAGATGACAATTTAATTGGAGACAATTTAACTCCTTGTGACAGCTATTATCAGGACAACACTGGAGTCCAAAGGTGGTATTTTATGCAATCTCAGGGGATTTTAAGTGGGAGAGATTTTCAGAGGAATACTTTCTGAATGGTAAAACAATCCTTAAGATAACTTTTACTGTATACAGAATGACTACAAGAAAAAGAGTATTTTTGTCACTCAGGTTAATTACTCAGAATTGGCCTCAGGCTTCATATGGAATTTCTAGTTAGGTAAGCAGTCCCTGGCAGCTTATCTTCCCATCAGAACCAAATGTAAGCTGCACAAGAAAAGGGAAATCTTTAAATAATAAAAATTAATCTTGGCTTTCTAATGTATATGCATAAAGCATAGAGTAATGAAGCATATGGTAATAAATAAAGGATGGGCATTCTGGGTTCTAACTTGCCATGAATTATGACCCTGGGCAAGTTACTAGACTTCCTTGTCATCAGTTTTCAAGGGTAAAATTACAAAGACTTTGAAATCAGAAAGGCTAAATTTGAATTTCGTCTCTGCCCTGGAATGTGGGATTTGCCCAGTAAACTTGGCAAACTTAAACAGGCTCAAAAGGTATCTGTTTGCTTCATAATTTTTATCATGGAGACAGCAGGAGCTATCTGAAAGAGCTGATTTGTGAATGAAATGAGACAACATACAAGGTTCCTCACACCATTAGCACTCTAAATATATTTCAATTTCCTGTTGAGAAACTCTAGGTGAAAACATTTCGAAGAATTTATAAGCCGTATTCAAATGTAAGAGATTGTCACTATTTACAGCCAGTGCTTAGTAACTAAAAATGAATAGCAATGGAGAAGAGTGTTCTGAGCTGAGAAGTATTAATAATGTTAAGGCTGGAAATATAGTTTCAACGTGTATCGGCAAGCTTATTCACCTTTTGCTTTTAAGTGAGATGTTCCACTTTGATTAGAACGGTCGTGAGTAATTCCATGTTAGTCTACATTTCAGAAAACGTCATAGCTCTACACCTTGCAATTCTTGACAAGAAATCAGCCTCAAATAACATAAATGTCAGCATCACATGCCTACATTTGTGGCAGTGTTTTAAATTTTACTCTAATAAGTGATGTCTTAAACACAGACATTTGCACATAATCCTAATCATTGGTACATGGCCTGCTATGGACCATGGTTAGTGTTTGATCTTCAGAGATGACATTCATAATGACATTCTTATCTATATATATAGATAAGACCCTCTTGATGTTCCTGATAAGCTAATCACTTCATATTATAATGTATAAAATGTATAAAATCCTGGGTTATAGCCAAGCTTGTAGCATCCAGGAAACCCCGCAAGAGCCCACAATTTTATATAATTTTGATTCATCCCAGGCCTAATTGCCTCTCTTCCTAGTGTTCCAACTCCATTCTTCTCATCTCCAGCCATTACAACCCACAAAATCCCTGAAAACCTTTCTCTCGCAGAAACTACAGGTATGAAAGACATAGTATTTAGCAAAGGTTTTCCCTCTTAGATGAATTGAAAGGAAACTCCTAAAGAAGGAACAACTCCCACAATGAATACGGGCGGCATGCCAAAGTGGTGTGTGAAAGCCACTGGAGCATAACTAAGTCTCTAATTGTGGAGATCTCCATTATCTGCTTCAATATATGAGACAGTATCCTAAGTGTGCAATCTACTTTATTAAAAATGAAATCGTTGGTGAGGTTGGGTGTGGCTCAACAAGTGGCCAGAATGGAATTATATTCAAATCTCTACTGAGTGCCTAGGAGCAAGTATGTCCGCTGGGTCCTCTGGGAGACACAAAGATGAATAAGTCAAGGAAAGCTAGACTTATCACACTTAACTATTGTACAAAGTGGCACTGTCAGTAAGTGTTCTTTTAATGAATGTATTATTGCCAGTGTCCTAATAAAAATACTAAGGGGAGCTGGAGGCAGGGGAGATACCTGTGTGGCACAGTCAGTTTAGTGTCCAACTCTTGATTTTGGCTCAGATCATGGTATCACTATCCTGAGATCTCACCATCCACACTGGGCATGGAGCCTGCTTGATATTCTCTCTCCTTCTCTCTCTGCCCATCCACCATTCCCTCTCTCTCCCCCCCCCGAAAAAAAATTAAAAATAAACAAATAAATAAATACACTGAGGAATATGGGAAAAGTGAGACACATGTCTTGGAAGATCAGGATGGAGGTGGCATTTTGGACTGAGACTTGGAGAACTAAGACAGATGGAAAGGAGGGAAAGTATATGCAAAGGCAGGAAAGTAAGAGAGTCTGTGCCCACGTGCACCCTTTAAATGGTAGCCAGGCACTGCTGCTTTACTTTACATGTGCCATGTGTGAGTCAGGAAGAAAACCTAACCTTGGCCCTGACTGTTAAAACTAAAGACGATTTGTCTTCTGATTCAATCAAGTGCCTTTCAGTTCTAGCCTCCTTGGGTTTAAACTAGGGATCGTATCAAGAAAGGGAATCTTAAAATGGTAATACCGTTTATGACACTGTCCAGCTCCTATAAGGTCCCCAATAAGCTGTAACAGAATCAAGTCCAGCAATAGCACTTGTCATCTGTCTGAAATATTAGGTTTGCTTCCAAAGCATAATTGTGGGAATGCCTAAACATCATCAAAGCAGCTATATTTTTTTTTTCTATGAATTCAGCTTAGCTATACTCACAGTAATTTTAGGTTTTAGGCTTTTTTCCTCCGGTTTTGCTAGATGTCCTCTCAAGTTAAAAAGAAGCAAAATGTTCAGTTTGTGTTCTCAGAAGCTTACATGCATGTTCTAATTCAGATCAACTGACACATATATTAAAGATTAAAACTTGTCTTCAGAAGAACACCAGGGTGGCTCAGTCGGTTAAGTGTCTGACTTCAGCTCTGGTCACGATCTCATGGTTTGTAAGTTCAAGCCCCATGTCAGACTCTGCCCTGATGGTGCGGAGACTGCTTGGGATTCTCTTTCTCCCTCTCTCTCTCTCTCTCTCTCTGCTCCTCCCCCCACTCTCTCTCTCAAAATAAATTAATAAAACTTAAAAAAAAAACTGGTCTTCATGATTCATGTCACACAAAGATGGCCTTGTCTGATATTAACCTGTACTGGAATATTCATCTGTGGTGTTACATCTGAGAGAACTTCAGAGAAATGCTTTCAGATATAAGTATTTATGGTATATTTTATAGGATGGCATAATATTTTAAACATATACTTGTAAATAAACTCATAAAATGTCTAGACTGCAAGCTTGGCTAAAATGTTAAAGTATGAAATACATAATCTCAAAATGGCAGAAATCGGATTGCCAAGGTATTCTCTGATTCATTGTTTAGAACAAAATGGCTCTTTCATTATTAAATGCTTACAAACATAATAGCCATATATCAACTGTTTCAGACTCATTTAAGTATAGAAACCAAAATGGATTGTTCTGGAAACTCTTACATTTATTTGTCAGTCAAAGGAGTACTTGGAATTCAGCCTAGAAATCGGTAAATGAGAACAATAATGCTTGCCATGGGTATGACATCTTGACTAGATGTGGTGATATTCTCCATTTTCCTGAATCTTTAACGTCCCCAGATTGGAAATGCCACTCGCCCTGGAAACTTTGGCCAAAGGACAGAAGATGATAAAACAAGATACTGAGTGAGTCATAAGAAATGGGAAAAAAAAAAAAAAAAAAAAAAAAAGCTTATCATGCCTTTTCTGAAATATCCTTTCGTTATGAAAACAGAGGAGGAAACCTTCAATCTGAAAAGCCTCTGGCAGAAAAGAAAGGTGAATATGTTAAGTTTTAGTTTGCAAAACAAGATTGCTTTGTATAACTATGGAATCTACCAACACCCACAAATATTCCTGCAAGCTAATGTGAATGCAAACCCTAAAATGCTTAGTAGTTTAATACCTTCCTTTCTCAGAATTATTTTGCATCAAAAGGTGTAGACAGAGTGGTGCCTTTCCCATCTTGCTGATGCTCACACTGATTTAATTTGGAAGGATTACAGATTATATTAATTAAAATTTCAACAGCAACTATCATTCATATGGCATTCTACAAAGCATTTGCTTCTGTTTTATCTCATTTAGTCCAGAAACCCTGTGAGATAGATTCGGTAGGTGCTCTTACCGTTCCTCATATACAGATGAACCAGAAGTCTGGAGAAGTTAAGTGACCTACCCAAGGTCACATGCTCTGCTGGCCATGACTCTCAGGACTCTGTCCTTGGATCCATCTTCTTCTAAACCTCTAATGAGCTTCCACATAAAGTATAAACTCTCTCCCCTCAAGGATACAACACAACTTTTGAAGGTCTTTAAAAAGTTTTTTGGAATATAAGGATTATGCTTGGGAATACCTTTCTTTTTCAGCAACTAAATCATTGTCTTTTCTCAGAAAACTTAGCAAGATTTCAGGGAACCCCAAGATTTATTGACAAGGTTATTCTTAAATGGCAAACTTATTGAGAGGTATTCTAATAAAACAGAATTAAGTTTATGCCTTCTGTCCATTATCAAACAACAAATAGTAAGACTGGTATAAATTCTTACATTGAGAGAATGAGAGCAGATGTTCTAAATCTGCTTTGCCCAATGTAAGGCCACTAACCATATGTAGCTATTGAAACTTCAGTTAATTGTAATATGTTAAATAACATAAAAATGGCAATTCCTCAGTTGCACTAACCACATTTTAAGGGTTCTTTGGCCACAAGGGGCTAGTGACTATTGCAGTGGGCACCACCGATATAGAACATTTTCATCACTGCAGAAAGTTCTATTGGAGGGCTGCCTGGGTGGTTTAGTCAGTTAAGTGTCTGACTCGATTTCAGCTGGGGTCATGATCTCACAGTTGATAAGTGCGAGCTCCGCACCCAGCTCTGACACCATGGAGCCTGCTTAAGATTCTCTCCCTCCTCTCTGCCCCTCATCTGTGCCCCTGCCTTCTGTCTCTCACTCTCTCTTTCTCTCTCAGAGTAAATAAGTAAACATTTTTTAAAAAAGAAAGTTTTATTGGATTGTGCTGGTCTAACGTGTAGCTGTTGTGACCCATGTCAGCTTGCTTCTTTATAAAGCAACTCTAGCTCTATGAAGTGGTCCTCAAGGGTGAATGGTATGAGGTGTGTGTGTGTGTGTGTGTGTGTGTGTGTGTGTGTGTGTGTAAAATGAACCATGATTCTATTTTCCTCCAAAATGCCAGGAAAACCAGCAAGTCATGAATGAACATAAACCATTTACGTGGCTTCTCTTGATGTGGAAAGAGACTCAAATCTCTATGTTAATATCAGTCAACCCTTAAGACAATTTCAGATATAGGTCGTTATATAAAAAGAGTTGTGTAATAGAAAAAAAAAAAGGTTGGAACAGAGCATTTCAAGTTTGGGTTGGTGTGTGAAATAGGGAGATCAAATGAGAGAGATTAGCCTCTGGGGTGGGAGCCATCGGGGCTGGAACAGGGAAAAAGGACAGGAGCCCTCTCCATAGGAGCCACCATGCAAAAAGCCAGCAGGGGCTAGGAAACACCCAGGGAACATGCCGCCTCAGCTCCACCTGGGGCTTTTCTTTAAGAAACCAGATGGTAGCCTTGGCAGAAAGAGTAAAAATAGGGAACAAGATGAAAATCTCAGGAGAAAGGGCTGAATATTGTTCTTATTGAATTGTCTGCCACAGACAGCCAGGCATTCCTGAACTTTTTTTTAAATGTTTGTTTGTTTGTTTGTTTGAGACAGAGAGACACAGAGCCAGATGGAGCATGAGCCAGGGAGGGGCAGAAAAGAGAGAGGCACAGAATCCGAAGCAGGCTCCAGGCTCTGTACTGTCAGCACAGAGCCCGATGTGGGGCTGGAACTCAGGAACTGTGAGATGGCGACCTGAGCCAAAGTCGATTGCTTAACTGATTGAGCCACCCAGAGGCTCCTCCTGAACTTTCAAAGTAGGCTAATCTGAAGAGGGAGTGCTTTGGGGAACTGGAAAGCACTCAGGCCTGAATTCTCCATCTGCCACCTGCCCCCTCTCCAGCGCTCATCACACTTAACCTCAATGGGCCTTACTTTCTGATCAAATTCGCTCTACAGAGGGCTAACTAGGTAGAAAGCATGGTGCTTGGGGAGGGTGACAGAGAGGATTTAACAAAAATAACTCACACAGATAGATAACTATCATATAAATCCATAAATGCAGTGACAGACATATGCAGAGAGAAAACATGGGCCTGGCTGGGGAGGTTTCCAAAGCCTTGAAAGACCCTGTGGTGGAGGGAGTGGAATCTGAGTTATATCATTAAGGACAAAGAGCAGTTGGGGAAAGAATAGGTGGGGTTCATAGAGAGAAGGGGGCGTGAATAAAAGAATGGAGGAAAAATATACGTGCACACACACATATATCAACCTAGATAGATAGATGATAAATAGATGATAGATAGATAGAGATAGAACAAGCATTTATATTGATATATGAAATTTTTTAAGTCTTATGTTTTTGATTTTGACAGAGACAGAGACAGCGCAAGTGAAGGAAGGGCAGAGAAAGAGGGAGAGAGTGAGAATCCCAAGCAGGGTCCATGCTGCCAGCACAGAGCCCAACTTGGAGCTCAAAATCACAAAACCATGAGATCATGAGTGGAAACCAAGAGTCACATGCTTAACTGACTTAGCCACACAGGCCCCTCTATATTGATATTTAAAAAATCAGATCCTTTCCCAGTGGGAAGGGAGAGAGAGCTTTATTAAAAGAAGAAAAAGGGGAAGAAGAAGAAGAAGAAGAAGAAGAAGAAGAAGAAGAAGAAGAAGAAGAAGGAGAAGAAGAAGAAGAAAACACCCTATGCCTGAAAGGTAAAGAGTTAAAGGGAGTAATGAAATATTATTTCTTAAAGAGAAAGAAGAAAAAAAAGAATCACTGGAGATACTGAATGAATCCTTTCTACTAGGAAAAAAACTTTTCTTTCTTTTCCTTCTACCTCTGTCTTTGTGTTTTATTTGCATCTGCCCAGAGTTTAGCAACTGTCTTCTTAGAAATTCCCCTTTCTGGTCCTACGGATCTCACCAGCAAGCAGCACCTCCGCACATGCAACCCCTTCCTGCGGCCAGCACCAAGGGTCCCTCCCCTATTGCTAAGTTTGAAGCTGGACCACGGCCTCTCTCAAGTGGCCTGAATTATTGAGAGAGAAGCTTCCTTTGGGTTCCCTTAGACCTAGATACTAATCAGAATCTACCATTGCTCACCTCCTTCTGCTTCCAGACATCTCAAAATGGTCCAGGGTTTGGTGTCTAGACATCACTCACTTGGAATCCCAAGGTCCCTGGATGACGTTCAGAAAAGAACAGCTCACTGTCTGACCCCTAGAGAGACTGGCATGTGAGTCCCTGATCCATTCCCTTGAAGGACTGCTGTTTCTGGAAACAGGGGACCAGATGAGGTGCGTTCATGGAGAGTCGTCCCTTCCTATCATCTCTGTTTAACATTTTTATCAACAACACCAGCCAAAATAAAAACTGAAAAATGCTCATTTCTGACACTATTTGCTATTGGTTATTTTTGACCCCGGAACAATATGTAAGGCTCCCTGAAACTGTTCACCGGTACGTGGATTAAAAGAAAGATTCTTCTGGGGCTCGTGGGCAGGGCCCTGAGGAGGGAGAAGGTCTGTAATCATCATCACAGCCTTATTCTCCCGCCTTCTACTCCCCCAGAAGCTGTAGAGACAGACCAGCATAGCATTCACATGGGGGTTGGGGGAGGGGGGCTTGGGCCTACAACAAATGCCAGCAAGAGTAACCTGCAGGCCAAATCCAGCCAATCACCTGTCTTTGTAAATGAAGTTTTACGGGGACCCAAGCGTACTCATTTGGTTACATACCACCTACAGCTGCTATCTCGCAGGGGAAAGTGAACAGTTACAGTTGCAACAGAAACCGTGGTCCACAAAGCCTAAAATATTTACTATTTTGACTTGATGCAAGGTAAAGCAGAGAATACATAGGAAACAGTGTCCTCAATATTTACCCCGTTTTAGTTCATTTGACAAACGCTTGTGGTTCCAGGGTGCGAGGCTCTGAGATTACAGCAGGGAACAGAGCCACTGTAGTCTTTGGCTTTTAAAACTTACAATTTGGGGCGCCTGGGTGGCTTAGTCGGTTAAGCGTCCGACTTTCGCTTAGGTCATGATCTCGCGGTTCGTGGGTTCGAGCCCCGCGTCGGGCTCTGTGCTGACTGCCAGCTCAGAGCCTGGAGCCTGTTTCAGTCTGTGACTCCCTCTCTCTCTGACCCTCCCCTGCTCAGGCTGTCTCTCTCTCTCTCATAGAAATAAATAAAACATTAAAAAAAAAAAAAACTTACAATTTTCCCAGGCTTTATTATCATGATTCCTGCTCAACCTTTTTCTTAATTCTATGTTTGTTAGAAGACACGGACAAGTATTATAATGTAGTAATAGGCATAGAATAGGGTATCCGCTAGAGTTACCAAATAAAATACAGGATTCCCAGTGAAATTCAGCAAATAGGTACTGAATTGACAGAGCAACTATGAATGAAGCCAAATGCTGTAAAATTATTCTCTCCCTGAACGGTGCATCACGAGAGGGCCGAAGAGGTATGTTCAAAGGATTTAGAGTGTTTCTACCACATGAATAAGGTGACATAAGGTAATGACGGATTTAAGCATTAGGACAAAGCCACCCCCAGTGTGAGATGTGTGTGTCGTGCAATTTAAAACTGAGGCTAACAAGGATTCCATTAAAAAATAGTAATAATAAAAAGGAGTCATATTTTTTAAAAAGGTGGAAGAAGACAAGAAAACTTTCCTCCTTTCTGGTAGAAGGGAGAAAAGGAGAATCTATACCTAGTGCACAGGAGAAAAAACCAAATTGAATAATTCATGAGTCTTGAGATACGTAAGGAGTGCTCATGTGCACAAGTCTATATCTCCTACTGAAAATGCCTGGCTTAGCAAATCTGGGCTCTTAGTCTTGTGATAATAAGAAAAGAGAATGGGAGGGAGAAAATCTGGCGGTGGTTGAACTTGTCACGTATCTATAAAATCTAGACCCACGATGTTCTCATGGGCAGAATGGGACCCTAGCAGCATAACAGGGAGTGAGCACAGCCTTAGAGACAGAGGCACACAAGAGGAGCCGTGGTGTTTGCCATCTCAATAGATGACAGCATCAATCCTTCTCATCAAACTTGACCGCAGCAGCAGATATTTAGCTCACGCACAGAGATAACATATAAAACCAAACACGGAGAAGGAGTTTGCGGTGGGTGTTTCAAAAATCAAACCTGGACTATATTAGCTAAATCTCAAGCGATCCCTAAATTCAAACCATAAGTGAGAAGCGGCTTGTTTTCAGGTCACCCCTTAAAGGGCCTTCAGTTTGTCACAGTAGCAGACGGCAGGTTTCTCCTCCCCACCATTTCCCAAGAAGGATTTTCTGATTTGTCACACATGTTCCCATTCATTGGTCCGGTGCCCTGGCAGAACCAGGGATTCTAAACTTGTCCGGAAAAGGGTTTCATAATTCAGCATGCATACCACTCTGCTTGGCGCTGAGCGCCAAGGTCTGATCCAAGTGCATGCTCTTGGACATTCACGGTTGACTAAAAGGACCAGATTTTTGATAAGCCAATGTAGGACAAAGGGGAAGAGCGTGCTAGCACAGCCCTGTGGCTGCGACGGAGGAGGGAGTGAGGCTGCCATGAGTGGAAGAGGGGTGGGTGTCCCATGAGACAACAGTGTGACTGTGCCGGCTGAGGAAGGGTGCTCCCTGCAGCAAGGGAGGGGGCGTTAGAAGATGCGGGAGAGGCATAGAAGGATGAGAGAAGGGAGGACAGGAAGAAGGAAAAGGAGAGCCTGGGGAGAGAGCAAATGTTCCAGGAGGGATCATTTTGGAAAACATGGTGCCTGCCAGCCAGCCCAGGAAGTTCATGTTGAGGGCCGTCCTCAATCTAGGGCATCCATTAACCTTGGCTTTGACGAGGCTGGGAGAGGGGGAAGGGAAGAGATGGAAATGATGCACAGCGCCCACATCATGCTAATGTTCTCTGAAAGTGCCAGTTTGTCTACAGAGGTAAAATATTCTGAAAAGTTTCCCATTTCTACTGTGCTCATAATGACTTCAGCGGTGAGCCATCTGAATTCAAAATTAAGATTTACTTTGTTTGAAATGTTTCACCTTAGAAAGATGGAGCAGAATCATAAGAAAGGAATATGTTTAACTATTGTTGTTAAATCTAAGTATTCAGTCAGCCTTCTTCTCCTGCTGAATATTCAAATTGGAGAGCCACAGCGGACAAAGAGAAAAATAAATGCATTTCTGATTAGAAAATGCAAATTAATGCCTGCATTCTGCCTAAATTCCTCCAATATATCCTTTTAGTTGTTTTCTTTCATTACCATCTAACTAGGAAACTTATGTCATTTTTGTTGTTGTTGTTAGTAGGTGAGTGGGAGTCTCTTTGGAAACTTCCTTATTTAAAAAAAATTGTACGGATAATTAAAGAGATGCAAATTAAAGGTACAGAATAACAATTGGGTTATAAAAATGGTGAAGATCCAAAACATTGATAATTCCCCAGGTTGGTATAGTTGTGATGAAACAGAAACCTTATACAGTCTTGATGATCTTATTAAATTTATATCACAGTTTAGAAGGACAAAAAATTTAGACATTTACCAACCCTCTAAATTCTTCTGTCCCAAGAATTTTACATCATTGGATCTACTCTACAGGGATAGTTCCTCAACTGGTCCAACAAAGATATTCATTACTGAATATTTTTTATGTGTAAAGAACTAGAAATAATTAAAATGTCCACTATAAGAGAAATGGCTTGTTAAGTTATGGTACACGCTTTCAACAAAAATCCTTAAAAATAATCCTAAATAGTCATTAAAGGAATAAGTTATATGTACATAGTATGGTAAATATCATAATATCATATATCTTTGCATATATTAGGTGGAGGAGGGGAGAAAGTCACAGAATAGCATTATAATATAATTATGTTAATCTTTAAAAAAAAAACCAAACTGGGGCACCTGGGTGGCTCAGTCAGTTAAGCATCTGACTTCAGCTCAGGTCATGATCTCATGGTTTGTGGGTTCAAGCCCCGCATCGGGCTCTGTGCTGACAGCTAGCTCAGAGCCTGGAGCCTACCTCGGATTCTGTGTCTCCCTCTTGCTCTGACCCACCCCTGCTCACGCTGTCTCTCTCCCTCTCTCTCAGAAATAAATAAAACATTAAAGAAAATAAATTTAAAAATTTCTAAAAATAAAAATAAATTTAAAATCCCACACTGATGGATAAGTTTCATGACTATTTTATAGGATTGTTATCCAAAGGAAATACAGTAAAACCTTGGATCGAGAGTAACTGGTTCTGCAAGACAAGCAAACATTTCTAATGAATTTTAACTTGATAAATGAGCAATGTCTTGCAAAGGAGTAATACGTGACACCAAACATCACATGATCACCACTGAACCAATGCTGCTGCTTCTTTCTCTCTCTCTCTCTCTTTCTCTCTCTTTCTGTGGAATTGTGGGTGATTATCTCCCATGCTTGGATGCTTAGTCTCAGGCACTGGTGTTTTGTAGATATCAATGATTTTTCAGAAGTTGGAAGGGGCCCACAACTGGCACTAGTGTATTTCTTGTCACTTCAAAGTACGTATGCACAGTCCTTTGCTTTTCCATACAAGGGTAAACTTAGGAATGCTTTGCTTCATTCTAGGTCAGGCTGCTGGCAGATATAGACCCTTTCCTCTGCTACCTTATTGCCAGTTACACAAAATACAGTACATGACAAGAGTGTATCAATACTGTACTGTAGTCAACATCGGTGTGAGCATATACAATAACCCCCAGGCAGAAAAGTTTCCGTTGAGGCAATATTGATAGCAGTGGTTCCATTAGTGATAGTGAAGTCAACCTACACAATAACCCTCCTCTCTTGTCTCCCTCACACCAGCCATGAAGGTTTTCAAAGTTAAGTACAGCTTCTAGTTGTCTATTTTTCTTTATATTTTCTTTATTATTTTGTACTATATTACAATATTGTAATCACTTTTACACGAATATTTTTGGGTTGTGAAGAGAATCATCTTTGGAGAACAGGCATGTTTCTGGAATGAATTATGCTCGCAAACCAAGGTTTCCTTGTATCTGGAAGAATTCCAAATAAGGTGCAAGCAATGGCTACTTCTGGTTGTGTTTGGTAGAGACAGGGAATTTTTATTTTCTCTTCTTACTATACATGGTATTTCTCCCTCTCTCTCTCTTTTTTTTATAGGTTTGTATTCTTTCATAGCTCAAAAAATGTCAATGTATTTATTCAGGTCTTTTAATGAGCTTTCATCAGGAAAATCCTAGAATTTACAGATTTCCCTAAGTAACAAAGTATCTGGAAAGCATAAGGCTTACCTTTCAGAACTGATCCTGCCACTTCTTTCCAGCAATGTTTTTACTGCAGGTTTCCCAAAGTTCCCTAAATACATAACATTCCCTCAATTTGGCTCTCCTATCCCTGCTTCCTTCCTTCGCTATATGTACCCTTATCAACCGCACACAAGTATTAAGGACTCATACAGAAAGCAGGGTGAAATTCCTGTCCTCACTTCCAAGCTCACCATGGCAAATCTCCACAAACATTATCTCCAATAAGAAAGGTTGAAAATCTACCATTCCATGAGAAACTCGGTTGAATCTTAAAATAGTAGAACCAGAAGGCTAACATTATCCAGTTAGGTGGCTCTCGACCTTCCCTGCACAATAGAATCGCCTGGCTGTCCCCAGACTATCTGAAACCAAGTCTGTTTTGGATACATAGCAACAATTGACCCCCTTATCTAACTCTTATCCGAAAGATAAGGACACTGAGTAGCAGAGAGGATGAATGACTCGCCAAAGGTCATTGGGGTACAGATTAGACGTGTTATTGACAAGATGTTAATTGCTTGGCTAGGATGCATGGTAATGAATAACCCTGAGAGTGAAATGAAACATAAATTTGTTATTAAAGTTAGAAAATCAGAAGATTTTTTTTCTATACTAAGACACATATTGCTTGGAAAGTAGCATTATGGATGACACTTGCTCATGCCAGTCCAATATTTTAAAAAAATAGATACCTTCATAGTAAGTAAATAATTTCTTAGAACACTGTGTCTAGAAGAGTTTCATTGCCTTAATTGCTCACATCATAACTCGTCAGCCCATCAAATGCATTGATAAGAAGGCCCAACAGTAGATTTAAATGTCTTAATAAAAGAACATTATAAATACCTATCTTTGGTTATGGCTCAGCATAAATTAGTTCAGGAAGGAATTTTTTAAATCATCCCCTTATGTTTAAATCTAGGAAACCACCTAGGGACACCTGGGTGGCTCAGTTGATTAAGAGTCTGACTTCGGCTCAGGTCATGACCTCACGGTTCATGAATTCACAGGTCTTGATCTCGAGGTTCGTGAGTTAGAGTTCTGAGTCAGGCTCTGGGCTGAGAGCTCAGAGCCGGGAGCCTGCTTCAAGTTCTGTGTCTCCCTCTCTCTCTGTTCCTCCTCCTCTCACACTCTTATCTCTCTCTCTCTCTCTCTCTCTAAAATAAATAAACATTAAATTTTTTTAAAATTTAATCTAGGAAACCACTTAAAATGTGTTAAATTTCCACAACCACTAATACACAAGACTTTAAGTTTGAATTGTCCTGCAAACAAATTCCAGGACATTATTGTTACGAATATTGTTAAAAAGCTATTTTCTTCTACAAAATGCTATTTGTATCGCAACCTTTTAATCAGTGAAGAATCTGAATTCACACTCCTAAAGATAAAGGCACCTCTCCTTGTCATCCCTACACACATCCTTGTTGCACAGCTCAGAAATCATAATTGTTCAGCTTTCCCTTTAAAGAAGTCTGAGAGCCAGAGGCTGCTATTGACAGTTTTCAGACAAAATTCTGAAAGTTCCCCTGTAGTAGTCCCAGCTTCAAAATCTCAGATACCTGCTCCATGACGCCTGTGACATAAGCATACTCCTCGTTAAATAATGAGAAAATTGTAGAATGTAGTGTTAAGACTCTAACCCTGTCTCATTGGGATATCTTCCATCAAATCTGTCTAAATCCAAACATGGCTTGAGCTAGGACTAAGGGTAATAACATATGAAAGAATGAACATTTCACAGCGGAAGCATAGCACACTTAGATGTACGCAGAGATCTGAAATTAAGTTTCTAGAAACTCCCTTAACGAGTATGAATCAGCCATTCTAAAAATACAGGAAACACGTTGATCTGTTACTGCTACTTGTTTTTTCAGAAAAAATATAGATCCTACTGAACTTTTCAAAAGTCTCCATGAGCAATGGAAATAATGGAAATAAAGGTCGATTCCATCTTTCAGCAGTAAGTACTTGTAGTTTTCCCTTTTTTGAATGAAGAGACTGTAGTCACCACCCTTTAGAATCCATTATCAGGTTGTTGTGTTATTTTTAAAATTCATTGTTTTTGTTTACCCTTGTTTTTGTTTATTATTTCCCACATGAGGAAATAGTTAATTTTAAAATGAACTTCTAGGGGTGATTGGGTGACTCAGTCAGTTGAGCTCTTGATTTCTGCTCAGGTTGTCATCTCATGGTTTGTGAGTTTGAGACCCACATTCGGCTCTGTGCTGAGTGCGGAACCTGCTAGAGATTCTCTCTCTCCTGCTCTCTCTCAGTCCTGCCTCTGCTCGGGGTCTCTCAAAATAAATAAATAAATAAATAAACATTTTAAAAATTAATTAATTAATTAAATGAGCTTCTATTGGTGTATTTGGGGCAGCCTCATTGACTCATTCAGGACCTCTGTTCTCTACCTTTTATTTTTCTTTCAATCATATGATAAATCCTGTGGGTCGTTGAGCTAGACAATATGGCATATGTTTATTCTAAAACATTTCACAAGAACCACTTTAAAAAGTTTCTAAACTCCTTAATAATATTATCCTAATCCATCATGTTGCTTGCTACTTGCATAGTCATTTCATTGGATAGTTTATGATAAATGGAAGTGAAAGGATTTTCTTACAGTGCCATTTTTCACAAGACTCGCTTTCTCAGTAGAACAACATTAACAATGGTTTCCTCCTGAGACTCCCTTCAGTTGGTCCCAACTTTCTGAAGAGAGGTGGGGCTGTCCCAGCTGACTGCTGATTTGTATACTCATCTCTGCCTTTCTCTGCTCAGCTACCCTCTCATGTTGACTTCCTTGAGACTTCTAGGGGGGGGGGAAATGGTCATGAGGCCTCACATTCAAGTCTTTGCATCCAAGAGCCCACATGGGCAAAATTCTGTAACGGTCAAAGTTTCTAGAGTCACTCAATTTGTACTTCTTTTGTCACATTCTCCTAAATACCTTATGACTCTAATGTGGCTGGTTCAAATTTCCCAGAGGATACTCATCAAAACATCATGACTGTTATGGGCTGAATTATATCCCCTAAAAATGCCTATGTTGAAATCCTATTCCCCAGCACCTCAGAATATGACTGAATTTGAAGATCAGTTCTTTAAAAGTAATTAAAGTAAATGAGGTCATAGGGGTGGTCCCTGATTCAAAATGGCTGGTGTCCTTGTAAGAAGAGGAAGTTAGGACACAGGCATGCACAGAGGGAAGACCATTTGAAGACAGAAAGAAGACGGCCATCTACAGGTGAAGGAAGTAGGCCTTAGAAGAAACCCTGTCAACATCTTGATCTCAGACTTTCACCCTTCAGAACTGTGAGAAAATAAATACCTATTGTTTAACTCTCTCAGTCTGTAGTGCTTTGTTATGGAAGCTCTAACAAACTAACACAACCATTTTTCCCTAATTCAAGTTTGGACAGCCATAAGGGGTAAGAGGAAGCATGGCAAAAATTAAGACTAGAGAGAAAGGCTAGGTCAAGATCATGTACAGTCTTAAAGTTGTGGAAAGGAATTAGAACTTTATTCTAAATGAGATGGAAGAGGGGTATGGAATCAATAATAAGGAAATGATTTGAGCAGTTTTGATAAGTTATCATATAAGCCAGATGTGCAGTGGATTAAAAACTAAATAAGTAGTAAGAACATAGACTCAGGGAGTGTAGGTGATGAAGCTACCAAAGTCTTCCCTCTAATAACAACCCATATGATGCTAGCTGATATGTATTATGAGAAATTAAATACAAGTTGAATGCCTTGAACTGATACAAACAATTTTGCTTCTTCAGTGGAAAGGAAAATAGCAGTACAAATTACTTAGATGCATTTTACCTAAATATACACAATTCTTTTCTCTTGTAAATTTGACTACTCATAGAACAAATTATAATATCTCCATATCTTACATTCAGGATAATCTGAAAATATGTTTTCCCTGGAGACTGATATTTATGGATATGCACCATTATGGTGTGTAGACATAGAAAGGTAGGAAGCAGTAGGTCAGGAGATTTCTTTTTTCTTTTGTCATTGGGCATGAGGGTCCCTTAGTCTTATGTTAGTCATTGGTATTTCACAGGTGAAAGATAAAAGTCAAATTTGTGCCATATTTTCCACATCAAAATTCTCCAGTCATTATATGAAACCTTAAGTATGTATGTCATAATAGTGGCCAGAGATTATCATCTGCTGGCCACTGTAGTCTTGGAAGGTAGCACTGTGTTACCAATAGGAACTTTGGTTTCAGCTGACAGTAGTCATAATACAATTGGGATTTCACTTGAAAATTTACAGTGATAGCCAGAATCAAGTCATCAAGTGTTTCTGAGATGTTGTCAGAGTGTATTAAACGTTTGTCACTATTTTTCTATTCGGTTGGTTGGTCATGGTTTAGACTCTAATTAAAATTCAGTGAAAAGTATGCACAACGCTTAGCATGATATCAGCTGGACAATCAAAAAATGTATAGTGAATGAGTTACCAAATGAGTAAATGAATGTATCATAGTTAGAGCAGGAATGTACTTGGTTATCAAGGAGACTGGAATCATAGACAAAAAAGTTGCCAAGAACTCAAGCTGTACATTTCTCTGCCTTTATTTCTGCTTCATATTTCTCCTTCTCCACTAACTGGCTTTCTCTGCTGCTCTGTTCTCTTGGGTGTCCCATGTTCCTGAGTTTAAATATTTATAACATGTCAATATATTATCATTTATCCACCTCTTGGAGACTCTCTCTTGTTCCTAGGTTCAGCTTATATCAAACGTCCACCTAAGATTCAACTGGCGTTGGCCAGGTGGACAGGCTTACACATGAAAATCATGGCTCCTGAGTAAATATTCCAGGTAAATGGAAGCCCAATTCCCAGAGAAAAAGAATTGTAAATTGGGCAGGTAACCAAAAGGACCTTCTGATAACTGGGACAGAGGGCAAGGGACAAGTGGGGAGTGAAATTTTACTGAAAGATGAATAAATGAAAAAACATCAGGATAAGAAGCAAAGGAAAGATGAGAAAGTGATGACCTTGAATCCAAACGGAAGACACATTTGGAGTCAATATCCCAAAAGAATCCTTCACAATTTAGTGGGTCATCTTTCTGCTCATGATCCCAAATGGACTTTGATCAAGTCCTGCCAAATACACGTTTCAAATTAATTACACTTTGGAAATCTTATCATATTTATCTCATTAAGTTTTGTAAGTGATCAGTTTTCAAGATATTCGTACATATGGTATCAACTCACATGAGGAGTAGGAAATATGTGAATTTGACCTGTGAATATTTTCACATTTTCTGTTACTTCTTATACACTTATAAACCAAGAGTTGCACAAAAACTCACTTCAGAATACATTTTGACATTCTTTCATCATTGAATGGAGAATAGCTTTTTTTTTTTTTCCAGCTAAACTTGGGTTTCTGCTGAGCAGCTAAGGATCCAAGATGCTTTAGGCTACAAGCTGAAGTTTGGAAAAAATTCAACCTGCTGACTTTTATCCTCTCTTTTGGACAAGAGGGCCGTGGGTAATTTGGGCCTCTGGCTATGAAACATGAACCTGTCTATCTGCATTATTAATGGATGCTTGATGGATGAGTTAACAGTGACTTTAGTTTCTTTGCACAAAGACCAAAAGGATATTTCTTGAGATGGAAAAAGTCAAATGGACAGAAATATGATGATAATAACTAGCATTTATAGATTGCTTATGATGTGCTATGCATTGTGTTAAATGGTTTATTTGACCTACTACTTACATTGGTCCATGGCATGAATACCACCATTACCCATTTTAAAGGTTAAAAAATCAAGGCTTAAAGAAGTAACTACTCAAGGTCACAGCAGATGGGAATAAGGTGGGACTAAACTTTCATCCCATGTACCATGACTAGAATCATCACTCTCCTATAGATCTTAACGCATACTTTACTGCCTCCTTCATGTTGAGAATTAAATTCCAGGTAGAGCCAGCACGTCATGAGAGTAATGGCCCTGAAATGTCTCTCCCTGGACCAAATCATTCTTGGATTCTTTTAAGCATAAGGTAAGAGAGACATCGGAAAAATAATGAGATCCAGATAGAATTAATTAGTTTATAAAAATCCTCAACCTAGTTGAAAAAAAAAAACTTTATATGTGTTTATTTCCTGGCTAATATAATGCACACACAACATTTAGATATTACTTGTACTTCAGCTGTGTCAGTCACTCTGAGCTCTAGAGCTGGAATTTTCCATTCACGGATGGAGCGGAAGGCAGCAGGGAGAAGTTGATGGAGAGTTATGCCAACTCTATAATTAATTCTCTGCAGGGGACACCAAGGAACTACTCCATAAGAGGGGAATACATTTCTGGGCTTTCTTCTTTTCTTACCCCATAAGAGGGGAAGAGTGTTCTGGATAGATTATAAGCCCAGATGGAAATGTGCTTACAACTTCCAACCACTACGATTTCCATCCATGGTGAGATCATATTACAACTTCCTTTTGCTTTATTTTAAATTTGCATATTTCTCCTTAATCTGTGTATATAAATATGGATATATGAACACACAGATAGATCAAAAAATATCTTAAACAAAAAAGGTATTTGTGTATTTTACAAACTTTCATCATTGATAAATGAGACAGGCAGATAGCTCACAAGTGAGATCTGAGATGATTGTCATATTTTGTCTAAAATAATTATTATAATTTAGTATTTTCATGAAAAGAAATTAACAAATGGAAGTTCCAAGAATTTCAGGCTACTTGTTTACTTTCAGATTTGCTTCCAGCAAGCTTCCAGATTTGCTCCTAGTGTGTGAATGGGAACAAAGGGAAGACAAGAACCTTTCCCCAGCGGCCCGCTAAATATGGAGAAAGGATAAAGGGTCAAAGAGATTTTCATGGGAAAGAGCAGATGGTTTTGGTTTGAGTAGTTAAAACCAAAATCCTGGACCACAAATTCTTTTAACCCCACCGCAGAAGTCTTCATCAGGAATACTCTGGTCTTAAATCAAAGTAAACAGCACTCATCCTAAGGCTTTCTCCAATCCATATCTCTTTCTAGGATAGTACATACATATATAATTATAAGACATAATTAAATTGTACTGTGTTGAGTATTTTCAAGTATTTGAGAACCTCCCCAACTCCCCCCCCCCCCAGAAAAAAATACCTTGAATTTACTTACTGGCATTTTAGCAATGCTTCTTTGCTATATATTTGGGTGATTGCTCCTTAATGACAATATACAACTTTAAGTTTTCACAATTTCCTTAGAGTTCATACATATTGTGCTATTCTACATAAAATGCAATCATTTTCAACCAAATAGGCCCATTCACCATCCTTTATAATTATCGTGTTTGTTACATCTTTATACAGTAAAAATCTCATCCACAATATTATATCTTTACCTTCAAACAATCATATGTTTTTCAAGAAGTTAAGAATAAAAAACAGTTCATGCAGACCTTTTCTAATGCTTTTAATTCCTGCCTGAGCATGTGAGTTTCTATCTGTTATCATTTTCCCTAATTCTCCAGACTGTCTTTCAGCATTTTTTTTTTTTTTTTTTTGTAGCTCAAGTATGCTGGTAATTGATGCTCTTTGTTTTCTTTTATCTGCGAATGTCTTTATTTTGCTCCATTTCTTGAAAGATATTTGGATGGGTAGTGGGAGTATAGAATTCCAGTTTGAAATTTCACTTTTGCAGCACCGTAAGCATATTGTTATACTGTCTTCTGGACTTCACAGGGTTTCTTGAGAAATTAGGAGAATTTCATCATTGTTTCACTCTATATAAAGTGCTATTTTTCTTTAGCCACCTTCAGGACTTTTTCCCAACTTTGATTTTCTACCAGATTGAGCATGGTGTGTGTGGGTGTGGTTTTCTTTTCACTTGCCCTTTTTGGATTCACTGAACTTCTTACATCTGAAATGTGTTGGTTTTCACCAAATTGGTGACATTTTGGTCATTAGTTTTTCGAGCATGTTTGCTGCCTAATTCTTTCTTCCCTCACTTTCTATATCTTCAATTACACATATGCTATACCTTTTTACTATTGTTCCACAAGTCTGCAGGATGTTTTTTTAAAATTTTTTTAAAATTAAAAAAAAACTTTTTTTTAATTTCTGAGAGAGAGAGACAGCATGAGCAGGGGAGGGTCAGAGAGAGAGGGAGACACAGAATCCAAAACAGGATCCAGGCTCTGAGCTGTCAGGCTCTGAGCCCGATGCGGGACTCAAACCCATGAGCTGTGAGATCATGACCTGAGTGGAAGTCGGACGCTTAACCGACTGAGCCACCCAGGAGCCCCCAGGATGTTTTTTTTGGAATCATTCCTCAGATATGACAACATATATTAAAGTTCCTAATTTACTTTTCTGTTATTTCTACTCTCCTGTTAGCCTATCCAGTGTATTAAATTTCAGATTTGAAGTTTTGAATTATAGAATTGATCTAGTTTCAATTTCTCTGCTGAGTTTTCCATTTTCATTTCTTGTGAACATCTTTTCCTTTATTTTATTGTGCTGAGTTGCATTGGTTGCTTTAAACTCCTTAGTCTGCTAACTATTCTTTGGTTTGGTCTTGGTTGTTTATCTTTTCTCTTTCTCATGTTTTATTAATTTTGGAAAGAGACTGAGACAGAGTTCAAGAAGGGGAGGGGCAGGCTCCAGGCTCTTAGCTGTCAGCACAGAACCTGATTTGGGGCTCAAACACACAAAGTATGAGATCATGACCTCCGCTGAAGTCAGACACTTAACTAACTGAGCCACCCAGGCACTCCTGATTACATTTTCTCTTAAGGCCAGCTCATAATTTCCCAAATCTGTGTACATCAAGTAATTTTTAATTGCATACTGAGTAGAGTGGGTGATCCAAGAATAATTTCCTTTGGTGTTATTTAGCAAACAATTAATTTTGTTCCTCTCAAGCTGAAAAATCTGTCTTTTGAGTGACAACTAAAATATATTTTATTGTTTTATCCTCAGTTGGACTGCTCTAAGTCTGATCCACAAATATATAGTCCAGCAGTCAGTCTAAGACACAGATAGAATTCATATATGGAATTTGGAGCTTTTTCTCATCTCTCGCTCTCCCCTCTCCTGGATTCCCTCTCCACTTTCTTAGCAGTTGTGCTCTCTCTCATCTCTGTCCTCTCATTTTTCAGGCCAGAAAGACTGGTGCCACCTATAAAAGTAAGATACTCACCCATCCATTCCATCCAGCCAAGCATCAGCTTCTACCCTGAATGTGCAGAATGTTCCTCACTTGTCAGTGCTGGATTTTTTTGTTCGTTTGTCTGGAGTTATAATGATTACCTATAACAGAATTGGTTCAATGAGAGGTTACTTGGCCATACCAGAAGCCAAACTAGAGGTTTAAAAAGGTAAACACTGGTTCATTTCGTTATTTCTTCTCCTTTTTTCCTTTTCATTGCTTTATATGATTATTGAAATAAGCTTTGAAGAACATAGTTTGTTGGAGGATGTTTTTAGTTTTTATCGTTACTTTAGTTGTTTTATTTCTTTTTTATGAAGAAGATAGCTTCTCTCCTCAAACATAGAAGGCAAATTGACTAAGAGAATTCGGGTGTCTGGAAAGATTTTAGTCAAAGAAAAGGAAACTTCACTTCTCTAGGGAGATGACACACCAGGGCATAGAGTGGTAATGGATGTGAGAAAAGAGGACCCAGAAGAATTTGGCCAGAACTCACACCCAAGTTGAACTACTCCAGGCTTTATAATCTTGACCACCCATACTGTACTAAGGAAGAATATTAAAATAAAAAATGGGAAAACACCATTGAACATGGAATAGACAGGAAATGCCACTGCAGAAATTTTTTCAAGGATATGATGAAATTAGCAAAGAGAATTATTTTTAAAAATGGTGTTTGTGTCATCTAATAACAGAAACCAAACTACAAGGGGGGTTCTGAATTCTAAAGTTGAAACGTAGTCTCTTTACGTAGCATTAGGCAAGGATCTTGAGTATTGTAGAGAAGGAACAATGAAGTATATTAACTATATTTAGAGAAGAATTATTTCTCTTGGATGTCATCTTTATTGCCCCTTATTATGATTTGCTATTATTGTGAAAAGTAAGGTAGAGTATCCCGACCATGTACAAGAGCTTTGGGAAAGTTTAGTTCCCAAAGTAACTGCAGTAACTTCTCCAGGAAAACCTATTAGTTTATCAATGGAAACACACTTTCTGACCACCTGTTTACACGCATACTCTGCTGTTGAATCATTGACACTTTAAAGACCACACTGATGTAGGTTGACAGAAACAACTTACTGATCAACCCGAACAAATGTTTGCATTAAATAATAATTTATACCATGCATAAGCAAAGGTAGGTGCGTTCACTGTGGGGTGGCAGACACAGAGACTAGCAATTTCTTGTTTAGACAGAAAGACCTGACAGGAAGAGCTCATTAGGGTCTCTGGAGAGTAGCTGACAGCTGAGAAGCTGTCGGCTCTGTCAAAAGACCTTTGAAAATAATTCTTGTTTTTGAATCAGAATTTTCTGAATCACCAGCAGGATGCCAGAAGCACATTGTTTGCTTCCTTGACTATTTCCTCATCCCTCAGTGTTAACAGAATTTGCCCAGAGCCTTAGCTGCCTTCGAAACTTTTGTGCTTGGCACGCATGCCCACAAACAACCCGGAATTTGCTTTCTCAAAAATCTCTTTAGGTGTCCTTGTTTGTACTCTCACTAATTAATGTCAGGTCTTGCTTTGAAATATATGGTTACTGAGAATATGTCATCGCGCACGTGTGTGTGTGTGCGCGCGCGCGTGCGTGTTGTATGTGCAAGAAAGACACATACACACAGAGAAACAGAGAGAGAGAGAGAGAGAGAGGCTGGTTGACCTTGACTTTATGTCTCTATAATGGACATGAAGACAGTAGAAATAGAAATAGAAGACAAGAAAATAGAAATAGATCTTGGCCTTTCAGACAAGATCGGGCGCATTCAGGGTGATATGGCCATAGATAAGTGCTGGACTTTCAAAAGGAGAACGTAATCAAATAACTGTTCCTTAAAAAACAAAAAACGAACAAACAAGTCCCTGAAATTTGAATCAATGCAGTTACATACTTCAGTATTCTGCCTCTCAGCTCTTCCACTTTGTCTAGCAGATTCTCATTTTCTATCCCAGAATCGAGATGTAATTCAAGATGCACACATCTCCCTCTCAGCACCACCATTCCCAGACTTTACGTACATTTTACTTTGATGTCTAACCTTCCCATGCCACCGACAATGTGTTCACACTCAGTATTATCTCTCAGGTATCACCTCTCAGCGGTGTTACCACAGCCCAACCTGGCCTTGCAACATTGTTTATCTTGACAGCTTATACCAGCTTTCAGCTGAGGTAGGAATGACTATGTTCATAACTAGGTTTAATATCTTTTTGTAGAGGGAAGAAGACATTAACAACGGTTCCCGTAAAAGGTATGAGAATGACTATTCCTGTTTTACAAGGGACAGAACTAAGACATTTTGATCTCTGGATCAAGGGGATACAGTCAATAAGAGACAAAGTCTATATTCCTTCTCAGAACTGACTCCCACACCTTTGCCTTGTCTTAACCATTCTACTAGACAACCAGCCTTGAAGCAAGCCTCTCTATCTGTGGTTGATAATTGTGGCCTCCTTGAAGTTACAAAATGTGTGGGACTTTGCCTTCAAGATTCGGGGTAGTTCAGCAGTTCCTCTTAGGAACACTACCACTACCACTACCACTGCTAGATTAATTCTTTTAATGAAATCACAAAACCTCCATCTCACCTCTGGCTTGTGGTTAGCCTGATTTTCTTCACTATCTGCTTTGGAGGTGTGGTAGTGGTTGAGCTACTGGTCAACTTGAAACAGGTATAATCCTCATTTATACTTTGTAGATTTAAAAAAACATGAAGCTTAATGAAGCTTAGTAGAGTCATGTGCAGCCAGGATCAAAGTCAAGGTCTACTTGTCAACAAAACTACCTGAGGATAGGAGCCTCGTCTTTATGTCACGTTGAGGTCCAGGCCATACCCAGTATATCTGTTAACACGAATTGCCCTAAATAACTATCGGCACAATCTCTTTCCAATTCTCTCATGCTGAGCAGAAACTTCTGTGTTAAAACACATTCTAATTTCTCCCAAAATGTCCTTTAGACATTAGAATAATTACAATAACTACTTTTTCAGGGATGTGAGTAGGGCTCAAAGCACCACAATGGATGAAGTGCCCCTGGACTAGCAACAACAGGTATCCATAATCACCTGCTGAAACTAAAGAAGAAAGGGAAAAGGACAGTGTCAATGGAACCAGTGAGAGCTGGAGCCTAGAAAGAGGTGCTGTCTAATTCTCTCTCCCGCTCTCCATTCTCCAAACAACTGCTGGGCCTTCCATTGGCTGAATCCAACCAAGAGCCACTGTATAAGGAAACTGGGACCTAGGATGATTTGGGGTACAGAGTAGGACAGAGAAAAACAGAAAATAGATCTAGAGAGGCAAACAGAACTGCCAGTACCCCGCCCACCAAAACCACTCTCCCAGTGAAACAGTTTGGGCATTTTCTACTAAAGCTAAACATATATATACCCTAACGATGCAACAATTCCACTCCTTAGTATATATCTAAGAGAAATGAAAGCATGTGTCCACCATGCTACGTGTACAGAAGTGTTCATAACAGCTTCATTTATAATAAGCAAAAACTAGAAGCAACCCAAATGTCTATCAACAGAAGCACAGATAAACTGTGGTCTACCCATGTAAGAGTTTAAGCAATGAAAAAGAGCAAGCCACTGATAAGTACAACAACATGAATGAATCTCATCTCTGTAATGCGAAAATGAAAAAGCCAGACACCAGAGTACATACTGAATGATTCTATTTATAAAAGGTTCTAAAATAGGAAAAAAACAAGTTGTGGTGATAAAAGTCAGAATAGTGTGTACCTTTTGGTGTGTGTGGGAGGGAAGACAGAGCTGGGTATTGACGGAGAAGGCACAGGAAGGAGCCTCTGGGTGGTGGTTTTTTGGGTACACACACATGTAAAAATTATTGTGCTGAACACTGTTTCACTGTACCCAGGTTGTATCTCAATTCAAGCAAAAATAACAACCATTGCTGCTACTATTATTACCCTTTCGTGTAGCAAAGTCATTCAGTATCAGATTGTCTGCCACATGTTAACAAGAAATGATAATCAGAAAACAGTCTCCTCTGGTTGTAAACTCTACATTTCTCACTGATAATAAGAAAGAACAAATTATTGAAAAGCAAACAACAAAGACAAAAAATTCCAGAAGATGTTGGGGTAGTGAATCCAACTTTGAAAGATAACAGAACAATAGTATAGGTAGAGTTATTATGAGGTGGGCAGCCCTTGGGGCTCCTGAAACACACCTGACTGGAGAATGACTCACTGCATTGTCCTAAAATGTTACTATGTCACACGGGGTTAAAGCTTCAGAGAACGGTGACAGATAATCCATTTTTCTGAAAAGTGGCCAGAAACCTTGCATGACTGATTTCCAAACATAATTTATTTTTTGCCTGGTAAATTGGGTAGAACATAGTATTGAGTGAAATTATACAAACCCTCCTGGCTTGCTGTTCTCATTTACTACTACATTTGTCTTCAATGCAATACTTATTAATATTTCTAAACAGGAGTTCCAATTACATGGCATTTTAATATCCTGACCCACAGATAAGAATTTAACAGATATCTTTGCTATGCTGCTATCTCAATGGGTCTGATCCCATGGTGTAAAAACCACACCCTGGGAATAAATTGTTCCCCGCAAGAGTGGAATTAGTGTTTCTAAGTACCGTGGCTCCATTTTGTAAATTGCTTCTCCCTGGTATGTTACTGGGCAACCAAAGAGAAGAATAGAAAATTGAAACACAAGAGAAAAAGACAACTGGAGCTGACCCTATAGGGAAAGCAAAGATTTTAAGGATGCTCTCAAGACCAGAGGGGAATCGGGGCTGTTATATGCATGCAGCTTGTATAACCCATGAACCCAGGGCCACAGCAGATTGTAGACTCACAATACGCAGTATTTCTCTGATCTATTCCCATAGTATCTGTAAGAACTTCACCCCAAATTCTTCTCGAATTCATACAGTCATCTACAGGAGTCATACGTACTCCATGAACAAACCCACAAAGCTAGCATACGTCATTTACCATTTCCTTCCTTTCTACCCAGCTCAATCTGGCCACGTCTCCTGTTGGGTCACTGCTGTTCTCTCAGCACGTAAGTCCATGCTGAAAAGCACTGTTTTTAGTTGGTGTAGAGTTGTGCACAGTTTTGCTGCTGGTGTGTTAGTTCTCTCTCAATGTCACAAAGAGATTTTAGTGAAACCGCTGTTTTGTTTTTGAGCTTCTCATAAAATATATGACACATGCAAAAGAGTCACAATATGTAAATATTCTTAAATAATAACACTAATAAGCTCAATAAATAAAGCAAATCACCTGTACCCAGCATTCAGCTTAGGAAATAAAACTTAACCATAGGTTTGAAGCCTGCTCTCCATTCCCAAGTGTTCACAACTAAATTTATCGAGGACATACTATTCGAGGTACTATTGATTTTCAGTGTAAAAGGAGATCTTTGTGACTTACCTCAAAAAACGTAGAGCTAGAGAGTAACTCAGACTGGAGCATCTAGGAGGTGATTGAGGCGGTTTACCTATAAAGATGGTTCTGTAACACCACAAGTGAGACTCTGAGCCTGAGGCCAACACACCAGTGGGGAAACCACATCTGATCTCTAATGCTGAGCCTAAAACCTTAAGTCATAAATGGTCCCAAATCACTGGTGTTTCCTGGCTTCTTGTAAAAACAGAAGTAGAAATAAAAGAAAATTCTCTCTGGAGGAAACATACCTTAATTTAGGTGCATGGAGGTCACACTGATTAAAATCAAACGGTAAGGGATGGCTCAGTCAGTTAAGCATGTGATTCTTGATTCTGGCTCAGGTCATAATCTCAAGGTTCATGAGTTCAAGCCCAGCATCAGGCTCTGGGCTGAGAGGATGGAACCTGCTTGGGATTCTCTGTCTCCCTGTCTCTCTGCCCCTCCCTTACTCGCTCATTGATGTTCTCACTCTCTCTCACTCTCAAAAATAAATATGCTTCAAATAAATAAATAAATAAATAAATAAATAAATAAATAAAATCAAACAGTAAGTTCAAAACCGAAGGACACCAAGCACCCAATAAACAATAGTTATGGACACCTCTCCCTGTAAGGACTGTTGATATTGGAATTAATAGGTAAATAATATAAAACAGGTATGTATGAAATGCTTACAGTGATAAAGGACACACCACACACACACACACACACACACACACACATGCGAAAACAACAAGGATTATCTTCTTTTTTTTTTAAAGGGTCTGAACTTCGATTTTTTTAATCCTTTTTGTGTATGAGAATATTTTTAACTACTATTTCAATTTCATTGATCTTTTAGGAGCATTCCTGTTTCTATATCTTCATGTGTCAGCTTTAATAATTATATTTTTCCATTGTATACCTGTTAAAAGTTGCTAAGCTCATTGACATAGAGTTGTTCACATTCTTATATTTGTTATGTTTGCTCTATCTTTAGTTACATGGTTTTCATTTATAGTGCTGTTTCTTCTTTCTCTCTTTTCTTATTCCAAACTTAACTTAGGGTTTTATTTTAGTGGTCTCAAAGAATCAAAGTTTATGTTGTTGGTTCTCTCCATCAAGTGTTCATGTCCTATTTTATACAGTTCTGCGCCTCCCTTTATTGTTTCTGCCCTCTACTTTTTTTTAGCTTATTCTTACTCATATTTCTTTGTGTCTATTCACTGACTTCTTAACAGTGAGAGATTTCTAAATGGCTGTTGACCAGAAGGAAGTCTCCTGAATATCTGGATGGTTTTGAGCATTTAGGATGCATACTGAAGAAAAAGTATGAGTCGATTCTTCAAGATGACACATACAAATTTAAATACACAAATAGGGATGCCTGGGAGCTCAGTCAGTTCAGCATCGGACTCTTGATTTTGGTTCAGGTCATGATCTCATGGTTCATGAGCTCCAGCCCCATGTCAGGGTCTGTGCTGACAGCTCAGAGCCTGCTTGGGTTTCTCTCTCTCCCTCTCTCTCTGCCCCTTCCCTGCTCACATGCTCACACACTCTCTCTATCTCTCTCAAAATAAATAAATAAATAAACATTTAAGATAAAATAAAATAAAATAACATACAAAAGTAGGCTCCCATTGTATTAGCTTATAAATTCTTTTAAGTAGGGGCCGTAAGCTGAGGCTAATCATCAGAATGACTACAGGATATTTTTAACACATATATGCCTGAGTCTTATTCCTAGATACTCTGCCTAAAGTTTGGTTCAGGTATCTGTATAAATTTAACGTTCTTCAAATGAATTTGGATGATCAGCCTTATTTGGGAACCATTGCTTTGTACTACCTTTTCAGTAATCTTGGAATCTTGTGCTGTGAAAATAAATACAGAGTTTTGTTTTCCCTTAGTTGTTTTTCTCCTTCATTAACCTCAGTATTAAAGTATATTTCATGAAGTCTCTTGTAAGCTACTGCTTTAGGATATAGGAGTTAAACAAAGACTCCTCCTCCTGACATCACCTTCTGAAACAAGGATCCCTTATTTTGTACATGATGTCCCTGACTATGCTTATTTCAGAATGTGAATAATGATAAGCTTGTGAAATCAACATGTTGGACCATGTATTTCTATTTTGTAAATGCGGAGTAAGGCAGGAATGCCAAATGGCAATGTCACAATCCTTCTGTTCTCTGCCAACCTATTTGCTTATGGACTCAAATATGTTGCTCTTGAAACAGATGGCTCTCCCTCCTTTGCAGGTTATTACATAAGTAGGTGAGGTGCAGTGCATTTGGTATGTTTTCCGGGACGACCAGAAGAATGCCTGTGACAAAGTCCCAAGTGTGCAGGAAAGAACAGAACTTCAAAGTCAGGCATGTCTGGATTGAAATCCTGGCTCTGCCTGTTAAGGATTATAAAAACTTCAGCAACTGGCTCGGTTGGCCTCAATTGTCTATTCTTTAAAAGTGGAGATGTGGTGTGCTGAGGTGGCTCAGTCAGGTGACTGTCCAGCTCTTGATTTTGGCTCAGGTCATGATCTTGTTGTGGTGAAGTCAGGTCCTGCATGGGGCTCCACACTGGACATGGAACCTGTGTAAGATTCTCTCTCCCTGCCCCTCTGCCCCTCCCTTGCTCATGCATGTGTATGCACGTCTCTCAAACAAAAATTTAAATAAACAAATAAAAATGAAGATGATGATACTTCCTTCGTGTGTTTATGAGAAATTTGAGTAATATGTATATAAGGTACCTAGCAAATGGAAGATGCACAGTGAAAGGTTTGCTTTTATAGGATCCTTTATGCAAAATTAAAACAAGATTTCTCCTAAGCTTCCCCTTGAATGGTATTTATTTTAAACTGAGGAGGTCACCTGAGATGATGCAATGTAATAACAGGTCAGCGATCCACTCGTGGTGGTTCTTATAACAGGAAACACACAGACACTAAAATCCCAGTCTGCCAAAGGATGATACTTCTGTGGGCCGTTCTCAAGTCACTGGAGTCTTGACTCAGATAATCTACCTGAATTCAACCTTCCAATTAGCAGAAGAAAATCTACACATATGCGAATGTGTCATCTTGTTGGGTGGAAATAGAATTTTAAAAGAACCCAAATAAAAGTTGATGAAAATTACTGTACCCACTCAACAGAATGAAAGGTACACAGGAACATTTAAACAACTCATTTAAATCCACTCACTTAAAATAAATGACAAATAATAAGTGAATGGGAAACTCAGAGTCATTTCCACTTTCATCCCTAAAGAGGAATTAGTAAGACTATGGACAACGATCATCTAAAAAATGCTCCGGTTAAAATACATCTCTTTTCATATTCTGCTTGGTGTTTTGTGTGTCCCGCATTCCTGTCCTATGTAAGCAAGATGGTGTTTTCTTGACCTAAAGCCTCTATACTGTTCTGAAAGGTGTCATCCTCGTTGAAGCAAATTTTTGAGATGCTATGTGTATCAAGTGCTCTGTGAACTGCATCTCAAATATTTCACCCCTTCCCTGGCTGCCATGGCCAACTTTGGGCAGGCGAAACCTGTCAACGCCCTGCCTCTGAAGCCCCCAGTTCTCTTACGGTCTGCCCCGCACTTCCCTGACACCTGATACCAGATGCTTCTGGAAGCCTGATTGGCCCAAGGCATACATAAATCTGGAAGACTGGCATCCTGTGGGACAATCCTGACGTTGAGGCAGTTGAAGGCAGCCGCTAACTACTGCTCTTCTGCCTTTCCTACTGGCGATTAGGACACGTACCCCACATGGCCTTCAGAGCGCCCCAGCGCAAGCAAGCCTCGGGGACCCACCACTACCACAGCGGGGAGATGCATCCTTACTTCAGCAATCCCTTCTTCCCCCTTTCACTCTTCCCAGTCCCCACTCGCGGCTCCCTAAATGACATCTTCACGTAAACCACCTTCATAAAGGATCAGTCTTACACTCGGCTTTCTCTGGCTAAGGCAGAATCACCAAGGCTGAACAGTTAGCAATCGCTGAGTGCCTGAGCTCACAAACGACAGCCAGAAGGGCTACGCTTTGCTGGAGTGCGCAGTCTATCTCTAGGATGCATGTTCTGCTTTGTGTCCCTGTGCTTTCTGTTCCTTTGCGAAAGCAGGTGAAAGGCCGCTCCGGTGCATCGGGGCTGATACTCCACTTTCACTGGGGTCTGAAACAGATTAGACTTTGTGCCAGATGTAAAGTCATGAACCTTCCAATGTAGAGTCATGATCCTTCCAATGTAATACTCCACCTCTATGCTAGTAGAACTCACTCTGAGACTCCTGTTTAACCACCTTACCCAGCATCTCACACAGCTTAAACATTTGCACTCAAATGCAAGCTCCCCAAATCTATTTTCTACAACATCCTCTTTTACTGCCCCCTAGAAAACAAGAATTTTGCCTCCCCAAATTTTTACTCAGTATGACTTTTTCTTTAGTTTCTTTACTAATTGAGAGAGAGAGAGAAAGAGACAACCAGTTGGGGGGGGCAGAGAGAGAGGGGGACAGAGGATCGGAAGCAGGCTCTGCGATGACAGCAGAAAGCCCAATGCGGGGCTCAAACTCACAAACCATGAGATCGTGACCTGAGCCAAAGTCAGACGCTTAACTAACTGAGCCACCCAGGTGCCCCATCAGTGTGGTTGTTATATCAGGGGAACAATATCGCCAAACACCCATAAACAGAAACATGATGGCACCAAGTGGCACATTCTTGACAAATGCTCCCTTTTCTTCTTTCACTCTCCTGCTAGAGGACTTTCCAAGACCTGTCCTCCTCTCCCTCTGCTCTCATCCAGGGAGTATTGTCTCTTCTGTGTTCATCCGTTTGCATGTTCCTATAGGTATTGTGTTTTTCCCTGGGGTATCCCTTAGGGGCGGGTGAGGAGAATCAATCGGCAAAAGAGTAGAGCCACCCGTATTCTGCATATTTAGATCTGGCCTTGAAGAGATGACTACAGATGGGGCTTCTTTCACTGTAAGCTCTATTATACCCCAAATATCTTCTGTTCTGTACTGAGGACAGCTTTCTCCTTTAATCAGCCATATGTTTCTGCTGCACTTTGTTTTGATTTTACCACAGGCAATTTCTAACCCTCTCTCCCCTCTTCCAGAAGACTGAAGCATTTTCCCCTGACAGTTGTTTTTTTTTTTAATCTTACTCCATATCCCAATATGACCTCCCTTGTTCAATGTTTCCTTTCTTTACTCCAGCACAGAAAGAAAGAGAACCTTAAAATAGGAATGGCATGGGTTCTAATCCAAGCTCTATCATCTACTATTTGTGGGACTTTGAGCAAGTGCTTCTCCTTTTGCTCTGAGTGTCTTCCCCTATAAAATAAAGCTAACAATGTACATCAGAGAACCACAGAATTTCATGAAAGATAAATAATATACAGAGTAAATGCTCAGAAAATGACCATTTCTTTATCTCTGTTAGTAGCTGTATTTTACTTGAACATGTACTCAGTTATACCTTCTTCTACTATCCGTATCAGCTAAGTCTACCCTTCCCAGCTACCTCTGCATCCATTCTCCTAGGTTTCATGCTTACTGTGTTTAAGATTACTCCGTGGTCAGGGGCCCCTGGATGGCTCAGTAGGTTAAGTGTCCTTCAGCTCAGGTCATGATCTCACAGTTCATGGGTTCAAGCCCCATGCTAGGCTCTATGCTGACAGCTTAGAGCCTGGAGCCTGCTTCAGATTCTATGTCTCCTTCTCTCTCTCTCCATCGTTCGCTCTCTGTCTCTGTCTCTGTCTTGCTCAAAGATGAATGAACACACACACACACACACAAAAAGATTACTCCTGGATCGGTTTTCAGTAAATGTCCCCGGAATTCCACAAAGTGTATTTCATTATAAGAGTTGTTCATTGCTGAAGAACAATCAACATTATTACCTCGTCTGGGGGGCAGGAAGCCAGCAGCATCTAACCTGGGCAGTTCCTATGGAGTCTTCAACAACTGGCCGGGGCTGCAGGGCATCGCAGGGCTCCTGGAGGCTGGAGCCCTCCTGCTCTCCCAAAGCAGAGAGTTTCTAAGAAACATTTCAGTAAGCTGAGATGTTGTAAAGTGAAGGGTGTCCAACCCGCTTTCTGAAAGCTTGCTTTACAACACTTTGCTTTTACGAAAGACCTACATTGGTATCTGTTTTCACTAACTGGAAAAAACCCAAAGATGATTTTCACTTTTATTAAAACAACAAAAAACAAAAGAACAAAAAACCTTTACTTCACTAATGCAAGTCTTTTGTAAAAGCAAGGAAGCATAAGGGAGCCGTTTGACTCCAAACTATGGCTATCAAATGCTTATTGATTTACTCATGTGGGTCTACGATCTGGTTTTCCCACCTATGCAGAACACCCCTAGCTTTGGATCGCATTGTTCTTCTCAGTTGAGAATTTTATGGTTTGAAGTTTACAGAGCCTCATGGTGTTTTTGCCTGGTGGAAGTCTACCCTCTCTCAACATGGAAATGACCTGCGGTAAAGCCAGGATTTTGCTTGAGGAGCCACTTTACGTGCATTCCAGCTCTAAAACTGCCTAGCACATCCAGACTTTCACACCGTCTACATGAGCAGAGGCAGTCTGGACTTATAATGTACTTGAAGTCGATTTGAACAGGTCCCTCATCAGCGATGGGAAAACTCAATAACCATGATGCTGGCTGCTTTCAGTTTGCTTTTCCAAATCCACACTTGTTCTGTGCTCTAGAAGACTGACCTGCATGTACTTGATCAGCAAGCTCCCTTGACCTCAGGTTTCTCATGTAAGGTCTGGCCAGTTGGAAGCACTGGGAGGGAATTCAAAGGGCAGGAAGAGAGTGAGGTTGGGATATTTGCCAGATCACCGCATGAGCTGCATCTAGTGCCACGGGTCCTTTCCCCAAAGCTTTCCACTCCAGGTTCCCGAAGCCACCCCCTCCCTGCCCCCACCCGTTCAGGCTTAGAAGTGCTAACTGCTCTCACATATTCATTAACTCCAAGTGCTCATCACTTTTAGCCCCCAAGGTCCACCCACAACTTTGTAAATAATCCTTTATTAAACTCTTCTTCATACCCAACTTTAATGTGTCACCTGTTTCCCGCCAGAAACTTAACTGATAGCTACTGTGAAGTGGCTGGTCTTAAACAGGTAAGCCTTCCAGACTTCCTGCAGCCTTACATTTATGTTAAGTATGGTCAGGAGTAATTAAAAACAATGGGCTATCAAATTACCTACTTGGTATTTGAATGAAACTTAGTGACTGGCAGCAGTTTTCATTTCTAGAAGATCTATGTAAGCAACCATTCATTGCCGGAAGCTACAAGACCTGAATATTAATTAACTGAGAGTCATAAATATTAAACCCAGCAAAATGTTTCATGATTTAAAACAATAGGTAACTTCAGGGTGCCTGGGTGGCTCAGTCAGTTAAGGGTTCAACCTCAGCTCAGGTCATGATCGTGGAGTTTGTGAGTTCAAGCCCCGCTCTGGGCTGACAGCTCAGAGCCTGGAGCCTATCTCAGATTCTGTGTTTCTCTCTCTGTCTTCCCCTTCTTTATTTGTACTCTGTCTCTCTCTCAAAAATAAACAAATGTTAAAATTTTTTAAAAAATTAAATAATAGGTAACTTATATTAAGGGCTCTGCCACAAGCACTACATCGAATGATTTACCTTTTATTTAAATTCTTACAAAGTCAGTTTTACAAAATTTAAGTTATCTTAGGTCTCACAATAATTGTGTGAGATATATTATTTTTCCCATTTGACAGGTGTAGAGACTGAGGCTTAAGAAGTAGCTTACCCAGTGCAATGTAGGCAAACACTGAGGGAGCTTGTCTTCAAACCCAGGCCACCAGAATCCAGAGTCTACATTCTACTCAATTTTCTCCTTGATAAGAAGATAACTAAGAAAAAATGAAAAATATCTGCTAATTTCTGTGTAGTATAAATGAGCTCTTTTGAATTATAAATTATAGGACTAGTTATAAGACTTCTATTTATGCCAAGCTCGTCAGTTGATTTTGTGCAATAAAGGGAACCAGAGCTTTTGTGAATTTCAAGTGTGGCTCATGAGTACAAATAATTCACCAAATCCACACACACACACACACACACACACACACACACTCACACTCACACACACACACACACAGAGGAATCTAACTACTAACTTTAGTAGTACTCAGCAATTCTTCAACTGGGAAGCAGTTAGTCTTGGGTCTTAATATAAATCTCCTTATAAATAATGGTTATGTTTACACAACCTGGAACTACTGGATTTTGCCCTGAATGAGTCATTGCATTGGAATAGTGTAAACAGAGCCCATGTTAAGGAAGAATATTTCTTTGTTAGTGAAGCTCTGAGCATTTAAACAGCTGTTTGATTTCACTCCAGAGGTGTTTGCATTTCATTGACAGATGGAAGAATTTCCAAATGGTTTTCAATCAATATATACTAGACAGACAAGTGGTTGGGAATTATCTCTTTAGGGAAGAAAAAAATGCAATTTAACCATGGTGTCTTATTTATTTTTTTTCAGCATCTGTTATTAAATAACTACCACAAAAACCACATGTTGGGATGTGAAATCCTATGCAATCGTCCATATTTAAAGATGTTTATTTTCTTGTTATTTGGTAGTTTTCGTTTATGTATTCTTGGTTTTGTGTTTGTTTTCAAAAGGAGGAAACACTATATGTGTAGAAAGCATGGTTTTTGCCTGAATTTATACCCATGGTATTGTGAGCTTCTCTAGGGAATGTCAAATTACATTAAGTGTTATTCGTATATTAGCAATAATTCTAGAAACTATTATTTGTATTTTATATAGCCAATGTTCACTTAGATTTACTCACATATTCATCATATTTGTTCTTTGTTCTTCATTTCTTTGTGTATTCATCTCAGACCATTTTCCTTTTGCCAGAAATGCATTCTTTAGAATTAATTGTCTCAGTTGCTGGGGGGGAAATTCGCTTTTATCTTTCTTTTCCTGTTTTTGCCTGAAAGTGCTTTTATTTCACATTCATTCATGAATCCATTGTGGATGGATATAGCATAGGTTGGCAATTATTTTTTTAGCACTTTTGTGGTATTATTCCACTGTTTCTGACCTCCATTATGGTTATTGATAAGTTGGTTGTTAGCCTCACTGATTCGTGCCATAGTTCTGTGCTGCCAAAAATCTCTTTTCGGGATAGAAGGTGTCTTACCCTCAGATGCTGAGGGTGCTACCAGCTGATAGCCTGTGGGTCTCAACCTTACTGGAAATTGTTCTCACCTGAGGAGACCCACCTCAGTTAAGTTCATACCCACCTTTAGAGACTGCCTATTTCTGAATATTCCTTGGAGCCCTAAACCAGGTGACATGAGAGGCCACCAGAATTGAGTAAGGGCCACAGCAAGAAATGGCTGTGGTGACAGTGGTCTTGCCATTTGGGCCATTTGACTCAGCAGACCCTAAATTATTCGATGCACGACAGGTAAGAAAAAGTACACTGTGAAGTTTAAGGCAAGCCAAAATAAAAGAATCACCATTAGAGTTCTGAAACAAGGCAATATCATCTACAGCATAATGTTACATACCTTTCCAAGACTGTTTAAATGTTCTACTTGGCCCTGGCTAAGTGCATGACTGCAAAGCACAAAGTGACCATGAGTCTAAAAGTCCCCAACAGAAGGTGAGTTCTGCCCAATACATCAAACTGAGCTGGTCAAGGAGAGATCCGTCATAGCTGGAAGTGAAATATTGGCATCAGGGGCCCCTGAGTGGCTCAGTCAGTTAAGCATTTGTCTTCGACTCAGGACATGATCTCACATTTCATGGGTTCAAGCCCCACATCAGGCTTCATGCTGACAGTTCAGAGCTTGGAGCCTGCTTCTGATCCCATCTCTCCTGAAAGAAAGAAAAGAAAGAAAGAAAGAAAGAAAGAAAGAAAGAAAGAAAGAAAGAAAGAAAGAAAGAAAACAAAGAAAGAAATATTGGAATCAAAGCCAAAGCATGGCCAGAGGCACAAACGTGAGGCACAAAGAGGTGGACACATGTCACGTATCATTATCTTATTAGTGGCAAGCTGATGGAGGAGGAAAAAAGTAAATTTTGTTCATAGATGGGCTATCTCATGACCTTGAATGTGAGTCAGTATATGGGTAGAGCCAAAAATGGACTTTGGCCACAAAGCATCCCTATTCAGGGATGGTCTTTATTTTGTTTTATTTTGAGAGATAGACAGAGAGCATGGGAGAGGCAGCGAGGGGAAAGAGAGAACTCCACACTGTCAGCATGGAGCCCAATGTGGGTCTTGAACCCACAAACAGTGAGATCATGACTTGAGCCAAAATCAAAAGTCAGAGGCATAACTAACTGAGCCATCAAGGTACCCCTATTCAGTGATGGTCTTGAGGGTGAGGTCCATTACGTGAAATTTCCTCAATGGGGAGGCTTTAGGCAGCATACTCTATCTTCTTTATGTGGGAAAATAAGTGTCCTAATTTAAATGTGCACAGACTCAACAAATAGTTTAGCTGATTAGTCAGACCCTGGAAGAAAAAAATATTATTAGATCAGGGACAAAGAATAGAACTACGTGGGTAGACTTTCAGGCCGGAAGAGATATCTGTGTTTGTGTTACATATTACCATTCCAAGGAAGAGGCACTAAACAACCAAGCAGACAAAATGACTTGGCCAGCTGACATTGGTCAGCTTCTGCCATTAGCTACTCCAATGCTGATACAATGGTTTTGTAAATGTAGAACATGGTGGGTTGGAAAGAGGCTATACATGGCCCACAATCATGGGTTTCTACTCATTAAAACTGCTGCTAAATATCCAATGTGCCAGCAACATTGACTAATGCTTACCCTTTATAAAGGAACATACCTCAAGGACACCAACAATCCATTAGTGGTATAAGGTGCCTCCATTAGACCCCTTCTATACTGGCAGGGACAAAGATTTATTTTGACTGCACAACACAGTCCAGGTGTGAGTCTGACTTATCCACAGGGCCTCAATTAGTACCATTATTTGAGCTCCTACAGAGTTGAGACCACCCAAACGGATTTCCCACATAACACTCATCAGATCAAGCAACCCACCTTATAATTTTTTAATGTTTACTTCTGAGAGAGAGAGAGACAGAGAAAGCAGGAGAGGGGCAGAGAAAGAGGGAGACACAGAATCTGAAGCAGGGTCTGGGCTCTGAGCTGTCAGCACACAGCCCAATGCAAGGCTCAAACTCATGAACTGCAAGATCATGACCTGAGCTGAAGTCGGACACTTAACCAACTGAACCACCCAGGGACCCCCAAGAAATCCACTTAATAAAAACTGCCATGGTCCAGTGGGCAAATGTGGGATCCACTGGATTTATAACACATCACCCACAGGCTACAGGCCTAAGACACTGATATAAATGCTGAGTGGACCAGGGGATTGAGGGAATCTTAGATCCTAGGGTCTAAGAAGAGAATGTTCAGTGGACCCATATTTTATGCCATAGGACATGGGTAAGTCTGTGGATATCAGCAGAAAATTCTAGTACATTCCCGAAAGCCTTGCCAGTATAGTTCAGACAGATATAACAAGGACGATTTCATGCCCAGAGATCAAGCAGAGGTCGTGGGAAACTGTAAAGGATGCGGGGACAAACCACGACTCCCCCAGTGTCATGGCGTTTGTGACTTCCTGAGATGGAGGGAAGCAGTGGGGAGAGCCAGACCCAGAACAACCCCTAGCAAGCTCTTTGACCTTTGAAAAATGAGTTTAAATCCCAGTTGGAATTAATACATTTTAATTACTTGTCACTCTTTAAATCAGAAGAAATCAGATTGCTTTTCAGTGGTGAGATTAAGAGGCATTTACCCTGCACAGAAATGGGGACATCAGAGCTAAATTGAGCTCAGTAACAGAATGGGTAAAGTTGTACTTCTGCATCGCCGAGCTGTGGCCATTTCAAAACACTACACATGCAATCTTACATGTGGGTGTGCTGACAAGCAGCTTTTAGAATTTCCTGGGATCCAACTCAGGATTATCCATCATGATCCCATTCTCATCCCTAGGAGAGGAAGAATTTAAGCCAGAAGGAGGAGATAAATTCATCTCATTTTAAAAATATGAATCAGGTTTTGTTTGTTTGTTTGTTTTATGCCACCACCCAAATGCCATTTAATGATTCACTTACAGGTTCAGACACCTTTACAAAACACTCTTGGGGCGCCTAGGTGGCTCAGTCGGTGAAGTGTCCGGCTTTGGCTCAGGTCATGTTCTCACAGATAGTGAGTTTGAGTCCTGCATCGGGCTCTGTGCTATCAGTACAGAGGCTGCTTCAGATCCTGTACTCCCCTCTATCTCTGCCCTTTCCTCCCTCTCTCTCTCTCTCTCTCTCTCTCTCTCTCAGAAATAAACATTAAAGAAAATTCTCCAAAACTCATCTTCATTTATGACTAGTGGAAAGGTAACATGTTTAGCCACTCTGGACCATGGTTTGGCAGTTTCCCCATAAGGTAAACACAGAATTACCGTATAATCCAGCAATCCCACTCCTAGCTATAGTGAAAAGGATTAAAACCAGGTGTCCAAACAAATGCTTGTACACGGATGCTGTAACACCACCACTCACTATAGCTTAAAGCTGGAAACAACCCAAATGTCCATCAACAGAAGAATGGGTAAATCAAACGTGGTAAATCCATACAGCGGAATATCATTCGGCCACAAAAAAAGACTAAAGTAACAAAATAAATGCTACATCATAGATGAAGCTTGAAAACATGCTAAGTGAAAAACAATAGACACAAAAGGGCACATATTGTATGATTTCATTTATTTGAAATATCTACAAGAGACGAGTCTATAGAGAAAGGAAGCAGATTTGTGGTCCCCAGGAATTGTGGGGCGGGAGGAATAAGGGGCGATTCCTGACGGGTATGGGGTTTCTTTTGGGGGAATGAGAATATTCTGGAATGAGATAGTGGTGATGCTCATACAACATCGTGGATGCACTTTATGCCCCTGAATTGTACACTCCAAAATGATTTAAATCATAAATTTTGTTACGTGAATTTTACCACATGCAAAAAACAAAAACAAAAACAAAAAATCTCCAAGGCTCAATACGTACTTGTCTTGTTTCCCCAAAACCATTTTAGGTCTCAAGGAAAGTTTTCTGCAGCGCTAACCGAAATGGGTCACCAGTTTTTCCTTGTGGGAGGCAACTCAAGACTCTGACTGCACCAAGTAAAGTCGGTCAGCTGTTTTACAAGGAAAACCCCTGGCATGAAACCCTGGACTCTCTAAAGAATTGCCAGCTAAGCCTTTTCCCTGGGGTAAATTCAGGGAGAAGCGCTATGAGTCTGAGCTTGCCAGGTTCCTGTGGGCCACACCCAGCAGTTAATAAGTTGTTTGGAACTCTACATGCCCCGTCGTAATAACTAGTTCTTTTCCCAGTTTGTAGGTTCCCATAATCATGTGGCCACTCGAACGAGAACAGCGAAAACCACTAACAATTTGGAGACGAGACAGAGTCCAGAAAAGGAAGAAAAGTCATGAAGATATAAATTTAGCTTGAGGTGTTCCGCGAACACAAGGCAGAGGCCTAGAATTAGGGCTTGTTCTAAATTTCAAAATTGACAAAATAGTGGCTTCTCTGAAAGCAGAGGCATTTGGGTAGGGACGTCTCTCAAGCAGGCCTCTGTGAGAGTGCAAGGGAATCGATTAAAGAATGCAAAACTGCTGGAATCCAAAACAAGAGATGTCGGTCCATCTGGTGACAACTTGTCGGGACAGTTTGCCAAACAGAAACCTACAAAAACCGACCCGTGGGTAGCAAAGGAAACTGTAGCTTCCTCTCCCCTGAAATGATGGTTAAGAGCCCTGGTTTTTAAGTTAGAACCTGGCCAGCTGACAGCAGGAAAAACTTAAGTATTGGAGAGGTGGGCAGGAGGCAGATAATGTAAACCTTGAAGTCTTGGATTTCTTCTAAGCCCGATTAAAAGACATTGCAGGGTTTTAAGCAGAAAAACTGACTTCATATAATTTATGTGAATAAAAGTTTACATTCTGGTTGTGAGATGGAGAATTCATGGACTGCAGGAACCGGAGAGCAGAGGCCACAACAGTTGCTAAGATAGAAGCTCAGATGCTGATGACCTTGACCAAGAGAGTAACAGTGGAGATCTAGATAGGCAGGTAGATTCAGAATGTATATAGTAGTCACATCTATAAAACATGTTGATAGAACAGAATGTGAAAGGGGAACAGAAAGAGAGGAGTCGAGATTGACTTCTACATCAAGAGGAAGACTATAGCACCCGGACATTTTGCTGCACAAGGCAAAGCCAGTGTCCGCCCTATAGGAAATCTGGTCTGCATTCACCCCTTCATTCTTACAGGGTTGTGCTAGCCAGCCAAACTGAGTCAATGCTATATATATATTTTTTTTAATCTTTGCTAATGTGAAAAACCAAAATGGTATCTTATTATTATATTTTTTAAATTAATAATCAGGCAAAGCATTTGTCCATATAATTGTTGGCCATTTGTGCCCCTTCTATTTATTTGTGAATTGTCTGTTCTATCTTTTCATACCGGTGCATGAGATCTGACCACCAATCCCTTCGAAGCCCTTTGTCTCCCTTAGATTTCCTAACATTGCTCTCCTCTTACCCCCCTGACAATTCCGGCTCTGTTGCCTCTATTTCCTCAATATTCTGCCCAGCCCCACTCCCACCTTGCCAAGCAAGCTCCTGTTCTCAGCCGTCTTCTCTTCTTTCTATAGGTGTTCCTGGGTGACCTCTTCTTTTACATAATTCAGCTATTTCCTTCACATTAATCTAAATTCTAAAATCTCTATATCTAACCATGACCTCTTTCCAGATATTCAAGCCAATGGTCCCCACTGTCTCCTCTGCATTTACATCTCTGTGTCCAGCAGACATAAAACATTAAAACATGTCTAACATTGAATCACAGCCACTCATTTCCTCCAGGCGACTTCTTAGTTCCAATTCCTATTCACAGTACCAAGCCCACCTGAATTTCTCAGACTATCACGTCCTTCGGTCCTTTATTCATTTTTTTCAACAAATATTTATAGAGCATCTGCTATTTGCCAGGCACTGTGCTGGGCTCATCTCTTTCCTCGTATTAACTCTAGTGTAAAATCTTGTGAATTTTCTTTTTGTGATAACCTCTCAAAGTTATTACCTCCTTTCTCCTGATTGTTCCTGTTGCCACCATCATGATGCCTAGTCTCCCCAGCAGGTGTTTTACATCTCATCCGTAGCATCACCGCATTCCTCACTCCTCTCATCTGAGCAAGATGAATCACCCTAAAACATAGCTCTGATCATCTTACTTCCTCCCTTAAAAACCATCTTCAGTAGCACAATTACAAGTAAAGAAAAACTACCAACTCTTCAACCAACATTGATGACCCTCAAACCATTATCTGTCACTATTCCCTGCTCTCCATCCAACTCTCTATGAAAGAACTTGCATATTTGGCTTTCCTCCAGCTTTTTGTGTCTTATTACTTTGTTGAATATATTCTTTGTATTAAAATATAATTTATAGACATTAAAAATTAAAAGAGCTTACTCATACAGTTTTGGCAAACGCATACAATCATGAGACCCAGACTGTCCAAATCAAGATATAGAATACTTACAGTACCCAAAAAGTTTCCTCATGCTTCTTTCCAATCAACTCCAACCCCAGCCATAGGCAAATGCTGTTCTGATTTCTATCAACATAAATTAGTTTTGCCTTTTCTTGAATTCTCTGTAAATAGAATCATATATAATACACTTTTTTGGTCTCATTTCTTTAGTTAAACATATGTTTATAGAATTTGTTCGTGTTTTTTCATGTGTCAATGGCCCATTCCTTTTTTATTGCCGACTAGATGCTGTGAAGTGAATATACCACAATTTGTTTATTCAGTTTCCTGTTGATAAACATTTGGACAGTTTCCACTTTGAGACTATTATGAATAAAGTTGCTATGGACATTTACATACAAGTCTCTTTGTGGAAACATGTTTTCATTTCTTTTGGATAAAAACTCAGGAATAGAATTTTGGGGTTCTATGATATGTATATGTTTAACTTCGTAAGAGATTGCTATACAGTGTTCCCAAATGATTTTGTCACTCTACCCTCCTACCAACAATATACGAGAGTTCTATTTTCTCCATATTGTCTCATATTTGCTATTGTAAGTCTTTTTAATTTCAACCATTTTAATTGGTAACCCAGTGTGACTTAATGTGCATTTCCCTGATGACTAATGATGTTTACCATCTTTCGTGTGCTTATTATCAATTTTTATATCTTATTTTGTGAAATACCCTTCAATGATATTTTTTCCAATTTCTTTTGGGTTTATGTCTTTTTATTATTGATTTGTAGTGGCTCTTTATACATTCTAGATACAAATATTTATCAAATATATGGATTACAAATGTTTTCTCTTAATCTGCATTTTACCTTTACAGCTTTTTAGCACACCTTATGATTAGCAGAAATTTTCCATTAGACAAAGTCCAATTTGTCATATTTTTTCTTTGAATGGTAGTGCTTTCTGGAATCTCTCTATGAAATCTTTGCCTGCTTAAGTAGGTATAAATTCTGATGCTTTTAATAGAAATTAACAGGCTGATTCTAAAAGTTATATGAAAGTAGAAAGGATTTAGAATATCAAAAAATTATCTTAAAAAGGAAAAGCAAAATTAGAGGACAAAAACTACCTAATTCCACAATTTTCTACTGAACAACAGTCATCAAGACAGCAAAATGGTGTTTGTGTAGGATTGACCAGTAGATCTGTGGAAGAGAATGAGAGCGTGAAGTAGACCCACATGTACAAGGTCAGTTGATTTTTGATGAGGGAGCCAAGACAATTTAAAGGATATGAGAAAGTCTATTCAACAAGTGTTCTAAATAACTAGATAAATATGTGGGGAAAAAACACACATACTACACACAAAAAATTATTTGTGATGGACCATATAGCTTAAGATGAAAACTGAAACTATAAAGCTAGGGAAAAAAATAACTTATTATTTGCACCTGAAGTTATCTCCTCCCTATCATTTCCTTTTGAGAGATGACCCATAGTTCAAGGCTGAGCTCAGATCTAACCTTCCCCATGAAGGTTTTTATTATAACCCCTATGGAGGGGCGCCTGGGTGGTTCAGTCAGTTAAGTGGCCAACTCTTGATTTTGGCTTGAGTCATAATCACACAGTTCGTGGGTGCAGAGCCCCGCATCAGGCTCTGCTCTGTCAGTGCGGATCCTGCTTGAGATTCTTCCTCTCTCTCTCTGCCCCTCCTCGCTTGTGCTCTTCCTGTCTTTTAAACTCAATAAATAAAAAAAAACTGTAAAAAAATTACCATCTTTATAGAAAGAAATACTACTTTACCTAAGTCTTACAGCACTCTCCTTATACCACGTTAAACATTGTATTATGGTCACGTGTGTACATGTGTGTACCTGCGTACACATCATAACCATCCTTCTAAATGAGGTATTCCTTGACCAAATCTTGTTCTTCACTGAATCCCCTGTACCATGCAGCAGAGTATTCACCCAGAGTAAAATATCAGTAAATAATTGATCTCAAAAATGTAATTCCATACCAAAATACCAAAGAAAAAAGAAGGAAAGAAAGGAAGAAAAAGGATCTGCTGCTTGCCTGTAGGATAGGAAAGGGGCAATTGGATAGAGGTAATAATAGATCGAATGCAAATGAGTTTTAATAAATGTATCAATATACATTTATTCAACTAGTAATAAGTCCCCAGTAAAGACATAGCTGCAAAATTCAACAAGACTTTTGCATGAGCAACTACAAAGCCTTTACCGAAAAATATGTGCGGTGCTTGACTGGCTCAGTCGGTAATGCACTTGATCTTCAAGCGATGAGTTCAAGCCCTGCACTGGCTATGGAGCTTACTTTAAAAAAAGCTTTACAAGATTTTCTTTTGATACAAACTAAGAACTTTCATAAGAAACATCTGGAGAAATCAATTGGCAATAAGTGTGATCTTCCCCTAAATGATTTCCTATATACTGCTATTTATAGAAAAGTCTAGGAGCACAATATTCTAAATAATTTCATTATCACTGCCATTGTTGAATATTTTGCTCTGAAAAATTACTTATATATTTATATAACTTCTGGTTTCATTAAAATATATAGTTGTTTGTATTATTTATTAAATGCATATATATATTTATATACATATATATATTTAGTAACCCTTCTTGCATTTTCTGAACAAAATTCAGTCAAGAGTGGGTTCAGCTTCCTGTATCAGCCTCACTTCAGAAAAGGCAAAAGAGCGGCTCTGAACAGCATGACAGAACAGGGAGAAATGATAAGGGATTTAAAACACTCAGTTTTTTAATTTCAGCTGAACGATAATGAAGCCCATTAAAATCTCAACATATTTTTGAGACTCAATTAATATCTGTCTCAATATGGTCTCTGAAATCATACCTCTGTTTCAAAGACCAGCGATCATTCCAATTATATCAGTATCAAAGAATTATCTTTCTTTTTATATAAAGGTATATTTGTGTTTGTAGGTAAAACATTTTTAAATAGCTAAGAAAAAATAATCTAATAATGGCTGCAGCTTTAGTGCCGTGGTGCATTTATTTTAAAATACGCATGGTCCATAACATCCTGAGAAGAGTGGATTACCGTCCCATTATTATTACCATCACTGCTGCTGATAAGATTATGTAGAAACATTGGAATAGAGGGCAAGTCCATCATTAATACCCCTGCTGTGATTTTGCAGCCCTCGGCCACCTTCCAGGTCACTCTCTCCTCCTCCCCCAGGTGTGGTTTCCCCTTGATTCCCAGCACATCCCTGGCAGCGGGGGAGGGAGGCTGAGAAACTACAATAATCAGGGGCCAGTCTGAGTAACCCAAAGCTGCCCTGTTTGTCCTTTTCACAAGAAGCCTTTAAATACTCGAAGCTTTTGGCGGCCTGGGTGGCTCAGTCGGTTGAGCATCTGACTTCGGCTCAGGTCATGATCTCTCTGTTTGTGGGTTCGAGCTGTGTTGACAGCTCAGAGCCTGGAGCCTGCCTCGGATTCTGTGTCTTGCTCTCTCTGCCCATCTCTGGCTCGTACTCTGTCTCTTTCTCTTTCTTTCAAAAATAAATAAACATTAAAAATAAACAAATATTTGAAGATTTTCTTTCTCTCTTTAGACTTGATTTTTTGAGGACAAAGTTCCCAGTTCTTTTATCAGACAAGTTTTCTAGAAATAATACCTTTTGGCTTCCAATTTCACACAATGTAATTTAACTTTTAAAGCAAAATCTACCCTGCCTTTTATATACTTTCCATGTTACACATTCATGTGTATTCTTTCTATAAAAATTAGTATAATTTACATAGTTATTATTTCAGAAACCAAAGAGATGGAGTGTTCCCCTTCAAAAACTCTTCATTCCCCGCATACGGGTCTGTGCTGACAGCTAGCTCAGAGCCTGAAGCCTGTTTCAGATTCTGTATCTACCTCTCTCTCTCTGACCCTCTCCTGCTCATGCTATCTCTCTGTCTCTCTCTTTCAGAAATACATAAAACATTTAAAAAATTCAAAAACTCTTCATTTATTCTTGATATTTTTGATGTAAGGTTTTCCTTTATGTTTTGGTTTAGTCCCAGTAAATAATGAAGAAAAACTTAATTGTATTTATATAAGGGAAAATTCAGAAAAATTAGGATATAAAATACTTCCAAAATGGAGTGCTTGGGTGGCTCAGTTGGTTAAGCATCCGACTTTGGCTCAGGTCCTGATCTCACGGTTATGAGTTCAAGCCCCACACTGGGCTCTCTGCTGTCAGCATACAGCCTGCTTCTGATCGTCTATCTACCTCTCTCTCTGTGCCTCCCTGCTGTCTGTCTCTCTCAAAAATAAATAAACATTTTTAAAAATGAGAAAGAAAACACTACCAAGAGCATCACTTTATAAATAAATAATGTAATGGATTACCATATAATAAATTACCATGTAATTCCTTTTTATATATAAATATATCCTGATTGTGTTATCTGAGATACTTCCACCATTTAAACTTTTTTTTTAAGTTTATTTATCTTGAGAGAGTGAAAGAGGGAGATCAGGGGAAGGGTAGAGAGAGAGAGAGAGAGAGAGAGAGAATCCTAAGCGGGCTCTAAGCAGCTGTCAGCACAGAGCCTGATGTGGAGCTTGAACTCACAAACTATGAGATCATAACCTGAGACAAATAAGAACCAGTCACTTGACTGACTGAGCCACCGAGTGTCCCATATTTATACTTTTTCAAAAATTGATATATATTGACATGTAATATTTTATTAGCTTCATGCATACAATATAACTTGATATTTCTATATATTGTGAAATGAAAACCATAACAACTCTAGTTAATATCCATCACCCCACAGTTACAATTCTTTTTCTTATCATGAGAACTTTTAAGATCTACTGTCATAGCAACTTTCAGCATCCAATACAGTTAACTGTAGTGGCCATGCTGTGCTGCACATTACATCCCCAGGACTTACTTATTTTCTAACTGAAAGATTGTACCTTTTGACCCCTCCACCCATTTTACTCAACTCTCACCCCCAACCCCCTGAGTTTGGCAACTGCGAATCTGTTCTCTGTACCTGTGAGTTTGGGGTTCTTTTGGATTTGTTTTTGCTGGTTAGATATCACATATAAGTGAGATCATATGGTATTTGTCTTTTGCAATTTATACTTTTATTATAAAAAGTAAACTATGCTTTGTACTACTGTTAAAAAATCATTTTTTCTGAAACAAGAGTAATTCTGAGTTTTGAATAGAACATCTTTGCAGATATAATTCTGTGCCTTTAAGTATTTATTTGTTCAAAGCAACTTTCAATGTTTGAAGATGTGTACTCTGAATGTATATACATATTCTCTCCATGGAATTAAATTTATCTTCCATATCGTTTAATGTCTGCTGTGGCAGGTGACCGTCGAAGTTTGGGGACAGAATGGGGTGGAGGGATGGAGGCATACGTGAAAATTGTGTAAGTATTTCTTAATAACATGAATATGGAAAAAGGTTTAGAAATTTTTCCTGTGAAGGCATAAGCCTGGATGTGATATCAGTTTCAATGCTTATTTAAATATTTTATACATTTCACATCAGGAGTCACAACAGAGTATGTTTTTAAAAGGTCACTCAGAGCATGAAGTCACATGGCTGATATAGCTAACAATTTTATTATTAGTCTCATTGCTCATATGCATAATGCCCAATTATTGTTTTCCCTTAATGACAAAGGAAAAAAATCTCCTAGGAGCAGAATGAATCAGGCTAAAATTGGGAACCAGATGATTTACCTACCTATTCCTAATTCAACATTCAGTTCATCATTTCATTTAAGCTATAATGAGAATCTTAGTCTGGGCTGAACATGTCACAGGACCAGATACTAGATATGCATTCAATCATGAGACTATTTTTTTAGTCTATTTAATATATCTCCACCCAAATTTAATGCTACAGTTCCCAGGAACTCAGCATCTCCTATTTCTGTGTGCTGAAAATATCTTTGACCTAATCTTGTATTTTTGCCTGAGTCAGATAATTTATTCCTAAGCATGGCATCCTTCCCTCAAGTTTCAAAGGAAAACATTTTGGAAAATAAGGGTAGCAAAAAAGGAGAAAAAAAAATCCCACATGTCTACAAATAAGTCAAGGCTATGACTCTCCCGACTAGTTACCTGTTGGGGCATGTTAGGATCTTAGTTTTATAACTCATTGTGTAATTAGCCATGTTTGGTGCCTTTCAGCACCGTGTCAGACTCTATGTCATAACGAGGATAGTTTAAAATTTATTAAAGTTTGCTTTAGAAAACAGTGTACCTTATAAGTAAAAGAGAATGGTTTTATACAATTTTAATGAGAGCCAGAAATGGAAAGGGCACTCTGTGAGGCCAACGGTAACCAAAAACATGGCCTTTTTTTTTTTTTCCCAAGGAAGTTACAGTGCACTGGAGGAATGGGGTTGAATATAAATCATTATGATACAAAGCATGGTCTAGTGGCAAACACAATGTCTAAAGAGTGATTAATTTTGACAGGGGTGGGGAGCGAGGAAAGCTTCCCAGAAGGAAGTAACATTGAATTTGGCCTCGGAGGATCAATTAAGCAGAGAGAAGGGAAAAACCCCCGAGGACTGGGATTGGTAATTTCCACAGAGATGCAGAGTCAGGAAAAAAAAGTGAGGCATGTTGAGGGAGCAAAAGTGTGTATTTTGGGTAAAAGGCACAGAGACTCTGAGAATGAGGATGCTTGAGAGGAAGGGTTGAAGGGCCTTGAGGAATTGGGGTGGAGAGAGGAATGTGAACACCAATTTATAATCTATACTCTAAGCAGGAAAATGGCACAATCAATTTGGGGTAAGGCAAAGACAGTTCTGGTGACAGTGTTTACAAGCAGTTAGAATGAAGACAGACCGGAAGTAGACAAGCCAGTGAGAAGTCAGTTGCGCTTGTTTGGTAAAAAGAAAAGCAGGTAAAGTGGGTTTGAACCGAGAAAGCTACAATGAGAACAGAAGGGGGTAGATGATTTAAGAGACTATGGGGCGCCTGGGTGGCTTAGTCGGTTAAGCGTCCGACTTTCGCTTAGCTCATGATCTCGCGGTTCGTGGGTTCGAGCCCCGCGTCGGGCTCTGTGCTGACTGCCAGCTCAGAGCCTGGAGCCTATTATAGAGTCTGTGACTCCCTCTCTCTCTGACCCTCCCCTGCTCACACTGTCTCTCTCTCCTAGAAATAAATTTTAAAAAATATATTAAAAAAAAAAAAGAGAGACTATGAAATTGTTACCAATAGGATTTGGTGACAGATGTTATAGGGCAAGGGGGAGGAGGACTCAAAGATCATTCCCAGGGGTCCTTACCCCCACTGATTGGATGGACAAAGATCAGATGCATTCATACTTTTGTGACTTTGTACAGTCCTTCCTGAACTATTCATTCCTCGTGTACTCCCTGTAGCTAGTCCAGCTTGTTTCAAAGCTTAGGTCATATCCCACTGCCTGTCCCCAGATTTCCTGTCCTATCCTCCACCCACACCCAGAATCTATCACTTCTTTGCTTGCACAAAATATTATCTTTATTTCTGCTTTTTGTCCTAAGTGCTTACTTACATGTTTGCTTCCCCGCAGTATGTAAGTGCTTCGAGAAATTGTGTTCTACTTGTCTCTGTATTTTTCATAATATCCAATACGGTGGTGTTCAACAAATGCCTCTATGCCTATTTCCATGTGTGACATTTCTGGATATTGCCCAGGATTAAGGTGGTCCAAAGTGAGATGATATTGAGCGATCGTTCTCAAAGCGCCATACATGCGTTACTGGGAAAACATGGAAAATAATTTTGAGTATGTCAAGATTTTTAATGGTTTCTATTTCATATTCATGAAATGGAATAATACACAGAAATAAAAATAAACTAGTGAGACATGTAAACTATGTAAATTAATCTCAAAAATATTATGTTGAAGAAAGAAGCCAAGCATGAAAGGATATATATTATGTGATTTCATTTTTATGAAATCCATGAACAGTAGAAGTTCATCTATGTTGATGGAAATCAGAACAGTGGTTTCCAGAAGCAAGATTCAACTAGAAGGGTGTGCAACTTTGAGGGTCATGGAAATATTTTATACATTTTGTTAACATTTATTCACTTTTGGGAGATAGAGACAGAGCACACAAGCAGGGGAGGGGCAGAGAGAAAGGGAGACACAGAATCTGAAGCAGGTTTTAGGCTCTGAGCTGTCAGCGCAGAGCTCGATGCAGGGCTTGAACTCACAAACTGCAAGACCATGAGGTGAGCTGAAGTCGGACACTCAACCTACTGAGCCACCCAGGTACCCCAGAAATACTTTATAATTTTGATTAGGTTATTGATTTTACAGGTTTATATAGGTTTTCAAAAATCATTGTATTGTACCCTTTTGATTGGTGTGTTTCACTCCAAATAAACTTTATCTCAGTTAAGGGAAAACAGTGCAGGAAAATTTGAATATCATCTTAGTTTAGTTGATACCGAGGAATTTTTCTTATCAGTTTTATTACAGTATGATGATAGCATTATGTAAGAACATCTTCATAATACTTAGAGATATATACCAAAGTATATATGTGTGAAATGATATGATGTCTAAACTGCTTTAAAATAATTCATCAAATGTGAAAATGACCCAAAAGGAGATATTTAAAGCAAACGTGTCAAAATATTGATGTATAGAATCTGGGCAAGGGGTATGTAGGGTTTCATTTTACCATGCTCTCTAATGATGTATATATTTAAAATTTCAAAATAAAAATAGATGTTATGAGAACACTTTACCAAAAATCAAACTACCACATGCATAGTATCAAACCCTATAGTCAAGCCGACAGTAAACTCTGTTGCCTCTAACGTGAAAATGCATCCAGATTTTTCTTACCAAGCCCACCCCCACACTGTTACTTCCCTGAGGTAAGCAACTTCCCTCTCTCAGATGAACTATTTCAGTAGCCTGTTGGCCATTCCCCCTATGTCCACAGTGACCCCGTGGAGTTTACATTCTTCACTAAATTCAGAACCATGTTTTTTAAATACACAAGATAGGTCATGTTATTCTACTGCTCAAAATCCTCTGAGTTCCCATCGCTTGCAAAGTAAACTTCAAATTCTTTACCTTGGCTTTTGAGGACTGAAATGAACTTGTTTTCCGCTTCCTCTCTGAACTTACCTCCCACATTCTCCCCTTTCACTCACTTTGCTCTCTGCTCCCGTCACACTGGCTTCCCTGTATCTTAAAAAAAAAAAAAAAGAGTAAGCCTACTTCAAGGTCTTTGAACTTGTTTTTCTCTTTGCCTAGAAACTCTTCCCCCAGGCAGCCACACATCTCACTTCCTCACTCTCTGATCAAATGTCACATGATCAGAGAGGCTTTCTTTGACCATTCCATATGAAAGACACCATCCCACCTATACTATGCACCCTGCATTCCCCTTTACTTACATTATTTTTCTTCCAATCCTTTATCAGTATCTGACATGTTATACACTTTTTTTGTCTGTCCTCTCTGACTAGAATGCAAGCTCCCTTGGGGGCAATTTTGTTCACTGGGGAAATCTCTAGCACCTAGGATAGTGCTTGGCACACAGCAGGCACACAATACATATTCATTGTTGAGAGAAGAATCAAATGGTTCATAGTGCCAACTTTGACTCTTGAATTTCTAAATTCAGCTTAGAACTCTGAACAAAAGGAAGTTTATATTCCTCTCCCTAAAGCAATGTTACCCGCTCACCCCCCACCCTCTCCAGGGCAGGAAGGAGAAGCCATGGCTCTTTTATTCACCTATTACCTGGCAACAAGATTAGCAGAATAGGCAAGATCTCAAACTAAAGTAAAGCAAGTCTCACAGGACTTTCCATTGGGCCCAGCCATCCTCCAGGCATAATTCACTCCTCTCCATCAAAGGGTGGGTGGTGGTGGAGGAAAACACCCATGTGATCTTCCTAATACCCACAAAGGCCAAATTCCCACTTGTGAGCCAAGGGAATAATACTGGGAATGAAACCAAATATTTCCCACTACAATGAAGATTATGATGATGACTATAATAAAGAAGATAAAGGGGCACCTGGGTGGCTCAGTCGGTTAAGCATCTGACTTCAGCTCAGGTCATGATCTCATGGTTCGTGGGTTCAAGCCCTGTGTCGGGCTCTGTGATGACAGCTCAGAGCCTGGAGCCTGCTTCAGATTCTGTGTCCCCCTTTCTCTCTGTGCCTTTCCTTGTTCGTGTTCTGTCTCTCTCTCAAAAATAAATAAACATTAAAAAAGATTTTTAAAGAAGATAAAGATGGGCCTTTTTCCAATCACAATTCCCTTCTAGGCCTATCAGAAATAAATCAGAGCACAGAAGATGGGCAGAGAACACTATTTTTTGCTTCTCCACTCACCAGGATTTCCATCATGATTACTGTAACTGGAAGGACTCTACCCACCCACCCACAGATATGTACACAAATACAACTGGGTGTATTGTGTTGAAGTAGATGATGATCCTTCCCAAGAAGGATATGGCTATATGTTAGGTAAGACAGTAATGATTAGAATCTGTGGCAGCAAGTATACACTTGAGAACTTTCTAGAACCAAGCCAGATTAGCCTTACAATTTACCAACTGTATCACCCTACACTTGACTTAATCTCTCTGTGACTCTGTATTTTACCCTTAGAATACATAAATAATAATACCTCCTGGATAGAGTTGTTCGGAAGAATATATTAATATATTTAAAAACACCTAGAAAAGTACCTGACACACATAAGAACTCAATTCATATTAATTATTAATGTTTTGTTTTCCATAATCAACATTAAAATCATCTTTCATGAGATTCCAGATGATGTGATTATATATTTTTCCTTACTATGAAGAATGGAATATTTTTTCCTTGGAGAATTGGTAAATAGAAATGTTGCTTCATAATTATTAATACAGGGGCTCTGGTATAACCAATGAAAAGTGGTGATTTTCTTAAAGTCCTCAGTAAAAATGAAATGCATTTAACTGTTTAACCCCTCCTCCTGATCAGTTTTTGCTGTTCAATAAGGAAAGAATGAGGGTGGCACTGTAACATTACAGATTTCACATTGTCTTTTAGTGAAGACATCCAATAAAGCATGTGTGAGGGAGGAGCTGTAAGACAGCTGGAATCTGATGTATAACGTCCATCTGAAACTGAGCTATTTGGCAAAGATAACTTTATTTTGGCAATTCGTGAGAAACAAAGAAGAATGAGTTGTTAGGTGCTAGGATACCACTCAGTAGCTCTAAAATTCTAGCATAGGATCCATTCAACATACTCTGTTAATGATTTGGATAGAGACTGAGGTGGCATGCATAGCTAATCTGCCAGGATCAAAGAGAATGGCAAGATAATGAAGAGCATTGATGGTCAACTGGGGAATTAAAAAGAGCAAGGCAGGCTGAAATGCTGGACTAAAACAAACTAGCTATAATACAAGATAAATGTTGAATGATATTTATGAAAGTGTAGAATGATGTAAAGAGCAAAAGTTCCATACAATAGTTAATCATTCATCCAAGTCCTTTGAGAGAAGATACAGATACATTCCTCACAATATGTATTCAGTCTAATTGAGGATAGAGAACCATAAAAAGCAAAGTGCAGTGATGGGCATATTCATACAAGTACAGACAAGTAACATCAAACTCACTGAATGGAGAGTGAAGGGATAAAGGCCAGTGAAATAAGCTCTTGAGCTCAGAAGGGTTTTATTCCACCCAGGGACACAATATAAGAAAGACACACAGATGAAAGCCAGTATGGTGTATGCAGAAAATCTTGAGCACTGAAATGCAGAACAGGAAATGGCAAGAGGTGATGCCAGAGAAGCAGAGTAAGCCATGGAGACACGAAGTTATGCAAAGAAACAGGACTCTATTACATAGGCACGAAGACCTAAAGCAAAGATATAATACTAGGAAGTGGTATGCTCAGACCGCACTTCATGTGACCATGCAGGACGTAATATGGAGGATGAGAAGATGGTCCAAGAGATACAAGGAAAACTACAAGAGTCCTGGGTCATAGAAGCCATAGAAATAGAGAGTTTTAAAAAGAAAGAAGTGATTTAGGGTGTTAAATCCTACCCATAAGAGAAGGACTATAAAATGGCCTTCAAATTTCACAGTCAGCCCACCTATTATTAGACTTAATTAGGAACAATTTCAGTAGAGTGGTTGGGATGGAAGACACATTAAAGTATATTTAAAAAATAATAAATTAAAGATGAGTAAGTATAGTTTGCCCTTTCTTTAAGAAGCTTGGAAATAAAAAGGGGGGAAAAAGGGGAAGGTAGTAGATCCAAGAGAGACTGTGTTTCATGTGTAATGGAAGAGATTTGAAGCAATTTCAAAGCACAGGTGGTGAAGCCAGGGAAAGAGAAGAGAAGAAAAAAATAGAGATAAGGCAAGGTCTAAGGGAGAAAGAAAAGAATGAATTATGTGGGTGCAGAGGTTTGTTTTGATAAAAAGAGGTTCCTCATATCCTGTAAAAGATGGGGCAGGGATAGAGGGAGAATGAAGGTAAGTTGAGGTCAAGTCAATGGCTAGAGCTCTATGGAAACTTAAAGATGACCAATGTTCTCAATGATATATTATTGTTGTGGTGGTAGTTGGTGGTAGTTCTTAAGTCCTACATTTCTTTTTTGTTGTTGTTATTTACACCGTACTAAGAGAGGATTCAGGAGCCCTGACTTGATCATATAACATGTGAAAAAGATCCCAGGACCCAACAAGATGACAGTAGTGTTAGGAAAATAACCAGGATCTCAATATAAATAAAAATCTAGATCACATTCCAATTATTATGTTCAATTTTAGAGGATCATATTAAAGAAAGACATTATGAAATAAAGTCATTTCAGAAAAAGGATATTAAATGACCATAAATAACCCCATAAAAACCTATTAACAAAAAACAGGTAAAAGAGGTTGATATTGACCCTAAGAAAGGAAAATTTAGAGATGAAACTATCATAGAGCAGGGGAAATATATTCGCTCTAAAGGGCTCCATGGAGCAGACCCTAGATGTGACAAAGAGGTAGGTTTTATTTTAAGAGAAGGAAGCACTCCTTAATAAAGCCACATAATTGGTCATTACTGAAAGTGTGTAAGAGGTCAGATGACTAAAAAGCAGGAAGGTTATAGCAGGCCCACTGCATTTGGAAAAATGTAAATATCATCCAATGTTAAGTTTTCATAACTCTGTTTTTAAACAATATTTACCCATTTTGAGAGGTTATGGAATGAGATATGGAGTATATCGTTCTTAGTATCCAATGGGACGCTGAATGCACTGGAATGGGAAAGCAGATAAAACTGGAATGTTTAAGGTTTACACTCCAGCGGTTTGGCACTGAATTTTACATTTGGTTTAAATGCATGAGCCACTAAAAAGGTAATTTACTGCTTCGGAGCAATGAATTCCAGCCTGTAGCAGTGGCGATTGAGGAGGATGAGTGGAAATTTGTTAGGACCTGAAACTTTACAAAATGTAAAAACCAAAACAAAACAAAGCAACCTATTAATAAGACCTGCCCAGTGTTCATGAAAGGAGTGGGGGACGGTGACATATACAGAGATGGAGAAAAAAAAGGGTGAAGAAATAAGCAAATATCTACTCTAGCATCCAAACAACCAAATTTGTTGAAGAGGAAAAGAGAAAGAAATGAAGTGGACAGTATCTGAAAGGATCCAGAGAAAGTGGTCATGAGTACAACAATCTTACGTGAGAGTTGCTGAGCTGCCTGCAGACGTTTTCTATCAACTAAAGAAATGACTGACTGCAACTAACTGAAAACCAGCAAACTTAGCTTGAGTGGGAAGAGGAAATCTATGACATAGATATCGGGGTGTCCTGTGAAGTAGTGCTTCCGGAAGGAACTGGAACCAGGCACTAGGGTAGGTCAAGACTTTGCATTTCTAACAAGTCCCCGGGTGATGCCCATGCTGCTGATCCAAGGACTTCACTTTGAGATCCACTTTGAGATGCAAAGCATCTCCCAGATATTATCTCATTTAATCCTTACCATCACTCTGTGCGGGAGGCCCTATTACCTCCATTTTTCAGGAGAGGAAGCACCCAAACTCTTACAGCTTCTAACCAGTAAAACTAAGACAGAAATTTGACAATTTCTGATATTGTCAAGTTCCATCTGTTCCCCTACCCCTTAGGGTCGTAGCGTTGGTGTAGGGTTAATGACTTGTATCTATCAGAACATGATGAACGCAAATAGTTAAGGGCACACTGCTAATTCCGTATTGTTTAGTAATGATGGCTAATGAAAATGTTGCTACACTCTTTACGAACAAAGGCTGTTATATTTTTATACTGCCAAAAGTATCACTCAAAACTATTTGCTTATGTTTAATGCGCTTTTATAACAGAATGCAAATGCTCCATGCTTAAAGACAACATTGAAACAGCTGCCTTAATAGACTAATTAAATTTTCTGTAGTTATACTGGCTTTTTTTTCCCCAGCTGCTTCTTCCCACACCTTGTACTAGCAGCCATATTATGCTGAAACATTAAGGTTGCCCTCAATGAAAATAAGTTTCCGTGTGTAATTTCCCTTTGCAAAACCAACCCTTTTATTCTGCCCCTTCATAATTTTCAGCAAACTATTACTCAAAATTGGTCAGGATATTCAGGCTATTTTTCCAGACTACTTATTTTCTAATTTAGGATCAGCCCTGATTTTTAGTATCTTGGTATAAGGCGATGCTACATATCTGCATTGTTTCACCACACAGTTTAAAAATAGCAAACATCATGGTTCTGAAAGTGTGTAAATTGTTTTTGAAAGGATGGAGATGGGTAAGACGAAGGGCTAACAGAGGGGTCTTTGGACTTAAATTTCTAGAGTGTTAGGTTTCAGCTTCAATTTGATTTAATTTAAAAATAATTTGGGGGACCTGGGTGGCTCAGTCGGTTAAACCTCTGACTTCCATTCAGGCCATGATCTAACAGTTTGTGGATTTGAGCTCCGGATCAGGCTCTGTGCTAACAGTTCAGAGCCTGGAGCCTATTTCAGATTCTATGTCTCTCTTGCTCTCTGCCCCTCCCCCACTCCTGCTCTGTCTCTCTCTCTTTCTCAAAAATAAATAAGCATTAAGGTTTTTAAAATAAATAAACAAAAATAAAAATAATTCAACAAAGGCTATAACTGTATTAACAAAATCTTTCATCTAAGCAAACACAATTTTATAAAGACACATAGAATGTTAAATAATCATAAACAACTAGAGCCAGTAAGTTCCGAAGGAGCTCTGACCTGTAAAAGAAGCCTAATTCTACAAACTTTCATTCAACCAGCATTCATTTGGCGCCTACGTTGTGTGAAGCACTATACTATCTGATTCACTGTACCATCTCAGGCAAGCTTTCTCAAAGGAAGCAGGACCAAGACCCATTTAAGACCGTGGGTAAAAACAGAATACACTGGACTCTGCAGTCTTGACCTTGTATCACTCACGAGATCCGAATTCCCACATGACCCAAAAGGTACAGAAATTCCAAGCTAAAAACTTGATCGAACGCTGGTCTGAGATGTTGTCCTCCCTGGGGCTCAAGGGAGGCAGTTGTGACACTGTCCCCACAGGAGCTGCACAACTTAGGGCACACACAGCACTACCTGTGACAAAACCTGCTCACAGACAAAATCTGCTGCATCAGAAGGGAATCGAATGGAAGAAAACCAGAAGAAACAAACAGCAGAATTGCGCGTAGAGTAGCAAACAACGAATGGAGAGAACAATGCAGCTTTCACAGTGAGGGTTTAAATATTCAGGGAGATAAAGAAACGCACATAAAATAAGGTGAAAAAAATAATTTTTGTAAAAGGATAGGCAGCTTTCTAAAAAACTCAGATAGAAAGTCTAAAAATAAAAATTAGACAAGGCACAGCTAAGAAGAGAATACGTGAAAATAGATCTGCAAAAATCACCCAGAATGTAGGTGAAATATTTCCCTGAAAAACGAAGTGATGAAGAAATATTATTGAGAAGGTAAAAGACATGAAGTTCTAACAATACTAAATAGTTCCAGAAGGAGGTAAGAGAATGGTGGGAAAGAATATTGTGAGTACTATTAACTTCTGTATATACGTGTGTCCATTCAAAGTGGGTGCCTAATATCACACTAATAAATAAAGGTATATCCCTACGATGGGGCATAATAGTGAAAACACAGAGCAGCAAGGATAAGGAGAGAATCCTCTTTTTGTTCCTAAAAGCTATGAAAGGGAAAAGACATGGATGGCCAACTAAAGAATGACAATCAGGTAGACATCGGTTTTCTCACTGGCAACAGAGTGTCCCTCCATCTAAACCATCATTTAGGAACAAAGGCAAAAATAGAGTTTCTCAAATGCACAAAATACAGACAGCTTGGCTATTCACAGACCCTCATGAAAGAACGACTGAAGAATACACATTGGCAAAAAAGAAAATGAAGTCTATGAACAAAGGGAACAAAGAGTGATCATAAGCAAATAAATCAGTCTGAAGAAAATATGTTAACACTTTATTATGATATTATGTCCATGGTATTTAGTATTATAGCACTTTGAATACCTTTGTGGAATGCAATTACTAGGCTTTTTTCAAAAGCAATAAAAATCACAATAATTAATAATTATAGATGTTTGCCTTGTTCCAGGCACTACTGATTTTTTTTTAATGTTTTATTTATTTCTGAGAGAGAGAGAGAGAGAGAGAGAGACAGCATGAGCAGAGGAGGGTCAGAGAGAGAGGGAGATACAGAATCTGAAACAGGCTCCAAGCTCTGAGCTAGCTGTCAGCACACAGCCCGATGTGGGGCTCAAACCCACGAACCACGAGATCATGACCTGAGCTGAAGTCGGACACTTTACCGACTGAGCCACCCAGGCACCCCACAGGCACTACTGATTTTTTTTTTATGGATTATCTTATTTATGTCTTAAAACAATCTTGCAATATATATCTACTCATTATTCCCATTTTAGAGATGTTGAAACTGAGGCATAGAGTAGTAATTTTTCCAACATCATATAGATAGTAAACAATGGAAAAGGATTTGTGCGACCTAAGGAAACTCATTCAGTGTTACAGGGTGAAAACCCAATTTTCTCATGCATGCAATGATGATACAAATGTTTGCTCTGACCATATTATAAGGTTATGTGAAAATAAAATAATACTAATACATGTCAAAGTGCTTTAAAAATTGTCAAGTATTCTACACTTTGAAAAGATAATAAAAATAAAACAATCTATGTGCCAAATTTTAAAAAGGGAATTTGGCCACATAGCTAATGGATGATAGTCATTCATATATTCAAAAAATATTTCAATATGGCTTCACTAAGTAACTATAATTTGCAAATTATATACAAAATAGCAGGTTTCACATTTATTTATTTGTTTGTTTGCTTATGTTTAATGCATCTTATCTCTAACCTAAAAAAGATTTCGAGGCAACTAACAAGGGTATACCAAAAAAAAAATTATATAAGTATGTATAACAAAAAAATGTTTAAAGCAATGAAAAACAATGTAAAGGGATTTATCTTGTTTTTTATTTTAAATGTATACCTTAGATTTTATTTCTAAATATACACAGATTTGCAAAAGCAACTTGTTATTAATTTAAAATATAACTCCACCCCACATTTCCTCTATTACCACCCCCACTGCAGCACACACACATAAGACAAATTTAAGCAGCAGGAAAAGTTCATATTGTCTATTCTAAAAAATGAAAATTGCTCATCTTCATACTGCTTTGGCATGGTTCAAGTTAATGATGTGCTAATGTGATATTAAAGTAGTAACTCCTGTGGTTATAACAGCTTAATCGGGCAGCTGACATCACAACAGTATTACTAAAATGTTGAATTTTACTCGATTTCCATAAGTAAATGGAATCTAAAACTCATTGCCTGTTAATCATTGCAGTTTAGTAGATCCCTTATTTATTTTGGATAAGCATTTCATTCTCAAATAAAGAATTAAGTGAGAAAATGAGCCAGAATTCAATAGAGACTTCGGTGAGTGGCCATTTATTTTGGCTCCTATAAGTATAGAATTTTTAAGCCTATAGAAAACGAGAACAGATGTGGTTAGTAACACAATTTACGATTTAAAATTCAGGCTTTTTTTGAAGATTTAGGAATTATCATGAGAATTATTAGTTGAACTTCAAAAAACAATAAATATTAATATCAGAAAACAATGTTTGTGTTATCTTTTGAAACGTGAAGAATATTTACCCATTATGTCTTTGAAAAATCCATTATGTCCTGAATACTTATGAACTGCGTGTCATCAGATGAGTCAGAGAGCTTCTCTGAACCACTTAGAATTGTCAAGCAGAACAATAAGAATGCGTTCCCAAGAAAGAAAAGCTTGTGCATTATTCTGCCTGAATTTTCGCTGGCTCTATGGTTTAATAGAAAGAGGACTAGGGGCACTTGGGTGACTTAGTCAGATAAGTGTCCAACTCCTGACTTCAGCTTGGGTCATGATCTCATGGTTTATGGGATCAAGACCCATGTTTGGCTCTGTGCCAACAGCATACAGCCTGCTCAGGATTCTCTCTCTCCACCCCTCCCTCCAAATAAATAAATAAACATTAAGAAGAAAATAAGTGGACTGAATACAGAACTAAGAAACTGGGCTCACATATTGGCCTTACCACTTAATAGCCAATGTGACTTCACATAAATTCCTTAAACATGACTTACATGTTCACATATATAAAATGACAATAATGACACCTCCTCCAATGGGTTATTTGAAGAAAAAATGAGAACAGAGCCTAGTATACAGTTAATTAAAATCTGATTTAGAATTGAGGATATTCCTCAAAAGCTTTAATTAACCTTATTCACTTTTGGGATGCTATATTGACCTGTATGAAGCTGATGACAACTTTCTGATGGAAATGAAATGACAGGTTAAAAAAAGTGTACTGCCTGCACATTGCTAGTTATGCTGGTCATGCTCTATAGGATCAGATTATATATATATATATACACACACACACACATATATATGAAGTCTTTATGATATATTGATTTAATCTTCAATATAAACAGTTCTGAGCAATAGACTGGGTACTACATTTATTTCATCATTTAAACAAGTGGTGTCAGTCTTTTATTATAAAGACTACGTTTGGACCCATTCTGAGAAATACCCAATAAACAACTGATTTAATAAAAAAAATCCTCTAGTTGATACACTGTACAAACATCAATAGAACAGAAAGTCTTAAATCCAAAGCATCTTGGTAGTCGTCTATTCCTATGCTCTGCTGAGTCGGACGGACATCAACCTCAGGCAACCCTAGGAGGTAGTGAGCAGGAGGTTGAGGAGTTGGCTCCTGCCTCTCTCCTTTAGTTCAGCTCTACTTTCATCACTTGCAAACCCTGATCTTTTGTCTAAGATTTGATTTACACAAAGGGTATAGTTGCTATAAAAACGTTCAAATAACTAATATAGGGACTCTGGGTGACTCAGTCAGTTAAAGATCTGACACTTGATTTCTGCTCAGGTCATGATCTCACGACTGTGGGATTGAGCCCCAAGTTGGCTCTGCACTGACAATACAGACTCTCTGTCTCTCTCACCCTTCTTCCTGTGCTTGCATGTATGCATATGCTTTCTCTCAAAATAAATAAATAAACATTTTTTAAAATAGTTAATCTATTCCACCTCCCTCATTTTGCAGATGAAGAAACTGAAGGTCAGAAAGGTAACACAAATTACTTTAGGTCTCTCAGAAGTCAGGACTAGAAAAAATTGTATCCAGACTCCCAGCCAGGTTATTTTCATCACATTGTTCTCTTGTTAATAAGATTAATCCCTATCATGTTGAATGTTGAATATATTGAATATGATGCTAGTTATTCTATTTGTATTTACTAATGACTCCAATAGAATCTCTAAACTGCTTCCCCAATTGAAAATAAGGTTCACCAGGACTGCATCAAAATAAAAAGCTTCTGCACAGCAAACAACCAACAAAACTAAAAGACAACCTACTGAATAGGAGAAGATTTTTGCAAATGACATCTTTGATAAAGGGTTAGTATCCAAAATATACAAAGAACTGATACAACTCAATATCAAAAAAAAAGAGTAATACAATTAAAAAATGGACAGAAGACATGAACAGACATTCCTCCAAAGAAGACATACAGATGGCCAACAGACACGTGAATGAAAAGATGTTCAACATCATTCATCATCAGAGAAATGCAAATCAAAACCACAATGAGATATCACTTCACACCTGTCAGAACAGGTAAAATAAAAAAACCCAAGAAACAACAAGTGTTGGCAAGGATGTGGGGAAAAAGGGACCCTCATGCACGGCTGTTGGGAATGCTAGCCATTGTGGAAACAGTGTGGACATTCTTCAAAAAATTAAAAATAGAATTGCCATACAATTTAGTAACTCCACTGCTGGATATTTACCTGAAAAATATAAAAATGCCAGTTCAAAAAGATAAATGAACCTGTATGTTTGTTGCAGCATTATCTACAATTGCCAAATTATAGAAGCAACACAAGTGTTCTTTGATAGAGGAATAGATAAATGAGATGTGACATATATACACAGTGGAATATTATTCAGCCATAAAAAAGAATGAAATCTTGCCATTTGCAACAACATGGGTGGCTCTAGACACCCATTACATAATGCTAAGTAAAATAAGTCAGTAAAAGTACAAATACCATATAATTTCATTCATATGTGGAACTTAAGAAACAAAACACATAAACAAAGAGAAAAAGAGATAAATCAAAAACAGACTCTTAACTGTTAAGAACAAACTGATGGTTACTAGAGGGGAGGTGGGTGCGTGGATGGGTGACATAGGTGAGGCGAATTAAGAGTCACTTACCTTGATGAGCACTGAATGATGTACAAAATTGCTGAATCATTATATTGTACACCAGAAACTAATTTGGCAGGGTATGTTAAGTATACTGGAATTAAAAAAAAAAAAACTGTGCAAGAGAATGATATGAAGAAGGTGATCTTTTATGAAAGTGTGTCTGGTGGCCTATTTGAGACAGACAGAAGGTAAGAGAGACCAGAAACAAGGAAATAAAATATTAAATTACTAAAATAGTCTAGGAGTAAGGGGCCCAGGGGCTAAATGAGGATGCTAGCAACATAAATGTAGAAAACCCAGGGAGACATTGTAGAGAAAGGATTTATAAGACTAATAGGCTGATTTGATAAGAGTGTTGGAGGAAGAGAAGAAATCAGATATGCAAGGCTTCATGCTAGGATAATAGCGGTGTAATTTTCTCATCAGTATCTTAAATCCCCACTCCCACCCTCTCCAAGGGCTTTTCCTCTCTGCTTTCAAGCTTGTCCAAGCTTGAATTAGCATAAATGTTTGGAAAAGGTAAAAAACATTTATCCTCAAAGTGTTTTTGAGGTAAACCATTTCTGAAATATGAACCTATTTGCCAGCCAAAACTCAATTTGTATTCAAACTGCGGTTTAAACACTCTGTCCAAACATGACAGATGTTGGAATCAATTGGTTTGCAAGTCTTATTTTTTTTTGTCAGCTTCAATAAACAAAATCTTCTTAAATTATCTTCTGTCAAATACATTTACCAAATCCTTGCAATATGTATAGACCTCTATAAAGCTAATTGAAAAACAAACTCTTGGTCTTTAGGAACTAAAAAGAAAGGTAAATTTTTAAAATGGGAGTGGTGAAGGCTTTGAAAAGTGCAGGAAAGTATACCCCAAAGAAAGGAAAAGAAAAGACAAAACAGCACACACGTGTAAGAATTTTCTCTTGTTTCAACCTCTCTAAAATTATTTCCAAATTTTTGCCTATAGTGTAAGATTTCAGTCCTAAGATCTTATAGGATTTTTTTTATCAGATTCTATTACATAGAAGAGCTTGACATTTTGCTCTAATTCAGTATTAGAATTTATTCAATAAAACTTGACATTTATACACTAATTCAATATTTTATTTATTTGTTTGTTTGCTTGCTTTAGAGAGAGAGAGAGAGCACAAGCAGGGCAGAGGGATAGAGGAAGAGTTAGAGAAAATCTTGAGCAGCCTCCATGCTCAGCACAGAGCCCCAGGTAGGGCTTGATTCCACAACACTGGTATCATGACCTGAGCCAAAATCAAGAGTCAGACACTCAACCAACTGAGCGACCCAGGTGCTCCTCTAATTCAATAATTTGAAACATCGTTTCATTTGTTCATAATATCTTTGATATGCTAAAGTCTGCAAAAGGTAATAATACTGTATAACTGAAAGGATTCTGAAACTGTTCTTATATATTATCGTAAACAATAAATATTTATTGACTCTTGCCTTGATAATGAGATATGACAAAAGGCTAAGTTCAATAAGTATAAGAGGCATTAAGACATAAAATTGAGACTCAAGGCCACCTGGTGGCTCTCTGCCCATTCACTACAAACTAAGGCTTTTAATAATGCATAGTTTATGGGATTGTGGGGACTAAGTGAATAACTGTACGATATCCATGGTATCTAGCATATAGTAAAAAACATCATTAAATACATGTCATATTATTATATTATCACATTCTGTTAATTCATTATCTAGTTATATTAATTTTTATAAATATCTCTTCATGTTTCATCTCTATTGAAATCTTAACATTTTAATAGATATTTAATATGTTTTTCTCACAATAACATTTTAACTTACATTAATTAATATAGCTTGGTCATACATACTGCAAAAACATACCCACCATTTATTTCCTTTCAATGTAAGAATTTTTTCCTTTTGTTTTTTGAGTTAAAAAAATTTTTAATGTTGAGTTTTGAGAGAGAATTAGAGTGGGGGAGGGGCAGAGAGAGAGGGAGACAGAATCTGAAGTAGGTTCTGCACTGTCAGTGCAAAGCCCTATCCAGGGCTTGAACCCACAGAACCATGAGATCATGACCTGAGCCAAAGTGTGATACTCTACTGACCCAGCTGCCCAGGTGCCCTTAAATTTTTTTTTCTTTTGATACAATTACTTCCTTTAAACTTTTCTTTTTGATATTTATCATAGCTTTTATATATAGAAAATCTTCCCTGTTCCAAAAATATATGTTAACATATGTTTGAGTTTCATTTTTTCTTTTTCTTTCTTTCCTTCTTTCCTTCCTTCCTCCTTCCTTCCTTGTTCCTTCCTTCCTTCCTTCCTTCCTTCCTTCCTTCCTTCCTTCCTTCCTTCCTTCCTTCCTTTCTCTCTCTCTCTCTCTCTTTCTTTCTTTCTTTCCTTGTGTGGTAATAGCTAGACATTTTACATTTAACTCTTTAGTTCAGCTGAAATTGAGAGATAAAGTGGGAGATGAAATTTTAATTTTTCATCAAACATTGCTTACAATTTCTACATATTAAATAATCTTTCCCTTCATGATTGATTCTTATTATGTGTTCAGCCTGTCTCGTTGGCCTTAAAAGGTTCAGTTGCCCAAATCCCAAACTAAAAATCTAAGTTCTGTCTCCTACTCTCCATTCTGAACCTGCTTCCTCTGGTCTGAGTGCTTTGTCTAATCTACTGCTTCACCCTTAGATTCCCTTCTCTTCCTGTCAAACACTTTGATGTTCAGCTTAAGCCGTATTGCAGGTCTCTGACTTCCCCTGGTTTCTACTGACCCATGTGCCCCACACTGTGTGTGGCGGTGACCAGACCTAGTGCCCTTGGAAGGGGGCCAGACGCTACCACATCCACTATGGATTTGGCAAGTTTGGGCAAACTCTGAACCTCCACCTCCGCTCCTCCTTTGTACTGAGCTCTTCAAAGCCACAGCTGTGTTTGCCAGCTTAATGTAAACTAGATTGGCAAATATCCTCAGGGCAGAGTGCTGATTTGCTCACCTCTCTAAACCCTAGCCCTTAAATAACTCCTTACTATTCCATGTTAGATATTATTCGATGCTTTAATAAAAGGGTTTTGTATTTTATTAAGTAATTTTTGTTGTTTTTAGCTTTCTCTTACCAGAAGTAAACTTGTATATTACAATTTATCTTTTCAATTAAATGTATATGTTGATTCGTATCTAAATTATGTTTCCTCAGTGCAAAATCAGTCCAGGTGCTAACACAGTACTTAACCCATGGGAGACACTCATATAATGCTTGACAATGATTATAAAGATAGCAATGACAATATCAGCCACTGGCTTTAGATCACAAAAATGGCCAAGCAACTGTAAAAACTCTAAAATATTGACACTTAAAAATGTTACTTCTTACTATAGAATACTTCAGAACAATTGTGACTGTAACATGATTGGGGAAAAAGGAGAAAATCTAGATTCTGTGTATAATATGCCTCTGTTTATTCAATTCCAAAATATTTGTGAGGCAAATACAAAAGAAGTAAGTACAAATATGAAGTCAGTGAATGAAGGGAGACGTCTTTACAGTGATTTTTTTCTTTTTTCTGGCAAAAGTTTAGGAATAAATTGCTTTCAATTCTTGATTTTATCAGTAGTATGGAAGACTCCTCGATGTTTCAAATGTGTTGTGAAAGCATGTAATTATATTTTAATTCACTCTGTGTCTACAATTCCTTGCTAGACCTTAAGTCCACAAGGAAAGGAATGGTTTATTTATGATCTTATTCACAGTACTGAGTACATTGCTTAGGACATAGTAAGGTGCTCAATAAACTTTTATTAAATGAATGAGTGGATGCAATATATTCAGAGACATAAGAGGTGGCTCAGCCTCAGGGAATTCAAAATCTGTGTAAGGTGAAGACAGATGAGGGACTATCATTTCTTTAGCATTCACCACATGTCCATTTTCATACATTGTATCATTTATTGTTTGCAAGGACCTCATGAGACAGCTGTTACTACCGTAATTTGTGAGCACTGTTATCTCCTTTTTAAGATGAGGAAATTGAGTCCTGGGGAAGATATGGAACTTGCTCAGTCACATCGTTTTTAAGTGGCAAAGCTGTATTTGCTTCAATTCAGTGTTCATACTCTTTTCCTGTATGCCACAATGTCTCTCTATGTGAAACACAAGTGATAATATACAACACATAATTAAATTTAAAGTGTTCAGGGGTGACTCTAAATGATCTAGAAATTCAAAGAATGAGAAGAGTAAAAAGAAAGTGATGAGAATAGGCTTACTGGGGAGTTGGAATTTGAGTTAACACCTCCCAGGTCTAGATGTAGAGTAGAGCAGAGGTCATTTCAGGAAAAGCAATTTCAGAACTCCCATCAGGATTTTTTAAAGTCAATAATTTTTTTAATGGCATTGCTTGATTAGCACTATAAATAATGTGGAAGCGAGAAATGGTTCACTTGCAAGCCACATAACATGGCAAAGACATTGTGTGGGCACAGGAAGTACGATATTGTTCCGATCTTGGTTCTTGCCTGGTAAGTCTATACTGAAAAATAATTGAATGGGAAATGCTTAGGATATTCACACAATACTAATCTAAATGATAATACTCAATATCTGAGTCTGTGTTATGCCTAATGATGACTGCATAGAAAAGCATGAAGAGCCAATAATATGTTCTGATTCCTGCAATGAGTTAACATGGTAATTTCACCACTTGATGAGAAAGGAGATCTAAGTGTCCAGTGCAAAATTGGCAATGACCTCTAAGATGCTTTAAAATGACTGGGCTCTCCAGATTCAGATAAAATGTAGACAAGATATCTTATTAGTTAAGCATTTCTTTCAAAGCAATGCTTACTGGCATTATGCTGATTCAAGAAGTCCCATTCTGACTGTTAATGAAAACTTAATGGAGCTGACATAAGTAAGATGATCTTAAGCCTGCCTCACTCTCTAAATTGCTTTTTTGTTGTTGTTGTTGCCTTCTGGAAAGTTGCTGGGTCATTGAACACTGATGTCATGACAGAGTGTGCAAGAAAAAACTAGTAAACAGCACGGAAAAGGGGAAGGAGGTCCAGAATAGAGCAGGCAGATCTCAGGGTCATATAAAAGATAAAGAAGTAGGAATCAGAAAATCGGAGCAAGGGCTAAGAAATTAGTAATTTGGAAGTGATCAGGCCCAACTTTACTTCCCAGCTCTAGCATTGAATAGCTTTGTTAACTTGGGGGAAATTATTCAAGTTCCCTGAGCTTCAGTTTCTTTATCACAAAAAGCAGTTATGACAATAGTACGTACTGCAAATGGGGATTAAATGAGAGAATTCAAGTTCAACACTGACATTTGCGCCTGACATATAAAATTTCTCAAGAAATGATAGCTTTCTCCCATCATTACCATCACCATCATCATCCTTGACACCAACAAAAACAAGATAAATGTATAGAAATTAAAATATGTGAAAGAAAAGGGGAAATTAAGAAAGTCTAATACCTCAAAACAGGCAAGGGTCAGAAGTCTTTAATATAGGGTCCTCGAGTCAAAAAACATTGGATAGGAATTTAGAGTTAATCAAATCCAACACCTTAGTTACACAAATGAGCAACCCAACACTAATTACTTTGGCATAATTACTTTTGAAAACATTGTGGCAGCTTTTTTATAAAGTTCAACATGGACTTAACATGGGCAACCTAGTAATTCCATTCCTAAGGGTTTACCCAAGAGAAGTAAAGATTGATGTCTACACAAAGACTTTCACATAAATGTTCATGGCAGCTTTATTCATAACAGCCCAAACTGGAATTCAGAAATAAAAAGGAATGAACTCCTAGCACACCCAACCACATGGGTGAACCTGGAAACATCATACTGAGCAGAAAAAGCAATACAAAAGAGAGCATACTGCCTGATTCTATTTTTCTGAAGTTCTAGAAAATACAGACTAACCTGTAGAGATGCAAAGCATGTAAGCAGTTGTCTGGGACTCACATGGGGGCAGAGTGTTCAAGGGTTTGACCATGAAGGTGCACAAGGGAATTCTGGGGGATAATGAAAATATTTTATATCTTTTATAAAATATGTTTTGTCTTGATTGTGCTGGTAGTTATATAGCATATAAATTTGTCAAAAGTCATTAAAACTGTACACTTAGAGTGGGTATATTTTAGGGTATGTTAGGTACCTAAGTAATGTTGGTTTTAAAAAGAAAGAGTTGACTCAATGCCTTATTCTTCTGAGGGTCGGAGCTAGAATTCAAAGCCAAGTCTTTGCTAACTAGCTAAGCTAGCATTTTGTAGAGGTCATCTCTCTGAGCTCTGCTCAGTAATTAGCATAATATCTAGCCTTGCTTGCTCTTACTTTGAGAGCTAGCCTGGTGAGATGCCATATGGTTTGGCTTTGGACTCACAGGTTGTGGTTTGGTGTCATGGCTTCCCCTTCTACTGACTGTGTGGCCTTGGCCGCATTGTTAGACCTTTAAGAGCTACCACTTACTCATCTCTCAACTGGGAAGAACATTCCTGTTGTAGGATTCCTATAAAGATAAAATGATATGATATGTAAAAAGACCAGAAAATGGAAGACCCTCAATAAGCTGTAGCGATGGCTACCGTTAATTTCTTCAAAAGAACATGGCAGACCTGGAACGGTGTCATAGATAATAAATCTTGTCTGACGAGGTTGTGAGATAATACCCACAGACTGCATTTATTCAATCATTCAACAAATATTCCTGGCAAATATGATGTGCCAGGCAGTGTCCTAGCTCTTTGAAATCAGCCCAGAACGAGTATTACACTCTAGTAGGCAGAGACAACAAATCAATAAACCAATATATGTATAATATATCAGATGGTAATCTGTGCCAAGAAGAGAAATAAAGAGTAAGAGGGAAAGAGAACAGTTAGGGATGATAGGAAGATACCATTGTGTAGAGGGCGCTGAGATGCAGCTGATCCACTAACATAACATTTGAACAGAAACCTAAAAATAAAAGGAGAAAAGAAGTTAGACAGAAAAATGGCCAGATGGAAAGTCTTGCAGGTCAAGGGAAGAGCAGGGAAAAGGCCCCAGCAGAAGTCTGCTTGGCCCATTTGGGGATCGGCAAGACCTGGGGGGCCGCGTGTACTGTTTTCAAGATTTAGAGCAACACCAGTTATTTGTGGAACATGGGATGACATATGTGATTTACCAATGGTTGAGATGTTGGAACTGTATTACTCCATTGTTTGCACTCAGATTTTCCACATAAACACAGATCTTTTTGTCAAATTCCTATTGCTATGGTGATGCTTCGCTGATAGCTTTGGTGCCAGGATGAAGTTACTTTTTTATGTATACTTTGTAAATAGTAACCACTTACTACAGTAAAATAAAAAATAAGTAGATACTGGTCCAAATCAGTTGTTTCTTCAACTAAAAAAGGTGTAAATTCATGCAGTCAGTGTAAGGAAGAGCTGCGGAACTCAAAGATGTCATTTTTGGGTAAATTCCTAGCAGTGCTATTGCTGGCAAGGGATATAGAAATGCTGAGGCATAGGAGCACATGTACCCCAATGTTCATAGCAGCACTCTCAACAATAGCCAAAACATGGAAAGAGCCTAAGTGTCCATCAACAGATGAATGGATCAAGAAGATGTGGTTTATCTATACCATGGAATACTACATGGCAATGAGAAAGAATGAAATCTGGCCAAGTGTAGCAACATGGATGGACCTTGAGGGTGTTATGCTGAGCGAAATAAGTCAGGCAGAGAAGGACAAATATCATATGTTTGCACGTATAGGAGGATTAGGAGGAACTTAACAGAGGACCAAGGGGGAGAAGAAGGGGGGAAATGGTGGGGGAAAGGGAGAGAGGCAACCCATGAGAGACTCATGAATGCTGACAAAAACTGAGAACTGATGGATGTGGGGGGGAGGGGGGATGGGCATGGAGGAGGGCACTCGTGGGGATGAGCACTGGGTGTTATGTGGAAACTAATTTGACAATAAACTATTTGTTTTTTATATTTTTATTTATTTCTAGGAGAGAGAGAAAGAGACAGCGTGAGCAGGGGAGGGTCAGAGAGAGAGGGAGTCACAGACTGAAACAGGCTCCAGGCTCTGAGCTGGCTGTCAGCACAGAGCCCGACTTGGGGCTCGAACCCACGAACCGCGAGATCATGACCTAAGTGAAAGTCGGACGCTTAACCGACTAAGCCACCCAGGCGCCCCGACAATAAACTATTTGTAAAAAAATAAAAAAAAATAAAGAAAAATAAAGACCCCAAATTGGGGGGGGAAAAAAAGATGTCATTTTTGGTAAGCATGAGAAATAATGTTTTCTATATTCCCATCATGCCGTTGGCAGGAGTAAAGAAGTTGAATATGGGGATGGAAGGTGGAAGTTTCACCACTTTTCCTCGTTCTGATGTTCTCCTGGGTCTTAAAGATGTGTTTTGCATCCTTATGCACACTGCAACATGGTGATTACGTTATCTCAGGCATTCTCTGTTAATTTAGGTCCACAGAGTAGGGTGCAATGAAATGAGCCTAACAACAGCACTGGAAGAACAGAGGGTGAACATCAAGGCCAAGGTCAGCCAAGAACAGTGGCCCTCTTCAATTAGTGACACTAAGCCTTGAACATAGTTCTGATTGCAATCAGTGACTCCTGTCACACCAGCTATTTCTAGTCACTTCAGGCTCCCTTCTGAGAGAAGTCGTCAGAGGAAAACAAAGACTCAAAGTGCTTCCTTTTCTTCTGCAATGAGCACAATCCACGTGAATGGTGTAACACTCTTTGGCCACATTCCGGGACATGATAGAATGCAACTCCAAGAAGCCTCAGGGGCCATTCCTGGGGAGCACAATCTAAAGCCAGTCAGGAAATGGCCCAGGGAGGCAAAGAAGTGTAGGCAGGGTGTTAACAGGCAAACCACAAAAATCACAAGGAAGAAATGTTGGCATCAGTGATACATATGGATCCATCAGCCAAAACATTGAAGACATAGGTGGAGATAAAAGAGAGCAGTCCTGCTTAGCTCTCAGGGAAAGACTATTTTGGTGAGAATTCTTTCAAAGGGGTAAGAAAGATCCTTCTCAATTCTAATACTTTGCATCTTAAAGTAACTTTTCACATCTGATCTGATTCACTTTGGTGATCTGTACCTACGGCCTGCTTTCAGGAGTACAGACAGTGAAAACTGAGTATGTTAACAAATCTTCTAATGGGAAAAATAGTTGAGAAAGAGTACAGTGAAGGACTCAGTTTCTCATAGGAGGGTCTTTAGTTAATTCAGCTCACTACCATACACTGAGCAGTAAATAAATCAATTGCAGGGGTGCCTGGGTGGCTCAGCCAGGTCAGCGTCTGACTCTTGATCTTGGCTCAGGTCATGATCTCACAGCTTGTGGGATTGAGCCCCATGTTGGGCTCTGTGCTGACAGTTCAGAGCCTGCATGGGATTCTCTCTCTCTCCCTCTTTCTCTGCCCTTACCCCCCAAAATAAATACATAAACCTTAAAAGTAAATAAATAAACCAATTATAGTTTATTTGGATATTGCTAACCGCAAGCGCACTGAGCTGACATCCAAATTTAATTTTAGACAAACATGGAGACAAGACACTGTCTAGTTTTCTGAAATTCACTGAGTGTCACTGGTAACTATCCCACACGTGAGCTACCCGATGGCACCCATGGGGCCCTTCACGCCTGTGGGTAAAGATCTAATAGAAGCTGCTGCTGAATCTACATTGATTCGTATATAGTTACCGAAAATCAGAATATTAGGTAATGCTTTCCCTAAGAGCAATGATCTGGCTTCTAGAAGAAACACATTATGTAGAAACTCTGTATTTTAAAACTTTAACTCAAAATTAAAAATGGTCATAATACTAGAGGCACCTGGAAGGCTCAGTGTGTTAACCGTCTGACTTCGGCTTGGGTCATGATCTCACGTCTTGTGAGTTCGAGCCCTGCATTGGACTCTGTGGTGACAGCTCAGAGCCTGGAGCCTGCTTCAAATTCTGTGTCTCCCTCTTGCTCTGCCCCTACCCTGCTCATGCTCTGTCTGTCTCTCTCTCTCTCTCAAGAATAAATAAATGTTAAAAAAAAAATTAATGGTCATAATACTGATGTATAGCAATAGATATTATGTGTTTTATGTTTTAATAAGTACTCTTCATACCATTTATCAAAAACAGCCTGTATTCCTCAGCTCATCAGTTTCAAAGTGTTGCCAGAGACGTTCATCTCATTTAATCCTCATAAAGACCCTGAAAGATAAATATTATTAGCATGCCAGCCATTCCAGAAGACACCAAGACTTTGATATGGTAAATGATTTTTCCCAAATCTCCATAGCCAAGCATCAATGACTCTCCAAGAGCTACACAAAAGGCCTTTGATTCCAAAGCTTCTTAACATTCCCATCCTGAGTTTTTCAGTAATACTTCAACACATTTTGACGCAAATAAAACTGATGAATGAAGACCCTCCCCATATGCAAGGCATACTTTATGGCCATAAATACTAAATAGGATTATTTTCGTGTGTGTGTGTGTGTGTGTGTGTGTGTGTGTGTGTGTATGTTGAGGGGAGAGAAAGAGATGGGAGGGGGGCTTTTTCTACATTTCCCCCCTCCAACACACACACACTACTTTGCTTTGCTTTGTTAATGCTTTTGTATCTTAGAGCTACCCATTGCCCTTGCCAAACTCCAAAGCTGGTTAGTCAACACTTCTGAAGCTTATAAAATGGTAGATCTCAACATTAAAGAGGATTTCCTGATACCTGTTCTAATACAGAGATTTCTTGTATAAATTAAATGGTGCATTTGAATGCTTGTTCGTTCAAGCAAAGATAGCTAGGGAGCCTTATTTAATAATCATGCAGAGTTAAAGTTTTTATTAATTTTAAACATATTTTTAAGGTGTATCATAGACCAACACGTGAGAGCCCTGTTGTTATATATACAGTAGTAAGTAAAACAGAGTGCCATGTAGTACAAAGATGACAAGGAGGTTTCAATTGCAATCCTATCCAGATGAATCGGTAGTTGCTGCCTGGAGCACTGAGGCCAAGATCAGGACCAAAGAAAGAGAGTGCAGAGATTGATTAATGATGTCTGCCGTGGCTTCAGGAGTGGGGAGTGACACTTCTTATCTTAAAGGTACTCTATCTATCTCGCCAAACTAAGAAATAAAATATTAAAATGTCTTTCATTAAAAGGCAAATTCATAATTTACATGTCAGTCTATAAAGAGAATCACATACTTATTTCTAACTCCCTGAGGTAGACTTCTGGATGAGCTCCGAGTGATGGTCTTAATCAATGGCACGTTGGGTAATTTTAGAGCCTGAGACAGCCCCAGTCTGGCATCCGTCTGGCTGTGCTTTGGTATGTGGGGCAGCAAAGCAGAAATGTTGGAAAGAGAAAAAGCATTTCAGGAGTGATCAAGGGTGTGCTCGCTAAATGTTGGCAGTGTCTGACGTGGATGCCACCATATCAAAATTCAACACTTCTGACCAGTCCAAGTGTTCAGCATGCCATTCCTATCTTCATCCCTGCCTTTGGCCCCTGGCCCCTGTCTCTCCAATTCCTTTGTGCCCTGTTTGAATCTGCAGAGGCTCAGAATGAAGTTCATACATTAATAGTGAAATCCAAACAGTTTAATTAAATGAAAATTGCAAAGACCTCTCTTACTTTTCTCCTAGAGCCATTTCATTAGGTGTGTCTAATTTTGATTTGCTTTTCTGAAACTGCCTGTGTTTGCAGAGTTGGCCTTTAGCTTTCTTAATTGGTTTGGACAGGGTTGGTTATTTGTTAGTTTATCGTATCTTAACACCTAGGAGACAAAGATATAAATGAAAAGCTGAATGAATATCCAAGCCCTTCCTTCCCTCCCAGTGATCAAGAAATTGCAAGGGCTTCTGTTTCCCCATTATTTGCTATTCATGAAGAAAAGCAAATTCTCTCTAGGAGTTGGTGTGAGAGATGAAATCATTAAGGTGTACCTGACTTAAGCATCAAATTTTCTACCATGACAAGTACTCAAACCCCTTTTCAGAACTCAATCCCCTTTTGATCATTTCAGCTTTCAAAAACTTTGGTGTTGTACGTAGATGCAGGAATATTCAGTAGACAGATGCAATCATTCCTGTTTGTAAAGTTTCTGTAAGAAAGAAAAAAGGAGGGGAGCAAGCTGACTGGATTGAAATATATTTAGCCAAGGAAAATGCAAGCCATACAAAACACTGGGGAGAGGGGTTAGCATGTATTTCTTGGCCAGGAAGTCATTGCGCCTTGAAATGCAGGGGGTTAAGAAGAACATTTGCTCACTGTCTTCTCCTCCAATTAACCCCCTAGCAAAATGCTCTCATTAATCACGTGCTACTTCAGACATAACTTCCTACCCATTGTTTGATGTTCTTAATCATATTCTCCTTTCCACCATGCAATCATCTTTTGAGGACTGTAAACCTAGAAGCATACTGGGGAGACATAAATAAAAAAGGAGATCACAGTTTTATAATACAGAAAATAATGCCATTTAGTCAGATTTTTGCCAATATATCCCTTCTCTGGGCAGCCTTCCATCATTCTGCCACTTAAAAGAGCACCTCCCCTCTCTTCTCTTTCTTGTGTTATTTTCTTTCCACTGAACTTACAACTTCCTGGAATTATGTTACATATTTACACATCTGTTTATTGACGGTCTCTTACATGAAGGAGGGGTAAAATACAAACCTCATGAAGGTAGAAATCTTATCTGTTGTAATCCCGGGGCCAAGAGTTTCCTCGTACATAGGAAGCTCTCAATGAATATTTGCAAGATGGATGAATGAATGGATGCATGACCTGCAGACAGCTTTCATTGTGGTTCAAACTTGGATTTTGAAGGCGTGTGGGTTTGAATTCTGTTGATACAGATTACCTCGGGAGAATTATAAACTTAACTAAAGCCTGCCTTTATTTGTTATATGAAGATAATAAAAAAATTTGGCTTAGTAATTGGTTGTGCATGATGAATAGTTAGCACGCAACGAATATCAGGGTATTATTATGACAGCAGAGGCATGCACACAATACCAGGAAGCACAGTCAGAGAAAGCTTCAGCTGTGTCTCAGAGAGGAAAAGGCACAACCGGTAAAAGGGACAGCATAGACACATGTACATGGACATGAAATAATCCAATGCTTTTTAAGAGCAATGGCAGAGCTTGATGCAGCGATACGGTGCCCCATCATCCAAAGCTTCCCAATGGCAACATCAAAATCCTGATAGTATCAGAATCTCGTAACATGCTTCCACCGATCACAAAAAGAAAATTCTACCTTCTCTCTCCAATAAGCCTCAGCAATATTTAACAGATTGTAGGTGCCTGAAGGGCCTTTTCTTTAGCTAAATGACACACTTGCTCTTAAGACTTAAGATGATGAGGTGGAGGGTAGTAAAAAAGAAAGGATCTGAGCCTGTCCCACTAATCACAGGCCCTTTAAGCTTGTTTGAATGTCCCTACCCCAGGAAGACACATCTGAAAAATGTGAGTTACAAAGAGCAAGGATAATTGAGAGTCTTCTGGAACTCCCTCTTGCTCATTCTTGACCTGTTTGCCTTCTGAACTGTCTTCAGCTAACTCTGACTTCTCTCTATGTGATTCAGCCTCAGTCCCTGCCTCTTGCTTCTCTGACCATGTGGTCTTATTAGCCACTACTGAGATTTGGACCACCTCTGTTTTAAGGGGATCTTGGCTTAGTCCTTTAGCTGCCAGGATCCTTTACTATTGAGTAAAAGCATCTTGCTGGGCCCTTGGGCCTCCAACTCCAGGCCCGACTTCTATGCATGTAGTCTATACCCAAACAAGCAGCCCCAGCCACCATCTCTCAGTCCCACCTACAGTGAAAAAATGTAGAGTCAGGAGACAAAGGTTCAATTCCAGTTACTCCTTTTATAATTATATTTGAAGACTGATATGGGCTTTCCCTGGTTACAAACTACCCAGCAGGCAATGCAAAGGACCCCAAGACCAGTAGTGCCCCCCACCTTGGCATGTGGCAGGGGCAGGCCCTTGGGCCTAAAAGGGGAGACCCTAACTGCCTGTGTTTAAAGGAAGTCCAGTTGGGGAGGTAGAACATGTTAGCCTGAGGAACTGCATCCGGGAGCAGGGGAAGATTGATGCAATTGCTATTGGGACTTCAACACAGCCTCAGAAGAGCCCTGGCATTTGGGTAGCCTGGGATAAGGGGGGAGTGGGGACACAGCCCTGCTCAGATAGGGGGACAAACAAGCTGGAGAAACAGGGACATGGATCAGTAGGTGATAGAGCTCCAGCTTCATGGTGGCATGAAAGATCTAGTTCTCGTCTTTCTGGGATTGGATAAAGCATTGTAGGGCACAAGTCTGAGGCACAATGTTACCAAGGAAAGGACCTCAGCACAGACAACAGGGTTGAAGTTCATTTGCAGAACTGGAACATGTAGGTAATACATAGAGATGATAATCTTGATTCCCCCGATAACCAGCACCACCACTTGGCTATGGTTTCCAGCCTCCCTCTCTGTCTTCATTTCTTTACCTATAATATAGACTCGAAATATTTTCCATCCTACTGTGTTCTGGGAGGTTGAAATGATATTCAGGTAAAAGTCCTATAACAGTGCCTGGATTAGAGTCGCACTCAATAAATATTCTCTCTGTTATTAGTTTGTAAGCAATAGTGCATAAGATATATATCATTTATTAAGATTTATAAGCCATTAACTCTTTTTCAGCCACTCTTCCAAGTGTTTTATACCAATCACTTTATTAAAGCTTTAAACAACCCTAAAAAGTCCTACTATCACTTCTGTTGAGTAGCCAAAGGAACTGAGTCACATCTACTGAAAACAACTAGTCCCAGGTCACACTGTTAGCAAAAGGCAAGCTGATGTAAGCCCAGGCAATCTAATTGCAGAGCATGTGCTCCAAACACTCTGCTTACGCTGCTGCCTCTCTAAATAAAGAGCATAGCATTGCCTGCTGAGAGGTAGGCTATGAAGTCAGCACAGAGATGTGCAAAATCTCTCTAAGGAGTCAGAATGGCCATCTGGCTAGAGTAGGCCTTCCGTGTAAACTCATTAGAGTTATGAATATGATGGTCTCAAAAGGCAAGTCGGTCAACAATGGAACACAGAAAAATGAATGTCCCGGGGACAAAAACTAGCAGTGCATGTACAACCCTAACCAGAGTTGTGGGGCCTCTGGTCTCCAGACAAAAGCATGAGGAAAGTCTAGGCTGGCCTTCCTATAGAAGAGGAAGGGGACACTCAGCATCTTTGCTGAGATATATTTCTTAAGACCAACCAACTCCCTTTGCCCTGATGTTATGTTTTCCAAGCAAGTGTTTGATTGGTTTGCCTGCAGAGAGAAAAACATTTTGCTCTGGGGATTCAAATATTTTGGGTAATTTTGAAAAGTAGAAGTCGAGCTTAAGCACCAGTCTTTTCTGTATTTATTTGGTGTACTTTTCCTCTGAAAGCCTTCTTTACTCTCAGACAACACAAAATCATGTCTTTGAAGTGGCAGGCCAGACATATGCAACCACACAGAGAACCCACGAAGGTCAAGGCTACCTCACAAGTGCTCTTACGGCCAGCTGACCAACGTTTCCTGGTGAAATGCCTGCACATCTATCAGCCACCTCTGTGATTTTAGCACAGCTCAAGCCAGCCACGAGACCATGTATGCTGAATCCTGGCGCTGAACTAGGGCATTGTAAATCCTCAAAAGCAGTCTGTCCTTAGATTAGCGTTGGTGAGACTGCGCCTGCACATGGGTACTCGTCGCTTCCAAAATTAGCTGTGGTTACACATCAGGAAGAGGAAATTAAAAACAGAGAGGACACGGTCCCTACCACCCGCGTGGCATTGGGCAAGTCATTTAACTCCTCTGAGTCTCAGTTTCCTCAAAGAAAGCATTTGAGATGAACTGTATACTTACTTCACTCACCTCCAGGGCCTCTGTAAGATCACACTCCATGTGAAATTATTTTGTAAACTGTGTGTAACTACATAAAGCTGCAACTTGCTCATGTGAACCTTGAGTCCACGTTGGCTCTCACGTATGCAGCACTTATCACACGCCAGCCACTGTTCTGAGCATATTTTACATGGTAACTTACTTCATGCTCACAATAATCCCGCAGCAAATGCTATGAGGTGTCACCTGGGAACTTTGCTGCCTGCCTGGAAATTTGAAAAGCAGCCAAGCCACTCATTCCTCGGCTATCAGGACAGTGCTGGTGACTGACTGCTCAGAGCTGGGCTCCTCTCAAAAAATTGCTGTTGGCCAAAGGGAACCACCTTCCCGAAGGTTATGAACCCTCGCTGAGTATAGCCTGCCTCCAACAACTAGTTGTTGTGACACTGGACAAAGACACAGCTCCTTTTCCTTAATGTGAGACCATTCTGAAGGCACAGATCACATGTCAAGGGCTGAGGAGCGAATAGCTGCATCACAAGTCAGCTCTCTCTGTCCATCCTGTTCCTCTCCATCCCTCACAGCGCGATTCCCAGAGCCTTGCCCAGGGTGCTATCTCTACACAAATATCTGCCTCTGGGTTGGGGGTAGGAGGCACCAAACCCGAGACAGATGTTATGCAGTATTATTATTATTCTTATTCTCATTTCGAAGAGGTGAAGTAACTCAAGTTCACATAGCTGGTAAGTAGCAGAGCCAAGATTAGAAATCAGGCCATCTAGAAAATGTTCTTACTGTAACATTTGGCACAAGAATTTCTTTAAGTGAATGAGTACCTGTTTGACATGTACTTTGATGAGCGGTTGGGCTGGGAGCTGAGCCCCAGGACCTAGATGTTGGTTGTAGCTTCAACTTCAAAGGAAGGGAAAATACTCTGAAAACAACATAGTGCGATGAATATGAAACTGGGTATTTAGAGATGAACACCCCAGGATGGGGGAGATAAGAAGGAGAGAGAGTGGGAGGAGAGGTGGGGCAGTTTGACTGAGAGGATCCTGTGGGTGGTGTGATGTGACCCCTCCCTGTGACGTTCCCCCCCCCCCCCAAATATCCTCAGTAAAATCTACTCAGCTGAGGAAATGTTTGGTGGTGTCTTCAATTGCTAGGGCTGCCATAACGAAGTAATGCAGACCCAGTGGCTAAGCAGTAGAAGTTTATTGTCACAGTTCTGGAGGCTAGACATCTGAAATCCAGATGTCAACAGGGTGGGGTGCTTCTGTCCCATGCCTCTCTCCTAGCTTCTGGTGGTTTGCTGGCCACTTTGTGTTCCTTGGTGTATAGAAACATCCCCCTCATCTCTGCCTTCATCTTCTCAAGCGTTCTCCCTGCATCTCTATTTATTCTCCAGCGTCCTCATTTTATAAGGACACCTGTAAGTTAGGGGCCCTCCCCATCTCTGTATGACCTCATCTTAACTTAACTGCATTTACAACAACTCTGTCTCCAACCAAGTAAAACCACATTCTGAGGTACCAAGGGTTAGACTCTCAACACACGAATTTTTGCAGTACACAATTCAATCTAAAACGGGTGCAGGTTGGCTTTCCCTTGGAAACTTGTGAAAGGTTTGACATCCGTGTCTGGGTTGACATGGAAGTAAGCAGAAACCACGAGATGTGGACACAAAGACTGCAAGAAGAAATTTGGAGCCGCCTCGTGCTTTCTCAATTTGAAGAACTGAGAGGTTAGAGGTGAGCCCGTTCATGTTTCAAGGACTAACAGACCCAAGTGAAATCTGGACAGTAGTGTCCTAAAATGAAATTACTTAATGGGCTGCTATCAATTGTCTCCCTGCTATAAGCTTCTGAACTTATAGCACCAACTCTACCCTCTGAACCCTACAGAAAGATCGCCTCCTCACACAAATCTTCAGGCCCATTAGGAGAGGATGTTTCCTTTACTTCTTTTCCATCATCAACAGGTCTAGCACACAGGGAAATATCCTACTAAAGGCCAATTGCTAGCAGATTTTTGCAAGGGAGATTACAGTGCCTGAACTGCTTGTGATCACATACCATACCATTTTTCTTGGTGTTTGACTTAAAGGAAAGCTTACAGGACAAAAAAGTGGAAAGGTGTATAATATAGGAACTTTCTACTCTCATGGCCTAAGCTAAAAATCCAGTCCTGTCACGTACCAGCTGTGTGATTTTAAGCAATTTATTCAAACTCTTTATGCTTCAGTTCCCTTGTCTATGAAATGGGAATAATAACAGATCTCCTAGGCTGCTGTGAGAACCAAATGAATTTCGGTCCTGACACCATCAGCTCTTAACAAAAAGCAGCTAGTGTAATGTCACAATAGCAACTGTCTGTCATACTATCAAACTATGATACAGCTGGAATGATGATACGACATGGTCAATGTAAGTATAGAATCCTCCTTAGGCCATTGTGCATAATTCAGATAGAAATTGCTTGAGCCTCGTACCCACACTATTAGTCAAGACAACTACATAATCAAAAATTAAAATTCACGGCTGGAGCTCTGAGGGTAATAATTTAATTGTATGTTTAGTCCATTAACATCATCAAATAGATAATCAGATGACTTAAGAATATAAATGCTAGGCCAAGATGCAGTTTCAGAGGAACCATTATCTTTTTCTCATTTTAAAAATGTCTTGGGGGAAAAGAGAATGACACCTCATAGACAAGAGCTGTTATGAAAAATCGTAATGCTAGGTGAGGCATCTACTAGGTAATAAAAGCCAAAGATGTGATTTATTCACCAACTTTGACTCATAAAAAAAAATCTCCAAAATGGTGGGATTCCTATCTTAGCAGACGTGTCCATGATCTCAGATTTAGAAATAGCATCATTTAGAAAATGGCAGAGGTTCCCATCTGCAAAATGAGAAAATAGAGACGTGCCTTTCCAGGAATCTTTGGAGAATCAAAATGTGATAAATTAGACAAAGGCAGTCTGAATGCCACATAGTATACATAAAGTAGTTGTTATTATACATACATAGGGATTAATGACTTCTCAATAATCACAAGATATTATTACGTGAGAATAAAATAAATTGAGGGGCGCCTGGGTGGCTCAGTTGGTTAAGCGTCCGACTTAGGCTCAGGTCATGACCTCGCAGTTTGTGAGTTTGAGCCCCGCGTTGGGCTCTGTGCTGACAGCTCGGAGCCTGGAGCCTGCTTCACATTCTGTGTCTCCCTCTCTCTCTGCCTCTCCTCCACTCACGCTCTGTCTCTCTCTCTCTCAAAAATAAATAAACATTAAAAAAAAACTAAAAATTAAAAATAAAATAAAATAAAATAATAAAATAAAATAAATTGAGTATGATATTTAAAACAAGTCACATTTGTATACCACTTACTATTTGACAGAGCAGTTTTTTAAATTGTTAAACAGGTTTATGTAATTATGTCTTATTACAGCAAAACTGAAGATACATTTGGGTCTGTTAGTAAACATATTTTGGGCTTTATTAAAAGATTATATTACCAAAAAAACACATTTCTAAAAATTTTTAGATTTATTCGTACATTTTCAAATTTAAAAATTTCTGGTGTGGCAGGCTATTCACAACTGAGTCCTACTTAGCTTTTACTTGAAATTAAGGTTTCTAAGCATTAAGAATTCTAATAAATATATTTAAAACTTCTGGAAATATAAGGGAAATAACTGTGCATGAAAGAAAAGTAAGAGATGTGGTTCTGGTAAGAAGGTATGAGAAATGGGAGTACATTTTTACTGAGGGAAAAGGAAATAATTTTTTCCTAAAATGATCTGGTTGTTTTTTGCTTGTTTGTTTGCTGTTTGTTTCAAGTTTTTATTTAAATTCCAGTTAGTTAACATAAGGTGTAATATTTGTTTCAGGAGTAGAATTGAGTGATTCATGACTTAACATACAACACCCAGTGCTCATCACAAGTGCCTTCCTTAGTACCCATCACCCATCTAGCCCATCTCCCTGCCCACCTCCCCTCCATCAACCCTGTTTGTTCTCTATAGTTATGAGTCTATTTTGTGGTTTCCCTCTCTCTTCTTTCTTTTTCCCTCTATGTTCATTTGTTTTGTTTCTTAAATTCCAGTTCTGAGTAAAATCACATGGTATGTGTCTTTCTCTGACTGACTTATTTCCCTTAGCATAATACACTCTAGCTCCATCCCCATGGCTGCAAATGGCAAGATTTCATTCTTTTTTATGGCTGAGTAATATTCCATTGTGTATGTGTGTGTGTGTGTGTGTGTGTGTGTGTGTGTTGTGTGTGTGTGTATACGCCACCTCTTCTTTATACAGTCATTAGTGATGGATATTTAGGCTCTTTCCATAATTTGGCTATTGTTGATAATGTTGTTACAAATATCAGTGTGCATGTGTCTCTTCAAATCAGTATTTTTGTATCTTTTGGGTAAATACCCACTAGCGCAACTGCTGGGTCATACGGAGGTTCTCTTTTTAAATTTTTAAGGAACCTCCATACTCTTTTCCAGAATGGCTGTACCAGTTTGCATTCCCACCAACAGTGTAAGAGAGTTCCTCTTTCTCTGCATCCTTGCCAACATCTGTTGCTTCCTGTGTTGCTAATTTTAGCTGTTTTGATGGGTGTGAGGTGGTATCTCATTGTAGTTTTGATTCATATTTCCCTGATGATGAATGATGTTCACCATCTTTTCATGTGTCTGGATGTCTTCTTTGGAAAATTGTCTATTCATGTCTTCTGCCCATTTCTTCACTGGATTATTTGTTTTTTGGGTGTTGAATTTGATAAATTCTTTATAGATTTTGGATACTAACCCTTTATCAGATATGTGACATGGAAATATCTTTGACAGAGCGTTTTTGTACTTACTACATCTCAACATAGTTTGAAGGAAGACAGGCAGCTATAGTTATACCTGATTACCAGAAGAAAATCAAAGCTCAAGATAACATAGCCACATGGCAAAACCAGGACTCAAGCATCATTTTCTTTGGTGATTTCAGATCTTGTCTCTGTCTCTTATGCTTCCTCTGGAACAAGAGTATGCGTGTGTATTACCTCCAGCTTCAATCTCTACACTTAGCATTTCCTGTCACCCTTGTGCACATCTTCCGTTATCAGTAAAATGAAACATAATACAAGCTAAATGCCTCCCCCTTTCGTGAGAAGCAACTCAAAACTATAGAAGAGGTAATAAAGCCCATGCCATCCCCATAAATTCTCACCTCTTGTCTTCCTGGGAAAATCCTAACGAAAACCATTTATTTAATTAAAATCTTTCTGTTCAGAAAGTCATCATATTATGGATCGTCATGCTACATAACAAAGCGCCCCGAAACTAACTGGCATTGGTAAGCACTTATTATTGCTTAGGGTTTATGGATAAACTGGGCAGTGCTTTCAGTTTCTGCTGACCTCACTTATACATCCGTGGTCAGCAGTGGCCTGGAGAAGCAACCCCTGCTCTTGGTCGGGCTTTCGCACACATGTGTGTGAGGGCTGGCCATAGACTGGTCTAGGTTGGCCTCAGCTGGGACAGTTGATCATTCCTTGTGATCTTTCATCCCCCAGGAGTCTGTCCCAGGCTTGTCTAATGGTAGACGCAGTAGTCTTGTCCAAAAATGGACAAGAGCTCGTGCAGCCAGGACTTAGAACTGGAAACCAACTTGGCAATAAACTATTAAAAACAAATAAAATAAATCTGCTAATACTTTAAAAAAAAAAAAAAAGAACTGGCACTTTATTCCTTCTATTATTCAAAGCACTTGACAGCCAGCCCAAAGTCAGGAAGTGGGGGAAAAAATCCCACCTTTTGATATGATAAACTGAAAATCACACAGCAAAGACAATAGATAGGAAGAGTTGGAGAATTGGGACTATCTTTGCCTACATTCTATTGTAACCGTTAACATGTTATATCACTGAGGAGGAAGGACTAGCATATTAGCACATATTAGACATTTGCATTTATTAGTTGGCTGTCACCTTGAAGCGAGGAAAACTCTCAGTTAATCAGGCAAGAGATTTGATAATAAAATATGGTAATATACTCATCTTTGTATTCCCAACACTTAGCATTATATCTGGCAAATTGTAAGCAATCCACAAAAATAATTAATAATGATTAAAAAAATAGTAGTGGAAAAATTACTCTATTATAAATCAGGAATCAACTGAATCACAGTTCAGCTATGCCAAATTACCTGTGCAACTTTGGAAAGGGGTAATTCAGCCTCCCTAGGATTTCTGGAGACAGACTAGGCATTCTCCAAATTTTTTCTTCCTTCCTTCCTTCCTTCCTTCCTTCCTTCCTTCCTTCCTTCTTTCTTTCTTTCTTTCTTTCTTTCTTTCTTTCTTTCTTTCTTTCTTTCTTTCTTTTAAAATATTAAGGCTGTAGGAATTCTAGAAATCATGTGGATCCAACCCATTATATAGATGGGAGACTGAGGCTAAGGAAAACAAATCACTTGGCTTAAAAATCCAAATGGTTAATGTCAGAGAAAAAAACGCAGAGCTCATGACTGCCAGACCAGCCTCTCATGTCTTAACTGTAGTATATCGCTACTCAGGATGTATTCCGTGGGCCAGTAGCATCAGCATCCCATGGGAGCTTGATAGAAATGCAGAATCTCAGACCCTATCCCAAGTCTACTGAATTAGAATCTGGATTTTAAGAAGATTGCCCAGATAATTCATATGTGTATTAAAGCTGGAGAAGCTCTAGGCCTTCTAATAAATGCTTAACAGCCGAAAACAAAACAAAAAAAACTAGTTTAGTTAGGAGAAATTTCCTTTGGATATATTAATGCTGAAGCCATATTTTCTACACATCTTGCACTAATTCATTGAGCAAATACCTCCTGAGTACTTACTGTGCTCCACGTGTTGTATAAACATTAAGAGCAGGTCTTACCCCCCAGGGCTCACACTCAAAAAGGAAATCAAAGTCCTTTCCTTTTTTCCTATGTTCTCTTTATTTCTCTGTGCCCTCTCTTTGCTCTTTACCTTCCCAACCTCTTTCCATTCCTCATTTTAATGATTCCATGATTGAAATCTAATTTCAGAAGTTGTTGGTTTAAGAGCAAAGTATTTTATTCATTTCATATTCCAATTTCAGAATCGTGATTTAAGATGTTGGAAAAATTTTATTTGGCTCCCTTCCAAGTAGCTTATATTATAATGCCAGCATGACTCTAAACTGTGTCTGAGGGATGCTAAAGATCTCTGGATACTTTGGGAGGAAATTCTATATGAATATAGTACAAATTAATCATACACTTCAGCTCTTGCTTTTGTTTTTTCCTAACACAATCTTTTCTTTAGTAAGAGAAAAAGTTGAGATGCTGAGACACTGGAATAAAAATGAAATAAGATTGTGGTTTTTTTTTCCCCTCAAATATTTAGAGCCAGCACATCTATATCAGTAATAAAACATTTATTTTTTTTCATTGAGAAACAAAGGAATACTTTGCAATATCAACAGATTTATTTCATTCAAGAACTTGATATGAACTGGAGACTATTAAGTAGAAATTCAGAAAATGAACCATTTTCTGATGATTATATGTAGACTGGAGTCTTCACATTAAACAACGGGATCGCAAGTAATGGTAATGCAATGATACTCAATTCCTCTGAGGCTTAGCTACCTGGCATGTTTAAGTTCCAGTGATTGAAAGTATTATACCTTCCTTTCTCACTCTCTCACAATATCTCTCTCTCTCTCTCTCTCTCTCTCTTCTATCGTAGTCCTGAAAAGCTCTGAGCTCATCTCATTCTTCTGCCCTGCCTTGTCTTCTCCCTCTTCAAAGATATTCCATGATGATTCTGCTTTTCAAAATCAAGACTGCTTGAACTTTACCTGAGAGTAATGAAATTTCAATCTTTCACACAATGGCAACTACATCCTCTTTCTCCTCTCTTGATGTAGTCAGAATAGTGACCGCCCGGCGTGAACAATAAGACTACTTTTCAGTTCTAAGGGATTTGCTGTTGATGAACAGCAGTGCATGGAAATAATCTTTGGCAATCCCATGGGTGACATTTCTCATTCCTTATCACCCATGCTGCACACAGCCGGAACTTGATAAGACACCCAGAAAGAAGATAATGGCTGATATCAAGCTGTCTAGGTAGAAATAATAATAATAATCTGTTTATAGAAAAGCAGCTGTCCTATTGTTTTGGATTTCATGAAATCCCAGAGTCAGATCCTCTCTCCCATGCCAACCCCATCCCCGTTCCTCATGCCAATCCAATCACTTTAGGGCTTTAATGATGGGCATTTTTTTTTCATGATCTTTTGAATAGACAAGGATGCATGTAATATCCCATAATCATATTCAGTCACAGAATGTATTTAAAGGCGAGACGAGGCATTTTATAGGAAGATTTGGGAGCTGAGAGGACTTTGTAATAATATAGGCGAGCCCAGTATCCCTTTTTAAAATATACACAAAACCCAGAATTATTACAGGTGAATATTCCAGTGATCGTTCCGTTCTGAAGTCTTAACCTCCCAAATTTCAAAGATAAGTCTCATCTTTTCAAAGTGAAACCCCCGAGTTGTGATGTTGTGATTGCCAGCGAGGTCGGCTGCATTTATGTTGACTGCCTTTCATTTGCTCCAGACAGAACAGCTCGACGTTCACAGACATCTAGGCTATAATGTCCTTGTTCCCCTTGCACCTGAGCAGGATCACCCCCCTGGCTGGGATTAAATACGTGATGACTCCTTATCCTCAAATGTTCAGACAGGGCATTCCCTTTACCATAGTCATCTCCACATAGGGTTTGTCTGTGGATACAACTCTCCTTTCTTTATCTGTCCCCCCTTCTCTGGTGAAAGAACTGGGTCTCCATGCCCTTCAGGGCGAAACAATACAATTAAAGAAAACCAAGCACATCAGTCCCTTTCTCCCTCCATGTGGTGCTAAGACAAGGACAAAGCCTACCTCTTCGCTTCCAGGGCAAAGTTTATATCTTCATCCCTGAAACAGTTATCCCAGAAGGTCTCACCATTGCAAAAGGAAGAGAGATGGGGTTACCTTTGTTTCTTTCCTGAGGTTTCCATAACAGTCATCATCGTCTCTAGTTTACTCAGGCTGAACTCACTTTCTTCCTGTGTCCCCTTCTAATTGAGTTCAGCCTGAGTAAACTAGAGACGATGATGACTGTTATGGAAACCTCAGGAAAGAAACAAAGGTAACCCCATCTCTCTTCCTTTTGCAATGGTGAGACCTTCTGGGTGAGACCTTTCTCCCTGTGTCCCCTTCTAATAAGGCATCGCAATGCCATGGAGAATAAAGAAGACAAAGGTATGGACATAGGAAGTGGAGGTGCAACCTTAATGAATTTCCCACTGCCAAGTTCTCTGTCCTGTATCATAGAATCACTCCGAAGCCAGAAGTGCCTCTGGATAAGTCCAGGTTTCTTGCTACACAAAGTGCACCCAACTAAACCTCTCTCTCCTTCTCTCTCTCTCTCCTTTTCTCCCCACCCCCGCTCCGTGAATATCCCACTCAGCAAAAGCATAGCTCAAGAACTATTTTCTCTGTGGGACCTTCTTGCACCCTCTCCCACCTTGTCCTGCCTTCCAACAGAATTAGTCATGATATGCTGTGCATTGCTGTGCTACAGCCGTTTTCGTTCTGCAACCCATGCCTCTCTCACCAACCAGAATGCAAATTCCAAGAAATTAAGAAAATGCCTTTCATTTTCTAAATTCATCTTTAGGAAGGCAATTCAGCAAGATGAATAAGGCGGTCTGGATGTAAATCCTAGCTCTGACATTCACTGGCCATGAGCCCTTGAGTTTTCTGGAACTCGAATTACTAATATGTAAAATGGGGCTATTCGGTAGGTTTTTCTTAAGAATAAAGTGAATTAAAATATGTGTGTGTAAAATGTTTAACATAACACTGACTTCCATGCAAAAATAAATAATAAATGGTAACAATTATTTTATGATTGCAACTAATGCGGCACCCTCAGTCACCCCACAGTATACTACCGATAAACAGATATTAAAGAGTAAAGTAAAAAAATAAATGAAATACGGACACACACATAGTACAGATACACACGCTGTCACCCTCCCGCAATAAACTGCATCGCTCTCTGCTTTTTGTAGCTTTCAAAATAAGGTACAGCTCGTCTACCTCCAGGATATGTAAAGCAAGGAAGAAATTGATCATAAAAGAGCTTTCAGGAATTCTTTCCAGCAACTTTGCTGTAGGTGGCAGCCTCAAGGCATCCACAGGGTATCTCTGTGAGTGCCAAGCTTGCCCCTTTCCTTGTGACATCCAGCTGCAAACCCAGGTGGGGCACGTTGGCAAGAGCCGTGTGTTTGTCGCCCACAGCCAGCAGGCCTGCAGAGGGAAAAGCAGAGGTAACCTAGGTCTATGTCGCCTGGCCAGAAGGAGTCACGGCAGCATTTATGAAATAAGGAGATGTGGCCTTGAACTTGCACTTCCTTCCCACAACAATCCTTTTTGCACAAGTTTTTATAAATCGCCCGTTCTCACACCATGAGTGACTGTGAAATCCTGGAAATGTCTGGATTCCGACTTGGCATTTCCCCCATGAGACACCAAAGGGGTTAACGTCTGGCCGGTAATCAAAGTCTGGCAGCTCCTATCCCATGCATAATGGGCATTGTTGTTCCTGAGAGTTTGTCTGTTTTTCCTGGCACGCATGACTGTTTGGAACTGATTCTAAAGCAGAAAAGGAAAGAGTCAGGCTGCTTTTTTTAAGTGCACATGCAACAAAACATAAGGCTGGTCATAGAACTGTTGTTTTGCTAGATTTCCAGGAAAGTTGTTGGCTTACTATTCAGAGAAGATGAATTATCAACTTAAAATACACTTAAGGAATTCATTTATATATGTTCACAAGACACACACAATATCCTGAGGTGGCCGCCTGCTCCAGATATGAAGCAACTCCTTACGCCATATCAGTTGAGAAGGAGCTGCGGGTGGCCAGTCCGTCTGCCTATGAACCCCATTTGCATGACAGGCTCACCATCCACCTTCCTGGGTCACTTGCAATCTCGGGACCTGTTTGTCCCTGATGAGCTCCCAGCTGTTCTCATCCGAAACCACACCAAGTATATGTTACCAAGCTACTAATACAGCAGAATCCCATTACAAAACACCAGATTCCTTTCTAGTGGGAAGGACAAAGGTGGTTGTTGTTGTTTTTTTAATTTTCAATCTGTCATAAACTAACACATTTGCATAAGCCAGAATCATGCGCTTGGATGTCAGCAGCACATCAAAATTTTATAAACATTTCTAGACGCCTAACTCTTGCTTTCTGCACTGACTTTGTCATGGATCAGTAAACATTTGTGGAATACACTGATCCATGGGCCACACTTGCTGGACCACAGGGCTCTTATATTACTGACGTGCTATATTCTAGATCAAGGTATACACACTTCTTCTGCAAAGGGACAGAGAGGAAAGCATTAGACGTTGAAAGAACTAGTCTCCTATAACTACTTAATTCTGCTGCTGTCGTGAGAAAGCAGCCATGACAAAAAGAAAATGAATGGGCATGGCTATATTCCAATAAAATTATATTTACAAAAGAGGCCTCGGGTTGGATTTGACCCACAAGCTATAGTCTATCAACCCCTGGATGATGAGGAGAAGGATGATGATGATGATGATGATGATGATGATGAAGATAGCTAACATTTACTGACCAGCTATTATGTGTCAAGCCCTTTCTATCCTTCTCTGTAACCACAGATTAGGTAACTGTTTTAATTTTCCAGACAATGAAACTGTGACATCAGGAAATCAAAAAATCATTTCAGTTTATTCTGAAAATAGGTAGTTGATCCAGGATCCAAACCACAGTCCCTAGGCTCACCCTGTACCATAAACATATAATGAATGGGGGCTCCTTTTCACCCTAAATGGAAAGGGTATAATATTAGTGCCATACTGGCGATCTTGCTCTGTGTCTCATCTCTCTGCCCATCATCCACCTCAGCAGTACCAAGTTCCCAATGTTCGATTATGCTGTGGAATCCGTAGGAGTCAAGGCCAGGCATGGATAATTGATAACAAACACACTCATCCAAACTTTTACTAATTCAACAAATATGTGTTCAGTGCTCACTCTGCACCAGACACTATTCTAAGCAAAGGGGCTATAGCAGTGAACAAAAGACCCAAGTTCCTGCCCTGAGAAAGGCTTACATCTAATAAGGAGAGGTAGACAATGAGCAAAGAAATATATATCGTGTTGGAGGGCAGTAGGGTAGAGGAGTCAGGCGTTGAAGAAAAATAGAGCAGTATAAGAGGGCAAGGTAGGATGGAGGTATTTCTTTCTCATCCAACCCTTTTATCTTTTCTTGGCTAACTAAGATATGCAAACTCCAAACATAACTATACTTTCATATATATCTGCTAAGTATAAACATATTATATTTATAGGACTTTGGGATCATATTTTTACCAGTTTTCTTCCCCATAATCGTAGAGAAAAGGACACTTGTGAGAACGAGTCCATTCACTCATGCTGCAAATGCTTACTGAGTACCTACTTTGCGCCAGGCACTATTTTTAGAACAGAAAAACCAACAGTGAGCAAGATAGACAAAGATCTTCGCTTCCAGGATGGCCAGGGGAGTCGGTGAATAAACAAAACCCACAGTACTCATGTGAGAAGGTGATAAGTATAATAGAGGGGGAAGAAGGAAGGCTCAGCAAGATAAGGAGAGCCATTCCTTGTAGGGGAAGCGTCCAAGTTGTAATCGTAAATAGTCAAACAACTTTCCCTTGTTAGGATAGTAGACAACCAAAACAATGCCTGTTTGAAAAGCAAGCGCTGGTTCAGATCACCCATTACTACGCTTTGAATGCCATCAATTAAGAGAAAACACAGGATGTTTTGTGTTGAACGTTCTATTTAAGTCCATAGAAAGAAATGTTATTCTTTCAAAGTCATTTTTGCCCGTCCCTTTCCCTTGCTTTAGAGAAAATATTAGAGGGCTGGCAGCTGAAACAATGTAGGGATGGGAGAGGGGAAAGGAAGGAAAACTGAGGGCCGGCACTCGCGCCAGGTGACTGTTTCAACAAGGATGTCGCTGTGACCCAGCCCTCCTGGGTCCTATGACAGCCTGGTTCAGGAACCCACAAAACAGAGCTGGCGGACACTGAGCGTTTTCCAGTAAGTGTGGCCCTCACTTTGTTCAGAAAGTAATGAGATGTTAATATAGATTTGAATTTTAATCAGATCCAACCTGGGAACAGGGTGTTTTTCTGCAAAATGTGAACTACTTCTAGGCTTTTAGGAAAATGTCATCCATATAAAGGCTAACTACTGTTTTACATATAAAACTGCCATTCTTCATTGGTTTTCCAGGAAAGAGAAAATATAATAATGCAATGAAGCATTGTTGAAAGACTTCATACTTTCTTATGAGCATTAATTGTTTCTGAAGTTTTTTAAAAAAAATAATTCTTATTAACTAGGAAGTATGCTTGTAAGCTTAAGGCAAGAATTAAGGAATTTCAGTTCGTAAGTTAGGAAAGTAGACATAACTGAAATCTACTTTTTTGATAATAATAGTATTGTATAAGAGATCTCAACAAGTTCCTTTATTTATTTTCAAAAATTTTTAATGTTTATTTTTGAGACAGAGAGAGAAACAGAGCATGAGTGGGAAAGGGACAGAGAGAGAGGGAGACAGAATCTAAAGCAGGCTCCAGGCTCTCACCTATCAGCACAAAACCCAATGCAAGGCTCGAACCCTCTGATGGTGAGATCAGGATCTGAGCCAAAGTCATATGCTTAACTGACTGAGCCACCCAGGTACCTCTCAACAAATTCTTTGATTTTTTTTAATTAAAAATATTTTTTTATGTTTGTTTATTTTTGAGACAGAGAGAAACAGAGCATGAGTGGGGGAGGGACAGAGAGAGAGGGAGACACAGAATCCAAAGCAGGCTCCAGGCCCTGAGCTGTCAGCACAGAGCCCAACCTGGGGCTCAAACCCATAAACCATGAGATCATGACCTGAGCCAGAGTTGGACGCTTAACCGACTGAGCCACCCAGGCACCCCCAACAAATTCTTTTAAATGTTATTTAACTGTACTGTTAAGAATCCCAATATCAGTAATTCTACCTAAAATCAGAAGGGACTCAAAGTCAAGTCTGCTTGCCTGGCAAGCACGTGTTAGCAAACACCACACTGTGCGACCAGCAATAATAGTGCTTTCAGCTCAGATGCACTGTGTTAAAAACTATTCCCAGAATTTCAAGAAGTCTTTTACAGGAATGTGTGTTAGCAAATCCCTATGACAACCATATAAGAGAGGCATTATTCCCATAAAATATATGAGAATTAGTCCCATAGACTATATGAGAAGACTGGCCCAGAGGCGTGAAGTAACTCCCTAAGGAGCATCTACCTAGTAAGGGTGAATTCAAATCCACATCTCTGATTCTAAAATCAGCACTCTAGCTCAAACTTTCTCCTTTAGTTTTCCTCTTTCTCCCCTGTAGTGTTTTCCATGGGTGTATATATATATATATATATATATATATATCCCATATATATATATATATCTTTCACATATATATATCATCCCCATAGTGTTTTCTTTTTTTATATATACAAATAATTTATTGTCAAGTTGGTTTCCATATAACACCCAGTGCTCATCCCCACAAGTGCCCCCCTCCATGCCCATTTCCCCCCTCCCCCCCCACATCCATCAGTCCTCAGTTTTTTCTCAGCATTCAAGAGTCTCTCATGGTTTGCCTCTCTCCCTCTCCCCCACCATTTTCCCCCTTCTTCTCCCCCATGGTCCTCCATTAAGTTCCTCCTAATCCTCCTATACATGCAAACATATGATATTTGTCCTTCTCTGCCTGNCTCATTGCCATGTAGTATTCCATGGTATAGATAAACCACATCTTCTTGATCCATTCGTCCGTTGATGGACACTTAGGCTCTTTCCATGTTTTGGCTACTGTTGAGAGTGTTGCTATGAACATTGGGGTACATGTGCTCCTATGCATCAGCATTTCTGTATCCCTTGGGTAAATTCCTAGCAGGGCTATTGCTGGGTCCTAGGGGAGTTCTATTGTTAGTTTCCTGAGGAACCTCCACACTGTTTTCCAGAGGGGCTGTACCAGTTTACATTCCCACCAACAGTGTAGGAGGGTGCCCATTTCTCCACATCCTTGCCAGCATCTCGAGTTCTCTGATTTGCTCATTTTAGTCACTCTTGCTGGCATGAGGTGGTATCTCAGTGTGGTTTTGATTTGTATTTCCCTGATGAGGAGGGATGCTGAGCATTGTTTCATGTGTCTGTTAGCAATCTCCCCATAGTGTTTTCCGTGGGGATATATATATATCTTTCACAATTAAAAAAAATTGTTTTGGTTTTTTTGGGAAAACATTTATGTAGTCACTCCATGTACCTGATCACCAATTAGTTTATTCTGTAAACCTCAGAATAACGTCCTCTAGGGTGAGCAGGCTGGGTCCTAGGAGTCACTGGCACCTTCCTTGGATAAATCAAGTTGTTTTCCACATGACAAGTCTATTCCACAAGCTATTGGTCAAACAAAAGATAGGAAACCCTCCTTCCCAATCCACTTCCCACCCACCCTCCAGAGAATTCTTGTCAGGCCACTAAAAATCAAACAGTAATGTCAGAAACAGTGGTTGGGAGAAACTGAGGCGTGGAACAAGAATTCCCTAAAACTCTCACACTCAAGTTTGACTTTCATATTCCATAGAGGCCAGTTCCATTGCCCTTTCCTGCAAGTTTGATATTCTTCATCTGTGCATATACTTGGATATCTAAACATGTGCTTATAACACACAATCTTATTAAACATCCAAAGTAATAAGACAAATGTATTGGAGAGAGGGGCACTTATTTACTCTAATAAAGGAGTTTTCACATTAAAATATAAATCCCTATTGGGCCTGTTAGCAAAGAAACTGCCTAACACTGTGAGGTGCCATGTTTTTTTCTAAACTAAATGGGACTGACAGACCGAGAAATTAAACCTGAGTAACTGTGGCAGAGGACAAAGGGAATGTCCACAAATGGGGAAAAGTTCGGACAGGTGTTCCACTAATCCACTGGCCCAAAATGTCTTTAGTGGATTTCCTCTTACATAATCATATGTATCCAGTTTTTTAAAAAAATCACACCTATCACCTATAGAAAGATCCATCTAAGTTGTGAACTTGAATATTTGTATCTGTGGATGTCAAGTTTGGTATGCACCAGAAGTCCTTGGGATGGTTTCAGCCTACACAATTTGGGCACCACAGTGGGCTATTCTGATTTAATGGATTTGCCAGATCTGATCATCGGCACACTTCCCCCACTCCCCTCCCAGACACACACAACATGCACACATATATACATATGATTCTGAAGCCCACCTAATTCTGAAAAGCACGTTGCTAGCTATTGGAACATGGTAAGCAATCTTTTCAGGTCAGGGGAAGTGAGGAAGACACTCCACAGGAGAAGCGGGAGGCAAGGATCACTCTTGACTTTTCCAAGATACTGCCTGGAAAAGTGTGTCCAGACTTTATAAAGAGAGCCAAAAGGCTCCACAGCTCTTTACCATGATGTATTTGGTTTATAAATGTATTTGGTTTAAAATCAAAAGGCACTGCTATTCATCTCTGGAATTCTGTCACTCACAAACCTTGGCTCTAATTTTATGCTATATTGCCCATTTTCCATATTTCTATTATTTCAAATTCTGACACAGAAATGCAAGTGAAGATCAATATGTGTTTCAAAGAAAAACAAGAAAATGGAAACCATTATCCCTCCTCAATGCTCATTAACCCAATGAGCTCCTGTGCACTGTCGGTCAGCTCAGTCTACCATAACAAAATACCACAGCCGGGGGAACTCAGACAATAGTAATTTATTTCTCACATTCTTGAGGCTGGGAAATCCAAGATCAAGATGCTTGTTTAGGGGTACCTGCATGGCTCAGTCAGTTAGGCATCCACCTTCGACTCAGGTCATGATCTCACAGTTCATGGGTTTGAGCCTCATGTTGGGCTCTGTGCTGACAGCCTAAAACCTCTTCAGATTCTGTGTCTTTCCTGTCCCTCTCTCTCAAAACTAAATAAACATTTAAAATAAATAAATAAATAAAAACAAAAAAACAGATGTGCATTTTGTTCTTGGTAAGAGCTCTCTTCCTGGCTTGTAGATGGCAGCCTTCCTGTGGTGTCCTTACATGGAAGAGAGAAAAATAGAGTATGCTTTGTATATTCTCTTCATATATATAGATCTAATTGCATCATGGGACCTCAACCTCATGATCTCCTCTAAACTAATTACCTCCCAAAGATGGCCTCCAGCTGTCGTAACATTGGGGGTTAGGATTTCAACATATACATTTTGGAGGAACACAAACTTGCACAAGGATACATTCTATATTATTCAGAGGAGAGACCACGAGGACCAGCCTACACATGGGTATGTCAGGTCATTATTCCCCTAAAAGGAGTCATTCAAGGTTAGAATACCAACATGCTGTTGGTAAGAATACCAATAGAAGATGCTGTTGTAGCTTTCTACCATATCAATTATCAAATGTTTATAGAAACATAACAATAACAAATAATGAAATTCAAGAATCTAGCACCCAAGTGGTTTACTTGGTGATAATTTCCTTGTTAGTGACCTTGGTTCTTTACAGTGATGCAGTAAAGAATAAATGAAGTCATCTGACAATCTTTCAATTCTGTAATCCACTGTACCTCCTATAACTGTCTTTTGGAAGATATGCAATCTTTCCTATTTCATTTTTTCTCATGCTTCAGACACTCTATTCTACATATTTTATGAAAGTGCTCACAGGCTGGTAAACCTGAAGGATATGTCTATTTAGACATGCCAAAGATAGGACAGATTTCTTTTCCTCCTATATTTCCACGAGTTGGTGCTTACAAAGGCTGATGAAATGGTGTCTATTCTGTCATTGTATTATCTGCTCGCTCCCCTCCAGCCATCACTGGGAAGATTTTGCGCACGGATGCACTATCAGATCTGTACTCCTGGAAATGAAGAGTTTGTGCAGTGAATAGCAGCTACATTCTAATTATATTAATTCAGACTGCAATTTCTTTGAAATATAAAGGACCTGCTGTCGGGGTGGTGTGGACAATGGAGGCTGAACACGTCAACGACATGACAAATTCCTCGAGCAGAGTGCCAGATGTATTGTTGCCCGGGATTCTTTTCTGAGAGCAGATTCGGCAAGCACTATCAGTGTCAACTCTGGAGTAAGGAATCAGTTCATTTGTTATCTTTCCAACTTGCAGGTACATCTGCCAGAAGAGTCTGCCAACAGATGAATTGGTAATTAAAATCATTTCCTTGGTTGGAGGAGTGATTAGAAAATTGTTCCTCTTTTCTTTCTTTCTTTTCCCGTCTAGTGGAAAAACTTCGGTGAATATGGGTATTGATTTGCCATGGGCAACACTAGAATTGTGATTCACGAGTGCCTCCTGGCCCACATTAGTGCTTGAACACGTTTGCCGGGATTTGCCCATTAAGCTCTACTTACAGAATATTAAAGTTCTGTTCGTTGCTAGCACTGTATCCTCTTTCGTCTTGTTAAAGTTCTCAGCAAAACCTAATGGGATTGCTCAGTTCACAGAAAGGGTATACTGTATCCCTTCCCTATGCCAGTTACTATGCTAGAATAAGTAATAAATAATGATGATAGACTCAAACATATATTAAAGTTGATAACAAATTACATATGCTATATGTAATTATTATATGTTATATATAATGTAGATGCTAGTTCAGTACCTATTCCTCATGGTCACTCAGCAAATATGTCTGCCACTACTTTGCTACCCATATCATCATCATGATTATCGTCATCATCATCATCATCACAAGGACAACAAAATCAACTAGCATTTATTGACCATTTACTACGAATAATCTAAGCACTTTGTGTGTATTCATTTATGGTACCCTCACAGCCCTGTGCTCCTTTGGCCCTGGTGCACTGATGAGAAGGATGAGGCACGAAGTCAGCCCAGCTAGGAGGTATTGGAATTGGAGATTTGACCCAAGCAGTCTAAGCCTCAAGGCCTCTTGCTTAACTCTTTCGCAATAACATCACATGACACCATGTAAATAAATTCACTACAGTAATTTTCCCAGACTGCGCAACAGCCTGTTAATTACTTAACTTATCTTTTATACTCATTTGCTTACTGTTTTTCTTTTCTTTTCTTCCTCCTTTTCTCCTCCCTCCTTCCTTCTTAATTGCTTTTATGTCTCTATAAATAGCTTCTCATGTTTATCTAGCAACAAAGCAAGATTTTCTACCATCTTCAGAGACTCAGGGGAATCTTTATAAAAGTGAGTAAATGGAACAGAGTTTTAAGATAAACTTTTAAACTATTTTAAGAATTATATTTTTAAAATCAAGGCAACAAAATGATGTAGATTTATAGACATTGGTGATCTAGAAGTTTACCACTGTGGTATTAGCATATATATATATATATATACACACACACGTACATGTATATGTAGTAGGACATTGAAACTCCTCAAATATGTTTAAATATATGAGTTCTTAGTGATACTAATAGTAAAAACACTGCAAGAACTTCTGCTAGATTTAGAGGATACCAGAAAGAACCAACTAATTATTCTGCAAACTGGCAGATAAAGGGGAAAAAAACTTTTATCCTGGGTTTCTTATATGAACTTCACTTCATATAACCAACGATGTAATGAGGGGGAAGCTTGCCCTTATAAAGTGTCCTGGTTAGCAAAGGAAAAAGAAATCATCTTTATGCATTTGTCCAAACCCACCGTAAGTTCACCACCAAGTGTGAACCCTGATGTAAACTAAGGACTTTGAGTGCTAACCAATGTCAGTGTGGGTTCCTCCATTATAACAGTGCATAGCTACAAGTGCTGGCTGTTGACAGTGGAAAAGGCTAAAGGTGGAGAGGCAGAGATACTCAGGAACTCTATGCAATCTCCACTCAGTTTTGCAGTGAATTTAAATCTGCTCTAAAGAATAAATTCTATTTTCTTAATCATCAAATTAGGATATCACAATTCTACGATAGCTAGTGAAATAGTGAATCTAGGCAAAAATCCTCAATAGTTAATAACATCACACACACACACACACACACACACACACACACGTACATATCCGCATGTGGAAATTATACCACTACTTATGGCTTAGTCTTACTAAAAATATGCAACCGTAATCTGATAAAATTTCTAGCTCCAACTAAATCTATAGGAAGTGCAAAGTACAAGATGATAAGTATATTGGAGAACACCTTAGGGGATGGGATCAAGAAAATTTAGACGGTTAGAAAATCTGCAGGAAAAACAATTCTATTTCTTCAAACAAAATGTCCAAGAAAAACATTAGAGAGAAAGAGGGAACCTATCTATGTAAAGGGACTTTAGAGACGCATCAAGCAATCACAACGTATAGACTGGATTTGTATCTAGATTCAAACAAACTTTAAAAAATTTATAATGCAAGACAATTTGGAGATAAGTGAATATTGAGTATTTCTTGCTATCAGGAATTACAGTTAATGTTTTCAGGGTGTGATAAAGGTATTGTAGTTTGCTTTGTTTTAAAGAATTCCTGTCTCTTAGAGACACATATTGAAAGATATACAGATGAAAAGGCATGGTGTGTGAGATTTACTTCAGGATAATAGGGTGCAGTAGATATTGATCAAGAAGACTGACCCTGGGTGGTTGAAGTAAAATAAGCCTAGAGGTTCGTTATATCATTTTATCTTCTTTTGCATATATTTGAAATGTTTTATAATAAAAGTTTTTATAGCTTATGAATTTGCTTAACCTGCCCAAGCATCAGTTTTCATGTGTAAAACAGAAATAACAGTATCTATAGTAGAGATAATATCTCCTTACAGGGTTTTTTTTTTTTTTTTTTTTGAAAATTCAAATAGTGTATTTAAAGCACCTGGCACATGTTAGATATTAGATAATTTTTTAGGAACTCAGTTTGATCCATTCACTACTGAATTGATTGGTGGAAGCTTAATGGAGTGTCCATACTGTCCCTGGGGCATAGTGAGGCCGAGGAGGGTGGAGAAGGGACAAAGAGAGTTTATGTCCTCAGGCGCTACCTTTTGAGATACCGCAAACTTGCTGGTTGAAGTTGGGGTTTTTTGGTTGTTTTTTTTTTCATTCTTGTACCAAGTTACTATTTTTAAATGTGCTGATCCTGGAACACATGTAGGTACGCTGGGTTTGCTAAATATTTATTCAATTCTAGGCAACTCCAGGTGCAAGGAGAGAGGGTGCGAATCTATCACATCTCCCTAAACTGTTTATTCTGGTCCCACCCTCCCATCCCCAGGCAGTTTTTTGTTTTTTTTTTTTTTTATGAAATTCCAAAAGTCTCCAATTATCTTTGAAACTAAGTCATTCTAAACACATCAATTTCTCCAACTCATTCCAACTCTCCATGATCATTCTTTTTGCTTTGCATCCCTTTGTGGCTTAACTCACAAACCCTGGTGAGACCAAAGACCAAAGTTTAAAGGGAAAAAAAAATCACCAAAGTGAGGCACAGGGGCCCCGTGGGTGGAAAAGATTAGATTGCAGAGAAGCACGGTTTGCTCTCAGAGATGATAAGACCTGAGGAGGAACTCACTGCTTCGTTTTCTAATAGCTGAGTTTTGGGGTTGTTGTTTGTTTTCTGTTTTTTGTTTTTTGTTTTGTTTTCTGGGTTCTGCTGGGGACTTGAATTTGTCAAGAGCTGAATCTGGACTTTCTCCAGCTCATGGCTGCATGTCAATTCATCTGATTTCTAATAAAGCCAATCCTTATTTTTTTAACTGGCTTCCAATTCTCAAATGTAGCTCCAAAGAAAACAGAAAGTAATTAAAATGTCAACACTTCCCTGAAAAGGAACATAAACTCTCTTTGGATTTTCTTCCCCCTGGAAACGCTGCATTTCTCCAAGGCACCAGCCCCACGCGGCAACCAGCCGTCACCCACAGCAGAGCTGGTCGATGGGCAGTGCACACATAGCCCCCTCTGTCCATTACCTTGTTTGCATTTCTTCTTCTCCCTTGCCATTTTCCAAATGGAGAGATCCTATAAATGAAGTACTTAAGTCTGTCTCTTATAATGGACTAATATCTACTCCATTGTAATATATCCAAATTTTATGCGATATGAAATAAGCTCCAGCAGCAATAAGCTATTTGATCTAACGTGAAGAAAGTAATGTGGAGCCTAACAGCTTATTATTCAGTGCAGTGCAATAAATTAACTGAGCACCATTTTGCATAATGGGAGCCTGATTATTCTTTTTACCTTCATTTGGATTGGCTTAGATGGATTACGACTCTCTTCAGAGTTAATCAGGTTTATGGGAAACAACTTCTTTTTTAAATGTATTACATTAAAGAATGGAATGAGGGGGAGGAAAACATGTGCCAGCACTTTGTGATTTTCTGTTTCGTAAGGTTAGTCCTCCAAATGAGATTTCCTTAATAAAGGAACATTTTGTGACCACTGGCCCAAGAACAGTCTTATTGGAGATTTTCAGTTTGGGAGAAACAAACATTCAGCGCCCATCCCGGCCTTTCCTCCTTGCTTCCAGTATATTCCTGCCACTTCCTTGACTTGATTTTGCTAAGTATTGTTAGTGAAACTCTTGATTTCTTCTTTCCAGGATCTTCCTGACCCTAGCGTCTCCCCTCCACATGCCCAATACATAGCACTTCGGTGCATATATCAGGCTGTCCAACACTGTTGGTCAGGGAGTCCAGAGGTTCCGTCTGAGACTATAGCCCCACCTACCACCAAAGGACTCCAGAATGCATCAAAATGTATCAAAACACAGGCCTACAATATTGCTGCCACAAATCGTCACACAACCATCATTTTTGAGATATGCCCATGAAATTAAGCATCTCTCAGGTATTTACAGCAATCCTATAAAATTGGTATCATCTTCCCAATTTAATAAGTGGAAACAGAGTCTGATTGTGAGATTAAGTATCTTACCAAATTTGCATAACAAGTGAAGGCATTATATCTGGAGGACTTCAAAGTCTATGTGACATGTTAGATCTTCTGTTGAAAAAAAATGTCAGCGAATAGTATCTCTGTATGTCTGCATTATTGTCAAAGAAAAAACAACTCGAAGTGGGTGTTCTATTCGCAAGGGGGCTGAAACTTCATAATCATGTAGATGGAGTTATTTTTACAGTACTTGCAATAGGACACAGACGTAATATATCAATTCTGCTTTTTAGAGAGATATTTCCATTTCTTTTCCATATTATCAACTGCTTGAGGCCAGGACGTTTATTCCCTACATCACAGGCCATGGTATGGTGATACAGTATTTGAGTTAGGAAACCCTAGGTTTCAGTTTTGGCTCTACTTACTACTAACTCTATAGTGGGTTCCAGTTAATTTAACTCAAAAAAAAAAAAAAGGTAAATATATTATACAGAATGGTTGGAAAGTTTAAGTAAAATAAATTATCTAAATATATAGCACAGGCACTGTCGTCAATAAATTCTAGTTCTTTCTCTCTACATTCATCCCACCTTTAGTATCTAAACAGTGGTTTTCCATGCATGGAGATACTGTGTGGAAATGTCAACGGGACACAGAAGTGTTGAGATGGAAAAGTATCTTGGCTGACACCTTTCTCTTGCATTATTTTCTCTTAAGGTTATTCATTGGCTCCCACTTACCTAATCATCTCACCAAGATGAAGTTTTTTTAACGTTTATTTATTTTGAGAGAAAGAGAATACATGAGAGGGACGGGAGGGGCAGAGAGAGAGAGGAGAGAGGCTCCAAATCCAAAGCAGGCTCCAGGCTGTCAGTGCAGAGCCCCACATGAGGCTCGATCTCATGAATGGTGAGATCATGACCTGAGCTGAAATCAAGAGTCAGATGCCCCACTGACTGAGCCACCCAGGCACCCCTAAGATGAGATTTTTGAAAGATGATGTTAATTCTAAAACCTGGAGTCATAAAGTGAATAAAGGTACCTGGCATCCTCTCTACATCTGCTTTCCTCTAATTCTTCTGTCTTCATTGTTCCTCTTCTTATCCCCAGGTTATGACAGTAAGTGCTGCTGATGATATGAGAAAGCTCTGGATCATGATCAGAGACTTATCATCTTAACTTTTATCTCCTCACTTCTCTGACATGAAACTTTCCTTTTATTTGGGCAGGGGGAGGGAAAGGATACATAACATAACAAAGGTGAACCTTAAATTTTTCAAAAATGCAAGGAGAAATGGGAGGGTGCAAATGATGTCCTGCATAAGGAAAAAAAATGCATGATAATTATAGCTTTGCTGTATTATAAGTGGTGTCAAGCTATAAAGACCTATAAGGAGGGGTTGTTTTTTCTTTGGAAATAGTTTCACCTTGTTGAGCTTTGAATAAATGGTATAATAACAAAAACATTAGTTTTTAAAAATTTTTTTAATGTTTGTTTGTTTATTTCTGAGAGAGAGAGAGAGAGCACATGAACCGGAGAGGATCAGAGAGAGAGGGAGACACAGAATCTGAAACAGGACAAAAACATTATTTTTATGAATGACAATTTATTTCATCTTTGGTTTATGATATCTTTTCCCCTGGATAGCTCAGAGAATTTGACACTTTCTTTGAGTTAGAATAAAAACGTTATTTGACAGAATTTAAGTTGATAAAATGACAGATCAGATGAGTTAGGTGAAATACACAGGATCACACAGCAAATTAGTGACAGAAATTCAATGATTTGTAATGGAGAAAGTGGAGAAGGTTTACAATGAGATAACAATAGATAATCTGCTACATAGAGCAGCTTGCTTGAGGACAGAAACTCTGCTGTTGAGGAAAACACAATGTAATTGGAAGCAGAGGGAGTTGGAGCATATATAAGGCACACTCTGCCCAAAAGCCTGGGAAGGGACGCTAAGGGTAAGCCTTGCAGTATGAGTAGGACTTCCCAACATCAACACTGTGGAGCCAGACTGTAGACAGAGGACACTCCAGACAAACAGGACAGCTAGGCAACAGCGTGAAAACATGCACGGGGGTGAGTTATGTTGTGAAAGATGAAATGGTGCTGCTACCAGTCTGGAAGTGTGGAGGTGCCTCAAAAACTCAAAAAGAGAATTACCCTACAACCCGGCAATAGTACTACTAGGAATCTATTGAAGGGATACAGGAGTGCTGATTCATAAGGGCACATGTACCCCAAAGTTTACAGCAACACTATCAACAATATTCAAAGTATGGAAAGAGCCCAAATGTCCATCAACTGATAAATGGATAAAGAAGATGTGGAAGATACACACATGGTGGAATACTACTCGGCAATGAGAAAGAATGAAATCCGGCCATTTGCAGCAACATGGATGGTACTGGAGGGCATTATGCTAAGTGAAATAAGTCAGTCAGGGAAAGATAAATATCATATGTTTTCACTCATATGTGGAATTTGAGAAACTTAACCAAAGACAATGGGGGAAGGGAAGGGGAAAAATGCTTTCAGAGAGGAAGGCAAACCACAAGAGACTCTTAAATACAAAGAACTAACTGAGGGTTTATGGGGGTGGCAGGGGAGAGGGGAAAATGGGTGATGGGCATTGAGGAGGGCACCTGTTGGGATAAGCACTGCTTATATGTAAGTGAGGAATCGTAGGAATCTATTCCTGAAGCCAAGATATACACTGTATGTTAGCTAACATGACAATAAATTATATTTTAAAAAATTCATATGTTGAAACCTAATAACGATTATGATGGTATCTGGAGGCAGGGAATTTGGGAGGTGATTTGGTTCTTAGTGCCCTCATCAAAAAGACTCCAGAGAGCTCCCCTCACTCCTTCCATGATGTGAGAACAGAGCAAGAAGATACCCAGACATCTATGAACCAGAAAGAGGACCTCACCTAACCATGCTATTTCCTTGACCTTGGACTTCCCAGCCTCCAAAACTGGGCAAAGTACATTTCTGTTGTTTATAAGTCTCCAGTCCATGCTATTTTGTAATAGTAGCCCAGATGCATGACACAAGGGTGTAAACACTAGATCATGTTTGCCTTTGGAAAAATGAATATAGTGAGAATAATGGATGGAGCTAAAGTTAGGAATAGAGAGCACAGTTAGGGAGCTCTTATAGTCATCAAGGGGTTGAGGGGAAGTCTGTGCCGTGAAACTCATTCAGTTGAGCACAGCAATGTGGATTCTGGGTGGCTGGCCAGGATCATCAGAGATGGCCCTCACCCTCGCACATCACTTTCTTACTGCATTCAAATCACATTCACACCTCAGCATGTTGCAGAGTATGTTATATACCTTTGGGATTACTCTACGTGACAAATCTGTAGAAGCCATGGTTAAAAGAAAATAAAACTAAGGACAAGATCCTGAAAGACACCACTTAATAAAGGGATGAAGAGAAGAGAGTCCCATGGAGATTACTTAGAAGGAACAGTCCAAGGGGAAGAAGGGAATCCCAGAGCTAAGAGATGGAAGTCAAGAGAAGTATGCCAGACACAGAAAAAGGAAAGTCATAGATACCAAATGTAGGTAGGAGGCCAAGGAAAAAAGGGCAGACAAAGAGAAAAAATGGAGATTATAGGGTAATTGGTGGACTTGAAAACCAGTTTGTATGGAGTGAGAGTAGAGAAGTCCTATTACAAGCAAATTGGAGGAGTGTAGAGAGAGACAGCATGAATGGAGCATCTTTTAAAGAAGTTTACGGGCACCAGGGTGGCTCAGTCGGTTAATCGTCCGACTTCAGCTCAGGTCATGATCTCACTGTTCATGGGTTCAAGCCCTGCATTGGGCTCTGTGCTGACAGCTAGCTCAGAGCCTGGAGCCCACTTTGGATTCTGTATTTCCCTTTCTCTTTGACCCTCCCCTGCTCACGCTCTCTCTCTCTCTCTCTCTCTCTCTCTCTCTCTCTCTCAGAAATAAATTTAAAAAACATAAAAAATTTAAAAAAAGAAGTTTAGCCACGAAAGGAGGAGAGGGAGAGGCTATGATAAACAGGTATGTAGAACAAAGTAAGGACTCTTTTTGCTTTATTACTTAAACGGTGGCCAGCTTGCTTTGAATGTGTTTAAGTAATGAGGATAATGAGTCTGGGAAAATGATGCAATCAGGGAAGGTTCTAACTAACAGAGATGCAGATGCTAAAAGTGAATGATTTGGGCAGGGCAGGAGATAGTTATCAGCAAGCTAAAGAAAGGCGACTTCCATCAAAATGAAGCAAAGACAGGCCTAGTTTCTGGTGATAATAGATAGCATAGCACAAGTGGAAATTTCTCTGTACAACACCGGACATCGCCAATGTCAGATCTCAGCTGCTATCTCTTAAGAGCAGTGTCCCCTTTGAACAGATACTCCTTCGCTCTAAAACTCAGTTTCCCCATCCATAATCATGACAAATCCGCCCACCTCCGCAAGTAAGGCACGGGTTCAATCTCACTGTTCCCTGCTGACGGTGTCCATCCCCTTCCCAGCTTTATTTTTCTCCTTCATACTTGTGACTCTCTATGTCTCTTGTTTATTATCTATCTCTCCTTTAAAAGGCAAACTAGACAAGAGTAGGGACTTTTCCTGTTTTGTTCCATATCATACCCTCAGCCATGTGGTGACTGGCACACAGTAGGTACTCAATAAATAATCACTGAGTGAACAAGTGAATGAATGGGATGTTGCAGAGAAGCTTCTCAACTTTGACACTATTGATGTTGAGAGCCAGGTCATTGATCTGTTTGAGGAGGGAGGCTGTCCTGAGATCTGTAAGATGTTCAGCCTCTAACCGGGAGATGTCAATAGCACCCGACCCCCAGTTGTGACCAGCAAAAATATGCCCAAACATTGCCAAGTATCCCCAGAGAGGCAAAATCTCTCTGGGTTGAGAACTTTCAAAAGAAAGAGCTAAAAGTCATAGTTTTTAATATTATTATCAAAATGGAGGAAGAAATTAAAAATGAAAGTAACACTTGGTCACCCGATTCTCCCACAACCTGCTTAATTTGGGGTGGAGAAAATTACTGATGCTAAGGTGGTGTTGGCTTCACAGCACACTGACATTTTCCTTATTATTTTGCCAAGAAACGTGTTTACAAGAAAACAGTTCATAAATCAAGAAAGCACCTCCATAGTCTCTCGTCTGTTAGCTGTATGTGAGATATTGTCTTCCTTGTCACCTCTCTGGACCAACAATAAAAACTCAGATAACTATCCCTACCCATATAGTCTGCTATCACCAAAACTAATAATAGATGACACACAATTTATGGGCCACCACTTTAAAGAAAATGATGTCTCCACAGTGACAGTCTAATTAATCAAGGATTATAAAAAAGCAGAAGATGCAGCTGAAGTTTTTCTCTTCAGAATTCTCTTCCCTTCAGGTTTTCCATTTTTTACCACCCCATTTCTTTGTTTTGAATAGAAATCAACTGTCTTGTGTTAAAATGGCTAACCATGACCTTTCAGAAACATGAGGATTTCAGAAAGTGGGAAATGATTCCAAAATTGCTTTAAGGGACATGAAAAAATAGAGCCACAAAAAGACCCAGAAATGACCTGGCCCCAGGTTCTCCACCTAATTCCCCCACACCCGTAACCTTGGGAGCAACTGTCAGATGAACAGAACAGAGAATTTATGGTTAAGGCAACCCCATGTCTGGGTTTGCTGGAAACATCCCGGTTTGTGCCTGCTGTCCCAGGATAGCAATTACTAGCAACCTCTGTCACTCTCAGAATGTCCAGGATTGGACAATGACGTATATGGTCATCTCACTCAGAGTTAAGTAAGCATTTGACAAGTCAGACAAAAGAAAGGGGAAGATTGAGAGTGTGCCCTGAGCATAGCCCAGACTTCTCATGCGCTCGGGCAGGCTTGGCTACTGGGATAGGACTTCCCGTAGCCCCAACTCAAAGATCAACTATCTGGGTGTCAACAAATGAATCAGTCGTTTACCTAACTTATTGACCTACATATCATTTATCTCGCGACTCCCAGGAAAAATGAATGGTGATTAGGTTATCCTCTCACAGAGTCTGGCTTGCTCTGGTTTTCCAGAAGGCATTTACATTCAGAGAGGCCCAGTGGAAAAAGATTTGACCCTCCGTCAGCCTGGTGTCGGATTCCCGGGCCTGCCGAAAGGGCCCCAGACTGCAAAATGCTGGTGAGAAGAGATGGTAGGTAAGAGCCTTCTTGCTCCATAGCCCAGTGTCTCTCAGATTAAGGCGGGGGTGATACTTACACATAGAAACTGGCCAAGAATGTCCTCCCATGTTGGTAGTAAGATAAGCCTTTCTTTCTCAGGACCTAGGACTCAGTTTAAAAGATTACACAAAGATGAGGGCTTAGCAACGTGACCACGTGCCCTCTCACATCAGGAGTCCCACGGGTCAACAGTATAGCAGACCCTCACTCCAGAACCAAGCTGAGGAGGAGAGGAGCGAGAACTCAGCCTGAGAGGTCAGACAACCACTGCGGGATGGGCACCGTGCCTTTCCATGACCCACAGCCCTGCTTACCCCGGCCTCCCCTCGCCATGATCCCTTTGCATTCCAGGATATACCACTTTGCATTTCTTGAATGTGCCTCTCCTTTCAGGGCCCTTACATATACTGCAACCTCCAATCCACATCTTATTTATTCCTCGGGTCTCACACAGATGTTATTTCCTCAAGGAACCCTCCCTGAACCTCCAGACTGGAATTGGGAGGGTCCCTCCTAAACATCCACTCTATATTTCCTGTTGTTGATGGGCTCCTCACACTCGGTTATAATTGTTTATCTGTTACCTATGCTAATTGTAGCCCCTTTAAAGTTAGGAACTGCTTTGTTTTTTTTTTTCACCATTTTCCCCTCAAACCGGTAAATAGCAGATACTCAAAGAACATATTTTGAATAAATGAATGAATGAATGAATGAATGATGACCAGTTTCACTTTGGTGACAGGGACTGTGGGGACTATCTGGCAATTAAAGAAGTTAGCACTTATTCACAAAAACATTTTATGGGGAGCATCTAACATTTCCATTACCTTATTATTTCATAAATCACTTACCACATATCAGGCGTTTTGTTTGCAGCGTTCTTGTGAAGGTTAAATTGGATAATGCACATATTTGGTGTTTAATGAATATTAGCCGATGTTATTACATTACTTAAGCCTCACTACAACTCTGTGATGTAAGTATTACTATTTACCTTTTAACACTTAAGGGAACTGAGCCTTAGAGAGGTAAAAGTGACGATAAAAATTGGTAAAGTCAAGATGTTAAATACGACCTGACTCTTAAATCCAAGCTCTTTCACTATAGAGTATCTCTCTCTGAAATCAAAGGCAGGAAGAGAGGAAAGGGAGGGGAGACAGAGGGATGGAAGGAGGAGGAGATGGGGGAAATAAAAAAGGAAGAAAGGAAGGAGGGTTGAGATGATTTTTCTTTTAATCCTACTTAACCTTAATCTTTGCATGTTCTTCGAGTACTATTGCATTGCTTTTAGCATAGCATCCAAGCTCCAACTGGTGTAGGTATGACTGATGAAGGAAAATTGTAAAAATGATCCAAATCTCTGACATAGCTGAGCTGTGACATTGCTTGGACATCACAAGCACGTAGAGACTGAAGCTCTGTCCACCGACTCCTCTCGCGATAGTGTCCTCAGTAGCATCTGTTAGTTTGATCTTGACTCTGGCCTTCCTCCGGCTTGCTGGGCTGAGTCATACCGCCTTTGTAGAAGATGATGAGACAGAGTGTTTAGCCAAGTGTCTGAGCAATCTAAAGTTATGCATCTATATGAAAAGTCATGAAAGTTTGGAAGGAGGCATCATCAATTCGCTGCTTAAACTTGGATTCCAAATAGTCTTTCTCTACAACAAAAAGAAAAAAGAGAGACAGAGAGCATCCGAATATTCTCTAACACTTAGCTGCTGCGGAAAACTTCTCAAGCCAGATTAATACCATCTCTACTTTCCAAAAGAGAGACACCAATAACTAAGAAAATGCTTTCGCATCAGCAATACAATCCAGAGAAATCAGAAAGACTATATGTGAGCCTCATGTTTTCTGTCTAGAAGCTTCCTTGGATGAGTCTAAGATGATATATGGCATCTGCTGTAGACCCATGCTGCCAAACTATTCAAGCATATTTCTTCTTTCATTACATAGATACTAGGTTCCGGGTACCACTCAAACTTCTAGGATTAAACTGTGAGCCAAACAGTAATGATCTCTGCCCTCATAGACCGTATAGTCTGGTGTGAAAACAGATAATCACATAATCACAGAAAATAGAGGTGAGTATAAACTCTAACACCTCTTTCAGAGAAAGTAAATTAAATTTCTAATTATATAATGAGCACTTTTATGAAAGAGGTCTAATTGAAATTTTGTCTATAATAAACAAAACGTTGCCAATAAGTTCCAAAAAACAAAGCCTGCCAGGTTAGTGAAGAAAAAAAAATATTTCTAAATGTAGACAGTGTCCTCCGAGGCAGGAGACTCTCTCCTGCATTTCTTTCCAAGAAGAAAGTGACGTCAGAAATCATCCTGACACTTAAAGCTACTATATACCATCTATTTGTTTTGTGAGGATCGGTGAAGTTAAGACTACTCATTTTATTTCAGAGAATTAAGAAACCTTGGACTTGGGTGGGGTTTTGAAATTAAATTTTATTCTCCCTCATTTCACAGATGAAGAAATCAAGACCCAACAAAAGCAAGTGACTTGCTCAACATCACACAGGAGCACATAAGAGCTGGAAGTGAAATTTGGGTTTCTTCATTCAGTGCTCTGGACCCCAAACCAAGTTGTGATAAGCCTTTTTACTTTTTTTTGTAAGGGCACTAATGACCAAAGAGGTCATAGTTAGCTTTGAAAGATTCTCTCCCTCAATCTCTCTCATTGTCTCTGTCTCTGTCTCTCTGTCTCTGTCTCTGTCTCTCTCTCTCACACACACACACACACACACACACACACACACACACAGACATACACTAAAAGGCTATGTTTAAGGCAAAAACTATCAACTAAATAGTAACCCATCTTTCCACATGGCAAACAGAAAAAAATGCCTGTTCTTTGTTAATTCAGCCCCTAAACGTGGTTTTTAGACAAAGCCCAGTCGATTACTCCAGATGCCTTGCTGTCCATTTGTGGGTTTGTTTGATTTTATACAGAAAACAGTTTTGTATTTAAACATAAAAGCCTAAATCGAACAGACCAGTACTCTTTCAAGGACTCAAAACAAATATCGTATTATATTATTATACTTAGTCTTTGGCAAGAAACACTTTTTTCCAAGGTGACATTTATGTCACATTCCATAGTATGGTTACTCAGAGTTTATCCTGAGCAACTTAATATATTTTGTATTCTCGAACGGCATAACCTCAGGTGATGAAGGAAAAATGACCATGCAAAAACACAAACCTTAAGTGTAAATTTCTTCAAAAGCAAGGTACAAATTTGATACGTATTATCCACATTCTAGAGCCGAAAAGCATTTTTAGATCTGAAACTTGGCATCGTCTTAACTTGAATCATCTGGCTCGAAGCAAGGACGAGAATGAGAGATGCCAGAATGCCTACTCCACCTACTGACGTATAGCCCTTCTCGTGAGTGCTAGCCAGTTGTGAAAATTTCAGCAGGCACTTGTTTTTTAGGTCTAAGTTTTCTCGTGTAAACAATGAAAACTCTGGAAAAAATTACCTTATTAGGCCCTCAAAGCAGCAAAAGACCCTGTTCCTTCTGGATCTCGTTTTTATTATTTGCCCGCAAATCTAAAGAAGACAACACATGCCCCAGGGACCGAGCGATGTGGCATAAGGTTAACCCACATAGCAAAGGAGGCTCCAGGTAAACTCTTAAAGTGCACACGAATCACACATGGGCAGCCGCACGTAAATCGTGTGCATCATGAGACAAATGCTCTAAGTGAGAGCGCAGAAGGCAGATACATCTTGCGAGGTTGGTACGGCCGTCGTCTCAAAGTGCAGCCCTCAAGTTCTGAAAAGCACGAAACGGAGCTTTTTCTTTTCTTTTAAAACAAACTGCTGCTGTTTATATACTGATCTGTTTACCTGAATTTACATGAACGACAATGTAGGAACTGTACATTAGAGATGAGTTGGAAGAGCATTGCATTAATTCAGGTAAGCCGCACTTTGCAGCATGCATACACCACATACAATACAATAACACTGACCCTGGCCTTCACTCCACTGCTGAAAATGCCTAAAATGAAATTTTATGAATTCCCTTTTTTTCTACGGTTTTTCACCATAATATCATAGATGAGATGCCATGGTAAAAGCAATAATTGGCCCCAGTAAGTAAGAACAATTTACCTTAGAGCACACAGACATATTCTTTAAATCACATTTTTTAATAAAAAACAACGACTTCCTAATAAAACACAAATTATTCTTTGCATTCATTCATATATCAAACAAACAATTTTCATAACGCAATTCTAGAAAACGGGGAGATTGCCAATTTAAAACATGGGAAGAGAAAGCATCCATTTCCCTGATGGAACATACAAAGCCTTTTCAAGACAAGTGCACTTAAAGAAAACTGTTTTGGACAACACTGCTTTCACTGTACGCTTCTGGCTCTCTTTCACGTTAATGTCTTTACAGATGCCCTTAGTACCAGCGGGGAATCTATACTGGAAATGCATTCTTTGCCACTTGGCAGAGTATAGATAGTAAATAAATAGCAGAGTTAAGATTTTATTGTTGGCATTATCTAAAGCCGGCTGAAAAGATAGACTTTTACCTTTGGGTTGGATTATACTAAACAAACAAAGAATAAACAGATCTAAAAAAAACAGAAAACAAGACTAAAGGGAAGAAGACCAAATCAAAAATTATTTTTGAGAGGTACCTGGTTGGCTCAGTCGGTTAAGCCTCCGACTTTGGCTCAGGTCATGATCACGCAGTTCACAAGTTCCAGCCCCACGTCAGGCTCTGTGCTGACAGCTCGGAGCCTGAAGCCTGCTTTGGGTTCTGTTTTTCCCTCTCCTCTCTGTCCCTCCTGCACTCGCACTCTGTCTCTCTCTCAAGCTCTTAAAACTAAATATACATTTTTTAAAAATTAAAAAAATATTTTTGAAACAGCATAGCAAAAGCAGATGAGCTGGTTAACAGTCATATTATGCTAAATAAACAGGTGTATATAATAGCATATAAAACTGATTATATATAATATGTATATAATATATAACATATGTATATATAAATATATATCAGCTATAATACATATGTATCATATATATACATACAATATCATATATATACACACACATAGCATATATATATATGTATGTATATATATAACTGGAAAACAAGAAAGAGTAATGTCAACACCAAAGATGTGAGATAATCATAAAAACATAGTATAATTGATCCAAAGAAGATACACAAACAACCAATAAAACCATGAAAAGCTGCTAGAGTGCATTAATGGTTACAATAATGCAATTCAAAACCTCAAGCTACCACTTCATACCCATTAGGATAGCTATCATATTTATGGGGCGTCTGGGTGGCTCAGTCAGTTGAATGTCCGACTTAGGCCCAGGTCATGATCTCCAGGTCTGTGAGTTCAAGCCCTGTGTCGGGCTCTGTGCTGACAGCTCAGAGCTTGGAGCCTGTTTAGGATTCTGTGTCTCCTTCTCTCTCTACCCCTCCCCCATTCGTGCTCTGTCTCTGTCTCAAAAATAATAAACTATAAAATTTTAAAAAAAGGATGGCTATCATATTTTAAAAAAAAAGACAAACAAGAATAACAAATGTTGGCAAGGATGTGGAAAAACTGGAACCTTTGTACCTTGCTGGTGGGGATGTAAACTGTTACAGCTGCTGTGGAAAACAGTATGGTGGTTTCTTAATAAATTAAACATAGACTGACAAAAAAAAGGGGGCACATGGGTGCCCAGTCGGTTAAGCATCTGACTCTTGATTTCAGCTCCGGTCATGATCTCACTGTCACGGGATTGAGCCCCAAGTCATGTTTCACGCTGAGTGTGGAGCCTGCTTGGGATTCTCTCTCTTCCTCTTTCTCTCTGCCGCTCCCCAGCTCACATGTGCCCTCTTTCTCTCCCTCAAAATAAGTAAGTAAACTTAAAAAAGAAGAAGAAAAAAGAATTACAAAGAAAAGATATAATGCAGAGGGGATTATATTCTTGGTGAAACGAGGTCAGAGAACACCATACTGGCCAGAAGCAGTATGAAGTTGAGAGTGACTACGAGGAACTTCAGACGGAAGTAAGTCAAGGAACAACTGTCATCTTGATTAATTGGGACAACGCATGTAGAGAGAGCAGGTTTGTCAGTCCCCGCCTCCTGAGTACACTGAGCCAGAGAGAGCAACAGTGTCCCAAGGCTCAAACAGATGAGTGTGGGCTCAGAGACCAAAGAGATGAGGCCATTCATTGTCACAGACAGCTAGAGACACCTTTGAGACCAGCTACAGTTTCAAACACCCACCTCAAAGGATGTCTTCTTCTGCCCCCACAATCATTGGAGAGAAACTCCTGCAACCTAAACCAATGTCACCAATAAAATTAAGAAGCCAAGATAAGGAACGACATGTGACATAAGAAACCATGAAGGGAAGGTAGGTGATAGATAAATTGGGTATTGTTACATTTAAATCATTTTGATGTATCAAATACAATAATATAAAAATTATTTTCTGTTGTAACTTAGAATTAAAATTTCAGATGATCCCCTTTGGGGAGGTGGTAAAGCACAAGGAAATGGAAAAAAAAAAAAAAAAAAGAAGAATGTTCTCATTTTATTTTCCAGGAGTTTACAGATGCTGATGAACTCCAGCTCTTGTCAGAAACTAATTGTGCTTAAAGGTATATCTTAATAATTTAAAACTTCTGGTTAAATACAGTGGATTAAATATACACATTTATTTTATTTTCATTTGAAAGGCTACTGAAAGTTTGAAAGGAAATGAAGTGCACACACACACACACACACGCACACACACACACTTTAAACCAATGACAGCAAAGAGAACCGGAGAGGGAATGATAGCAAATGATGTGTATAAAGAAAGAGAGAGGAAATAAAACAGTTGGATAAGTGGTAACTGACTTAATAGATCAAAGAAAACTAAATTTTATGCCTGAAGAGAGGGGATGCCAACAGGAAACGACAATTTGTGCAGAAAAAACCCAGAATGATTAGGAATTTGAGGCTCCAAGTATATCTGAAAGTAAGGGCGAAGCAGGCACATGAAGAAAGGAATCTTACAGGAAAGTCTGAATCAGGGGCAGTCAGATCCCCAAGTGTGCTCGCCTATTCCAATAGCGAGGTGAGGACTTCTGCCCCACCTAAAGAAGATAGGAGATTTTGAAGAAATTGAATCGGAGAAACTCTGTACTCCAGGGACACAAGCATAGCTGTCAGGTTCAATGACAGCCTACATAAAGAACTCTGGGACCCATCCAGCCCTGGCAGAAGGATTATCTTCCCCACCTACTCCAGATAAGATACTGAGAACACCATCCCATCCCAGAGAAGACCCACTCATAAGGTTGAATGTAGCTTGTATGCGTAGTATTCTTGGCCAGTGCATTCTGAGTGTCCGGGTACCTTCTCTGATTGAATAATGGCCATGCTGTATCAATTGTGAAATACTTTTAATATCACTTTTGGAATCCTGCAGTAATTAATTGGTTGCACTCTTAGTTATCAGGAAGACTAACAGTCAATAAGACCCAGCCTCTTGCCAGAATGTTCAATCAACTATTCAGAGCCTCATTCTTAAATATAAATAGTCAGCCAAGGGTCACCAGATAATCGAAGGAAGACCTCGACATGAATAGCAAACACAAATAAAACAATAATAATAATAAAACAATAATAAGAAAAAGAACTTGGAGGAAGCAAAGGGAATTCAGGGAGCAGAAGAAAACTTCAAAAGCATCCAGAGGAATATAAAAAGATTTTGTAGCTAAGAATGAAACAAGAATAGGATGCTATTAAAAAAAAATAAAAAATCAGGGGCACCTGGGTGGCTCCATCAGTTAAATGTCTGACTTGGCTTAGGTCGTGTTATCTCGGTTCGTGGGTTCAAGTCTCACGTCGGGCTCTGTGCTGACAGCTCAGAGCCTGGAGCCTGCTTCACATTCTGTGTCTCCCTCTCTCTCTGCCCCTCCCCTGATCATACTGTCTCTCCCTGTCTCTCAAAAATAAAAAATGTTTAAAAAAAATCAGAAATATAAGAGAAGATTCTTTATGGACAAACAGAAAAGTAGTAACTAAATAGAACGATTAGGAACACAAAGTGGAAATTGCTCAGAAATTATATCAAAATAATAGGGATGGAAAATAAAACAGAAAGGAGGGGGAAATATCAGTAAATTAATATAAGAAAATGTATCATACTTGAAAAGTTACACAGATGAAAACCCTCAGAATGAAAAGTATCCCAGAGTAACAACGCAGTGTGTTGAACAGGGTTTTCGCTGGTAAAGAACTACAGATACTTACTGAACAGAGTCATGAGCTCAGCTGCATTACGGTAAAGTAATTAGGGATGAGTCTTCCTGCAGTTGAGGATCTAATCAGTCATGAGACCACATCATGTCAATTTTTCATGAGCAGTTGTGTTGGAAAAACTGTTTTCTTGCGGTTCAAGGAAACATTGCTTCTGGATAAGAGGGCCGATATCTTTCACTTTAAGATCGACTCACTTTTAGAATTCCAAACACCAGATGTTTAAGTCTGAACACTCATGACTGCCCAAAAGCAGTTACCCACTAACTGACCTGAATAATGCCTACCATTGGCTTCTCTAATTGTCCAATTTTCATCCAGAATGAAAATCTCGAACAATGCAGAAGGACGCCTTCACCAAGAACAGTATGGTTCTTACTAAACATTTCCTGAGTCCTTGCTGTGAGAGCATGAAACTACACTGGGAAGCAGGATTATCAGGTTATGGGAAAGAGAGATGGGCAGAGCAATTGATTTTGTTTACAGCTTTTTATGTGGAAAATTTCATGCACATGCAAAAGCAAAAGGAATACTATAATAAACCCTTGTGTACGCAGCTTCAACAATTTTCACCTCATGATCAATCTTATTTTATTTATACCCACATCCAATTCTCCTTGCCCTTATACTCATTGGATTATTTTAAAATAAAACTAAGACATCACAACATTTCATCTGTAAATGTATATGAATATACTATACATAATATATAATGAGATACGCAGATACGTGGAATCCATATGCATATGTATTTCAGAAATAAAAACCTTTTCATAAACATAATGACAATTCATGATCATAACTAAATATAATTAACAGCAAGCCTGTGCCATTCCTAACTAACCAAATCAGTGCTCACATTTCCCCAGTGGTCTAATAGTTTCATTTTCATTTTGCTGATTTGAATCAGAAGCTATTTTCCATTTGGTTACCCAGCGGTATGGTACATACAGAAAAGATAGGATGAATGTTTGATTCTTCCTCTTCATTTATTAGCTTTCAGATTTATGACTCAGTTACCTAGTGTCCTTTAACGAAGACCAATGGTTTTTGGGTTTGGGGTGATGTTTTTGGTTGGGGGGCGGGGTTTGAGACACTGCAGTTATTTAACTGATGCTCAAATTGTCCTCTCTTTGGTTACAGAAAGCCTTTCCCAGTGGGCTCCAGAGTATTTTAGACATCACCCCAAAAGGAATTGATAGCTTCTCTGCTCTTTGGTAGGATAAATTGTCCCAGGATCATGGTTACACATTTCCTGCCCCAGATCTGGAATCAGCTCTCTCTCAAGGAACTCTCCTTCTTTTTAGGAGAGAATAGTACTGAGTGACCACAGTCTGAGTTTTGAGCCTGGTTAAGGGACATGAGGAGTGTTCATTTTTACTTCACTGGTCACTGTGTCCAGGTCTTTTCAGTGAGTAGAGCTAGGACACCTGTATTTTTTGTTTTTATAATGAAACACATCACAATTTCCATTGACAATTATAAATTCAGGATTACAGGGGTTTTTACTTAATGTCTTCAATCTTAATTTGAAGTACTTTCTTCCGTTCCCCAAATCTTAATTCCCAGCACGAATTAGGGAATCATTTCTCATCTGTTTTATGCCATAGTACATACAAGTCTCACAAAAATGCATGGGAGGAAGGAAGAAAGGAAAGGAGGGAAGAAAGAAGAAAGGAAGGGAGAGAGAGAAGGAGAGAGGAAAAGGGAGGGAGGGAGGAAGGAAAATAAAGAAGCAAACAGTAACAATATTATCACAATAAAATAAAGAAAAAGGGTTTAAATATTTTTAATTTTTTTAATGTTTATTTATTTTTGAGAGACAGAGAGAGAGAGAATGAACAGGGGAGGGTCAGAGAGAGAGGGAGATACAGGATCCTAAGTCAGGCTTCAGGCTCTGAGCTGGCTGTCAGAGCTCGACACCAGACTCAGACCCACGAGCTGTGAGATCATGACCTGAGCCGAAGTTGGACACTTAACCGACTGAGCCACCCAGGTGCCCCACAGTTTAAAATGTTTTTGACATTTTCTTTTTCTTAGATATACTCTATCACCTGAAATACTTCCTCTGTGATTAGGCTTCTAATTCAAGACTCAGTTTCACCTGTGCCATTTTGCACTCTCTTTTTAAGGATTGCTTTATCTCATGAGTAATTTTGTTCTAAAATCACGTTAAATATTTATGTGGCTTTGAATTCAAAACAGAATATATTCAAAGACATCGAATTCTGTCCCCTCCGCCTCATTTCCTCACTACCCCCTAAAATAACTTGTTCCTGAGGGGCGTTTTTTTTTTTTTTTTAATATAACCACACTTATCATCAGAATACCTTCTTCTTAGGTAAATAACAGGATGCCATAAACACTCCTTTCCACCACGATTTTTTTAACGTAACAACAAATCCTGGAGGTCATTCCATAAACTGATTGATTTCTGAAAATATGTTCTTTTGTAGCTCAGGTGAGACGTTTGGCTATAAAATCGCAGCATTCATAGGCGGCTGCTGGCAAAAGAAAGATTTAATCCTAATATATTACATATAAAAAATATATATGCAGATTGCAGCTTTGTAGTAAACCTCCATCAAATGACTCACCAGATCCACAGCCTCGTGCTGGGCAAAATGAGAGTAGGTGGCTTTGCTTCTGAGAGGCACACACAGTGTACAATTTCACCCTGCAAAATGCTGTAGCTACTACAATTTTCTTTTGCTTCGCCTTTTTGAAAAGCAATGCTCCTTCCTATTTTAGCAGCACCATTTGCATTCCTATTATTCACACTGAACTGGGATTTCCATTTTTATCTTTCCTTTGTGACTTGTTTTCATTCCAGCACCTCTCTTTCTGCTCTTTGCCTTTCCTTTATCTTGCCCTTAAACGGAGGCCTCACGCTATGGGAGCGGAGCCATGAGTTTTCTCGCCACCATGCCAGGCCTTGTCCCAATTTAATGATATAAGTTCCCTTGAACTATTGCCAACAAAGCTGGGACATCCCACACGCATTTGCTATGGAAACACCTTCATGACTAATGGTCTCTCAAATTAAGGCATTTATAATTGGAGCTAGAAGTGGTTTTCCTTTTTGGGGGGAGAAAAACGTTCTGCCGCTATGGAAAAAAAAAAATACAGCAATTCTCTAAACGTTGTGAGTTGTCATGTTAATATATTCAGCTTGTAGGGAAGTAGATCCCTACAACCCCCATACCGAGGTGTGCATGTAAGGAAAGCAAAGGTTTATGCACACTCACCCGTGTCTTTGAGCAGCGTGTGTTCTCTTCCTCTGTGTGTTTATGAGCTCCGCTGTGTGCGTGGGGGGGGAGGGGGAGGGTTGGTCCTTCTCCTCACAACAGACACAGAGACATTTAAGAGCCTGTATGGTTTGGATGCTGCCAACGCCACATCGTGTTCCACTTCTTTCTCCTCCCACATCATCATAGTACATAGGTTTCTATGGACCCACCAGGCCAGTTTGCCTTTTTTCAACCTATTACGTTTGCTCAATAAGTGGCAGTTAATTAAATGATTGAATGAGTAAATGAGCATGGAATGTGTTCTCCTAGGTGGAACGGAGAGGCTAAGCGATCACCTATACGTATGTTGCATTGAAGCATCTGGGTTCAGATTTCCTCCCTTGCGTGTCTCTGAAAGGAATGGGGTTTGAAGAGAGAGCTCTGATTTCTCACATTGAAGAAAAGCATAAAGATGGTGGTGACCATTGACAGATGCGGGATTTTCGTTTTCACTTGAAAGAGGCCAAGGGGGCTCTGCCAATGTCTTCTTTTGACAAACCAATCTTCAAAACCATTCAGACAACCACACCAAGAATCCTTTTTAGCCCATGTGGGGCCTTTCTGTGAGATGCTTCCGTGCCTCCCACATCACCCTGGTCTTACTTTTACCATGTCCCTCTACTCTAATCCTCACCCCTACTCTTTGCCCCTGATTGAAGGCCAACCTGCCCTGCTGGTAATTGATGGATTTATTCATCTCAATGAAGGAAGAAGACTAGAGGAGTGGTTCTCTGGTTGATTGCAAGAATCCCTTAAATAAAACTACAGATGGCCTTGTTGTTATGTATTTTTATTTAGTAGGTCTGGGTTTGACAAAGGATCTTTCCAACCTTTTTGAAGCACCTTCATGATTCCAGGGTTGCGGCAAGCTGGGGTTCTGCCTAAAGAGAAGCACAATCAGCTCTCTAATGAAAGCCATTTGAGACACACACCTCACTGTTGTTGTCTGTCTCCTGGATGGTAAATCGGTGACTCTGCAGCTCAGCGAAGACAGAAAGGAGACACATTTCTCTGTAACTCAACTTGTGCCTTCAGAATCACCAAACGCAGTGAACTAACCTGGGGTCACCTCCCTGATGTGTTATTTTTCATTCCATTTACGTCTTTGTTGAAGGTGCAATTTTTAGACACCAGTTCATTGCAAGCTGATAAATACATTGCACAAAAAGTCATCTCTCAGCCCTTCTGCTCCCTATGGAAGAAGTGGATGAGAATCATAAATCCCAGTCTCTCAGATGGCCGGTGACATCACTTACAGTGTTGTTCCTCACGATCAGCTATGATCACACCCTTCCCCACAGCTAGCCTTCCTATCCTGACCACAGCTACAAGGTTCAACAGAGCAGATTTCTCCTATGCTGAACAAATGATTTTTTTTTTTTTTTGGAGACTTTTTTCCCCCCACTCACTAATACCCTTCTGGGCTTCCAGTAAATTTAAGCTTGCCAAATATCCCAAAGGAATTAAAGACCTAATTTTAGAGCAGAGGGAAAGTGACTTCTCAAAGCAACCAGGAGGACCCATCCTTAACCATAAGAGGGACAAAGGGAGAGCAGGAGTGGCCCATTTCCTCAGCCTCGTGGAGGAGCATCTTTACGAAAAATGAACTCAGCTGTTAACAGCCTGTGGAGGACCGCTATCTACCACATCACAGCCAGCAGAGAAGAACAGGATGTTATGAGTACAGCGTGAACCTCAGAGCTAGAGTCAAAACCACGCTCAGTGCTTCCCAGGCCCATGTTTACCTTGTTTTCTTCACCCTTTAAGAAAGAACTCTCTTGAGAATGGGGCGATGCAGAGCGGATAAATCTCCTTGTTTTCTTTTTATAAGAACACATCACAAAAGAGGCCTGTAGCTCCTCCTTCCTTCTTAAAGGACCCTTGGTTTTTCTCCAAATCTGCTCCTTTGCAGCCAGAGCAAGCCCCCAGGAAAGTGTGGTGTGTAAGTCAGGTCCATTCCTCTCCCCCAGATCCTTCAACCATAAAATGAAGACGGTTGAGATTTTTCTGTTCACCACCATGTGGTAGTCAGAAAACACAACAGAGTCATAACAGGGGCACTGACAAGGAAACGGAAGGTGAAGAAAGTTTAACCCCTACAATTGGCCACGCTTACTAGATACTCATTTATTATCCTTAGTACATCCCTTTGTAAGTTGCAATTAGAAATGAACCAGCTGTCAGGCCTAACGTACTTCAAGTGTCACTGCTCATTTAGTAGTATGCTAACTAAGAGCATAGGGTTTTAGACATAGCTGGGTTGGAATGTAGACTTATTATACTTGCTGAGGGATATTATGCATGTTACTAACCCTTTCTGAGCCTCAGTTTCCTTTCTCAAAATGAACTAATGTAAGAATTTAATAAGAGAAAGTATATAAAGGATTTACACAAGGTCTGTTACTTAGGAAGAGCTCAATAAGTGTTATTATTATTTTTTACTAAAATTCTTTTAATGTTTATTTGTTTCTGAGACAGGGAGAGAGAGAGCACATGTGGAGAGGGGCAGAGAAAGAGGGAGAGAGAGGATCTACAGCGGGCTCTGTGCTGATAGCAGAAAGCCCAATGCAGGGGTTGAACTCATGAACGGCAAGGTCATGACCCAAGCTGAAGTCAGACGCTTAACTGACTGAGCCACCCAGGCACCCCATCAATAAGTGTTATTATTATTGAACCAGTATATTATTAATCAGGCCCCAGTTGGTTGTAAGTGAAACACACCCAGTACAAACTGGCCTAAATAAAAATTGCCCCACGTAGTTGAAAACTCCAATGGAAAGCTTGGTTACCAAGCAATGGTGCTTGGTTCAAGCACACATGAATCTAGGGGCTCAGCTAAAGCCACAGAAAAGCCAACCCCCTTCTGCCTACTCCCATCTTGGGGCTCTGTTATGCTGTTCACCTTCATTCTTCTACAGGCTCATTCCACAACAATTCCAGGCTTATGTTCTTCAAGATGAGAAATCGTGGTTGGAGAAATTTCTATCAAGAGCTCCATCTTTGCATCTCATTGATGGGATCCATCTGCCCATCGTGGACCACTGTCTGTGGTCTCAGATAGAGAGAACACTCTAAATTGATCAGGCTGGAGTTCATCTTGGGGCTGCAAGGCAATGCCTGCCTCGCTGAAGCCATAGCAACTGAGTGGGAGAGGGGCTTCCCCACGCAGAGCTCAAGGTGACTGTTACCCAAGAAAGGGAGCATGGATCCCGAGTAGACATCTCAGCAGCCCCCAGTTAACTTCTCTTTCCTTATAGAAACTTGCCAGTAAATAGAAGAAACGCAAACTTCACCTTCGAATTGAGAGATCAAGGTCTGCAAAAGTGGAACGAGTTTTCCGAGATACCTCCCAGGGTGCAAGAAAAAGGGATGTCAGACTCATGATCTCTGAAGACACTGAGTTTCAGTTGCCAGAGGAACCCTAAGGGCCATTCCAGGAGCAGAAATCCTGTTGATGTCAAGCTATAGGTTACCTGCAGGCTGGCTTTTCGTGGTCACCGTGTGTGGTCCTGGCATTTTTTAACTGGCTCTCATTCATTGGAATCTTATAATGTTTTATCTGTATATTTCATGTTGAAAAGAAGTTTGTTAATATGGCACCTTTCTCTTTGGCCCCAATTAAATCTCACTCAGAAAGAGTGTCCCTTCAGCCAAACATTCCTTCATTTTAGTATTCCATCATTTAGTAAACAGAGGGGTATGCTAAAAAATGTCCTCAGGTCTCTGACACGCTGGCCAAAACTAATTACAGATTTTATTTTTTTAATTGAAACAAACGTGGATGGCACATTTCTTCTTATAGAAGCAATTTGTGTATCATTTTAGAAAAGTTAGAAAATATGGAGCACCTCCGTGGCTCAGTTGGGTTGAGCGCCTGACTCTTGATCTTGGCTCAGGTCATGATCTCTCAGTTCGTGGGATCAAGCCCCATGTCGGGCTCCATGCTAACCATGTGGAGCCTGCTTGGGATTCTCTCTCTGTCTCTCTCTGTCCCTCCCTTGCTCACACTCTCCTTTCTCTCTCTTTCAAAATAAATAAACTTAAAAAACATCAAGAGAGATAATAACATCATCCCGCAGAGAAGCTATCATCAACATCTTCACGTTCAGTTACCTATGATGAGGACCCAAACGCACTACCACAAAACACAGTATCTTGGTATTTTGAATATTTTAAGCTGAAGAAGTTTGAGAAAACAGGAGAAACAGAAGGCCATTCTGACCTTTCCCCCTTCACCATTTTTTCCCTGAAACAGGCCATAAAAGCTTCACGTGAGAGGCACCCTCCCTAAACCCGGAGGAAAGGAACATCCTTATCTCGGGAGACAAAGGGAAACCGAAAAGAATCCAAACAAACAGGCCTTGCTAAGTTTTCCCCAGGTCACTACACCTACCTGTACTCTTCAGCTTCTCATATGACTGCATCACTGCGCACTCTTCATCAAGCTTAGCATAAAATACTCAGGTCTGATTGTTTCTTTTTGAAACAATTCACTCCCTTTAGAATAGTCTCACGTTCCACGTAAAACTTAGGTTAAATGAATGTGTGTGCCTTTTACCTGGTAATCTGTCTATGTCCATTTAATTTTCAGACCCAGGGATCTTAAGAGAGTCAAGAAACACTCTGTTCTTCCCAAACAAAACAAAACAAAATCTTCAAAACAAAAAAGATATTTCAGTCTTTTATAACTTGCTGCTTTCATGATTCCCTGTATCAGAATTATTAAATATATTATTTCTACTGTTTAATATTATGAGGTGTCCTTAACCCTTGCATGATAGACAGGTTTATGTTGAAACCCCCTGATATTTTATGAAAACTTTGAGCCATATAAGCATTTTTCTGGGGAGATGGCTGATAACTTCCATCAAATGCTCCGGGATATCTACAATCTAAAATTAAAAAAAAAAAAAAAAAAAAAATACTGTTTTACACCCTCACTTTAAATGGCGTAAATAGATATATCTGGCAAAGAAAAAGACATACAAATAGACATTATGGTTTATTTACTCAAATCCTTATTGGACATTTAGGTCCATTACAGGTTTTGGCTGTTACAAACAATACCCAGTGAATGTAACTGTTGCTTTAAAGTTTAACCACATAACTATTTCACCATGATGCTGCAGGATATGAAGTTGCTGAGGATTTTTAAAGTGTGGAGTAACACACATTGACAAATTGCCAAGCTCTTGGAAGGCTGCGTTTTACCCAGTAGAAGCCTCATGGCTCAGGCACCCCCGCTTACCGCCCTAGGAGTTTTGGGTGAGGGATCCCACTTCCTACAAGGAGCAGCAGCTGTGTTGGGAAGAAGCAAGGCTTCCTGCCTTTGTATGGGTTTGAGACTGACACCGTCCTGCCTGTCACTCTGGGGCAAAGTCCCTTGTCCCTTGTTTACGTTTTTGCAAGGACACGTTGGCAAGCCCCCGCAGAGCCTACAGAAGACCTGCACGCTCCAAGTTGGTCACAGACTGAGCATTTGGTGATCCCCTTTGGGGAATTAGGATGATCTGAGGGCTGGGGGCCTGCCAATGGGAAATTCACACAGAGGAAAGCAACGGGTGTCCTTCTAGCAGTTTCAATAAGGTGGAGGATGGGGGAAGGAAGGAAGGGGTTCCACGGAGTTGGCTCCTATGTGTGAACAGATTCAAACCAGTGTTTTAAAATACAGGAACTGGAAGTTAGGGAAGCAAAACTGTGCTCTGAATTCAGATGCGTTTTCATCCAGGGGTCTTATTAAGGTGTTCACTAAAACAGTTTTAATCACCCAAAAATAAATATTGATAGGGTCTGTGTGTGTTTATAAAAGCATATCCGGTCTGTGAGATGTAGGGCAATCTAGATCATCACAGAAGACAAGATCAGAGATGCCACCTCCACATTTTCAGGGACTAACAATACTCCAGCCGATGTGAATGAGTCCTGTGTGCAAAGCAGGTACAACGCTGTTATTGGTAATTTATAATCTGGAGCTGAGCACATAAGGATTTGCCTTTTTTTAAATTGTGGGTGGGGTGCCAGGGTGGCTCAGTCCGTGAAGCGTCCGACTTCAGCTCAGGTCATGATCTCACAGCTCGGCTGCTGAGCGTGAGCTCTGCATCATGGGGCTCTGTGCTGACAGCTCTGAGCCTGAAGCTTCTTCGGATTCTGTGTCTTCCTCTCTCTCTGCCCCTCCCCTGCTCTCTCGCTTTCTCTCTCTTTCTCAAATAAACATTAAAAACATTTTTTTAAAATTGTGGGTAAGTTTCATTTGGACTTTCCAATGATATTCTCATGACCTCAGCTTTTTCCATGGAGAAACTCCAGCACCACCCATGCCAGAAGTCACCTCCAAATGCATCCCTCCCTCCCCTCCTGCAGGTCTGATATTTCTCTGGCAAGGACTTTGGCTCAAACTCCCTCCCGGTCAAGTTGCTCTCTGTCTCCAGATCACAATCTCTCTAGCAAATAGTGACACCCAGGTTTTTGCAAAAGCCTCTCATGCAGCACACCTCCCCTAACCTTCCTAATAGCACTCTTCTGAGAAGCCCAGCATGTGTTATCTCGCCTTCACAGATGGAGAAACAAAAACACAAAAAGATGAAACAGCCTATCTGAAATGACCTAGCAAGTCATCCACCAAGCTCTTGACTCCTGAGGACTCCTGACACACAAATGACTAGACCTCACCCTCGTTTCTGTGCAGGAAAATAAAAGGGATCGTTTACTGGCCCCAAAGACCTCTGGATGCTATGAGGATGGCAAATTCAATCAGATGCTCATTATCTAGATCCAAATCGGGCCTGACAGAGTCTTCATTAGTTCTGAAAATCCTGCCCATTCAAGCTCAGGGTCCCCTGGCTTGCTCATGTCACCAAAAATTGGCTGTTCTAGAGCCAGGGAGGGCTCCCAACAAAGTACTTACAGATGATGGTCATCGTGTGTAAAATACAAAAATAAAAATAAAATAATTAAACAGTTTTCGTAGAAGAAACTCACAGTAATGATAATAAGATGGTGCAGCAGTAGCAAGATCTCATCAAGGAAACAGGCTTTATAATGGCCTAGAAATGGGCAAAAGAGAACCCAGTGACTTAAACAAACTAAGCAAAAAAAATTAAAAAAAATACAGAGACATTATCCCAATCTCATCATGAAAACTAAGGCAAACTTGTCTTTTGAAGCCCAATTTCATGTCAGTTAAGTTGTATTTCATATTATTTAATGCTCTGGGTCAATAAACGGCATGCTCTAGACCTGAAAGAATTAATCTAACCCCAGACAAGCTGTTTTCTTTTTTCTTTTTTTTTTTAATTCATAATGGAATCAAATTTGTCACTTTTTTCAAATGTGGTGCCAGTGAGACCAGCCCTTCAGATAAGCAGAGTCAACGGCCATTGAGTTAATGTGACTTCAGAGGAGCCAAAAGCCTGCCTGCCAAGGTGCCTAAGGCTCCCACCATTAAAGTCATTCCAATGAATGGGGCATTGCATTTCCAAAATGCCCCTGTCGCAGATACGGACGTAGTCCTCGCACAGTACAGGGCCATCAAAGCCACTCAGTGCTTATTGAACAAATAAAAGACTGATTGTTACCCAAGAAGGATAATGAGCTGTGATTATATTGGTTAGAGTTGATGCCAAAAATATAAAAGTATCTGGAACATATTAACTCATTTACTCTCGCTGTATGTGGTTGCAAAGTCGGTCCTCAGACTGACCATCTGTTAACCAGCCCGAACTAGCACTTTTTAAAGACATGGGACATTGGAGGGGGCTCCTGGGTAGTTCGGCTGCCTGAGCGTCTGACTCTAGATTTTGGCTCAGGTCATGATCCCAAGGTTGTGAAATCAAGGCCCCTGCTGGGCTCCACGCTGTGCATGGAGCCTACTTGAGATTTTCTCTCTCCCTCTCTCTCTGTCCTTCCCTCCTACCCTGTCTGTCTGTCTCTCGAAAGAAAGAAAGAAAGAAAGAAAGAAAGAAAGAAAGAAAGAGAAGAAGAGCAAAAGAAAAAGAAAGAAATGGGACACTGGAGGGGAAAGTGTGCAGCCAAGGCAATGAGGCATGGGAGTGAGGGGCGGGAAGGGTGCTGAGGTTCGGTAGAGGGAGAGGAAACCCAGAAGGTAAGTCCAGGGTCCGTGCAGTCAGCACAGCTCCAAGGCCCACACCATTCTCCCAGAGACTTGGCTGAAGAGTTTTCCTATCAAGATATGCTAACAATTAGTGATTCCACACAAGTTTGGGAGTTCAAAGCACTGCTCTCCTGCTTCATAGATGTAGGACTTAGGATGAAGTATGAAACTTCTGTTGCTGTGATATGAGCATAATAACCCTCTCCTTGGGCTGTTGGGAGCATTAAATCAGATAATACCTATAAAGTTCTTAAAAGAATGGCCCCACCTGGCCTAGGAAGCCCTCAATTCATGTTATTATTATCAGTTATATCTCTATCTTCTACTATCTATAGAGTAAGATATTGGGAGTGGACAATTTGCTTCTTACCATTACCACTTCTACAAATATTAATGATAGGGGAGTTGGTAAATGGTCTCAGCAACTGCTGCATCCAGTGGGTATATGTGCATGTGTGCATGAAAGAGATAGAGCCGTGCATTTGAGCTCACGTTCCTTACTAAACATAAGGAATGTACATTTAGTGGGAGTCCCGGCCCACTCCCTGCCTCAGTGGCTCAGCAGAAGAAATGGATAATAGCAGTGTATGTCTCATGTTGCTGAGGAAAGGAGTTAGATGAATTCATCCCCAAAGAGAGTCTGGAACAGGGTCAAGCAGATAAAAAGTATGATTATTGTTATTTCGTCTGTGTATGTGTGTGTGTTCTGCACATTTTCCCAGGGATCGGTACAATATTGACAGCCAATTTTTAACTAAAAACAATCTACTGGGGTGCCTGGGTGGCTCAGCTGGTTAAGCATCCTACTTCAGCTCAGGTCATGATCTCGGGGTTCATGAGTTCAAGGCCCATGTTGGGCTCTGTGCTGCCAGCTAGCTCAGAGCCTGGAGCCTGCTTCAGATTCTGTGTCTCCCTCTCTCTCTGCCCCTCCCCCACTCATGCTCTGTCTCTGTCTCTCTCTCTCTCTCTCTCTCTCTCAAAAATAAATACAATTTAAAAACAAAAAACAAAATCTACTAATACACAGATATGGGCTGTACTTGATTCTTGCAAGGTTTGGAGTGCAGCCATGGCTAGGAGGAAAGGTTCCAGAGACACTGGACCCTCAGCTCTGCGTTCCTTCTGAGCCAGTCTGACTGATAAATCCATGCCCAAACTGTGGCTCTGTGGTGCAGCTGCTGTTTACTGCTGGGATGGCGATTAAGGTCACCAAAAAAGCTTATGAGGAGTATTATGTAAGGACCTGTAGCACAGGGCGAGACACGGCCACCGAGCTAGCAGTGTTCACTTCCCAGGCCGCCCTGGGCATCAAGCGAGAACCAGATCTGTGTCCAGCCTCAATTCCCTCCGTGGCCCTTGGGCGAGAGATTGAAATGCCCGTGTGTTCCCAAATCAGTAAAACGGAGGGGCTTTTTCCAACTCTGGGAAAATGCATGAGAGGGAATGAGATGATAAACAAAGGAAATGAGTTTGGTTGGGTTTTTTTTTTTTTCATTCTGAATTATAGAGTCGGTTTCCTGGTACCAATGCTATTATTCCTTTTGCTATTCTTATTTAAGCCTCCCTCAGCTAAGGCATTCAACTTTGAAAACCCAAAATGGTTATTCACACAATAGTTTCTATAAAGGAAAAGATGCACTTATGTCTATAAGATATTGGGGGTGGGCGATCTATTCGAAGCCTTGCAACTAACTTCTACACATACACAATAGATAAGTCACGTAACTCTCAGCAGCTGTTGCTAGGCTTAGCACATGCGTGCCTGTGTGAGAGAGATAGCCGACTGCATTGAACACTCCAACTCCTCAGTATGGTCCCCAAGTTAAGGAAATGGCAGTGCCCTGTAATAGCAACAGCAGAGAGATGTCTGCTCATTGATATGCAAATGACAATAGCAGGCATTCTGCTGTGTTTAAGGAATCCCGTGACTGCTGTGACCACAAGCAGGTTATTAAAGTGAAACAAGACTATTTTGTCCATTATGAAAAGCACTGCCCTGTCTCAGTGAGTGACACATTCAGGGCTATTTACATTTCAACAGACAACCAACAATAAATCAATATAAACACTCCTTCAAATCCATTTTCTTTTTCGAAGAACAATGGCTGTTCAAAATCACAGGGTTAAACAAGAATCTAAATCTAGCAGAAATAACAACAACAACAAAAAAATCCAGCATCTGGTCAATCCTCTGTCTGTTAAATCATTCATAAGTAAAGCCCCTCACAGGGCTGGAGTAGAGTTAAGAGAAATCGCAATTCGCAGTCCTAGAAATTGAGGTCTGCCTCTAGATAATAATAATATTAGCAAGTAGGTCCATGTATCATGTAACGCGTTTGTAAGTATTTGCTCTGGGATGGACAATAATGTATGCAAGTGTGTATTATTGAAGTAGTGCATTCACTTCATTTCATCATTTATCCTCACAATGACCCTATGACATAGGTACCCTTATAATCCTCATTTCAAGGATAAACTGAAGCTTAAAGAAGTTCAGTACCTGATCCAGAACCAGAACCACAGTAGGTGAAAGATCCAGGTTTCTAATCTGACCTGCACTGGAATAGGGCTCTCCATTATCGTCCACACATCCTCTCCAAGAGATGCGGTGATGGAGTTGGATTACAGCCAGTAAAATAACCTGTGATCTCAGAAGAGTTTGCTCGAGTTTAACCAGAGATTAATAGCTATAGTTTGGTCTATGAGAATACCATTAACTTTTATTTAAAAACGATTGGGAATGAACCACTTATCTATTAGAAATTCTATCATTCATTCAGTTTTATATCCAACAAGTAATTATTGGGTGGTTAACAAGTGTGAGGTACATATGAGAACCTGAGGATAGAGCAGTGAACCAGACAGATATAGCCCTGACTTCATTGAGTTTATAGTTCCCTGAGGGAGAGAGATTTTCTAAAATCATCTTTCATTACAATTGTCACAAATAGATAGAAGGAAAAGGCCTCGATGCAAGGAAAACAGATAAAAAGATGCAGCCTAGTCTGGGAAAGTCAGAAAAAGCCTCTCTGAAGAGGTAACAGTTAAGAGGCTTGGAAACTATATAAGAGTAAGCCAGGTGGATGAAGATCAGTGGAGGGAAGAAAAGGTGTATCAAGATGCTTTAAGTTGTCTGTGAGTAAAACAAAACAAAACAAAACAAAAGACAAAAGCAAAAAAACTCAATACAAATTTGCTTAAAATAGTACAAGGCATTTACTATGACAGCTTCAGGCACAGTTTGATCAAGACTCTGGTTTTTGTTTGTCTAAGTGTCTAACTGTCCTATAAAATTTTATATGCTGGTTTCAGTTACTTAGTTTCTGTCATGACAATTTCTGCAATGACAGAGTTTATTTGCTCATAGTCACAAAAAGAAAGAGTTTCTTCCTTATACTGATTAGGCAATGCCAAATCAAGCCTTTTAACTAGTAGATGCCTCCTTGATGACTTAAGTCTTGGTTACCTGAACCAATTATTTTGGTAAGGAGAATGGAACTTGCATAATCTTCGACCTTAGGGTGGGTCCATTCCATCCAAATCATACTGCCACTAAACATGGATTGTATAAATGTGGAAGAGGTAACCACAATTTCAATTCCAGACAGAAAGCTATTCTAATTAAAGATAGAAACATGTGTAAAGAACTTTAGGGGGTAGATTAGATGTTGGAAGATCTATATCCCATGTGAAAAACAGAAAAAAGGGTCATCTGGGTGGCTCAGTCAGTTAAGCATCCTACTTCAACTCAGGTCATGATCTCACAGTTCATGGGTCTGAGCCCTGCGTCAGGCTCTGTGCTGACAGCTCGGAGACTGGAACCTGCTTCAAATTCTGTGTTTCTGTCTCTCTCTGACCCTCCCCTGCTCATGCTCTGTCTCTCTCTCTCTCTGTGTCAAAAATAAATTTTAAAAAATTTTAAAAAAAGAAAAACAAAATTAAGAGGAGATTGGCATGAGATAAAGTTGTACAGTCAGAGAGGGGCCAGATCACATGGGGGTTTGACGGCCGTGTTAAAAATTTGGGACATGTTCCAGAGATTAATGGAGAGTTCCTGTTATATGTGACGATCAAACTTACATATTTAAAAACATTCTTGTACAGGGGCGCCTGGGTGGCTTAGTCAGTTAAGCGTCCGACTTTCGCTTAGGTCATGATCTCGCGGTTCGTGGGTTCGAGCCCCGCGTCGGGCTCTGCTGACTGCCAGCTCAGAGCCTGGATCCTGCTTCAGTCTGTGACTCCCTCTCTCTCTGACCCTCCCCTGCTCACGCTGTCTCTGTCTCTCTCTCCTAGAAATAAATAAAACATTAAGAAAAAAATTAAAAAAATAAAAATAAAAACATTCTAGTACAGAAGAACAATGTCATCAAAACCAGGTGTGTATATATCCAATATATACACGTCTGAAAAACATACCATAAACTAGTAAATACAGTTGCTTACAGAAAGAAGTTCTTGGAAACCAGAGGACAGACCAAATACAGAGACTTTACATTGCATACACTTCTTTCGAATGTGTCTTCTTTTTTTTAACCTATATTCTTACCTGTTTTTAGATTTAAAAAATAGCAAATTCCTTGTTTTCAGTGAATTCTCTGTCCACCGTGTGGAGAGAAACCTCGGAGGTGGGGAAGAGGGCAGGGAGATGACGGAGGACCGGCTGTGGCTTGGCTTCCAATGGTACAGAAGTAGGAGTGGAGCCCAGGTCACCCAAGGCTGAGGTCCCTGCCCTTCGCCACTGCCACAGCTAAGCCTTCTGTCCCCAAAGAAGGCACACAGAGGTAGGACAGAGTGACATGGCTGTAGGGTGAGTTACTTCTAAACAGGAGATGCAATACAGGGAGGAGGCCTGAGAAAGAGTCAGAACCCACAGAATGGTTATGAGGAAAATGGGGGCCTGGGGGAAGGGAGCAAGTTTTTGTTTGTGCAGAAGTACAAACGTATTTGACTTACCTGAGCTACTGACATCCCCACTGTGTAATTATGCAGATGTAACACCTCTGAAAATGAAGCTGTGCCTCTGAGTTGAACTCCTGGGATCTCAGCTCACTGATCAGGAGCCTCGGAACCTCTCCAGAAGGCAGCCCACGCCCAGCTAGAAGATGGGAAGTCGCAGCCCACTTCTACCCCACTGCCTGGCCTCACATCTGCGCCGGTTCGGGTTGAACTGAATAGGATATAATGTGTCCACCTTGCTGGCACAAGTAAATCATGAAAGTATCACCAGAGGTCTGAATGGATGTCAACGGCAATTTTAGCGATAACTACATACAGTTAGCACAATATTAGCAAAATGCAAAATGGCTTTGGGGAGAACACAAGCATTCAGTCCTTGGCCACAGGGAGCTGTTTGTATCATGCTTCTGTCTCACTGTGTTTAATCCCTCCCATGTCACAATTCACGTCCTCCATAAAATCCCGTTCTTATCCTTTACTCTGGCTGTAATCACACCTTTGAATCTCTCATCATTGCGAGACGCTTCCCTTATCCCATTAGTGGGTATGTGCAGCACCACGATAACAAGCAAGCCACCTAGGCCACTGGTTTAAACTTTCTTTCTAGCATTCGCTGCCTTTACTAGCTAGGTGACCTTGGACAATTTACTTAACATTTCTGTGAATCCACTTTTTCATCGGTAAAATGGGGACAATTGCGCCATGTACTTCATGGTGTGGTTGTGAGAAATGAATGGATTAATATGTATGTACATACGTGTGTAATAGATGTGTGTGTGTGTGTGTGTGTGTCTATACATACGTATCAGTTTGGGGCACATTATAAGTTCCATATGGGAATTGGTTATTGTTACTATTACAAATATGCATAATAGTTACTGGCGTATTTGTCATACCTTTTATTTAGATTATATGGGTTTCAAATTATCTGATGGACATAGATTCTTTTTGTAACATAATTGGTCATCTGATATACTATGTGACAAACTACCCCAAAGCTTCATCAGTCTGTGGCTACAAACATTTACTATCTCACAGTTTCTGTGAGTCAGGACTTTGGGCACAGCTCGGAGTTTCTCCTGAGGCTCCAAGTGAGGCATCCACCAGGCCAGCGGTCATCCTGATGCTCAACCAGGGAAGGATCCACTTCGACACTCACTCGTATGACTGGGCAGCCACTTGTCTCCACCAGATGTCAGCTGGAGACCTCCGTCCTCTGCTGTAGGGGCCTCGCCATAGGGAGCTCACAACATGGCGGCTGGCTTCCTCCAGAGCAAAGGCTCCGAACCAGACAGGAGACAGGGAACAAAGCAGAATCACAGATTTTAGCAACCTACTCTCAGAAGGGACAATCCGTCATTTCTGCTATTCTCTGGTTGTTAGAAGTGAGTCAATAGGTCCAGTCCATACTCAAGAGGAAGGGATTACATGAGGACCAGCAGATGGAGGTCACTGTAGTGCATTGGGGAGGCTGCCACCCACACACAGTAAGAAGCAACAAAATGTGTGCATGTGAACTGTGCTAACTTTAGTGGAGAACGCTTGTCATTCTGAAAGTCCATCACCTAATGGACTGAACAAGAGAGCTGCATGGGCAAATTATGTCTAAGGGAAACACTCAACAGTCTCTTTATTCATTTAATAAACACTGGTTGGTCCCCAGTTTTATATCAGATACTGTGGGAAAAATGAAGGATACTAAGATTTTAAGAAAATAATTTTTTAAGTTTACTTATTTATGTTAGAGAGAGAGAGAGAGACAATGCACACAAGGAAGGGGCAGAGAGAGAGAAAGAGACTAAGAATCCCAGGTAGGCTCCTCGCTGTCAGCGTGCAGCCTGATGTGGGCTTGATCTCACACACCGTGAGATGGCGACCTGAGCTGAAATCAAGAGTCTGATGCTTCACCAACTGAGCCACCCAGGTGCCCCTAAAAAATAAATTTTAAGGCTGGATAGGATCTGGCCGAACTTTCTCATTTAACAAGTAAGGAATCCGAGGCCCCGAGCAGCCGCACTAGTTGTCTGGAATCATACGGTAACATAGCCACGGCCCGGTCACAGATCTCCTGATCTGACACCTTCTCCCCTACTGGAAACATGGGAGTTCCCTGTCGCATTGTCCTGTGCCTTCAGTTCCCACTTCTATGTCTATGAAGAAAGACCACAAAGAAGAACTGAATCAGTGGGACAGTCATTATCTTTAAATAAATGTTCTTTCTTTTGTTAATTTAGCCTCTCATATTAGGACATTCTTTAAATAAAGGCAGACTGTAGTCCCGGAAGTTGCTACATGTCTAACATAGATTTTTATAGACTCTGTTCTTTCCATCTCCCCTGATGCTCTTTGTACTGATACTGCATTTAAGTTCCTACACATCACCCACCAGAAGCAACGAGTTACACACCACCTGAGCTGGACAACCTCAGAGAGAGAGCCAAGCGCCACTGTACTCGAGATAGGCCACAACTCACCCCCAAACCATCCAAGCTACAGTTCTCACCTTTTACCTCCCTATTAAGGCTGATGTTTATTTGTCTCTCTGTCTGGCTTGCCTTCGACCAGAAAGCCCTGCTTGCATGTGTCAGACTCAACAAGACCACTTTCCCCTTCTGGAAAAATAAAACAAACTCTGCCCTAGTCGTGCCTGGGAATGGAATGCACTTCAAGAGGCAAATACAAGAATTTTATGTGATATAAATAGACTCCATCAATTCCAGGAGGGGATGTTGAAACGGAAACATTGACAGGTAATTATCAAAAGTGCCTTAGAAAAGCAAGTTTCTGTGGCCAAGAGCCGCAATTTATTATTATTATTGTTGCTAGCCTCCTTGATGTTCTCCATTTATGATTCAAGTAATCTTGTCTCTTTTGATGAACGTACCTTTTGTTTTTCATTAAGGTGTCAATGCATTAGACAAAAGACCTGCTGAGTACAACAAAACTCATGGCCACCTAACAGGGAAAACAGGACTTTCTACCTGTGAGCCAAAACACACTTGTCCCCGCAGGATAAGGATGCATATCTACAAAACTACGTGTACACACACACACACACACACACGCACTCACGCACGTCGCTCTTGACAATCCCAGAGATGATGTTAGGAATCTTTTAGCCACGTTAACGTGGTATCTGTCAGCTGTGACAGCTCTGGACCTGCATAACTGAAACCAGCCATCCCACATCTACTGACATCTTTATGTCTATTTCATTGTGATTTTGCTGAAAACCCTAGACTAATCAGAAAGGAGTAGAGACCTCTCTCTTTCAAAACTCCTCAGGCCTCTTCCCTTAATTGGAGATCCTGAGCTCTATGTGGTGGGCCTTGAAGCATTATTTGCTCCTAGACCATCTGCTCTAATGCTTAAGCAGCTACTTTTCAAACCCTTCCCAGCGCCTGCGGGGTGACAAGGCATGGGGGAAGTAGTTCATCCGTCAGTCGGAAGGGGTCTGAGATACGATCAGACCCGACCCAGTGCTGGGTGTTCGGGCAAGCATTTCAGTAGTTTCTTCACTAGTCAATCCACTGGGATACGTGATTTTTTTTATTGGTCTAGTATCCTGGGCCAGTGACACAATCTTGGAGAGTTGTCAAAACGTAATAACCTTTCACAACAATATCCTTGACGGGAAAGGGGAAATGGGATTTTCCAGGGCTCAAGGCTGAATGATTATTAAAATCTTTTTAAAGACTAGCAATTCCAAAAACATTTAAATTAGAAGAAAAGAGAAAGTAAATCAAACTGCCCCCACTCCCAACATAGAGAAACTCTTAAGTCTGTGTGTGCCACATAGGAGAGAAACTTTTCAAAGAAAAGCTCAGAATTTTAAATATATGCAGAACATTAATTTTGAGGTAATTAGGAAAAGGCTATTTTCTATTTGTCAAAAATCAAAGGTATGGATGCCTGGGTGGCTGAATTCTTTAAGTGTGTGACTCTTGATTTTGGCTCAGGTCATGATCTCATGGCTCCTGTGTTCGAGCCCTGCCTTGGGTTCTATGCTAATAGCACATAGCCTGCTTGGGATTCTCTCCCTCTCTCTTCTCCCCTCCTCCCTCTCTCTCTGTCTCTCTCTCTCTCAAAACAAATTTTAAAAAACTTTAAAAAGTCAAAGGATGGGTGCCTGGGTGGCTCAGTCGGTTGAGCGTCCAACTTCGACTCAGGTCATGATATCACGGTTAGTGGGTTCGAGCCCCACATCGGGCTCTGTGCTGACAGCCAGCTCAGAGCCTGGAGTCGGTTTCAGATTCTGTATCTCCCTCTCTCTGTCCCTCCCCTGCTGATGCTGTCTCTCTCTCAGAAATACATAAGAAACATTAGAGAAAATTAAGAAAAAAAAGTCAAAGGTATGTATATTCTGGATAAAGATTTTGCTACCAATTCGTAAATTCATAAATACCCAAGGAGTCGGAAACACATCATCCATATAACATTGCCCTTTGAACTTAGTTAGTCCTAAGAGAAAACGTGAAAGCAGAAAATAGATTTTTAGAAGAAGCTTCCTCCTGTGCAACCTCCGCTCCCATCCCTATGTATTCACTCAAGAAAACATCTTAAAACAGGGGGGCCTGGGTGGCTCAGTCGATTAAGAATCCAACTTCAGCTCAGGTCATGATCTCACAGTTCGGTCCGTGAGTTCGAGCCCCAACTCGGGCTCTGTGCTGACAGCTCAGAGTCTGGAGCCTGCTTTGGATTCTGTGTTTCCCTCTCTCTCTGCCCCTCTTCCACTCGCTCTCTGTTTCTCTCTTTCAAAATAAAGAAAAGCTCTGTACTGAGCTGTCAGTACAGAACCCGATGTGGGGTTTGAACCCATGGACTGTGAGATCATCCCTTGAGCCAAAGTCAGACGCTCAACTGACTGAGCCACCCAGGGGCCCCAAAAAGAAAATATTTTAAAACAAAAAGTGAAACTAGAAATTGCATGCACTACAATATTTCAGCTTTGGTTGTGTTCATTTGTTCATTATTCACTCAATAAGCATTCTTAGGGCATCCCCTCTAGAGAGGTGCTATGATAGGAAATACAAAATGAGTAGGTTACACATAGCCCCTACTCAGAGGATCTCCCCTCTTAGCGAGAGTAACACACACAGAAGGAAACAATTATGCTCTAAATGCTACATAAAGACACAGCATTGTTGAAGTCCAAAATGCTGAGTATCTAAGACTAGGAGATTTAAAACTGTCTTTACAGAGGAGGCGACATTTCAGCTGAGTCTTAAAATGCAAGTAAGAATTGGCTAGGTGGCAGGCGGGGAGGGTAAGCTTCACACATATTTCAGCGAGGATGAAGCATTTGCTTTGATTGAAGCAGAGCGTGCATGAGGGTGGATGAAGAAGGTGGTGGGAGAGGAAGAAAAGTAGGGGCCAGCCTTTTTTAACGGACTCATCTACCATGCTGAGGTATTTGAGCCTTATACTGCGTGCGTTAGAAAGGTATCAGGGATTTCTAGCAAGGAAAGATTTCCTTTTTACTAAAGTAATTCAGGTGGTATCACAGAGGAAAGATGAGACATTTCGGTTAGAATCAGTATTTAACATGGCTACTTGGGATGTCCCACTGAGGCCAAACCTAGTTTTCGCACAAGCTGAATCCCGTGTGTTACAACATCTCTCTCTCTCTCTATCTCCATCTCCTTCACCTTTATTTATCCCCCACTAATAATTGTTTCAATCAATCATTCCATCATTGAACATCTATTTACTGAGCTCTTATAAAATGCCAGACACTGTGTAGGGGCCAATGACGACAAAGTTCACAGTGTGGCAGTGCTGGTAGATTTGTTTAAATACATGTAACTGAAATGATGTGTAATGGCCAAGATGAAGGGAAGCTGTGGGGGCTTCCCTGAGGAAGTGGTGGTTAGCTAGTCTCCTGAAGGATGAGTAAGATTTAGGCAACGTTCATGTGTTGGGAGAAGGAAGAGGAAGAAGCAGACATGACCCAGCAAGTGGGAAATGACCAAAGGCAGGAGGAAGCATGGCACCTTGGAGGAAGTGAAAGGTGTCCTGCCGGGGGAGTTGCACAAAGTGGGAGATGGGCTGGGAGAGGGGGCTGGGCTATGCTACCATGGGTGCCAATCCAGTACGCTAGGCTATGCTGCAGATAGGGCACCCCAGTGCTCAGCGGCTTACCCAACAAAGATGCATTTCTCTGTCAAGTCATTTCCATTGCCGCTCAGATGACATTCAGGGCAGTTCTCCATGGAGTAATTCAGACACCCAGGATCCCACCATCTTTTGATGTTGCCATCTCAACATGTGGCTTTCCGGGTCACCACAAGAGGTGAAGAGCGTGTATGGCAGTGACTCTTAAATACTTTGGCCCACAAGAGACACATTCATCCGCTGCTGTCCAGAACTAGTCACAAAGACCCAATGAACTGCAAGAGATGCTGGCCAATGTGGGACACACATGGTCCATTTGGTGATCCCTGATATCTCTGTCAAGTATTAGCAGGCTTTATCCTAACAATAATGGAGAGCCACTTAAAGCCTTGCAAGCAGGGAACTATTAGGATCAAGTTTATGTTATAGAAATTACCCTAGCAATATTGTGGAGAAAGAATTGGACGGACAAAGAAAAGCCAGTTAGGAGATTTTTCAGAAGTTCCAGTAACAGAAGATGGTGGCTTAGAATACAGTGGGGTCAGCCTACCAGTTTAATAAACACCTAAATCCAGATGTTTTTGTAAGAATCCTAAAAGAAATTGGCTTAAACTGGTACTTGTAACAAAGGAGAACTTCCTTAGGAGTAATAATCAAGGAGGGGTGCCTGGATGGCTCAGTTGGTTAGGTGTTGGACTCTTGATTTCAGCTCACGTCATGATCTCACAGTTCATGAGTTCAAGCCTCACGCTGGCTCTGCACTAACAGTGTGGAACCTGCTTGGGATTCTCTCTCTTCTTGCCCTCTCTCTCTGCCCCACCCATGCCCTTGATTTCTCTCTCTCTCTCAAAATAAATAAATAAACTTTGAAAAATTTTTAAAAAGAATAGCAATAACAGAATATGTAAACTATTGCCTGAATTTACCTAGTAGGTTAACAGATTATGAATAGCTAAATTCTCTTCCCATGAGTTTGGGAGCAGGAGATGCTGGTTGGTCTCGTTCTGTAGAATGGTAAAACCAGGTAAAGAAATCATGGTAACATCTGATGGAGTTTCTTGAAGATGAGGTTAATCCTGAGATCAAGGAAGTTTACAGAGCAGAGATGCAGATGGGGAGCTGAATAATAAGTCAGGAAAAGGATATATGACTTTCCAGAACCAGGCAGGTGGGTCAGAAACCAGAGTATAGAATCAGGGAAGAGGAGGATGGGCACATGAGCACAGAGAACAGTGAATGCAGCCAAAAAGTAGATGTTCCCAATTGTTTTGACTTGCTTTCGGTAACCTGGAGCATTGGAGGTACAAGTGCAGTCATAGAGCTAGAGGTAAGGTAGGCAATGGACTCCTTCAAGTCATTTCCCCAACATTCATCCCCTGATCATGTCCAGAAACCTTTTTTTAAAATTTCAGTTTCATGGAAGTATAATTGACTTGATTTCCACATAGCCTCCTGTCTTCTTCACCTCAATAAAATCATCCACCGTCCACTCAAGTTCTCCAGCCATGAGCCCTTTTTGATCCTCTTTTCCTCATATACCACTGCTCCGTGTCCAATTCATCAGCACATCCTTTGACTCTACTCTGAAATATGGCTTCATTGCATCCATTTCTTGTCATCTCCATCATAGTCCAAGCCATACCACCTCTTGTTTTGACTATAGCAATAACTTCTTTTTTTTAAGGTTTATTTATTTTTGAGAGAGAGTGAGAGCACAGAGGAGCTGGAGAGAGAGAGGGGGAGACAGAGGATTCAAAGTGGGCTGTCTGCTGATAGCACAGAGTCTGATGTGGAGCTCAAACCCCTGAACCATTAGATCATGACCTGAGCTTAAGTCGGAAGCTTAACCAACTGAACCACCCAGATGCTCCTATGGCAATAACTTTTTAACTGGCTCCCATCCTCTGTTCCTTCCGCTTAATCATATTCTCACCACATCCAGAATGATCCTTTTGGGACACGAATATAATCATATTACTCCTTTCTAGTGGCTTCGAGTCCCACTTAGAGTGGAACTGTGGCCAGATTAAATATCACCCCTTTAGCCCACCTCTGAACATCTGATCTAAAGCTAATTATTACAAAACAGCAGATCTGTTTTGATGCTCTGCATACATTGTTTTACTCTCTACTATGTTTTTTCTGAGTTACTTCCGTGGTGTTGCTATTGTGTTGTCATCATAATTACCTGTCTGTTTTCTCCTACAAGAATACACCCCCAGTGAAAGCTGTGGCCTACACTGCCTTGAACATTGCTGTACTCACACTGCCTAGAACCGATCTCAGTGCAGAGCAGACACACTATTCTAAGCTGGTGAATAAATGAAGAACTACATACATGAGTGAATTCCCCTCCTTTCCTGTGCCTGAAACCTATCCCTCTTGATTGTCTTCTTCCCATCAGCCTAGAACCTTGAAGTCTCTTACATCATTGAAAAGAGGGGCACCTGGGTGGTTCCGTCTCAGGTCTGACTTCGGCTCAGGTCATGATCTCCTGTTTCTTGGGTTCCAGCCCCACATCAGGCTCTTCACTTGCAACGTGGAGCTAGCTTGGGATTCTCTCTTGCTCACTTTGCCCTTCCCCCACTTGTGCGTGCGTGCGTGCGTGTGTGTGCATGTGTGCATGCGCATGTACACACACACTCTCTCTTTCTCTCTCGCTCTATCAAAATAAATAAATAAATAAAGTCCTTAAAAGAAAAGTCCTCCTTGATCCTGTGTAGCTTTTCTCCATCCTTTCCTTTTTCTTGTTGATACAAACTTTTGTTATACAAACACTCTACAGTTATTGTATATCTTTCTCCAGCTTCTGACGCTCCTCTCCTGGGAGACAGAGCCAGCTCCTACTTGCCAATCCAGCGCTTGCCTTAGTGCACCTCACTGCCGCATCTGACTGTCTCTTCTTCTTCCATTCTTGACCCAACCATCTCTTCTTTCTGCTGGAACTCTCTGACCACTGCCTCTCTGTTCTCTTCTTAAAACAATTCCCTTGGCTCCTCCACACTATTTTCATGTCTTTTCTTCCTTCCTTCCACCATCTGTCCTTTGTCTTGTGGTTTTTGCACTTCCCCACCCCCTCCCACTTAATACAAGTGTGCCTTGGTCACTTTGTATCTTTGGCTCTCTACCTGTCTCATTCTTTACCCTCTCCTCCGGGCTGATTGCATCTCCTCCTAGGACTTCAATACCCTTGGAAAACAGATTTTTTAAAAAACTACACCTCCAGTCTATAGCTCCCCTACCCACACCCTGTATATCGTTGTGTAGCCCACGATCCCTTCAAACTCGACATGTCTGATTTGTGAGGTGCGCCTCAGTTCCCCCACTTTATAATAAGGAAATGAAGACTTGGAGGTTAGACGGTTTACCTAAAGGCACCTGACTAAGGAATGGTAAAGCTGGAATCTAAATATAATTCTCCTGGATGTCAAAGCCCATCTTGTACCACAACGTCACTCTGTCATTGTGTGATAACAGTAGAAGCTGAAAACAGCTGAAATGTCTTTCTAGAAAGTAGTTCAATATATTATGGAATAGCCAAAAGATGAAATTTGATGCCAGTGTTAGAAAAGATGCTTTAGAAATATGGTTAACGGTGGGAAAAAGTGAAACATAAGCCTATAAATAGTAAGATCCTAGTCTTACCATTATGATTAAAGTCTAAAAAGGAAACATAAAACACCAACTGCTACCTTCGTGTGGTGGTATGATTGTGGTTTAACTAATTGTTCTGGTTTGTTTGTTTGTTTTCCCCTCTAACAGCATTTATCCCTACCCTCCACTCGTGCCCCCAGTTTCTTTTTAGAAAATCACCACTTTTTAATGTGTGTATCTTGATAGGAAATTAACTGAGGTTCCTTGGCCAAATGTTCACCAGAGCAGTATAAGCCAAGAACCTTGTATGCATCCCAAGATGAGTCTGAGACACTTTGGCTGAATTACACAGGGACAGAAAAATGTCAGACTTCACTCAGTCCTCTACTGGTGCCGGAACTAAGCAATCAGTTTCCACCAGCATTAAGGCCGACAGTTGCCCTTCTTCTCGTTCTATTTCTATTAAAAATATTTTTATTTATTTCTAGGAGAGAGAGAGAGAGAGACAGCGTGAGCAGGGGAGGGTCAGAGAGAGAGGGAGACAGACTCTGAAATAGGCNAAAATCTTTAAATTTTTCTAACACAAAGAATGAAACCTAATACCTTTTTGGTAAAATTTAGTTCCCCTTCCATACCTCTGTGTTACATGTCTTGAAACAGAAGACATTTCCTTTTATTGTGACTCTTATTTTTTTTTTAATGTTTTTATTTATTTCCAGGAGAGAGAGAGAGAGACACAGCATGAGCAGGGGAGGGTCAGAGAGAGAGGGAGACAGACTCTGAAATAGGCTCCAGGCTCTGAGCTGGCTGTCAGCACAGAGCCCGACGCGGGGCTCGAACCCACGAACCGCGAGATCATGACCTAAGCGAAAGTCGGACGCTTAACCGACTAAGCCACCCAGGCGCCCCTTATTGTTCTATTTCTAAACTGATTCTCTGGTCTCTTGTCCATTTGGAAACTTCCTCATATCCTTTCAATAAATTTTCTTTTCTTGGCTAAATTAGCTCTTGGTGGTTTCTGATACTTATAACCAAAGAACCTTAACTGACACATGTCCGTATGTGTTTTTTTCAAGACACGTTTTTGTCTTTATATTCAAAAATAAAGTGATGAATGAAAATTACAGATCTAGTAACAGTAAAAACAGTGTAAGGTACTGGCCTGAAATACGTTTGACTATAATAAACCTGGGTGAAATGTGGAGTTTGACCTATTCTGGTCCATCACTGTTCCTAAGCCACTCATTCCATGTTGTCATTTCATAGCAACAGCAGATCAATAGTATTATCTTCCTCTACAAGCAGCAAATACTTTATCTATATTTCAAATAAGTTTATGGTCAATGAGAGCCTCCCCAAAGTGAGACTTGGAAAGAAAATATATTCGACTTTTTTCGTCTGATACATTTATTCAGTGTTTCTTCCATGCCAGCCGGTGAGTACAAAAATAAATGGTACCCAGCGTGCCTCTCATTGCACAATGAGGCAAATGCATAGCAGATAAATTGCAATACAACATGGTAAATGCTACTGTAGAGATATGAACCAAGTGCCAGGGAACCTAGAAAAGGAAAGAGATTAACTATCTGCTAAAAGATTCTAGGGTGCCTGGGTGGCGAAGTCAGTTAATCGTCCTACTCTTGATTTAGACCCAGGTCATGATCTCCCGGTTCATGAGTTTGAGTCCCACATCTGGCTCTGTGCTGACAATGCAGAGTATGCTTGGGATTCTCTCTCCCTCTCCCTGCCCCTCCCCACTCGTACTGTCTCTATCTCTAAATAAATAAATAAATAAATAGATAGATAGATAGATAGATAGATAGATAAATAAATAACTTACTTTTGTGGTTCCTGGGTGGCTCATTGGGTTAAGTGACTTTGGCTGAGGTCATGATCTCACAGTTTGTGGGTTCAAGTCTCACGTCAGGCTCTGTGCTAACAGCTCAGAGCCAGGATTCTGCCTCATGTTCTGTGTCTCCCTCTCTCTCTGCCCCTTCCCTGCTGGTGTTGTCTTTTCTCTCTCTCTCAAAAATAAAAAACATTAAAAAAAATTTTTTTAAGATTCTAAATGATTAGAAAGAAAGTAACAAAGACTCAGCACATACTACTTTAGCTAAAAAGTGTGCTACAGCTACTGTGAACACACACTTATTTGCAAACAGGATGATCATTCCAGTGAGAAAACATGTAAAGCATGCTATTATCCTTTTAGGGGCAAAGCCATATTAAAGGCTGTAATTTCCATTTCTTTTTCTAAATGCATCTCATAAAGTGTCAATATAAGTATAGTTTTTATGCTAAATCCCTTTAAGACACATAGTAGTGTCTTTACCATCAATTTACTTCAATAAAATAAAAGAAATTCACCTTTGGTCCCTTCCTCTAATCAACCCCTTCAGTACTTACTTTAGCTTTTCCAAAATCCTTTTCCTGTTTTCTCAGTACCAAGGGCACTAAAAGAATGACCTTGAGCCTCCCATTGAAGAACTTACCCAGACTCTGCCTCAATAGCATGCTTTGGGTGGTATGGATAGATTCCTCCCAAATACGTCTTCCTATCCATTCTTACTTATTTTCAGGTTTCTTTCCCTGGAGATATAACCTGATACCTGCCCACGCCCATGTGCTGGCAGATGCAATGACTCACTGTGTCACGGCTTCTGGCCTGCATTTGAACCGAAGCCTTCTGGAGAAAAGATCTTAACCAAAAGAAAGAATGGTGATCCCACTAGTGAAACTGTTGATACTGATAGACCAAACCCAACCAAACCAAGCCACCCTAGACCTTACTCCCAGAAATTCTCAATCAGTAGTTCTGACACGAGGCCTTAGAAAAACAAGTGCATCTATATTTGAAAACCTTTTTTAAAAAAATATTCTTATCTTAGAAGATACTCGTGTTGGGGGAGAAGACTGGATCCTCAAGAGATGATGCAATCAGTAAGCACGGCATCTCACTCCCATGGAAGTACATAAGTTCCAAGCAAACTCAAGTCGAGGAATAGGCAGACAGAGGTGTTTGGGTACAGGCCACATGCAGAGGTGTTTGTATCTGGTGGTCTCCTACTTCCTCTGTCTCTGCCCTTCTGGGGTCATCTCTCGGTCTCCCAGGAGGTGATAAGTAATAATGACAGTGCATGAGCTTTGGAACCAAACAGTCCTGGGTTGACAAATGGACTGGGCCACTTCCTAACAGTGTGACCGTGGGCATGTTACCAAATGCCTTTGAGTCTGAGTCTCCTCATCTGAGAAATGAGAATGGTAGTGTCTTCCTTGCAGTGATGTCGCATGAGCATCTGACACGTAGAAGTTCCCCACAGTCAGCGGCTATAGCTACACTCGTGTCATGCTTGGCCTGCAGAAGCAACACGCCCAAACCTGCCCTCTCCCTGAAATAAACTATGGTTCAAACCCCACAACCAACAAACATGTCTCCACCTTCCCTGACGACCCTTAAAACGAGCTTATGCAAACCTGCGAATGCCAGGTGGTGGCCTGTGCTCCAAAGAGCCTCTAAAAAGAAGATGCTGGGAGACCCAATGCCTGAATGCAAAGAAGTGTGTGTGTGTGTGTGTGTGTGTGTGTGTGTGTGTGTGTGTGTGTGTTGTCTCCTGCTGCTCTGTCACATCAGCTGTTCCAGAATAACCTGCACTGCCGCATGTCCACAGAATTACCACCACCACCCCCGCCCCCACTCCGGGCATTGGTAGGTGCACAGGCTTCCAATGAAGAAGGAAAGGAGCAGGCCTCCAGTCTCGCCACAGGCACATGACCGCTCTGCGTGGCCTGTGGGGGTGGGGGTGTCTGCACGTGTGAGGAGATTTTAAGGCGGATTACCATTTTCTCTCTCCATGCTTCTCCTGTGCTCCAGCAGGAACGCTAAGTACATTTGCTGCTCACCCACATGTTTAGAATTGGAAAATGGGGGAAAGATCATAAAAAGTATCCAGTGCGGCATTTCTCACATTGTGCTCTGTGGACCAACGATGGGATCCCTAGAGACGGGGCCCAAAAACTGCCTTATTTTACAAGCTTCTCAGGGAATTCTTAAGAATTCAAGGTCAAGAGCCACTGAGCTAGCCCAGATGTCCCGGTTCCCATGTGAAGTTACTAAGGCCTGAAGAACACGAGCAATTCGTCAACAACAGAGGGTCTTTACCTCAGCGCTACGGACATTTAGGACTAGGTGATCCTCTGTGGTCAGGAGCGTCCTGTGCATCGCAGGATGTTTAAGGGTTTCCCTGAGCTCTTCTCACTGGACACCACTAGTATCCTTTTGGTTGTGACAATCCAAAATGTCTCCAGACAAAGGCAAACATTCCCTGGGGGCACACCACTGTCTAAGGTCACACTGATCATCAGAAGGGGAGGGAAGACAGCACTCAAGTGTCCTAATTCACAGCCCAGCCGTCTCCTGTATCTGGGGGGAGCAAAAAGGAGGGGAAGGGGCCCTCAGGCCATAAAGGTGGTAGAGTAAACACAAGCCACGCACTGCTTTTCCCGGGGAGTCTGGGACATTACGCCTGATTCTCTCCACAACTTTGTGTGCAGTTCGCCATCTTTATTTCTATATCTCCACCTGTTTAAACCTTGGTCTTCCAGAAGAGTTGGCAGGATTTGGATGTTGGCAACGCCTCAGAAACCCATGCAGAAAGATGCCGTCCAAGAAGGTTTTCTAACGGAGGTTAATTTAAAGGTACTTCTATGTAGAAACCAAGAGTACCGCCTTCTATATTCAGCGCCCTTCCAGGAAGAGGAGTGTGGTCACGAGCAATGCAAGAGAGATCAGGAAATGTGGCTTCTGGTCCCAGCTCTTTCCAGTCTGACTTTTTGGTGGCTCTCTGGCCTAGGGGCAGTCTCCCAGTCAAATGAAAGGATTAAAATAAGTCACTACAGCTGGGCTTGGACTCACTCTGTGACTTCTGTCTGAGGTGCCTTGTCACTGGTTGTCAAAAACTCAAACCCTGGTGTGGCTGGGTGGCTCAGTCGGTTAAGCTTGTCCAGCTTTGGCTCAGGTCATGATCCTGTGGTTCTTGAGATCAAGCCCTGCATCGGGCTCTTTGCTGTCAGTGCAGAGCCTGCTTCTGATCTTCTGTCTCCCTCTCTCTCTGCCCCTCCCTCCCTCTCTCAGAAATAAATGAACATTTAAAAGAAATACCAACCCCACTTTCCTCCAATCCCCATTCAGTCACAATTCTTCATTTTCTTTAGTGATGGAATGTTGTGGTTATGTTGGCCTTTATTCTTAAAAGAGGCATGCTGAAGTCCTTAGGAATAAAGTGTCAGGATATCTGTAACTTACTCTCAAATGGTTCTCAAAAATCAGGGCACCTGGGTGGCTCAGTCAGTTAAGGGTCCAACTTTGGCTCAGGTTATGATCTCGCAGTTCATGGGTTGGAGCCCCACATCAGGCTCTGTGCTGACAGCTAGCTCAGAGCCTGGAGACTGCTTCAGATTCTGTGTCTCCCTCTCTCTCTGCCTCTCCCCTGTGCATGCTCTGTCTGTCTCTCTCTCTCAAAAATAAATAAACATAAAAAAACTTTTAATGGTTCTCAAAAATATAATATGTATACATATGCATGTATTTTTTTTTTAATTTTAATGTTTGTTTTTTGAGAGAAAGAATGGGGGAAGGGCAGAGAGCAAGGGAGACAGAGAACTGAAGCAGGCTCCAAGGCTCTGAGCTGTCAGCACACAGCCTGACATGGGGTTCAAACTCATGAACTGTGAGATCGTGACCTGAGCCAAAGTCGGACGCTCAACTGACTGAGCTACCCAGGTGCCCCTTCATATTCATGTATTTTTATACAGAGAGGGAAAACAAATATACCAAAATACCGTTAAATGTTGAATCTCATTGAAGGGTAAATGGGTATTCATTTTATGATTCTTTCCACTCCTCTGTATGCTTGAAATTATTCAAAGTCAGGTGTTGGAGAGAAAAATAGCTCCAGCTTTCACTTCTCCACAAAGCCTTTCCTGTATTAGCTGAAACGATTCCTCCAAATTCCCACAGCACTTATGTACTTTGTGTTTATCACTCTCTACCTTGTGTGATGGTTATTTAAGTGTTCGCATAGTGGGTCATAAAATTGTTAATGCAATACTCGGCTACGCGGAGAACGTTTGTTCTAAAACTGCTCTTTATTAGGTCTCCAACATCTCTGTTCTTCCCCACAAGACCCCACGCTGCTAGAAGCAGGAAAAAACCAAAGTACATTTTAGTCCGATCTTGTAATCTCAGATCAATGATAGAATTTCAATGGTCGCTTTAGGTAACTCAGCCATTTTTGGGCAAAGGCCTGGCCCTGATCTCAACCCCCCCTTTCTCCCCCAGGATGGCATTTGGGAACTGACTGGCTTTGGGAGATGTCCCAGGGAAGGGGTCCCCAAGATCAGCCTACAAAACTGGCCAGTGATCCTGTACCTGCCCTGCAGATGTTAACTCTACACCTGGTAATAAGGTCCTTGAGGAGGGGCGCCTGGGTGGTTCAGTCAGTTAAGCAGATGATGCTTGGCTTGGGTCATGATCTCATAGTTCATGGATTTGAGCCCCAAGTCGGGCTCTCTGCTGACAGCGCAGAGCCTGCTTAGAATTCTCTCTCTCCTTCTTTTTCTGCCCCTCCCCCACTCATGCTCACTCTCTCTCTCTCAAAACAAATAGACTTAAAAAAAAAAAAGGGGGGTCCTCGAGGACCATTTCAATGTCACAAGCAGCCCTAGAAGGCAGTCTCATCCTTGGAGGAGTGCCCAGTGTTCCATACTTACGGCTTCTCCCTAAGTGTCTACCTCCACGGTCTCTCCGGTCTGTGGCTCCCACCTCCTCGACGTGACTTCCGCTATCATCACTCACTGAAATGCCACAGAGTGATGAATAATAATTTGATATTAATCACGACTAATGCGCCGAGTGCCTAGCATGTGCCAGGCACTGGGCCAAGCTCTCTGCACACATTCCGTCACATCCTCACCACACACCAAAGCCAGACGGTCTGTACATAATTAGTTATAACAAGGGCAAGCATTGGTCTCTTCATGGCCTGGCTGTTGAATTGGTCCTTTCTCCAAACTCTGCGGCAGCAGATACTGAGTGCCACGCTGTGTTTGCAACTGCCAGCAACCTCGCGAGTTACTTAGCCAGCCACTCCTTCCGCAGCCCTATCGTTTTACTTCCTTTCTCCAGTAAATGCCGTGAGCTTTCTGTCCCTCCCACCTTGTTAAGTTTCCTTTTACATCCCCTCCAGTCTCCACTGTGCTCCTTCAAAATCCACCCCTTTTAAGGACCAACTCGGATTCATTCGACACACTTTATGGAGCCCAGCTTCACGCTCCAGTGGCCTGTCCTCAGTCCTAGAAAGACAATGCTGAGAAAAAGAAAAGTGGGTCCAATCCCCTCTAGTGTGGAATTACCCATAGTGGGAATTACGCATTCGGCACTTACCTACTGAGGACAGCTTGGTAAGGTCAATCATCTTATTCGGGGACTGTTGATTGAGCGCAATAGTAATAACACAAGGACTGTTACCGACTGAATGTCTCCTCTGTGCCAGGCGCTTATTCTATTGATACCATCCCTAGCTCTCTCACTGACCGACCCCGCCTGAAAGGAGCAATTTATCTCCTTTTACTGATGAACCACTTGAGCTTCGGAGATGATAAGTAACCTGCCCAGGGCCACATAATTAGTAAATGACATGATCAGTGTGAGAATCAGGACCCCTGGCTCCAAAGGCTCTCTCCAGACACGCCGAGCTGTTGACTCCTGTGTTGTGTCACGCGCTGAGCTGGTGACCAGCCAGGGACCGGTGAGGCAGGGGAGTGTGGGGAAGAGGACACAGCATTGGGATTAGATTTGCATTCAAGTCCCAGCTACACCACTTACTGCTGATGTGATTGTGGGTAAGTTCCCAAACCTCTCTGTATCTTAAAATCCTTGTTTTAAAATTACCGTTTCAAAACAGAAGCAACTAAAACTGCTTGCCTTACTTAAATATGAAGGAGAAACACCTAGGAAAGCACCGTCACAGCCTCCCTCCCTTCTCTCTTTGTAGGTGCAGATCAGTTAAAACTTTGTCTGTCATCTTGGGCGTCTGGGTGGCTCAGTCTATGCTGACAGCTCAGAGCCTGGAGCCTGCTTCAGATTCTGTGTCTCCCTTTCTCTCTGTCCTTCCCCCACTCGTGCTCGGTCCCTGTCTCTCTCAAAAATAAATAAACATTTAAAAAAAATTTTAGGAGATTAAATTAAGTTAAATTAAATTTTGTCATATCCCTTATGGTTGCTGGTATAAATGCCTAAGTTTGAGATTAAGGAAACCTGCGAGGGGGCCTTTCAAGGACCTGCGAGTATATTAAAGAGGCATTGGTCCAGAGAGATAGAGACAGAGGACAGTTGAGCGGAGATGGGAAAGCAATCCAGAGAGCAGGCAGTGGGAGGTGGTGCTGTTCCTTTTGTTAGGGAAGCTTTTCCAAGGCAGAGCCCTTGACACTTTGTGTTAAAAGCCTTTTAAAAGCTTTCGCCTGTGCGGGTGCGCTCAAAATGCATTCCTTCTGTGGCAAAGAAAGTGTTGGCTTATCAAAATGCTAATGAATAGTGTTCAGAAGGAATCTGGAGACATCCAAAATAGAACCTTGCAAACAAGTTCAAAAGCACACTCTTCTTTTCTCTATGCTGGCCACCCACTCCAGAACAGAACATAATTAATAAATGAAATGTCTACACTTAGGAAAGCTTTAACCAAGCATTCTGAGAGATTTTCTACATCTATGCCCTCACTAATCCTTTTTTTTAAAAGCCCTATGAAGTAGAGATTATTATTTTGTGTTTTGCAAGTGAGCAACTGAAGCCCAGAGAGGTTGCTTATCTTGCACGAGGTCACACAGCTAGAATTATTGATGAGGTTTGAGCCAATTTGTCTATGGATTCAATAAATATTTGTTGAGTCGCTATTATGTGCCAGGTCTCTCTGATTTGAGAGCTAACGTTCCTCCTATGATCCAAGCCTTTCCAGTAAAATAAATGATGTCATAGAGAGCCGTATAATTTATAATGTTCTGTCGAAAAGTGAAAGCAGCTTGGCCAGAACATGATACGCTCATGGCTCAGCAAAGATAATCAGACTGATCACCCTGGCCAGACACATGTCCACATCCTTCAGAGCTACTCCATGTGTGTCCTTCTCAAGGTGAAATGCTTCAAAAGACTGGTGCTCAACAGCCATCAGTGCCATTCTCGGCCAAGCATATGTATCTGTGCTCGACTGCTGATAAACCTTTATGAGGATTGTACACTTCAAGACATTCATTTATTAGAAATTTGAAGAGGCAAAGGTCAGTGCATACACTCACTAAAAGAGGGAACATCCAATCGTAACAGTGTCTTACCTTCATATAGGGCAAGAGCCTTTTCAGTGTGCTGTGACATAAACCCTGCTGTGTTAGCCTCAAACAAGCCTGTGAGATCTAGAAGACAATGGCTATTGTACTCATGCTCGAGGAAACTGAGGTTCCATTTGTAAAGTGCACCAGTGCATTAGAAATGTCCAAGTTTCCATTTCTATTTAACGGTAGAACCAGGTTTTGAACTCGGGTCCTTTCTGTTCTTTCCAGTATGCCATCGGCATTGGCCAGGATGAATTAGGTTATGCTGCAGTAACAAATGGCCTTCCGACCTCAGGGGCTCACAATAATAACGCTTGATGGCTTACTCATTTTCCATGGCAGCTGTGGCTTTGATCTACTTTGTATTTACCGCAGCACGCAGCTGTCAAGAGTGGGCTCTACCTGGAACTTAGCCACTCACTCACCAGACTGCAAAGCAAGATCGGTGGACTCCACACTGGCTCTTAAAGCCTCTGATAGAAACTGTCACTCGCCGTCCATTGGCCAAAGTAAGTCACGTGGCCTGATCACATACACGATATCGGAGATGTATTACCAGGAAGGGGCCCCAAACAGGAACAAAAACGTTTCAATTTATATTAGGAAAGTAATGGGTAAAGTCGTTGTGAGCCTCCCTGCCTTGTTCCATGAAACTGTTTTTCAGCAAATGTGCTTCTGATTAAGAAATGTTTCAGATATAATCAGCCAGTCATCTTAAAAAATGTAAAATTAATTTCTACATTTTAAAAATGAATTTAATATTAAGAAAGCAATAATTCTAAAATCTGCCTGTTGCGCATGAAATCTCCTGCATTAGCAAAAAAGCAACTTTCGCTCTGGGAATAAACTTTCCATTTCTGGCAGGAGAATCGAGTAACAACCGCGAAGTTGTCCTGTGAATGGGTGTCAGGGCGTCATATTTGAACGTGTAATGAGTACACAGTGGCAGAACCTCCCTTTGCCACAGGACTTCAAAACAAACACCAGTCAGTAGGGAACTACCAGCTGTGCTGAGTAGAAAATACAAGACCAAAAAAGAAAAGAAAAGAAAGCACTCGCAGTCCCTCCCCCATGAAGCAAAAATCCCCTGCTGAAATCCCCTCCCCCAGGAATGTGGAGCACCCCTGGATTCTCACACGTGTTCAAGTACAAAACCCCACCCCTGGAAAGTCCTCCAGGCAAAGCCATTTAAATAAAGTTCAGAGAAAGACAGAAGTAAGACCTGAAACAGAGTTCGGGCATTCACAGAATCTTGCCTTCCCTTAAAATCAACTGGCAACTTTAAAAAAAAAAAAGAGGATTTCGCAAGAGCTTAAAGAAGCTGATTTCTAATGTTGGTTGACTTATAAAGTCCCTTACAGTTCTAAGATCCTATGATTCTGTAAGTTTCTGTGATGTTGAGAAGCAAATCCATTTTCTTAATTTAGCTACAGAAAAGAAAGGGCGAAGGCTACGCTTTATAGAATAAAAATTCACAGAGGAAAAAACACTAAAAAAAAGGAAAGAAGGGAAGGGAGGGGAGGGGAGGGAAGAGAAGAGATAAAATTCTGTTCCTCAAAATTTTTTGGCATTGAGTCAGGACTTGGTTCGTAGAAATGAGACTTCTCCAATACTTCTGTTAGAGCCCATGAGGAAAGGAGAAATGAACTGACTCAGATGTTACCTTAGCTTTTTTGTAAAGGTCACCGAAGGGAAATCCCATAAGGAACCACACTGCCCTTCAGTCACTAACCAGCCTGAGACATTGTCGTAGGATAAAGGGGAATCGTGATCACACGTCACATTTTAGGTTAAATCACTAAACTGTCTTGCTTTTTCCCCCATGACTCTAAATATAATTCAAGGGGGTATGAGTTTGGCTTATTGGGAAATGTTTGTAACTGAGCTTTTCTGAAGTGCTTAAACTCTAAAACTTTACTATCATTAACTGCTGCTAGTAAATCTCCACAACTGATATTCAAATTTTAATGTAACTATAAGTAACGTTGGTAACAGAAATGAAGAAAAAAGAGAGATGGATATATTGACTCTTTCTTATCAACTTGGTACCTCCTGCTTTCCACAGAAAAAGTAAGTGGGCAGGAGATGCGCATAATCCTAAGAGTCTATCTGTACACGAAGAAACGTCCCTACTGGAAATAGTGACAAGGACTGCAAGAAAAACAACCCTGAGAAAAAGAGCGGTTCATTTTGAAAAGAGAGTGTGGGTTATGGTGTCACGGGATCAAAATGGTTGAAGGGGGCAGTGACACTATATAGAAAAACAATTATTATATATACATATATATGATACATATGTAGATGACTCTATGTATATATACACACATATATAGGAGGATATGTATAAATATATATGGATGTGCATACATATGTGTATAATACATGTGTATGTGTGTCCATATATACCCATACATGCATGGATACACATATATGTGAAGATAGATATACACATACATATATGAATATATATGTGTGCACACATTCATATACATATTTAACTGATTATGGCACAGTTATTCAACAGAATTTTTTAAAAAATTGAACCCCAATCTTATACTATCTACAAAAGTAAATGCCTTTTGGATCAAAAATAACTGTTAAAAAATAAATACTTTCAAGAAAATCCAGCATATTACATGCATGTGTATGTATAATCTGCAGGTGGAAGGAGGCTTTCGTAACTGATGCATTTCTTGACCAAATGGAGACACTATAAAGAATAGATAGATGTTATCATATAAGAATTTAAAACATTTCTGGCAAAAGAAAGATTCCATACAAGTTTAGTGGACAAATGATAGGTTTGGAAATATTTGTACCATAGATGATGATCATTTTTTTTTGGTTTCTTTTTACAAATCAACAAAGATAGACAAATGAACTCATGGAAAAATGAATAAAGAATTAGAATCGGAAATTCACAGAGGAGCAAACCCAAATGGCCAATAATCAAATGAAAATATGTTCACGGGGCACCTGGGTATCTAAGTCAGTTAGACATCTGACTCTTGATTTCAGACCTTGATCTCATATTTTGTGGGTTCCATCCCTATTTCAGGCTCTGGGCTGGCAGTGCAAAGCCTGCTCAGGATTCTCTCTCTCCCTCTCTCTCTTTGCCCCTCCCCGTCCCCTGCTCTCTGTCTCTCACTCTCTCAAAATAAATAAACATTTTTTAAAACAAGAAAATATGTTCACAACAAATCATACTCAGATAGATGCAAATTAAAGTAACAATAATGCTTCTTTCCATACCTATCAGACTAGCAAAAATTGAAATGCTCAGTAACCTCTATTGGTGGTAAATATGTGGAGAAGTGGATGCTCATGTATTGCTGAGAAAACATTTACCTGATAAAACCACCGTGGCAAGTCATTTAGCAGCATATACAAAAATAATAATAATAATAAACATATGTGTGCCATTCAAGGCTGCAGTCACCTTGACACCTCTCAGATCACCGGGGCACAGGGCCATGTGTAAAAAGACAATGTCAGAGTGTTCATGGTAGCAAGACAAGGAAAGAGGGACAGGAATCAAAGTTAATGCAGATGGGTGAGAATGTCTACGTAGATTACAGTTCACCTATACCATAGATTATCACACAGCCAATCCCCCAAGAAATGAGTTACAGTTGAAAGGCCACTTTTGAAGGATTTCTACACAGTTACACTTTAGGTGATAAAATAATGAAACCAAGATGCAGAAAATGGGCATGATTCAATGCTCATGAGATGGACGATAACCACACCTCTCCCACAGATAAGCGTAAGTATGAAATGTGTAGATAGGATTACATGAGTAGCGGGGGGAGTGTCCAAGTGCACACCAGGCAACAGCTGCATGGCGGGGAGGGGTGAAGAGGGGATGCAAAAGAGAAAAGAAATGGAAGTTGAAGGTAAACGTGAAGGACAAAACAAACTTTAAACAACAGATAAATACCTGTGTAAGATAACATATATGTATTTGTGTAAAATTACATATATACTGTATCTATGAAAAATTATGAAAGAAGAATCAGAATCTATTTCAACAGCAACCCCAAAACATCATAATATTAATAATAATAAAAGATCGAATACTGAACCCTCACAATTGATAGGCCCTGTCCTTTTTTTTCAACATATAAATATACCAAATTTTATTATACCATAAATCATTCAAAATGATTTCTTATATCTGTTTTTAAAGACAGCATTAAATTATGTAGATCTATATCATTAATACATTACAATATATTGTAATGGGGTGTTGAGTTAGAGATTTTATTTTGTTATTTATTTTAGATCTGTTGGCATAACTTTACTTTTTTAATATAATTTATTGTTAAATTGACTAATACACAGTTTGTAAAGTGTGCTCTTGGTCTTTGGGTAGATTCCTGTGGTTCATCGCTTACATACAACACCCAGTGCTCATCCCAAGTGTTCTCCTCAGTGACCGTCACAAATTTTCACCTCTCCCCCCCCCGCCCCCCATCCAGCCTCAGCTTGTTCTCTGTATTTAAGAATCTCTTATGGTTTGCCTCCTCTCTCTCTTTGTCACTATTTTTTCCCCTTCCCTTCCCTATGGTCTTCTGTTAAGTTTCTCAAGATTCACATATGAGTGAAAACATATGATATCTGTCTTTCTCTGACTGACTTATTTCAGTCAGGAATAGTACCTTTCAATTCCATCCACATCGGTGCAAATGGCATGATTTCATTCTTTCTCATTGGATAGGCACTGTCCTAAGCATGTTTGACTTATTAATCCTCACAACAACCTTATAATGTCAATATTAATATTTTCGACAAGAGTCCAACTTACTCCTCTTTAACTTTAGAACAAAACATTTAAAAAATTCAAATGAAATCAATCATTCCATTTGCTTCTTTAGTGATCTTGGTTTGTTTTCTTTAGTGCCTGTGTCTAAAAGATGGAATTTAACAGGGGTACCATAAATAAATCAATACTGCCCAATAAGCTAATGGCGTGAGTCATCTAAATCAAGATCAACTGTCATCATAATTAGGTGCTTCCATTGCTCATTTGTTCCACAAGGAAACTCTGAACAATTTCCGCTCAGTTCTATGCCCTTGGGATTCATTGGTGGCCAAAAGAGCCTCTAAGTGTTTGATAGCTTGGGGTGGTGCCCTAGTGCCTTTTGACCTCTTTTTCTGAAAGCGGGTGGGAAAAATTATCTGGCCTCACTTTGACTCACATCATGGGGCAAGATTCAGATCTTTCCTGAGAAAGGGGGCAGCTTCAAGTGACATAGAAATTCTATCAGCAAAAGTGAATGGGCCACAGAAACATCCTTCACTCCATAGCCCACCATTGGCTCTCAACAAATCATTTCTTCACTAGTGTTTTAGAGAGAAGGTAGGGGTTGCTAGTGTCTTCTTCTATTTTCATATCTAATTTAAACATTCTTTCGTCTCCAATCTTGATAGAGAAACACCAGACACCAGAGGACCAAGAGCGAAGTACTTTATCCTCAAACATCACCACTCCCCATTTGATGTGTCTCCATTACCTTTCCAAACCCCTCTGTACAACCCCTCGGTGAGGTCAAGGTGTTAAAATAGAGACGTTGATTCAGATAAGGCTGCAGAAAGTCACTAACGAATTTATTGGGGAAGTAAACACCACTGAGAAAGCCCTGAGCATTTGTCCACTCCTCTGAATTTAGATCCTAAATGAGATCCCGAATCTGTAAATACACAAATGAAGAAAGAGCTTCGGTGTCTCACAGCTCTGTCTGTCTGAGGGCCAAGACTTTCAGTCATGCATGTGTGTTTTGCAGGCCCCTGGCTTTCTCTTCTCGTCCTGGCTTTGGCTGCCTCTCACACCATTTTTTGGCAAGGTACAATCTAGAGAGGCCTGGAAAACTTTCCATCTAGTCACTCCCTTTAGTTAACTATTAGCTGCTCTGGTAGACGTTGTTGGGAGGGCATTGGAAACAACTATCTGAAAAGAGGTTTTTAGTTTATCCATAAAGTTTATCCATTTGGGGATTTCAGGAATTCCATCCTCCAAATGCTGAGATAACAGGAACAAAGAGGAGGCACCGAACTGAGAAATGATGCCGGTCCCTTCTCCAGGACTAATTAGCTGAGTGATACTGGTCAAAGGAGGGAAAGTAACTCATAACACATTACAAATTCAAACAAAACTCATGTAATTCCCTTACTGACGTCTAACAATGTATTAGTATCTCCACTTTACAGAGTTAGAGACTTGAACCCAAAGTTCTTAAATGTTTCATTAAACCATACAGCCTCGTTTAATGTACCCAAGTTACATGGGTCCCTTACCTAAGAAAGCAAGAACGCAGACCACATTGCTCTCGAAAAGGTCTTTCTAACTCTGTAAGTCCATGAATCAGCTGACCTAGCAGGCAAGAAACAATTCCTCTCTTATCATCTCCACATGGTTTTTCCCTTCTCAACCTTGATTTCCTGGTAAACTTTGGAGGCAAATAAAGTTGTACTCTGCACATAAAGATGCTAAAAAAGCAGCTCACACAGTTGTCAACACAGCATGGCCCTTTTTCCTCCTCAACCTATTGCTTCACCCTTGTTTACATTGCTCCTTTTCATCAGTTTAGAGCACATTGAAAAGCAGAACTGGGTTGGTTGCTTTACGTTGGTGGTGAACTTTGTGCCTCAACTGTATTGCAACCCCCTAAGTTTACTCAACTCCACCTGGAAGTTTGGCTCCTTGAGATAAAGTGGGTTTTCTCCGTGAGAAACCAGTAGCAGTTTATCTCTTTGCTCTGCTGCTGGCATACAGTTGGTTAGGCATCTAATAGACAACCATCTGCCAGTGAGAAGTAATTTTAAAAAAAGAAGAAGACCATGAAGGGAGTACTCTATGTAAGAGAAATTAAAAAACATACCTCATTTAGATAGGCTTGTTTAGGGACAAGGTGAATGTGTGTGTGCACGCACAAGTGTATGCATGTGTGTGTTTATGCATGTGTGTACTCCAGAGTATGTGGATGTGTGCATGGAAGAGGATGGGAATCTGAGTGATTGGATCCTGGGTCAATAGCTAGTGAAGAGCCAAAAGCAACTTCTGTCCTCAACATTCCTAAGTACTGTAAGATTTTAATCAATTCCTAATGAGAGAAATGAAAAGTTACATTTTGTTAATTTTTAACAAAACCACATGTAGTCATCCCCTTAGAGAAAATTACACTAACAGCAACAAATTAATTAAAAAGTTTATATAAGAAAATAATACAAAGTAAGACATGCAGGAGAGAGCAGCCTATGCATTGATGTTTCAATGGTAATGCTAAACAATAAAAAACATTCATGCTGCCATCTATACAATTAACCAGTCTGAAACTTCTTTCAGACAGATTCAAGTTTGACATAGAAGAAGAAAATGTGCATTTCCAGCTCCAACTAATCTTAGTATTATGAGCTGAGCTGTTTCCCCCCAAAAGATATCGAAGTCATAACCTCCAGTGCCTGTGAATGTGACCTTATTTCCAAATAAGGTCTTTGCAGGTGATCAAGTTAAATGAGGTCATTATGGTGGGCCTTAATCCAATGTGGCCGTGTCCTTAGAAAAGGGGGAGGAGAGGATTTGGACACAGAGGGGGACATGCATACAAGGGAAAAGTCACATGAACATGAAGACAGAAATCAAGATGATGCCTCTACAAGCCAAGGAATGCCGCAGATTGCCAGCAAGTCCTCAGAAACAAGGAGAGGAATGGGATAAATTTTTCCTTCATGGCCCTTAGAAGCAACAGACCCCACAGACACCTTCATCTTGGACTTCCAGCTTCCAAATCACAGTATGTTTTTGTTCTATAACCTGACCACTTTGTGCTACTTTGTTCCAGCAGCCATAGCAAATGAATACACTTAGGTTTTCTCAAGGTCTCCTCCTATCACCACACATCTTTCCTCTTGCCATTTATCTGTACAGCATCTCCAAAAAAGAGACATTAAGTATTTGAGGGGAGCTAGGTTTCCTCTCCATTTTACTCTCATCCTTAAATCCTTGAGTCTCATCTTATCCTCCACCTTTAAAGCCTAATTTCCAAAGAAGTGTGCATAAGACACTTCTAGCATAACAGTAAGTGGCTAATTCTACCCAAGAGCCAAATAGTAAGAAAAATAAAGAATAGCTATTAATCTGGGAAGTTTTCTTCTCAAAAGGCTTGAACTGAGGGCTCTTGTTCTTAGAGGATCCAATAACAGTTGAAGAATACAAGAGAAGAAAAAGGATTTGCCACTAAAGGGTCCTTCAGTTTAAATCTGATACCAACTAATCTAATTAGATTCAGATACTCTGTTTGGGACACGCTTCAAGATTGTAGCACTGTTTTTAAGCAGCCGACTTGGACCCTACATTTAGACAAGTAAAGTTTCCTTGCATTGCCGCTGCTATTTCCTCCGAGAGAATAGCGGATGGGTCCTGATACTTGGAATGAGGTTGGAGTTAGCTAAAGGACTAGCCAAAAGACTGGCATTTGGAAAATCAATTTTAGTATTAATTTAGAAAGGGGAGTGGTTTCAAGCAGCCAAGAGGTGAACAGATGGTAGTGCATGCTGGGAGTTCCTGGCAAGGAGTCAGTTTCTAGAAGGGGTGGTTGAATGAAATGCTTTTGTATCTAGGTTGCAGGAGGAACAGGAAGCTGTGACTGGACTTGGCAGCTTCTAATACAAAATTTATTAAAGAGGAATGAATTTGATTATAAGCAAATGACAATTTACTTTTCATATCTCCACTCAATTTCCTTAGAGAAATTTCCAGTAAGAGTTGAACCTCTTAAATCACTATTCTAAGGGTATAGGAGGTTCAGATATGACAATCGGGCTTTGGCTTGTCCATGTCAATGAGCTTCAAAAAAAAATGGCAGGAGACTAAGAAAAACATACAAACATGAAGAAGATTTATTCTTTTCTAGCTATGACAAAGTCGCGAAAAAAAAATTATCATTCATAATGATTTAATAAAAGGTTAAGATCTTGATCTTCTAGTAGGAAAAGCAGAGTCTCTCTACTGTTCTAGAAAGAGGAAACTATTGCTCTTTGTGATGAAGATTTCCTCTGCCAGATAACACAGGCAATTTAAAAGGCAAGTTTTGCCACTTGGCTGGTCACTTTAAGCAGACATCTGACAAGCACACTTTAGAGGCACCGCTGCTCTGGACCAAACCAATTTCAAACACTCATCCTTGTGCAGTTATGGGCCACATTTCCTTACTCACTGTCATGGTTAATTTTACGTGGGCCGTGGTCGGGCCACGATGCCCAGATATGTGGCCAAACGTTATTCTGATATTTCTGTGAGGGTGTCTTTGGATGAGATGAACATTTAAATTGGTGGATTTTAAGTAAAACAGATTGCCCTTCATAATGTTAGTGAGCCTCACCCAATCAGTTGAAGGCCTGAATAGAACAAAAGAGTGACCTACCCTGAACAAGAGGGAATTCTGCTTTCAGACGGCCCGTGGACTTCATCTGCAGCATCAGCCGTTTCGGGGTCTCCAGGCTGCCAGCCCACTCTGCATATTTGATTTGCTGACCCCGTGACTGCATGAACCAATGCCTTAAGATAAATCTTTTTCTATATATACACAGATCTTGTTGCTGTTTTGTTCTAGAGAACCCTGACAATACACTCACTTAGAGTTGTGTCCCCAGAAGCTGTCTAATAGCCTTCTAGTAGACACCAAAGAGAATTCAAATTCAGTTTGAATAATGCTTAAGGGTCAGGTGCAATGGCACATGCACATTTCAGATAGACAAGATGCTTTAATGAGGCTTTAAGATATCAGATCTATTTTTAAAGTGAAAGACAAATGTGTCGACCAATTCTCTTGGGGGTCATCATGCTGCTACACCAACGAGAAAACATTCTCAAGGTGTATCCGCTCCATTTTTGTCACCTATCTCCAGATCCCAGCAGAATGCCTGGCATGGAGCAGCGAATCATTGAAGGGGTGGCATTGAAGTTGTGGGACGGGGTATCTGATGTAAGTGATCTCCACCTGAGTGTTCTGACATTTGCTAATCATATTCCCCAAAACCAGGCCACTGTAGCAGAAAAAATAATATTTAACATTTACCGAGAGATTGTGGTATGCCAGACACCATTAATTATCAAATGCAGCACCTCCCTTTTCCCTCAAAAGACTTTATGAGATAGGGACTCGTATTGCATCCATTTTACAGATGAGGAAATGGAAACACAGAACATGAAGTAATTTGCCCAAGGTCTTATACACATATGTAGTCACATATCTAGTAAGACGCAGAGCCGAAATTTGAACCCTAGTAATGGAGCAAGAATACTAGCAGTCCCCAGAAACTCCTAACTTGCTCTATACCCTGACAACACAGGAGCCTGATGTGAAGGATTAAACTCATCTAGTAAGAACTACAAGGGCCATGATTCAGCCTTTAATAGAGGATCAGACAATTCTTTGACATGGGAACTGACCTGAGCACTGTGGCATATTGAGTGTCATCTCTGCCCTCTGCTCACTAGATATTTCACCTTTTAAGCTGTGACAGTCAAAACCACTCCAAACGTTGCCAAATGCCCTCTTTGGGGTAAGGAAGGGTCCCCCCAGTTGACAATCAAAGGCTTAATACACTAAAACTCATAGTGTAATATTTTTACCTAAATCCGGTGTAAGTATAGTATTCTTTCTCACAGTTTCTTGTGGGAGTTTCTCATACACTTTTATTCATCATTTCCCCTGGCAGTGTGTTTACAGGTGCCCCTAAAGATGAGATTTTTTTAAAAGTGGAGGGAGGCTGAGCGGGGAGGTAAAATAGCACAATGGAAAAGAGGACACAAGGTATATTACCCTTCTGCTTAATGACCTTCTTTGTACTTAGGTTCCCACCATGCTGTGTAGGAGTCTTTTATTTCCCTGGATTTGAAATACCAACTCACTGGAGGGTCCTGCCCCCTGGTGATGTCAGAGATTCTGTAGGGATTTCCAGAAGCCCTTTCATGCTGATGAAAAAAAGGATGGAGCCTCCCCTTGTCTATCTGTCTGTTTCAGCATGATCTGTTCCTTCTGCCCAGAATGTTCCACTCCCACCTCACCCCGTCACTCTCAGTCATAACTCCCAGGTCTATTTAATTGGTAAAACATTATCATTGTAAATCATCTTACTTGTTTATTGGTTTGCCTGCTGACTGTCTTCATCACTCTCCACCCACCACTAGAATGTAAGCTCCAAGGACCAGGAACCCATAACTCTACCTCCCAATTTCTAGGAAAAAACATGACCAGTACAAAATGGGTATCCCATAGGGGCACCTGGGTGGCTCAATCAGTTAAACATCCAACTTCAGCTCAGGTCCTGATCTCACAGTTGGTAAGTTTGGGCCCTGCGTCAGGCTCTGTACTGACAGCTCAGAGCCTAGAGCCTGCTTCACATTCTGTGTCTCTGTCTTTCTCTGCCCCTCCCCCACTCACAGTCTTTCTCAAAAATAAATAGGCATTTAAAAAATGGGTATTCCCTACATATGTGTTTAATTAATCAAGTATCTCTAGAAGCTGTCTTGTATTATTCAAACTTTTTACATATTTTTTTCTGAACTATAAACAGTTCAAGAAATGATCTTTATGGGGTGTTGGGGCACATGAGTCAAAGGAAGAGTAGTGCAAGTTGAGCCGCTGACTGTCATATTATTGTATGCCTGGAGGGAGTGGCTTAGGCATCCCCAGTGACCTCAGAAAAGACTTACAGACAAACCTTCGCCAGTCGGCCAAGATCTTCTGGTCCCGCTGTGGAACACTCATCCCTACATGACTCAGCCACTACTTGCTCTCACTATATGTGTACCGCACCCTTGTTATTCCTTCATGTGTGAAGAGTCATGGGACTTGGCCCAACTGACTCTCTGCTCAACATTTCATTGCTTTGTCCTCTCTTCTTTCTCATTCATGAATTCTGTTGGGGAATAGAAGGTTTTGTGTGTGGGATGAAGAGAAACACATATGTAATAGAAAAACAAAACTGTGAAAAGCAAAAAAAGTCTTTAATCAATCTCTGAAATGACTATAGGTTGATTCATCAGTGGAGACACATGGAAACTGTTATCCCCAAATTCAACAGTTATGAAACCTGAAACGGTTCACTGTTTGGTTCAGAATTACGTATTTGGCCTGTGGGAATTTATGGGAATTGTCTGTTCGAACACTGAGGAAAACATCTAATTGGTTCATTAAAAGACTTATAAATGGATCTTCTGTTTTCTTCTGAATACTGGAGAAACAAGCAACAGACCACCTAAAAGGAGCTTTAACGTCATGCCTCTGCATCTGGGAAAAATTCAAAGTCAAATTCGCTTTGGAATGAGGTGAATAAGGAAGTCACAGCAGGGAGCGGGTTGCTATTCTGACTATAGCCTCTTCAGCCAATTCTAGGTATAGCCACCACTGTACAGAAGCTAGGCTCATGGAAGGCTCAGACCAAATGGGACCTCATAGCCTTCTTTCCAGTTTTGATTTTCAAGTAGGCTATTCTCTGCTGCCATAATGATACCGTATGGATGGAGTTGACCTGGTTAACCAGTGACTCCACAAACTATCTCTGAAGGCCACGCAGTAACACAACCAAAATATTTTCACATTAGTAGTGTATCCATCACCAGGGCAACAAAGTTCCAGATCTCTTTGAGACCTCCAAATAGGAAGGGTAAAGCAGTGCTCAGTGTGTTCTGCAGTTTCCTGGTCAGGCAACTAATATACTCCTTGCAATCAGTCCTCTCTGCCCCCCCCCACCCTGCCCCCCAGCTCTTTTCCTATCTCATCAAGTGAATGACTCTCATCTCTAAGGTCTCTGGATTCCTTTGTGAACACGAGTTCTTGACACACAGCCTTTGGGTTCTCTGCTTCAATTCCTCTACCTAGACCTAAAAGGACAGGTGAAGTCCAAACTGTCAGTATATATTTGTAAAGTAAAGATTATCTGAAAAAACCAATAGAAGCTGTAAACTTAGACAAAACAGCATGCATTTGGTAGCTCTGCTATGTTAAATATTTTTGATAGTACACTCTTAGGTCTAAACATTTTTTAGTCAACCAAAGCCAAAGGTCTTACTGATTTCTGGTAAAAATAAGAAAGAGTATTGTTAAGTTCTTGTGTAACAAGCATCACTACCCGGGAGTGTATCCCAGGGAAGAGCTTCAGAGCCCTAACTGGCCAGAGAGGCCTAGACACAATTTCTACAAAAGAAGAAAATGGGAAGGAAAATGGGCAAGTGATGGGTGGAAACAAAAACTAAGATCCTCCACTCTCTACAAAGTCAAAGAAAATTCTATGCATGGTTTGTAGACCTCAGTGAGGTAAAGAGTACGCTGGTCACAGGTACCTGCCCGCCTCACGGTTGGCGGCTCTCAGAGTACCTGGCCTAGAACACGACCTATTAAGGACCTCAGAAAGTTTCCAGTGAGAGCATCTGGGTGAAAATATCTCTGATTGACAGGAGACGGTGGTCATGAAATCAGGAATGTGTGGAGATCTTAACAGTCACTGAATAAGTATTTACTGAGAGCTCACGGTAAGTACTGATCTAGGTTCCCGAAATACAGCAGTGAACACACCAGAAGATAACCATAGCCTCATGGACCCTCATATGTTCTAGTAGGAGGGAATATATGATAAAAAGTAATAAATAACATAATAAGTTAGACAGATGTCGTGGAGAAAAACAGATGCCACAGAAAGAAATCAGGAAGGTTGAAGTTGTGGTGTGACTTTAAGTAGGGTGGTTTGGGGAGACCTCAGTGAGCAGGTGACATCTGAGTCAGGACCCGAATGAAACTAAAGAGTGAATCAAGTGGATAGCTGGGGGAAGAGGTCTATAACTGCTGTTAGCTCCGGGCGCCCAGGTGACTCAGTCGGTTAAGCTCAGTCCATGACTTCGGCTCAGTCCATGATCTCACAGTCTGTGAGTTCAAGCCTCACAATGGGTACTCTGCTGTCAGCACAGAGCCTGCTTAGGATCCTCTGCCATCCCCCTTTTCTCTGCTCCTCCCCTGCTCATGCTCTCTTTCTCTCTAAAAAATAAACATGAAAGAAAGAAAGAAAGAAAGAAAGAAAGAAAGAAAGAAAGAAAGAAAGAAAGAAGAAAGAAAGAAAGAAAGAAGAAAAACAGTTGGCTTATTTCTGACTCAGTCCCAGAGTTAGGACTGGGGCTGTGATTTTGTTGACAGATTGCACGTGCCCCTGTCCTCATCTGCCTCTGTTCTACTCATCTCCCAGGTTTCCGCTGAGCACTGACGGCTTTGGGGCAACGTTCCTTATTTTCTAGGTTAGAAACCCTTCCCTGTGTCCTCAGAGCATTCACTTTGCCTGACAAAATACTTACCACAGACACTGTAGTGTCAGCTGCTGAACTGGCTTCCTTCCATGTTATTCTGAACGGAGTGAAAAGACCTCTGTCTGACTCAACATGGACTCCCCGATATCCAGCCCAGTGCACAGGAGGCAGCACTGCATGGGGAATCCAGCCACATGGGTTCACATACTGGCTCCCCCACTTACTTAATAGGTGCCGTCGGGTGAGTTACTTAAACTGTGTCTCAGGCTTCTTGTGCTTGCTTACATTTTGTTGGTGGTGGTTATTTATTTTTGGGAGAGAAACAGAGTGAGAGGAGGGGAGAGGCATAGAAAGAGAGAGAGACCCAGAATCCGAGGCAGGCTCCAGGCTCTGAGCTGTCAGCACAGAGCCTCACTCAGGGCTCAAACTCACAAGCCTTGAGATCATGACCGGAGCCAAAGTCAGCTGCTGAAGCAACTAAGTCATGCAGGCACCCCTGGCTTCTCATGCTTAAAATGGAAGACTAGAGCTAGCAAGTGCCTGGTACATAGTAGATGATTGATAAATAGGGGTAGCAATCGCCACATCCTCTGGGAACATTTTATTTATTTTTTTAATGTTTATTTTATTTGACAGAAAGAGTGGGGAGGGGCAGAGAGAGAGGGAGACACAGAATCTGAAGCAGGCTCCAGGCTTTGAGCTCTCAGCACAGAGCCCGTCGCGGGGCTCAAACCCTCAAACTGTGACATCATGCCGAGTCGAAGTCAGACGCTTAACTGACTAAGCCACCCAGGCGCGCCACCTCTGGGAACATTTTAATCCACAGAGAATGCTGCCTCCTCTACATCAAAGACAATGTGGCCCAGTGAAGTCAGCATGAATTTTAGACTCAGATAAGTAAGAGTCCATTGGAAATTTGAGGCCAATATTCTCTAATTACGTAATTGGAGATACAATTCTTTGAAAAGTTTGTTGGGGGTGAAAAAGTAACATTTACAAGGGGCCTCCCGTCTAGGCACTCGGCAGATTCTCAGCCTGCTCTCCCCATTGCCCACACTCACCTATTATTATCCTGCCTTCGCACTTCATGGTGTGATACCTCTGAGTAGTCTCCCAACCTTTCCTTAGGCCCAGCCCCCACTATGGCTTTGCCAGTGGATTGCAAATCTTTTGAGGAAAAACTGCACTTGATTTCTCAGAGATTCTCATCATGTCTTGCACAGGACATTCCCAGAATAGACTTTCAGATACGAATTGAATGAATAATAAATAAGGGCAGGAAAGAGGGAAAGAGAGAGAGGTTTTGTTAAGTCAAGGGTTATATGAGGAATAGAGACCAAGGAATGGTTCATGGAAATCAATGTAAATGGCTCATGCAAATAAGCGGACTGGAATATATTTAGGGCTCCCTTAGGGGAGGAAATTCCATTTCCATCCCAAAGATAGATACTTATCTGTTCGGAATCACTCAGATGCAGCCCTGCCTAAAGAAAGAGAGGACTTCTCAAGGCCCTTTCTTAACTTATTATTTTCTCTCTCTCTTTTATTTCTAATAAATCTATCAATAAATTTAAACAGAAAGAGGACAACAATATTGTCTAAATGAGATGCGTATTTTCCCACATGGCACAAATGAAATGTTCTAAGAGATAACACAGTTACAGTTCAAGGGATTACCAAGAAAAACTAGCTGTATTTTTATCAGATGAGAGAATCTCACGGAACATAAGCCAATCTGCTATTTTAATCTTAAATAGGACAATTTTGAACTATGCAAAAAATTAATGCACAGCTTCTGGCAACTGTAGAATGCATTACTAAAAGACATGATGCATCATTTATAAGCTACTATTGGTGAGTGCTGAGAGATGAGAAATTCAAACAATATAGGGAAAGTGACTCAACACATAGAGAAAGATATGTGTTTTGGAAAAAGAGACCGACACATCTGAAGCAATGGATTAAGAATTTACAAATGCACCCAACAAAAGTACAGATGAAAAGGATCTATGGATCTCCCTGTTTACATCTCCCCAAATATTTAAATACAGTAAGGAATCTCCCTCTAAGACCCAAGGGTCCTTGGAAGATCCACAGGTATCTTTTCAGGGGTCATGAATTATACAGAATTTTAAAAATCTGATGGGCGCCTGGGTGGCTCAGTTGGTTAAGCATCTGACTCCGGCTGGGGTCATGATCTCACAGTTGGTGGGTTCGAGCCCCTCATTGGGCTCTATGCTGACAGCTCAGAGCCTGGAGCCTGCTTCAGATTCTGTGTCTCCCTCTCTACTCTGCCCCTCTGACACTCATGCTCTGTTTCTCTCTGTCTCAAATATAAATAAACATTAAAAACAAATTTAATAAATAAATAAAAATAAAAAAATAAAAATTTGTACATGGCAGGGTGCCTGGGTGGTTCAGTCTGTTAAGCATCCGACTTTGGCTCAGGTCATGATCTCACAGGTTATGATCTTTCGGTACGTGGGTTCAAGCCCTGCGTTGGGCTCTGTGCTGACAGCTAGCTCAGACCCTGGAGCCTGCTTCGGATTCTGTGTCTCCCTCTGTCTCTTTGCCCCTCCCTCGCTTGCACTCGGTCTCTCTCTCTCTCTCTCAAAAATCAACAAACATTAAAAAATTAAAAATAGGGGCGCCTGGGTGGCTCAGTCGGTTAAACATCCGATATCAGCTCAGGTCATGATCTCACAGTTTGTGGGTTCGAGCCCCGCATCGGGCTCTGTGCTGACAGCTAAACGCCTGGAACCTGCTTCGGATTCTGTGTCTCCCTCTCTCCCCGCCCCTCCCCTGCTCACTCTCTGTCTCCGTCTTTCTCAAAAATAAATAAACATTAAAAAAATTTTTTAAAAATAAAAATAAATAAATAAAATTTGTACATGGTGACGTTAATGATATATTTTTTAAATCCTCTATGATTTTAACAACAGAATTGTATCCATTTTCCCTTGCTGCTATAACAAATTACCACAAACTTAGTAGGTTACAACAACACACATTTATTACCTTACAGTTCTGGAGGTCACAAGTCTGACATGGGTCCAACTAGGCTAAACTCAAGGTGTCAGCCAAGCTGGACTCCTTTCTGGGGGCTCTAGAGGTGAATCGACTCTCCTGCCTTTTCAACTTCACGCTGTCACCCACATTCTTTGTCTTGTGGCTTCCTTCCATCTTCAGAGCCACTGACATAGCAGCTCACTGCCCTTGCTTCTGTTATCACATCCCTTTTCTGTCAATAGCCTCGAAAAGTTCTCCAAGTATAGGGGTTCCTATACTCCAAGTATAGGGTAACTAGTTTGGGCTGAGCTAGATCATCTCCCTGTTTTGAAGTCTGTAAACTTAATCACCTCTGCAAATCCCTTTGGTCATGTAAGGTAACATATTTGGTCATGTAAGGTAAGGAGACTAGGATCTGGAAGTCTTGGGGAGCCAATATTCCACCGAACCCAAGAGCTTTCTTTCATTTATAAACTAAAAAACGGTTTCTGAGAATAAGATTTTAGCTTCGTAAGTCAGCATTTTTCAAATTAGAGTAGGCAGACACACAATCCTGGATATCTACAGTATTTTCAAGATTCTTCTCTGAGAAATACAGGCATTTAGCTTTTCCCATCAGTTCTAGACCCGTTCTCTAAGCAGAGATTGGATTCCTATGGGAACCAGCTGACTTTGTTCAGCTCTGCCACCAAACACTACATCTGATGGGGATGCCATCTTACAAATATATACTTTGGAAGACAGCTATGCTCATCACTATACCACCAATGCAACAAATATATACTTTGAATTCAATAAGGTATTAAGGAGTGCAGATAGGATTCTACCAAATCTATTGCCCTTCCTAGAAAAACTCAATAATCATTTTCCACTGTTGGATATCAGTTCCCACCTCACCAGGTCGAAAGAAGAGTCTATTAGATACCTGTTCCAGAAATTACATAGGAGAAAGGGAGTAAGGGAGGGTGAGGCTGGAGGAACTCACGCTGCCGGCTCTCGGTTCTCCTCCCTCCACCACTTTGTGATACAAAAGGAACAGCACATCTTTGATCATTGGATGTTAGAAACAGCAGTTAGCTGAGTTGCAAGTGAAAGGTGTAAGGACAAGAAGCAGTGAGATGGGATTATAGATACATGGAAATAGGAGATCATAGAGAATGGTGATTCTTAACCAGCGGTCTACTCAAGAACTTCTGTGGGGCTCCAAGCCCCTAATATTCTGAGGATTGGTGAGTTTTTTTCCTTAGGAGAAAGATCATACCATTCATAGGATTCTCAGAGGAATGTGACTCCAAAAACAGTTGAAAAACCACTGCTCTCACATGGAAGGAAACATAACCTGGGAATTCTGAGAGATATGACTACCAACTAATAAAATGGAAAATTGGAATGAATGGTGGGGAAGAAGAAAGGGCAGGTGTATATTTATTGTTCATATGAATAAATGTTCATTTAGTGATTGTGTCAAAAATGACTATGGGGAGAAATGGAAAGCTTGCAGAGCTTTTAAAATCACCAGCTGCCTTTTTCTCTTCCTCCTACCACACTGCACAACCCAACAGCCACCCAGGCTCCTAACAACATGGCATTTGCCCTTTGCCCTCTGTTCTTGACCTCTTATGAAGGTACTGCATTTACAAAGCCCCAGGAGCTCAGGTGTTCTAAAGACACATTCACACACACACACACACACACACACACACACACACACACACTTTTGTAAAAGAAGCTATTATGACACAAAAAAGTCACATGAGACAACTCCCCCAATGTCTCTTTCTTATCAAATTAACCCAAAATAGAAGGGGAAAAAAAGATAATACAATTCAGATGGTGCAGTTTACAATGACCACCCCTTAAAAGAAGAAAATGCACTTACCCCCAAGTCATTTTCCTCTCCATTTGTCTTAACCATAACTAATACACACACACACACACACACACACTTTTGTAAAAGAAGCTATTATGACACAAAAAAGTCACATGAGACAACTCCCCCAATGTCTCTTTCTTATCAAATTAACCCAAAATAGAAGGGGAAAAAAAGATAATACAATTCAGATGGTGCAGTTTACAATGACCACCCCTTAAAAGAAGAAAATGCACTTACCAGCAAAATGCAGTGGGACCCTACCCCAGAAATAGAAGAGGTAAAAAGACCATTCTTTTGGAAATATTTACTCCCATTTACCCATGTTTACTGAGTTGAATGCCAAATTCTACAACCGAGTAAACACACTCTGATGTCTCCTTGTGTCTTTTTAATCACTTTCCCTCCCATTGAATAGCTTGGGTTTCCAAATCTCTTCATTCTGTTATAAATACAGCTCATTCACATTTTGCTAAAACACTCCATTTTACTTCTTGGATTCCAATTACTCAACAGAAGGTGCATTGAATTTGTCTAGAAAACAAGGACAATGTCTGTTTGTAAAAGTTTATGGCATTGCCTCTCCCCATCCCGTTGGAATGTTTTAGACATCTAAGAAAGTCAAACCCTAGGAGAAAATATAAACAAGCACTTGGAATATGCACACAATTACATACCCTATTTGTAAAAAATACTGCCACCATCTTGCCAGGCAGTAAAAAAAAGGAAACGTTTATCCCCATGTAACTCACAACAAACATTGTTTTCTATTCCTCTCCACCTAAATCACTTAAATGATAAATACATCACTTGACTGAAATATATCACAATTGCAGATGTTAAGACTCTAAGCATGACAGTGATATTATATCTTCCTTTTATTGATAAAGTAGTAAATATTAGATGGATCAATAAGGTTCACAGGAAATAACAACACCAAATGTCTAAGAATAGCAGAACAAGAAAATATATTTAAATGATTCTTTCTAGGGGCGCCTGGGTGGCTTAGTCGGTTAAGCGTCCGACTTTCGCTTAGGTCATGATCTCGCGGTTCATGGGTTCGAGCCCCGCATCGGGCTCTGTGCTGACTGCCAGCTCAGAGCCTGGAGCCTATTTCGGAGTCTGTGTCTCCCTCTCTTTCTGACCCTCCCCTGCTCACGCTGTCTCTCTCTCTCCTAGAAATAAATAAAAATATTAAAATAAATAAATAAATAAATAAATAAATGATTCTTTCTAGTGGTTGGAAAATGCATTGAATTCTCTAGAAAGCAAGAGACCTCATCATATCTGCATGTGCATATACATATATCTCACCTGGGACCTTGTACCTATAAGCCCCTCATAAGTTCCATAAAATTGATTACACAGTGTAGCTGAAGAAAAAGTTTAGAATTTGGGATGAAACAGACCTGAATTGGAATTCTGTATGTGTTACTCACAAACTATTTGATCTGGGACAAGAGGAGTTACCTCTCTGAGCCTTGGTTGTTTTCTTCAAGTATAAATGAGAAAAATTATGTCTTCCTTATAAGATTGTTAGCAAGACTGGCATGCACAGAGTGGGCATTGGAGAAACGAAAGCATCAGTCATGGAATTCCTTAATTCATTCCCCAGACACTGCGTTCCTACTGTTTCCTGTGCACTGTACTTCGATGGGACCCTAGACAAAGCTTGATCTTGGTGCCAAAGGTACACACTTCAACTCACACAATTTTTTTTTTTCTTGCTCACTTGAATTTACATTTGAACCCTCATTCTGCCTATTGGTAGACACCCAAGTTCGGCTGAATCAGGGTCCTTCCTTCGTCTTTGCTCTAGGGTTCTGTCATGATTAGAAGGTAACATAGTGGAAAGGTATAAGTTCACAGTCTAGTAAAGGAGAAAAATAAGTGATCTATTTTTAAATGATGTGGTAAATATTATTACAGTGGGATAATGATATTTTGTAATATTGATACCTCTTCTTTACGACCCCTGGGTTTCGCCCTGTTTTATCACCGTGGGATTCACTGCCAAAAGGATGTTATAGCAAAAAGCACAGCAAATATTTTGATTTGCAAAAGCATAGGCCTGAGGGAAGTCAGGGCACAGAGACAACAGGATGGGGTTAGAGCTAGATTTCCCACACGCCTCCTCCTACCCTCCACCCATCTCACCAATTACCAAAGCACATTTCCTCAGAGGGTTGGGGAGGAAGTAGGTCTGAACAAACAGGAGAACTTCCAGACAACTGAGTCTGCAAGATGGGACCGTGTGCAGGAAAGAGGGGATGACAGAACTCCCAGGTGAAATTGAGAGCTCCAGTGATGGAGGAATTGGGGCTTCAGTCTCTCATAGAGCCAAGGAGAGGCATTCAGACATCAGAGAAGTCTGAGCATCAGCATGCTCGATCTAGGAGGACAAGGGCTCAGGCTACCTCATTGAGTTAACAGAATGTTCTCATATATCTGAGAGTGATCCAGAAAGAGGCAGGCCTTGGCACCCTAAACTTTCCCATTGCCCAACATGGCCTGGGAACATAAATTTCTGCATGCCCAGGAAGGATACCAAAGCAGGGAATTTTGCTGAATCTGCCATCAAAGATGAGAATGCATGATGTTATAGCCACGTATCTGCACCGACAACCAAAGGAGCAGTGAAGACAATGGGCAGCAAGTGGAAATCAGCAAGAATAGATCATGGCCAGGAAGATATTCCTTAACCCAAATAATGTGGGTCTACATGAGCCATATAAGTCACATGGGTTTAGACATAAGTCCAGAGACGAGATAGGAGAAATATCCTGCTTTGCCTAAGCATACGCATCCAACAAGAGGCAAAATGAGGATTCAGAATGTGAATTAAATTGGTCAATAGAAAAAAATTGAGGTGAGCTGAAATACGTTTTTATTGTACTAAAGACCAAGGTGTGTCTAGAATACCATGATTCCAAAAAGAAGAGGCTACAGGAATCAGAATAGGGTAGCTTGACTTTAGTACTTGAGATAAAAAAGAGTCCTGTCTGGGTTCAAAAGCGCTCCTGACAGGGAGTAAATCTGTGCAATGGTACAAAGATAGGAATGATGAGTTTGGGGAATAACAAACAATTGGGAAAGGTTGTTCTTAAGGGACAGGTTGAGGAGGGAAAGGAGGGACAGGTAGAAAGGAAAACCTGGGTGAGACCATGAAGATTAATATCCAGAATGCTCTAGTACTTCGGAAGGAACATTCTGGCAATTGTGTATAGTGTGATTTGGGAGGGAGGGGTGAGAGGCCTAACATTAGAGGCCACAAATCCAAACCAGCTACCAGAAAATGAAAAGAGAACTGACAAAGGAGAAAGCAAATAAGAATGATCTTTAAAACAATACCCAAGGGGCGCCTGGGTGGCTCAGTTGGTTAGGCATTTGACTTCGGCTCAGGTCATGATCCCACAGTTGGTGAGTTTGAGCCCCATGTCAAGGCTCTGTGCTGACCGTCAGAGCCTGGAGTCCACTTCGATTCTGTGTCTTCTTCTCTCTTTGTCCCTCCTCTGCTTGTACTCTCTCTCTCTCTCTCTCTCTCTCTCTCAAAAATAGATAAACATTAGAAAAATTTTTAAAAAAAGAAAGAAAGAAGAGGCAGACATAGATTTAAATATTTACTTCACTAATAGGAATCCTATTTATGTGTCTAATTTTGGTTTTGCCTTTCAAAGAGGAACAAAATCCAAGATCGTAAACTGTATTGGAAGTTCTTCTATAAGAGATATCAAATTCCAGAAACAGAAGAACCTGGCAACCAGGACTATCTTCTCCTAGCTTCAGGGCCGTGGGGGAAGGAAGCCCCCAGATCTTTCTCTAAAGTGATCAGGACCTAGAGCCCATACCTTGAAATTACAGCCATATGATGTTGCAAGGTTGCGTTGCAGCATCTGGTTCATGGCTGGAGCATCCCTGGGCTCTCCCCCCCATGATGAGGGCTGGGGTCCAACCTGTGGGAAATCAATCTTGGATGGTGATACCTGACCCCTCCTCTCAATATCCCCTCTCCACTTTGTCCAGGCTGATAGATACTCTGATTTTTGGAAATGCATTTGGCCATACAGGGTAGAGACTACATTTTCCAGACTTCTTCATAGGTAGGGTGCCCACAACATGAAATCCTGGACCATCGGGATGTGAGCAAAAGTGCCATGTCGCAGCTTCCAGGGGTGTTTTAAGAGAAGTGTGTATGAGTGCTCTTTGGTGTTTCTCTAATTTGTTCTCTGGCTTCCTTCTGAAATACAAACTCTACTATCTTGGACTATAGGATAGAGGCTGTGCAGGACAAAGTAAAAATATACAAAAAGAATGTGGGTCTCTGACACAACAGGAAATTATGTCAGAGTTGGGCCCACCATCAATCCAGAGTTTTACAAGATCTAGAAATAAACATCTATTTTGATTTAGATTTTTCTGTCATCCAAAACAAAGTAATTCATATGGACAAGCTCTATGTAGGGCACAGAGTACACTGCCCAATTTCCAACTTGAGCACAAAGATCCAAGCTTGCTGCTCCTGGGTGGGAGATTTCTCCTTGCCATGGAGTTGAAAGCATCCAGCTCTCATAACCTTGAAATATTTGCTTCATAGAAAAACTCCTTAGTCTGACTCCATACTCATCTAACAAAGTAATTATAATTTGCCTTTCTGTAGAGCATGTCTGTAAGAAGAGTATGTTGTGACCCAAAGATGAGAGGGCCTGGTGACCCTGACAGCTATAATTCCCATTGCATTTTGATAAATTGAAGTTCTCATTTTTATTGTAGTCTCCAGGAGTCCATTCCAGAGAGGCTAAACCTCCCATTGGACTTACCGGATCAGGTTTCCTCAGACTCCTAGGCTGGTTTCTAGGCAGAGCAAATTCTCCAAGATTAGGGAAAACTACAAAGTGGTTTCGGACAGTCACCCCACTCCTCCTGCCACCTCTCCAAACTTGCTTTGTGCTTTCTTTTCTCCACGTTTACAATCACAATCAGAGTGGGATGCAGTCACCTCAACTGATTAAGAGTGTGTGGTACAGTCTGTTACGTGAGCGCTCAATGTCCAAGAATGTGTGGGACACTAAGGACATGGAGGGAAACATGTGTTCACATTGTCTTGTAGCAGACTTTTATAAACATTTTATTTTTAGAAAATATTTTAGGGATAAATACAACTATAATGAACCAACTCTGCACAACTCTGATTCCAAGACTGTTCTGGACTCATGCTTTCCTTCAGTTTGGCTACTGGCCATACCACTTGGCAACTGTGTGACATTGGGCAAGTTACTCAGTTTCCCTAATTCTTCGTTTCCTCATCTGTGAAACAGGGAACGCAACAGTACCATCTCATCAGCTTCCCATCAGGAATAAATTAGTGTGATGTATCTAAAGCTCTGAGACAATGCCTGGCATAGAGAAAGCGCTACAAGATGTTATTTTTGTGAGGACTGAGACAATCCATGGAACACGCTTAGTGTTCGGCCTGGCACAATGCGCGTCATCATTATAGGTTGGCCAATAGCATAATTATTAGGCAGAGTCACTCCATATGCCCTTCTCCTTGTCCAGCCAGCAAGGGGCAGCGATGGTAGCAGCAGGGGAGGGGACTCTTGTTGCTTCAGCTGCTATCAAGCTGTCCTCCTGGTAAGGCTGGGCTTGCTACTATCCAACTCTAACATGGGAAAAGGATTATCTTCTATGAAGGCTGTGTAGCAACTCAGCATGAGAAGTATACCTCTCCACTTTCCTTCCTACCTGCTAACTCAATGTCTCAAAGCAGGCTAATAGCACCCAGTTCTTACAGAGAAGCAGTGGCAAGGCTTCCGCGGCCCCTGGAGTCAGGCCTCACCACCATGGGTTCTTGCCTCTCTCTTCTATGAACCGAATGTTAGTTTTCTCAGGATGTGGTGACAATGTCTTTTATAACGTCAAAGAACTTCCACCCAAAGTCACCTCAAAAACCCATACAACTTGCATTTTTTAAGACTTATTTTTAGAGCAGTTTTAGGGCCAAAGCAAAATTGAGTGCAAAGTATAGAGATTTCCCATATATCTCCTCACCCACAGAGACAGGCACAGCCTCCTCTACTCTAAATATTCCCCAGAGAGCAGTGCCTTCGTTATAATCCATGAACCCACACGGATACGTCATTATCACTCAAAGCCCATAGTAGGTTACATTAGGGTTCACTCTTGGTGGCGTACATTCTATGGGTTTGAACAAATGGAAAATGACATGTATCCACGATTCTGGTGTCACACAATAGTTTCACTATTCCCCCAAATCCTTAGTGCTCTGCCTATTTATCCCTTCCTCCCCACAAACCTCTATCTTTTTATTGTTTCCATGGTTTTGCCCCGTCCAGAATGTTCTGTAGTTGGAATCACACAGTAGGTCACCTTCTCAGTTTGGCCTCTTTCACTTAGTAATATGCATTTAAGTTGCCCTTCATGTCTTTTTATAGCTCAACAACCCATTTCTTTTGAGTACCAAATAATATTTCCTTGTTTGGACACACTACTTTATTTATCCATTCACCTACTGAAGGACACCTTGATTGTTCCCAAGGTTTGGTAATTATGAATAAAACTTCTATAACCATCCATGTGCAGGCTTTATATGGACATAATTTCTCAGCTCATTCGGGTAAATACCAAGGAGAGCAATTGCTGAATCATATGGTAAGAGTATGTTTAGTTTTATAAGAAAACGCCAAACTGTCTTTCAGAGTGGCCGAAACACTTTGTGTTTCCACAAGCAACGAATGAGAGTTCCTATTGCTCCATATTCTCACAGCATTGATGTTGGTGTTCCAGATTTTGGCCTCGAATGGCTCAGATATAGGAAAGTGGGGATATCTCATCGTTGTTTTGATTTGCAATTCCCGAATGACACATGATCCTGAGAAGCCTTCCGTATATGTATTTGCCATCTGTATATCTTCCTCGGTGTGGTGTCCTTTAGGGTCTTTGGCCCAGTTTTTAAATCAGGTTGTTTATTTCCTTGTTGCATTTGAAGAATTCTTTACATACTTTAAGTGACAGCCCTTTGTCAAATATGTATTTGGCAAGTATTTTCTCCCAGGCTGTGGCTTGTCTTCTCATTGTCTAGCTAAAACGTACATTTTAATATCTATTGTAAATATCTTCCTTTCTCTGCAGCAAGTTGATTGCTATTGCTTTTTGTGTCAGCCATGAAAAGAAGACAAAAAATGGCAGAAAGGGAGACCGCAAGGAAAGAAACAACAAACACTGCAGACACACTCGACTCAGGAAGTGCAGAACTGTTGTCTGTGCTCAAACACATATAGTTTGCTGGGCCTGCTCTTATTGGCTAAAAGCACATGATAACACTCAGAGTATGGGAACAATATGTGGATCACAGTGTACTGAAATAGAGTATTACATATATTTTATTTTAGGAAAATATCTCAGAGACAAATATTCTGATGAGTCAACCATGTAGGATCCACAATAAGGAGAATATTTCGGGTGGGTGGGGAGGGAGTTTCAGGGGCCCCGAGTCCTCCTGAAATATGCCCTTCCAACTTCCAACAAAGGCCAACTGGACAAAAGCAAATGGTCTCTTTATACTTCAATTATATAAAATAAAGAAAAGAAAAAAAGAATAAAAAGGAAAATGGTCTTCATCAGACCCTACAGACCTATTGAGACTGGATAGGAATTTATCTTGATTTGGGGAAGCCAAGAGTATGTAAATTCCTGAATCTGCAAGAGAGGAAGAACGATATTTGGGGTCTGATGTAGCCCTTGTGCACTGGACTAAACAGCATGGAAATTTCCAAGAGAATATTCATAGAGACAGGTCTGGTTACCTGAATGCATTATTCTTGACACATGGAAACTGTACATGAAGGTATTTTAGGCATTGTTTCAGTCACGCAGGAAGCTTGAAGAGATATTTGTCTCTCTTATGCAATGCCAAATGTCAGACCCACATGTTCACAAATTTAATATAAAATGTTGAGTTCTGATATGAAACACAGGCAAAATATTTACAGAAATTCCCTGTTCTTATTGGAAAACTCTTAAGTCTCAAGATGCTTCAGGTAGAAAGGGCCATTTCCTTCGGCCATTCTCCCCTCAGTCAAGTACTAAAGGAGGACTCTGCAAACCTGAAAGTCCAGGAAATGAATCCCAAGTGTCTTTTACCTTTAGGAGAATCTTTATCTTAATGTCATTATCTTAATGTTACAGAGGCCAATATGAAAGGGTGCATAGATTCTCCACTCTGTTTCAAATATAAAAATCTGTGTTAAATATACTACCTGAGCTGGCCTTTCAGCAAGGACCCCCAACTCCAGTCTAGAAATTGCCCCAGCAGATAACCCTGACCCATACCCCTTCTTTGTCCCTCTCTTCCTATAGCTCCTTTAACAGAGGAAATACTAGATCGCAGTAACAAAGGCATCTGGGCGAAGTTTTTTAAAAACTTGCATTTTAAGGCCTATACTTAAGGATTCATTCTGGTCCTGAGGCCAAATGCCAATAGCCAGAATAGAGGCTAAATACTCCCTTTTTACTTTCCTTCAACAGATTATATCTGTAATACAATAGCTTTTTTATTTAAGACTTCAGATAATATACTTAGTCTTAGAGTATAAATTACAATGTGATCTTAAAGTTCATGAGTCAATATCTTCATTTGAGAGAAGAAGAAAATGAATTCTATAGAGATGAAGTGACTTTCCCCAGCAAGTTTGTGATAGATCTAACTCTAACAAGGATATTATTTAAAAAGTCATGGTATAAAGGACATTTGCTACATTGGCTACCCTAAATCCCCCAAATCCATTAATCCTTCTCTTGATTCCCCAGTTGTCTTTAGGGGAATGCCCCCTCCTCTCACAAGCAAAGAAACAAACAAAACACAGGCACATACATACTTTCTCAGTCTACACCATTCCAGTATAGCGAGTGACACAACATAAAGCAATCAGGACACAGCATTTGCTCTGATCATAATAATTGGTTCAGAAATGAACAGTGACCCACTTGAACACAAGAGACAAAATGAGATTTTTGCTGAGACAAAGGTCTTTACTCTTCCGAACATGGAGATCAAGTACAAGAATGTAAGAACGGGAGACACTGTAGCTATCCTACAGCCACAAAAGGCCAACCTAAGGATGAAACCAACATATAGAGAGAAGAGGAAAAGCAAGAAAAGAATATGTTTTCCTAATCCCTTTATCAAGCCATGGCTGAAGCCAGACTTAGCCCTTGAATTTTCAGGAACATTAAGCCAATAAAATCCTTCTAATCTAGTTTCAAAAGTCACCTTTAAACTTTGTATTTCTCTGCCTGAAACACCCTTCTCCCAGATAACCACACAGTTAGCTTTATCCTTTCTTTCAGATCTTTACTTATGTCACCTGCTCAATTGAACATTTGTAGACTACCATATTTAGAATTGCAGCCCTCATCTTCAATGTCTTCTATCCTTTCCCCCCTTTTTCCCTTCCATAGCACTTATCAACATCTAATACTTCATAGATTTTTACTTATTTCCTTCACTGTCACTCTTGTCACCAGAATGTTGGCTGAGTGAAGGCCTTGAGCTCTGCTATGTCCACTACTATATTTCAGGCACTTGAGGAGACCCTCGCATAAAGTAAGCACTCAAAAAAATTGGTCTAGTGACTTAATTAGTTCACCGTATCTAACACATTGCCTATGAATGATTTTCGGGTTTTTTTGTTTGTTTGTATGTTTGTTTTTTACCATCGTAACCATTTTTAATGGTACAGTCCACGGCATTAAGTACATTCATGGTATTGTACAGCCACCACCATCCATCCATCCCTATAACTCTTTTCATTTTGTAAAATGGAAACTCTGTACCTGGTAAACAAGTCCCATGCTCCCCTCCCCCCAACCCTTGCCAACCACCCTTCTATTTCCTTGTAAGCATTTTGCTGGTAGTCTTGATAGGGACAGGGAATGACCACAGTGACAAACATTGGCAAGCTGCAAAAGTCTTGGAACCTGAAAGTGATATCATTGTAACCTCTTTCTGATCTATAATTCCTGACTCCCCACTGAGCAGGTTACTGGAAATCCTAAAGACCTCAGCTTTTTCTTCTAGAGCACTGAAATTTGACTTCTTCATCTGGCTCATATCTTTCAGAAAAGTCCTCTCTTCATCAAAGAAACAAGTAAGAAACACACTGAGTGCTATGTTATCAAAATGGAGTAATTTGCATCTCTGGGCACCCACAGAGATCAGGATAGAACCTTTCGGACACTTAGCAAGAATATCTCTTAGGAATTTTCTCAGTCTTCAAGACCAAGAAAGAAAAATGAGTATATTTTCTGTTATTAAAACCCCACTTTTTCAATGGCTACGATAAGAAAATACCCAGAATGTACTCCTGTAAAATGCCACTAATACCTACCTCCTCAGTAGCTCCAGGACAGGGTGTAACCATAGCTCTCCCTGTTCTTTCCCATGTCCTTTCCTGTGACTTCAAATTAACACACAGGCCCCAGGAAATCCTCCCAACCCTCTGTGGCAGTCCAGAGCTAATTGTACTATATCACTTTTTGAACAGTTTTTGATGGTTTTGTGAAATATACCATCTATTAATCCAAAAGAAGTACTTGTCAAAACCAGGTTGAAAGACAGCTCGTTTTGTTGTAAGTAGAATTAAGAGCAATAAACCTACAGCCTTGGTAAGGGGGGAAAATGCCTCAAGCACTGCTTTTCTTTTGTGAGAGATTTAAATAGACAAAGGCCAAATTTTTCCATGTGGGTTTATGTCCTCAGTTAAGGTGCGGTTGACAGGATAAACACAGATTAGTTAACCATTATTTCCTTATTATCATTATCCACTAGAATTTATTAACAAGATTATTGAGTGGAGTGTGCAAAAGAAAACCAAATAAGAATGTAAGAAGATATTATGAACGCATCAGCACTCGGGCATGGATTCCTACTAGTGGGTGTGGATTCCCACTGAACTCATCCCATATGCTCTACCAGTCTCCATAATTAACTTCCTAACACATGTGAGTTGACTGCCTAAGACTAAGGTATCATCAGAGTACACTGATTCAGATGAGCTTCTGACCGAAACTCTGGTGCATTTGAAGCATAACATAATACTCCCAACATTTCAGACTTAACCATTACAACTTCTGCAAAACTTTGCTGCTCTTATGAACAAAGCCTTAACTTTTTAATGTTAATGCTTATCCCCAAACACAAACCAGACCATCCTGCAGACTTCCTAGTGGGGAACTACGGTGTGGATGACAGAAATCTACTCCCTAGGAGCTACCACCTACAAGAGAAGAGGTAAGTGTGTAGGGATTAAAGGAAAGAGAGGGATGAATTCAAAATGGGGGGACTTGGGCAGTTTCTGAGAGGAGATGGGGTAGGGAGCACGGCCAAGACTTTTGTAGAACTGGTGCATTCATTCATTGGGTAGCTAGTGTGTTCAGTGCTGGTGGCCGGGGATGTGGTGGTGAGCAAGGTGGACCAGATCTCTTCACTCACAGAGTTTACAATAAAGTGGGGGAGACAGTCCTTAATCAAATGAACCCACAAATATGTGTGTAATTATACACTGGGCACCTTTTAGTACCAGCGCTGATAGCATAAAATGTGACCTCATGTAATGGACACGGGGAAGGCTTCCTAGAAGGGACTGTGAAAGGCGACCCCGAGAAGCGGTTTTGGAGTCAGATCTGGGGAACAAGTGGCAGTTATACAACCACATGCAGACACGCTGGGGAAGGGACTCCTGAGGAAGACTGCAGTGGGAAAGATCATGGAGGGCGATCAAGTGAAAAGAGCCAGTGTGGCTGCAGCACAGAGAGATGGACAAAGGTCAGCAGCAAAGAGGTGACGGGTCCATCCAAGGAATGACAGCACACTACTCTGCCTGGAGAAAAATGTGTAGGGTGTGGAGCAGATTGAACTGGAAATCATGCTTGGGGCTCTTCACATTCTGGAGGAATATGCAAAGCAGGTTAGAGAGTTTGAACTGTATTCTATAAGCAATGAGAAATCATAGGCACATAGGGATGGAGTCATTCCTGTTTAAGGATGAGTTTTCTCAGATCAATACTAACATGGATTTGGGTGAAGTGACTGAGTGCAGAAATCTCCTGAAGGAAGGGCTAATAATTAGGGGGATATTGTAATTGTGGAATGAAAGGGAGCAAGGTCTTGAACTAGGATACTGGGAACCAGAAGACTGAAGAGGTGGAGACTCTGTGAAGTAGAATCAACAAACGTGATGGCTAATTACATGTGGATGTGAAGGGCAGTGGAGGAGAGAGAGAAAGGGAGGAAGCTCTTAAATGACTGAAAAGTGTTGAGTCTAAACATTATGAGGAGGACACCAATATCAAAGTCTGGGATTAGGAAGAGTCAGAGGCAGGGTACCTAGGTGGCTCAGATGGTTAATTGTCTGATTCTTGATTTCGGCTCAGGTCATGATCTCGAGGTTCATGAGATTGAGTTCTGCATCAGGCTCTGCGCTGACGGTGTGGAGTCTGCTTGGAATTATCTCTCTCCCTGTCTCTGTCCCTCCCCTGCTCATGTTCTCTCTCTCTCTCTCTCTCTCACTCGCTCTAGCTCTTGCTCTCTCTCTCTCTCTCTCTCTCTCTCTCACTCGCTCTAGCTCTTGCTCTCTCTCTCTCTCTCTCTCTCTCCCTCTCTCCCTCCCCCCCCCTCTCTCTCTGTCTCCTTCTCCCTTCCTCTCAAAATAAATAAAGAAACATTTATTTAAAAAAAAAAGAAGAAGAGTCAGAGGCTTTAGGGATGTCAGATTTCTTTCAGATATGTTACAACGACATCTGTGTCAGTGAACCAACAATATTTACTGGGTGCCTACTATGTGCCAGGCGTTATATTAAACACTGAAGATAAACATTAAACATTAGGCTTGATTTCTACCTTCATGGAATATAACTTGTACATAAAAGGTAGTTTGCAAAAAGAAAAAGAAAAAGAAAAAAAAGGACCCTAAAGGTCACATGATTAACTCCCATAATAAACTATAAACCAGTGATAGAATATGAGACAACATTTCAAAGAATTGTCCATTTATCTGGTGTCAAATTTGCAAAGTATAGCATCGTGAAGGTTAAGGCTCTCCTTTTAAGAGAGAGACCACAATAATTCAAATCACCACTCCTCATCAAAGAGGAGGTAGATTTTAAAAGCTCTTTGTGAATTTCATCCAAGAATTTAGAGGACACAGCAAAGGACAGGCTAAATAATAGATTCTTATTCTTCGGGGGAAAAAAAGGAGATACAGGGAAATCCCACTCACAAGGACATTTAAACATCTTGGCCCTTCACCAGCACTCAGAGTATATAGTGAACTTCAGGGGAAAAAATATAAAGCTTTGCCATTTTTACTTCCGAATAGGTGTCAAAACTCCGACATGTTGGAGCTGCAGGAATGCTAGGGTTCTCAGGCCTTCCCATTCTTGGAAATAAGCAGAAAATGGACAAAGTATAATATACTAAATAAAATTATCTGAGAAAGGAATGAACAGCAAAGGATCTTTAAGGGCTCAACATAAAAAAGAATCTGAAAATGAAAATAAAATAAATAAGTTCGATTAATTTAAAAAAATTTTAACGGTTTTATTTTCTATTGAGAGATAGAGACAGAGCATGAGCATGGGGGAGTCACAGAATCTGAAGGAGGCTCCAGGCTCTGAACTGTCAGCACAGAGCCTGACGCGGGGCTTGAACCCATGAACTGTGAGATCATGACCTGAGCTGATGTCCGACGCTAAATTTGATTAATTTAAAAGCTAAAAACCAAACATATATACACATACACATCTACATATATATCAATAGGTACAGATATAGGTATATAAAGATTAGATAGATAGAAATACATATAAAATGAACCCAAGGTATTAAAACCTTAAGTAAGAGATTGCAACTAAAATGTCCATAATCGGGCGGCTTTTTATTAAAGATCTGGTCTATTTAATGAGCTGATGCTGAAGTTTCTTGAAAGAATATGGGAGAGAACAATTAGGAAACTAAGAAACAACTAAGAATTATTGAAAAATAATTCTAATAGGGGGGAAAATTAGGGTTATTCAACTAGTTATCAACATTACGTTAAATCTGCAATGATTAAAAACAGTGCAGATTAAGCTAGCACATCAAAGAAATCAGAGTCCAGACAGACTTAAGTATGAGACTTCAGTAAATGAGAAAGGTTCATTTCAAACCAGTTGTAAGAATGGATCGTTGGCCACATAAATGGTGTCAGGATATAAGCAGCTCATTTAGAAAAATAAAGTAGGATCTCCATAGACAAGAATAATCTTCACTAATTTGGCCTCAAGAACCTTTCCAATCTGGTTTTATCAATACAAATAATTTTTAACACCATAATTTTACCGACACTGATGAATTCTCCCTGAGAAATATCCTGGATTTAAGCTGTTTTTATTTCCCTTGATCAAAATTCTACACAGCATAATGAAAATATTTCTCTAATAATCACCGTTGCCATTTTTATCTTATCAAAACTTATTTTCACTTATCAAAAATCTTGATGCCAAGATTTTTTTAATGTACATCTTATAATGGCTTATAGTAAGTTGTTTTGTCCTTATCAAACTTACCAACTAAAGCTTCTGCCACTCTTAGTTTTCTTCTGTGACCATTGTTTTTATCAAGACAAAGATTTCCCCAAGTCAAATACTGCAGATATAAATTTGTCAAGAAGATTTATTTTTGTGGAAGCAGCTAGCTAATAACTCATTTTACCATGTGGACTTGTAACTGTCAGCTTAAATTTGTGTTAATTACATGATGGTGGGTCAAAACATCCTATATCAGATTCCTACTTCACAATTCACACACAAATAAATTTCAGATGAATTAAAAATTGTACAATAAGCACAGTATTGGAAATAACGAAGTATTGAAAAGAAAACATAGCAGACTACATAATATATATATGTGTGTATAATTATATATTTTATATATATATATATACATATATATATTAAAACCTTGAAGCCCAAAAGGCCTTTCTATGCCTGACCAAAAAATCTGAAGCCATAAAGTAAAATTGAGTCCCCTCACCCATCCCATATAAGCCATAACACTAGCATTTTGCAAATGTCCCATGAAGGGTGATATTGGGTGTAAGGGTCAGGGTCTCTTGCCAGGGGAAGGGGTGGGAGTAAGGGGCTGATTAATAACAGATGTAGGTGGGGACAATGGATATTCAAAGGTGTGTGGAAAATATATTCAATGGATATTCAAAAGGATTGGAGTTTTTTATTATTTTCAAGTATTTTTATCATTACAATGCAATCCATCATCATCCACTTAAAAATTTAAAACACAAGTTTAGCACAAAGTAAAAGTACCCCTTACCCCTGAATCTACTTGCAGAGATAACTACTGTTGATAATTCCATGAATATCATTCCAGGTCTTTGTTTTTTCTTCAGTTTGTTCTTTTTTCTTTCTTTCTTTTTTGTTTTTCACTTATTGTCCTTAGATCCTAGATCTGGAAACCAAAAGTCTTGTTTTTTTAATATGTATATTGTGTTTATATATATATGTTATATATATAAATAAATACAACATACTATCAGATACTCTTGATATCTTTCACATGTTACCTTTTAAATGAAATAATATACAATAATATACAACAATAATGTATACAATAATATGCAACAACGAGAGTTGATTTATCTGGTTTCACGGACTTAAATACTATCTGTACACATCTAGGTGCACTTCAAGAAGAGATGGAAGAAAGGAAGGAATTGAGACACACTCAGTAGTAAATAGAGATTACTACCACTTCTATGGTACTTCTATGATTTTTTTACCCTTTTTTCTCTTTGATATAATAAAAAAGATATTCATGTTCCCCTTGGGAAACACAGAAAAGACACGGAAAGAAACAGTCATCCGTAATCTATCATATAGAGCCAACTACTGGAACTCTGGGTGAGGAAAGATGCCATATTTAATAGACCCAGCATGGCGGCGGCCAACAATCTTGTGAAAGCCAGAGTTCGGAAAGAAGGTCCCAGCACTACAAAATAAAGTGGAGTAGGTAGGAAGTTGTAGACCACACCCCCGGCAGTATCCCCTGACAAACAGGATGAGGAGGAAACAAAAACACAATCAGTGACTTTTCTTTTTGAAAAACACACTGTTCAAATTAACAAAGGCAGAGCCCCATGTAGAAACACAGACACCAGCTATGGGATCCAGTTCTGTTGGCTCAGAAAAGCTTATAACCTTGAATTGTGACCTGACTCGATTCAAGACAGAGGGGCAGAGGGATGGGCAGCGGGCGTCTGGAAAGGGGAAGAAAATGCCAGGGTAAGAAGCTTCACCGTCAGATCCCCCCACGCACACACACTTCAACGTTTCCCGTTGGATTTCCACTCCAGCTGAACAGACACCCTTGGGACATGTGCAACGTGAGTCTGAGTCGACTGTGGAGAGACAAATCCCAGAAAGGAAGCTTTAGCAAGCACTTCAAAAGCTGGTTCCATTTTAGGCTAGAAAGGAAGGCAAGTGCCTCTAATGGTGGCACCAAGAACGGCTTCACTACTGGGATTGGGGAGAACTTCCCACTCAGCCAAATTTATCCTCAGACCTCAGAAACGGTCAGAAGCGTGCCTTGAGCACCTACTGTGTGGGGCTGCAAGAACTTTAAGGCAGGAGACTGAGCTTTTCTGTAAAGGGCCGGAGAGTAAATATTCTAGGTTTTGCGGGCTACCCTAAAGTCTCTGACGCAACTAGTCACGTCCGTAGCTGTACTGCGAAAACAGCCGTAGGCAACAGTAACCGAACCAGGGTGGTGGGGCGCCAATAAAACCTTACTTTCGGACATTAACATTTGAGTGTCAGAATTCTCGTGTGCCAGAAGATATTCTTGTTTTGATTTTTTCATCCAGTCATTTAAAAGTATAAAACTCTTCTCAGCTTTGTTGGCTGTATCAAAATAGACAGCAGGCTGGATCTGGTTCCGGGCGGGCCCAGAGTTACCTGACCTTTGGTCCAAAAGCAGTTTCTACCCTAAAGTTTACATTCTAACAACATAGATAAGAGCAAACCAGAGAATCGGGAGACAGCTTCTGCTTAGATAGGGGCAAGCTCGGGTGGCGGACGAACCTCTGGTGGCCCTGGTGGCCAGCGTGTCAGTTGGGGTTGGGGTGGAGTCATGGGGCAGAAGGGTACAGGGCACGGGAGACTTCCCAAAGGCACTGGCGCCAGGGTTTAGCTCCATGGAGTGGGCCGATGGCCCCAAGAAAGAGAAGGGTGAGAAAATGCCTCCCTGCCCAATTATGCATGCTCTACTTTCCCCCTGAATCAAGCCAGTGAAAAGATTAGCAACAGCAAAGTCACATTTTCTTCATAAGACCATTTTTTCTTTTTGGCATAAAAATGTGCTTGGGCACAAGCGAGAGCTAACAGTTTTCTGATCACCTCCACTTCGGTAGACCATCTTTGTTTACCTGTGTGCACAGGCTCTCCTGCAAATTCCAGCAGCCAGTTGAAAATAAGCCCGAGCTCGGCCTTGATGGATTTATTTCTCATTTGCTGCAGGCACAGACCACTTCTATTGAAGGAAGAAAAATACCAGCCCCTCCTCAGCCGCTTGCCTAAGAGTCACGGGCCTGCCCAGCAACGAGCCTCTTTGCTCCTTCTCCAGCTCAGGCCTGACACCACCTTGCCATTGAATAGCCTCGTGGAAGAGTTCAGTGCAGGGTTTGCACTTTCCCAGCCATTAGCCAGCTGCCAACGCATTTCATTATCTTAGGAGTGTTTTGTACATCAAAGAGAGCCCCAAACAGTGTGATCAAGTGGAAGTAACAGTGCCTAGTCAACATTATAACTTGCAGCGTGTTTTTTTCATGGATATAAATGCCATCTGGCACCCAGGAACAGCAAAGGCCAGCGATGGAAAAACCCTGCTGCCCTGTTTTGCTTATTGATGTAACAGTTAATCCTGATAAAGGCCAAGGCCTCAGAGCAACTGCTCTGTTGTTATCTTGCATATCTGTTGTCTTACACAGGCCAAGCTGCCCCAAACCTGCAGAAGTGAGGTTGTACATGAGATCGCCTGAGGGGAGAAATATCCAGGAGAGTGGAGAAAGGGACCTTATTTGTCTTTTTGTGTAATTGCTTAGCAAACACACACACACACACACACACGCACGCACGCACGCACGCACATGCACATACACACGGATAGGGATTTAAAGTCTTCTCCTTTTACAGCTGCAGGTCTTTCTAGGGAAATATCAAAATATCTGGCTTTGACACTCCCCTCACCAGACTCTCTTATGGCTGCGTATCTTTTCCTACATCAACTTGCTTTCCATAATTTTGGAAAATCTCTCCGGCCGTGGATTTTAGATCATAAACCACGAACCCTCCCCCAAATCAGAGACTGATTGCTGGTAACAAATGTCTTGAGTCTTTCATTGCCCTCTTACAATTAAGTGGAAAAAAATAGTCTGAAATGACAGCTAAGAGAGGATCTTAATAAACTCATCTGTGGTACACTTCCTGCTTTCTGGGTAGTTGATTTTCAATTGACAAATTAGGAAAGAAATGACTGTGAGCATCTCATTGTTTTTACGTTGACATCAATCTCCAAACCATGGAAGAACAAAACAAAAACCGGCCAATCTCCTTCTCTGCTGAAATGAGGGTAATGATTGGATTTATGGTATTTTTTTTTTCCAGTCTCAAATGTGGTTGCCTCAACGCCCTGCAACTGTTTATAAACTCTTCAATGATTTTCCCACTCATTACACAAACTCCTCCCTCTTCCTATCTTCCTGCTAATATCCCCCGTGCCCCCCTTCTGTCTCTGCAGGAGGGAAGGCCTGAAATTTTGAGCAGGACATTTCTTCTCTGGTTTATGTTCACGTCAAGGGATGGTTTTGCAATTGCCACAGAAGCAATTATGTAAGCTTTTCAAAAGCATGGAAAATTTCTAGAGGAACTGGGCTTGTACACAGTTTCAAGAGTCCAGATGATTTTAAAAATAAGTAGATGTTACCCAATAACCAACCTGTGGTTCAAAATTTTCTCCAAAAATTAAACTTGATGTATCTTCTTCCATGCTTTATCTCTTCACTCTCATAAATTGTAGTAGAATTATAACACACTTAAGGGAACTAGGTTACTATTTTAGGCTGGTGTGGAAACTGAGCTCAGAGAAATGAAGTGCCTAGCAGCCAGCATTAAAAACAAACTTCTCCGACCCTGAATATCCTCAATACAGTGACTTTGGGGGTCCTCACTTCTTTTCTCCCCATAGGAATCAGTAGAAAAAAGACAAAAATAAACCAGAATGGATTATAATTGAAATTTTCATCAAAGTGAGATAAAAGAGTACATGGTAGCCTGGTTTCCAAAAGATGGTGATCAGATATCAAAACTTGAGTTTTTCATTGATAATATAAGCTTCCCACTTCATTGCTAATAAAATGCTATAAATCTCTTGCTTCAGAAATAAATGTTTGCTGGAAGAAATGTTCAAAATCATCTTTTATAGGGGCACCTGGCTGCCTCAGTCAGTAGAGCATGCAACTCTTAATCTCAGGGTTGAGTTCAAGCCCCATGTTGGGGGTGGAGCCTACTTTAAAAATATATAAAATACAAATTCTTTTATAAATGAAGAAACATTACATCAACAGTTCAATGTAAGATAGCTAATGGCAGAGCTCAAACAGAATCTAGGACTTGTAACTATCAATGGCTATTAATCAATGTATTACTTTTGCCATGGTATACAAGCATTCATTCATAAACGCAACAAGTATTGATTGCCTACCATGCATGATACTGGGGCAAATATTGAAAATGCCTTTTATAAGAGTAAATAAGAAGAGATTTCTGCTCTCAAGGAACTCATAATAGTGGAGACAGGCATATAAACCAAGAATTGCAAGAGACAGCAACAAATACTAACACAGAGGAGGGAGTACAAAGGTGACAAAAAGAAAAAATAGATCAGTTATATCAGAAAAGGCCATCACACTGGGGCGCCTGGGTGGCTCCGATGGTTAGGCATCCAACTCTTGATTTCGGCCCAGGCCATGAATTTGCAGTTCGTGAGTTTGAGCCCGACATTGGGCTCTGCCCTGACAGTGCGGAGTCTGCTTGGGATTCTCGGTCTCTGTCCCTGTCTCTCTCTCAAAAATAAATAAATAAACTTTAAGGGAAGGAAGGAAGGAAGGAAGGAAGGAAGGAAGGGAGGGAGGGAGGGAGGGAGGGAGGGAGGGAGGGAGGGAGGGAGGAAGGAAGGAAGGAAGGAAGGAAGGAAGGAAGGAAGGAAGGAAGGAAGGAAGGAAGGAAGAGACAGATGGCTGGACGGACAAGCACTGTTCTGGCTTTGCAGAATAGTAACCTGCTATTGTGTTTAAGAAGTCAAATAAGCCTGGGTGCCTGGGTGGGTCAGTCAGTTAAGCAACTTCAGCTCAGGGCATGACTTCACAATTTGTGGGTTCAAGCCCTGCATTGGGCTCTGTGCTGACAGCCTGGAGCCTGCTTCAGATTCTGTATCTCCCACACTCATATTCTGTCTTTCTCAAAAATAAATAAAAACATTAAAAAAAAACCTCAAATAAACCTTTGCTCTTAAATTATCTTAGAAAGAGAATGAATTACTTGTGGCACGTCTTAAATTCCACTTAAGGTAAAATGTAATCTGTTTTATGCTTCCTTTGATTTTCTGGATTTGCTCATGTGTAATTTTAAAGAAGTGGGGCTCTGTAGTTTTCCTATTCAGATAATGTTGTGAAGTGATGTTCACTGTAGGAGTTGGCCGACAGGCTAAGTAGCCGAAATTTTGATAAGAAGTGGGCAAAAGGAAACTAGTTCAGATGAGAAAATTACACATAATTTCTTTCCTCTGATTTTGTGAAAATCTGATACCCACAGCTGTTAGGGAGTGAAAAGAACTTTAAGCGAATCTCTGCTTCTGCAAGGGTTTTTGGGTTTGGTTTTTGTTTTCTTTTTAAAACTTTTGAATCTCAAGCCAAGATTTAAATTTCTAAATTGATTATTCCATCATAATTCCTCTGTGGAATTAATTCCAATCTTAAGGCACTGTCCATTGACATCTTCCTGATAGTACTATGAGTCTCCAATGTTTATTCTATTTTTCCCAGAACCAGGTAAATACTCCTACGTGGAAAGTTAGTGACTCTCCTGAGTTAGTAATGATTTTGTGCAAATGCAGTGTGTGGGAGGGAATTATATTATATTTGGGGGCTTACAGTGGAATCTGACTTGATAGGCAGATCCAGAAGACAAACTTTCTGCCTGCCTGAAACCCACTGTTTCCCCCAGAATCTCTAATTCAGCACCCACCAGTCTCAACTTAGGCACAATCAGCAAGATGGGATGACATTCTTACATGATAGCATTGTCTTTTTTGTTCTCTCTAAATGAGCTTTAAAAACACAAACAAACTCAAACTGCAATTAGTTAGGGATAATAATTTCCTAAAAATCTTCCCCTTTTCCATTTGTCTCTCTTCTCTTATTTCTGTCTCTCCCTCCAGCCTATAACATAAAACTAGAGAAAAATAAGGAAAAGAAGAGGCAGATGAGGCCGAGAGTACACACAAAGAAGGCAGCATAACCTACTATTATCATTGGCATAGTGTTTTTCCTAGTTTACAATATGTTTTCTGATATGTGTAATAATAGCACTGCCTCAAAGAGCTGCTATGAGGATTCAATACACTAATGAATTAAGAGATTTTACAATGGTTCCCGGCACATAAATGCTTTCATTAAGTGTTAGGTGGTGTTCCTATTAGTACACATTCTATTGTCTTTACCGCTGTTATTATAGTCATAGTTTGCATGACCATTACTAAACAGTTCAGCAAGTACAAGTTCACATTTAGGAGGTCATAATATATATAACTTAGTTTAGGAAAGAATGATTTTATTGCTAAATCCTAAATTCCTATCAATAGCTATTTAGCCATTTAGGGAACACTCGTACAGAATTTCTTTTATAAACTAAAAGGCACAACTATGCCTTAAGTGTGACTTTACTTGAATGCTTGCTATAAAAGATTTGCCCCTGAAATGATTCTGAAGAATTCTAAATTTCACAGAAAAGCAGTTATAACCCAACTCTGGCCTATTTCTCTTCTCAAGCCTTCACAAATGCTGGCCCATTCTGTCCATCTGATGTACCTGGGACAATGGGCAATTAGCCACTCCCCAAGCATGCCTAGTACTTTCGTTCCATTCTGCCTCTGTATGCCTCTTTGTGCCTAGAATAGTCTCTCCTGCCTCTTCCTTCAAGTCCATCATGACGCCCTCTTCTTCTTACCCAGCCAGAAAATATCCCTCTTCTCTTCCTCCAAAGCAAAGTCTTCATCCTACGTGCTGGAATACATCCTTCTTCCTATTAGTCACATCCCACTGCATGGAAATGCTGTATTCGCATGTCTGTGAGCTCCTTCAAGAGTACAGCCTTGTTTTGCTGGAGAATATTGCCAGTGTCAACCAGAAGACCCACACGTAGGAAGGACTCCTTCTTTCTTCATTGCTTGCCGGTTTCAGGCAGGAAAGACGAGATCATGACACAGTAATAAGTCCCTGGTCCAGAGTTGAGGACAGAGAAAGACCAGGAAAAAAATGGCTGTTCACTCATTATCCTTAGAATTACTGAATCAGCATTTAATTTAGATACCAAAACAATACCTATTCTGTATTTTTTCTTTCCTTTCTTTTGGTTGATTGTTTTTTATAGTTTTATTTCCTCCCTCTATTAACTTGGTAGCTATGCATCCTCTTACTATGACTGGTTAAAAATTATAGCCATGACTAGAGATTATAACATGTATAGATAGATGACTTATTACATAAGATAAATGGGTATATTTACCCCTTCCAGACAATGCAAGAAACATAGAACCCTTTAACTGCTTTTATCCTAACCTATTATTTGTAATACATTTAGCCTTACAAAATATTATTATTACAGTTTTATATCAACATTAAACATATATCATTTCTGAGGCTCTTAAATCCATCCTGTATCTTTAAGTGTTCATCTGGGAAAATGTTCTTGTCTCAGAATAGTCCACATTGGTATTTTCTTTTGTATGGGTGGGTGCAAATTTTCCCTCAGTGTTTATTGGAGAATGTGATATCTATCCAGCTTGGGTACATACATATTTTTTAAAGAAAATCATCATCCATTGTCTCTTCGAACATTGTTTCTCCATTATGATCTTTCTCTTTTCCTTTCGTGGATTCTGTTAACAGATAGGTTAGAAATTTTCACTAGGTCCCCTCTGTCTCTTATAACATTGTCCTTTATGTCTCTCTCTCTTTCCATTTACGTGATTCATTCTGTATATTTTTTCAGGTTTATTTTCCAATTCATTCCCTCTTCAACGTGCCTAGTCTCATGTTAAACTTGTCCACTGGGTTACTGATTTGTCACACATTTTTTTCTGTTCTAGAAATTCCATTTTGTACATTCTCATAGTTTACTGTTATCTGTTAAAACCGTCAGTCCCATGTTTTATTATCTTTAATATATTAATCATACTTAGTTTAAAACCCATGTATGAAAACTCCATTTTCAAGATTCCTGATGAGTCTCTTATACTGTCCATTGCTTCCTTTGATTTTCTACTACACTATTTTGATTCTTTATATATCTGGGTTATTTTTAATGTTCATTTATTTTTGAGAGAGAGAAACAGTATGTGAGTGAGGGAGCGGCAGAGAGAAACAGAATTGGAAGCAGGCTCCAGACTCTGAGCTGTCAACAGAGCCCAATGAGAGGCTCAAACTCAAAAACCTCAAGATCATGACCTGAGCTGAAGTCAGACACACCCCACTGAGCCACCCAGATGCCCCATATATCTGGTTTTTCTTGACTAAGTGTCAGATATTATATGAAAAAAATAGTAGAGATAATTTGAGACTGGGATGTAACCTTCCTTCGAGAGGAAGGATTTTGTTTGCTTCTGACAGATGGTTAGGAAACCTAGCAGCCCTGAATTATCTTAATTCAAACACAAAATGATATGATTAGAAGCTGGGCTTTAGTCCCTTCTGGGGAAGATCTATTTCAGGACCACACTTACTCATAAAGTGTGGCCCTTTGGCTGGGAGTCCCAGTCGAAACTTGTGAACTTACCAATGCTTCCCTCCTTGGCAGCATTGACCTTCCTTCCCTCTTCTAAATCCAAGAGTCTTATAAAGGCTCAGTTCACCTTCTCAGCCTCCCATCTAACTTCCAAAATTGGCAGATGCCTCTAGGGGAAAAGCAGTACCAAATGCAAAGTGTACTTCTCTGAGTTGCCTTTCTTTCCTTGGGTTTTAGCTCTCTGTGATTTAAATATTGTTTTGGGTTTTTTCCCCCTCTTTGCAATTTGTCCAGATTTTGTAGTTTCTTTAGCAGGAGAGAAAGAACTGTTTGCTAATATGTTTATTTTCACATATACAAAATTTTCAATATTTACATCATCATATTTCTTGATTTCTTTTCCCCTATCATGCATAAAAAGGCCTTTTCTATTTTAAATTATAGCTAAATTCTATTTGGTATTGACTTTAGTGTGAGCTGTGAGATAAGGACTAGTTCACTTTTTTCCCATATAACTAATTATTGTGTAACGATATTTTGAATAGTTCATGTACTCTCTTGAATTTTACACACACACACACACACACACACACACACACACACACACACACACTCCATTAATGCGTTAAGCCACCTTTGTATTACTTTGGGCTTTTCTGGGATTGTCTATTCTGTTCTACCATTTATTTTTGTACCAGTACCTCACATTTTTAAATTATGGCAGCTTTACATTTTGTCTCTATATCTGGTGAGAAAAGGCTTCTTTCTTCTACACAGGCCCATTAAACCTGTGGTTTTTTGCCTGTTTGTTTTAATTTTTTGACTAGTCTAGCATGAATAATTTTATCAGATAGATTTTTAAAATATTTTTTCTCAACCACCAAACTTCCCTCCCCAATACACATCCAACAGAGAAATCCCATTGTGATTTTCATTAGGATTGCAACGATTTCAGAGAGTATTTTAAAACAAATCAACATCTTTATATTATTGAGTTTTCCCAGGTTGAAACATCTTAAATATCTCAGTTAAAGTTCATGTTTTCATATAAATACTGTATGTTTCTTAATCAAATTATTCCAGTATATTTTATACTTTCTATAAATGAAATAATTTCTTCAGTTACATTTTCTAATCAGTTATTCTTAAAATAGGAAAACTAGTAGTAGTTTTCCCCATTATTAACATTGATATTGTAACAACAACCTTTCTTATCATTTTAAATTATCTCTGATATGTTTTCTTAGTTGACTCATTTGGTTTTTGAAGCTATAGAACGATATTATTGTCTAGGAGTGAGAGTTGTGCTAACTTCTTTGCAGTACTTATACTCCTTGCTCTGTTCTCTCAAAATGACACATCCTTTGAGTAGAATGAATCTCAGACTTCAGGGTTAAGCTTGACTCTTAATTCACCCAAACTAACCATTTTTCATAATACCACTTTCACTAAAGCAATTGGTTCAAGGGTGAGTAACACAGGCCCAGACTCAGTGGGGCACAGCACACCAGTCACAGTGGGTTTTTTTTTTTCTTTTTTCTTTTAGGGGTTGGCATGTAATTCAAGAGTTTTGAAAGTTGTCAGAAGAGGAGCTCTCTCTTTTCCTGAATGGTGAGGTATAAGCACACGGGAGGCCTGGGACCTCTGTGGCCATTTTGCTCCCGTGAGAGAAGTAGCCCCACACACAAAGGAAAATAGAGTTGAAAGAACTGAGAGAAATCAAGCAGCAACACTGAAACAAACCATGCTTGAAACAAAACCTATCCTGCAACTATATAAGAGCACTTTTTTAAGCCAGGGGGCATTATTTGCAACCCAAATTATCCTAATGGATACACCAGCTCAATGCCGCATTCAAGAAACACACCTAAAACAGAATGACAAAGAAAGTTCAAAAATAAGGCATGTGGAAAATTACACCAGGCAAATGTATGCAAACAGAAAGCAAGAATGGCAGGACCAAAATCAGATAAGAACAATTCAAGATCCAGGCCATTAAGCAGGGAAAAGAGGCATATTATGACATCTATAAGTACAATTAATGAATTCCTGTACATCACAAACTACAACAGCAAAACGCATAAAACAAAACTCTGACAAAGATAGGTATAATCATCATAAAACTCGGTCCTAGTGGGGAATTTTGCATCAGAATTTGATGGCTCAAACAGACACAAACAAGCAAGGATATAGAGAATATAAATAATACAAAAAAAGATCACATTAAATAAATAACATTCTCCCTCTCTTCTTTATCAAAGAAGAAATTGGAATATCATGAATGACCTACCATTAGAAAGAGTCTAGTCTGTGTTGGTTTTACTGCAGAGTCTAACCTTCAAAATAGAGAAAAAATTAGATAGTATAACTCTCTATCTCAGTTGTCACTATACAACTTAGGAGCTGAATATATTCAGAAAATGTTAACAGATCCTTTGGTTTCTGGACTCTTGCTATTCACCATCCAAAACTCAGAGACTAAAGATGATCAGATCTTATGGTATCTCTATCTGAACTTTTGCTTTCTGAAGTCAGGTATCAATTAGATTTCAATAGTGAGGGAATATTTGTAATTCCTGTTTATCTATCTTATTCAAACTATTCTGGACTATCGAAAATGATTGAAAAGTGACTAAGATGTTCTACCAAGCTAACACAAGTACACCCAAATTAATAATTTTTAAAAGAAGAAAAATTACTTACGAAAGCAAATGTTCTCAAAATATTAGTATATTGAATACATCTAGTCATGGAAAGAATATAACACGACTATGTAGATACATTTTAGGCAACTGTAATATTATCATGACAACTGAAAAGAAAAACATTTATAGATGCAGAAATATAAATATATTCATATAGATATTTCAAAAAATTTCTTAATAAAAATAATAAAATAAGAACACATTATCATTTTTCATTTATCTAAATATACTCATTCATATTTTTTGTGTCTTATTCTTATATTTCTCTTAAGAAATATAACTAAATATTAAAGAACTTTAAATTAAAAAGTAACATATTTTATAATAAAATTTTTAAAGTCATTGCCATTTAAATCAGAATAAAATCAGGAATCCCTTTTATCATTATTATTTTTCAAAATAATTTTTGATGATCTAAATAATGCAATAAAGCAAATAAAAAAACCCCACAGAAGTTACATGTGTGTATATATATATAAAGATAAATTATGTTTGTTTGAAAATTTTATAGTATGTGTTTAAAAATCCTAAGACACAGAACTAAAAATTCTTAAGACTAATAAGAAAATTTGGAAAGATATTTATACTATATATAGTCTGGAGTTAGAAATGGACATATCCAATCATCACATATACAGTAGAGATAGAGAGTATAAAATATCTAGAAATACATTTAACAAGAAAATAACACATGAGAAGAATATGTAAAGAAACAAGATATGAATGAATGAAAAGATAAAGTATTCCTTGATAGAAAGACTCAGTATCACTATAATGTTAATCCTTCCAAATCAGGACATAAATTTAATACATTAAGAATAAGAAATTCAAAAGGTTTTCCTTTATATGCTGTTGTATACATTAACTATTTTATAATATAGAGGCACCAGGGTGGCTCAGTCGGTTGAGCATCTGACTCTTGATTACAGCTCAGGTCATGATCGGGGGATTGAGCCCCACAACTGGCTCTATCCTGGGCATGGAGCCTGCTTAAGTTTCTCCCTCTCCCTCTGCCCCTCTCCTGCTCATGCTTGCGCACAGTGGCGCTCCCACTCTTTCTCTCTCTCTCTTAAAAAAAAATTCTCCATACAACTATCTATCTATCTATCTATCTATCTATCTATCTATCTATCTATCTATAATTTTAGGATATAATAGAAGAAAAATGTCCTGAACAAAGGAATTCCTGAATATAAACTTTCTAAATGCCCACTAGACTCCAGAAATAATTTCATACAATTCATGCTCCCATGTATAGGTATGAGAAAGGCCTGCTTTCATACATCATCTCCAGCACAGAACAAAGAGCTGTAAGTAATAATGCAATGAAAACGCATCCTCTCCCTACCTTTTCTTAAAAGATCAAACATAACTAACACAGGTGAAACTCACTGAATACATTTTAGATTCCACACCCCCATCCCTTGAGGTAGCCACTCTTCTGAATTAGGAGTTTACCCTTCTCATCCATTGCATTATATTCTCACAACATGTTACACATATAAAAACGTTGACACGTTTTTAAGTTTTACGTCAACAAAAAAAACCTACATGCATTCCTCTGCCGCTGCTTTGCTTAATTTTGGAAAATAGTATGTTTGCAAGGTGTTGATGCATCATGTAGTGCCAGCTTATTCTAGTTTTTCATCAAACATCATTCTGTTGAGTCTCCACGCCTATGAGCTCCTAGTTAATTTCTCTCACTGCCTTGTATTTTTCCACTGCCTTCTGTGCAGTTTTTCTCATGCCTACAGTCCAGATCTCTGACCCGCTTTCTTTGTTGATTCTGTTCTTCTTCTTGATTCTCAAGCAGTTTCCCTTTAGAAACTGATCATATTTTCTCCTTTAATTTCTTTCTTAAGTGTGCCAGCTCTCCTTTCCCCTCACCATGACTTTCAGTCCTTTGAGAGGATGGAGGAAATTTAGTCTATTGTTTTTATTTCCAGAAATAATTATTATTCTAACACGTAGAATGCAGTCTTCTTTTACATGTCCCATTCCTTTTGCATTTCTTAAAATGATTTGTAAGGAAATTCCACTTTTCCTGCTTCTTATTCAGCTTTATTGAGCACAACTTCATCTGGTGCTGATATGTGCCTAATAGTATTGGTAGATTACCATCATGTCCATTCAGTGTTTACTTGGCCCCCATGAGTGACCCCTTAGGACTCACGCTGGAAATCTGGACATTTGAGAGACTGTACTATTTTCTCAGTCATTCAGAAAACTGAGGAGGGAACAGAAGGTAGACAGAGGTGGTGAGTAGCTAGAGCCCAAGTATGGGTTTGTTGTAGACAGGCACTTTCTTACCCCCGCCAATCCCGTTAAGAAACATACCTCTTAAATTCCTGTCGCTCTTCCTCTTCTCCGTGAGAAAGCAACTCCATAGGAAACCAGGTCAGTGTGAGGGCCCTTGGCTCAAAGGCCTTTTATTAGTGGTTAGTTCTTACTTGTCTCTCTGTTTTGTCAGCTTTTCTCAGCAGATGTTAGACTTTCAGGTACTCTTCTCCCCCTTTCCCATGATTGTGTTCTAGGTTGCCTCCTATGAAGAGCAGGGTAAAGAATACTGCCCCTCGTTACGAGGTGTCTCTCCCCCTCCATCTCCCTTATTCCTCTGCGATGCAGATGTACACTCGGAGTAGGGACCCATCCCTCCAGGCCTCATGATCCCTCTGAGAATTGTTAGATAGGCCTTTATTTTTTTTAATTTTTTTAATGTTTGTTTCTTTTTTGAGAGACAGAGACAGAGCATGAGCAGGGGAGGGGCAGAGAGAGAGAGGGAGACACAGAATCTGAAGCAGGTTCCAGGCTCTGAGCTGTCAGCACAGAGCCCGACATGGGACTTGAATCCGCCGACCATGAGATCATGACCCGAGCTGAAGTCAGACTCTTAATGGACTGAGCCACCCAGGCGCCCTACCTAGATAGGCTTTTACAAGCCCCAGATTTATTCCCCATTAATTGTACCAATTGAAATGAAGCTGCATCTATGTTAATGCTCTGTCTTTGCTGGAACTGTCCTGTCTTGAAGATCTCACAGATCTTCAGAGTCTGGGGTATGAGGCTGTGGCTATTCCTTAGCTGAGGGAGCATCAGTACAAACCTAGGGTTTTCATGGGGAATCAGGGGATTGTGTACTGCCATCTATACATGAATCATCTAGGGAGCTTGCTAAAACCTGCAGGGGCGGGGACTGAGAATCTGCATTCCTAGCCTGCTCCCAGCTGCTGCCTTGGCTATTGGCTGCAGACCACACTTTGATTAGAAAGGCTGTGCATTAGTCAGGGTTCTCCAGAGGAACGTTACCAATAGGATAGATACCTAGAGGTGAATGATGAGGAATTGGCTCACACAGTTCCTGAGGCTGAGAAGTCCATGATCTGCAGTCTATGAGCTGGAGATCCAAGAAAGCCTATGGCATAGTCCAAGGCCAGAGAGCCGGAAAGCCCATGGTAGATTCCTGTCTGAGCCTGAAGGCCTAGGACCCAGGAATGCTGAGAGCAGGAGAAGATTGATGTCTCAGCTTGTGGTGCTGTCAAGCAGAGGGGGAGTCAATCTTCCTCAGCCTTTCTGTTCCATTCAGGCCCTCACAGGATTGGATGATGCCCACACACGTTGAAGGAGGCCATCTGCTTCATTGGGTCCGCTAGTTCAAATGCTAATCTCTTCCAGAATCACTCTTTTGGATGCACCAAGAAATGTTTAACCACGTATTTGGGCATCCCATGGCCCAGTCAAGTGGATACATGAAATTAACCATCACAGGCTATAATCATGCAGCCTGTGGAGCAAGAAGGTGCTAAATGGTTGGCTGAAAAATTGAAAATAGCAAATATTTATTAAAATATTGACTACATTCTAGCTACAGCACTAAATGCTCTCCATGGAGTGCCTTATTTAATTGTCATGACATTCTGAGGTAGGTACTATATTATTTCCATCTTACAGGTGAGGGAATTGAGGAACAGGCTTCCGTAATTTATTTGAGATTAAATATCTAGCAAGTGTCAGAACTGAGCAATCGGACTTTAGAGTCTCAACTTGAAATACCATCTCTTGCAGTGCAAACCTGAGGCTGTCTTGTTAACTCTGCTAATCCACAGAAGGCAAGGGTCCTGCCATGATTAGGATCACAAGGTTTTTTGCTTAATGAAACAGGAGGGATGTGGGAAGATGGCCTGGGAGTTTCCTCTGAAACATAAGACAGCATGTGTGCTTCCTTCCTGGTAAAGAGAGGGAAGAGACAGAGCTCTACCGAGGGAAGGAAAATGAGAGCAGTGAGAGAGGAAACAGAGAAGTTGGTGAGAAAAGAAAAGAGAGAAGTTGGCATCCTCACATTTCAATTTAGAGAAGAGAGAACTCCCACCTAGCAGAATCTTGAAATAAAAATTTCCTTAGAAAGCCCCAGAAAAGTTGTATCCTTACAAGTCAAAAGGGTAAGGGGAACTTGTGTTTTCCTCTTATTTCCATGAGCAAAGTTTTGCTGCTTCAAGATTCAGAATCGTGTGATGCTTTCCAACCACCCCTGAACATTACCACAGTTCAGATTGCTTCCTCTCCATTCCAGGAGTGAGAAATGTACTCTCATTCATTTGTTTTTTGCATTTCTTTTGCCCTAGATGAAAATTTACTTTTTTTTTTTTTTAATGGTTGTTAATTTATTTTGAAAGAGAGAACACATGAGGAGGGAACGGGCAGAGAGAGAAAGAGAGAGAATTCCAAGCAGCCTCTGTACTATCAGTCAGAGCTTGACAAGGGGCTGGAACTCAGGAACCTAAGAGTTGGATGCTTAACCAACTGAGTCTTAGTTTAAACACACACCTTGAACTCTGGGTATGCTGGAATGCTCTAGTCACTGAACTTATGCACGACAGCCTTGTCATCATTCTGTTTCCACTACTGGTAATCCTTCAAGCCACCACGGGTTCGTTAAAACACCACTCTTCTTACAAGGCCTTCCTGAAGTTAAACGTTTCCCTCTGCACCTTTATCATGACCCAAGACATTCTATCTTACCTTTAGATTTTATCAATCCCTTTCTGCATTCAATTAGAAACTCCTGGTGGTCATGACTATGTCTTCATGACCCCTGGCTTCTCATTAACGCTGAGCTGAATCCTGCATATTGGTTGATGCTCATAAAATCAGATATTAATTGCATATTTAAAAGGAAAGTGAAAAAAGGCTTAGACACAATGAATGTGTCTGGATTGGCTAAAATAGACTTAAACACAGTTTAAAACAAAAGTTTATAAACCTCAAAGCCAAATCCAAACTTTCAAGAGATCTCTCCAAATCCAAACTTCTTTTGCTGACCATATCACTCAAGAACAAGCCATCGTTTTCCCTATTCCTTAGGCAGTTTGCATGCATGTGTTTTTGCTGTAGAAGAGGGAAGACACCAGCGGCTAGATTTATCTCTGACCCCAATTCAAATAAAAACAATAACTGAATGGAAAAACAAATTTTTTAAGAAGCAAGAAAAATTTTCCAATTCAAAAAGAGATGAAAAAAAAAAACAAAACAGAAATAGGTTAAACTCTATTTTGTGTGAGCACAAGAATCAGACTTCATACCCGAAGACAGACTAAATGCCCTGCTGACCTCTGAGGGCTCATTAATTTATTCTCAAGAGGTTTCCATGGGCGCCCTTACAGAAGACCCGGAGTAAGTGGCTACTTGCACTCTTCCCTTACAGGATAAGGAAAAAGCTTTTGTGATTTCCCCAAAACTCCTCGATTATGAATGTTTTCATTTTATGCAAGTCCTCTATTTCTGCTTTGAGACAACATGAATGAGGGAGAGGGGCTGTGCATGCCATGCCCAGAAAGCCATGACAATTAAAGAGGAAATAAATGCGGATTCCATAAAAAATTCATAGCAATTGTGTATGAGACAAATTTCTTTCTTTGGCCTCTAAAATAACTGTCAGTAAGAAATGACTTGTAGCCGGGTTGACAAAGTAAACATAAGATGTTATTAAAACTTTAGATTCTCAGTGCTTTGTTTGTGTCTGCTCTTCTCTTAGAATGATTTATTTCACTCATTTTTGTTTGTTTTTAACGAACACAACACAGAAATTCAGATCTTTAGACTAGGTTCCAAGAACCCAGAATCTTAACAGTGAAACAAAACACAACAAGAACAAATACTCCCAGCAATTTAAAATATTTCATGGGATGCATACCCAAACATAGTCTCCGTTCAGTCAGAGTTTGGGAACCTGGCACAGACAGGCAAAACGAAGCCACAGTGTGCCGCCATCTTTTTTTCCTAAGCATCCAGATGTCTTTCAATAGAGGGATGTTGTGGTGATCTTATCACTACGGGAGAAAAGATTTTTTTGTTTAATTTCAGTCAGTCAAACCCTTCCAGCCTGACCCATTTACTCTTCCTCATAGTCAACCTCCTAAGTTTATGTGCAGGAAAAAGAATTTTACCTACTCAGACAGCAGGCTTTACAAGGGAGGAAACACCAAAGGAAAAACCACCATCCTCCCACAAATCATCTTACACTGACAGCCAAGATTTTATGTTGTGCGTGTTCATTTTCCATCTCCTGCACTCAGTTGTCCCTGTTGAGAAGTTCTTAGCACCTGGCCCTTGAGTCAATGTCCTGAGAGCTTTATTGAATTACTGATTCACATCTCGCATCTTTTGGCCATTCATCACCACTCCCCGAGAAAAACACTCTGCGGCTTCACCAGGAACAGCTCTCTGGTTCCTTGTGATCAGGAAAGAAGGATATTTAAATGCTGGAGAGAGAGAAAATGCTATTTTCCCTCCTCAGATAAAAGAATGGGGTCAGAAGCCGCTGAGAAGTCATCTAAAAAGAAAATCGGAAGCAAATTCAACACTCGAGATAGAGATAAACAACAGATATAAAATAAGCTAGTGCGTAAACGCCAGGCTCTCAAGTACTTCCTAACACGAAGTTTTGTAGCTATTCCTGGAGCCAAATATACACACATGTGCTCATTCAAGACCACAGTAGGGTGGTAAAAACAGCCAGCACTTACTGGGTGGTTATTCTTGTGCTGGGTCCTACATTAACTCCCACACAGCGATTGTCTATCCCATTTACGATCCCAAACACCCTCTGAGGTGGACGACCTTACTCCAAACCCCCAGGACCACTTATACTTCTGCAATTCAGCATTTCTCAGATTCTAGAGAGTCAGTCTGGACTGTGTGCAGCATGGTGTGAATCCCTTCCGGGGCTGGGGGGGTGTGTGCTGGAACTCAGCCGTGTTACTATGAGTGCAGCAAAATGTGTAGACAGTATGGAAGTAAGAGGAAGACTACGTCTTCGGGCCAGGTCTTCCTGCCTGAAGTGTTTTTGCCAAATCTAGACTTAAAAAAACAACCAGATAAACCAAAAACCTGTTTTCAGAGGTTGAATTTCAGAGTGGTAGATTGGATGCATTGTCATCTCCATTTTAGAGGCACAGAAAATGGAACTCAGAGGAGAAAGTGCCCTGCCTCTTGGCACCGGCAGAACTGTTTGGGCCACAGTCAAGCAGGAAATTTTCAGGTTCCAGCGCCTGTGTCTTAAACCCTGCTCTCCTGCCCCTCAGGTTTCCTTGGGTGTCTCAGGAAACCCAAATGCCTTTGCACTCTTTCTGCCTGTCCTGAGGACTTAATCTGCCCTCTCATTCCTCGTCACTTGTCTTGCTCTGAGACCTCACCTGGACAATGAATGTAGAGAGGAGAAAAAAAGAAAAACACCACGTTTCCTTCAGTAGCAGAAAGAGGCAGCCTTGCTCTCCTTATTCCTTTAGGACTGTGAGTCTTAGGGTGCCTGAGTGGCTCAGTTGGTCAAACGTCCAATTCTTTTTTTTTTTTTTAATTTTTTTTAATGCTTCTTCATTTTCAAGAGACAGAGAGAGACAGAACATGAGTGGGGGAAGGGCAGAAGGATAGGGAGACACAGAATCCGAAGCAGGCTCCAGGCTCTGAGCTGGCAATCAGCACAGAGCCCGACGCGGGGCCCGAACCCACGAACCGCAAGATCATGACCTGAGCTGAAGTTGGACACTTAACCGACTGAGCCACCCAGGCGCCCCAAGCATCCAATTCTTGATTTGGGCTCAGGTTCACGAGGGCGAGCCCTGCATCGGTTCCGTGCTGACAGCCTGCTTGTGATTCTCTCTCTCTGCCTCTCCCCATGCTGCCTCTCTCTCTTTCAAAATAGGTGTTAAAAGAAAAAAAAGTAATTTGAGTCTTGCTCCTGTGACAGAGCTGAGAGGAGAAGGAAGGAAAGGTGAGGGGAAGAGAAGGCAGGAGAGGGGAGAGGAAGGGAGGGGAAGGGAGGGAAGTGCTGAGAGGAGGCAGTGGGAGGAAGGGGAAAGAGAGAGAGAAAGGACCTGGAGCCTGAGCTTAGGGATGACTGAAGCACTGAAAACATCCCAATAATTGCAGATGTCTATGTTGCTGCAAGGTCAGTATCCTTTGTCCTCACACACCTTTGGTAAAGTCCTCTGCATAAAGGGACGCCTTCTACAAGTGATTATTTGCCCAAATGAGGATGGGCCCGAGCTATCCATCTGGGCAGCATGCAAAAAGAACAGGCCACTCAGGCTGCTAAAAAGGTCTCTCAGCTGACCTAATCCAGTAGAGACAGGGGTTCAAGGGCAGAGTTCAGAGGAGAGGATGTGGTCCCCAGTAATGTGCAAAAACTTGAGAATGACACAGGACTGTCACGCCAGCAGAATGGGGGGTTGAACGGCATAGCTCTCGGGGGCTAGCGTGACCCTGGCTGCAGCCTGCCGGTGGGTCACAGCAGGTACGTCGAGGCAGATGGTTGACTGTCTTCCGCATGTTCCTCCCACACTTCTACATCCGAATCCGGTCCCCCCCCCGCCCCCCGGGGAGAAAGGGGACCACCTGGATCACACATAACCTGCAATGCCCTCGGGACTGAGGTTTAGGATTGTTTCTCACTGCCTAGCAAAGCAGGAAAAGGGTTGAGACCATTGTTTGTATCTTAATTTGAAATCCTAATGGCCAAACTTGACCTTGATGGCCAAACTAATGCCAGAATATAATGAAGCCCACGTGAATCCAAGTCTCGCCAGGGCGCAGCAGCAGCTAAGCATTACCTATAATCCTTCATTCAAATCAGGGCCGCAGCAGCCTATCGCCGGCGTTCCACACCACTATCTTGGGTGCCAAGTTCACAATGGGCATTTAATCTGGGCCCAAGGTGAAAAATGCGATTTTAACATCACCCTTTCTTTCTGCAACGCAAGCCTCCGTTTGCTCCTTTGTCCCTTCCTAATGTTGGAGCTGTGATTCTCCACCAACGTGCGGCTAGGGCCTTGCAGCTTGCCAGTGTGTACATGGCTGTTTCCAACAAGAATAGAGACTCACTTTCGACGAAAGACCGGCTCGGGCACAGTAGGCAATCCCGCACTGTGGGCGATTTGAAACACTCACGAAAAAGCTCCCTTCCTGGTTCATCAGTTTTGCCAGGTGTGCCCTTCAAAACCAAAAGGTAAGGTTTGGGGCACCTGGGTGGCTCAGTGGGTTAAGCTTTTGGACCTTGGATTTCGGGCTCAGGTCATGATCTCACTGATTCGTGAGTTCAAGGCTGTGTGGAGCCCCCGCGCGCTGGGCTTTGCGCTGAGCATGGAGCCTGCTTGGGATGCTCTCTCCCTCTGCCCTTCCCCCTGTTCGTGCTCTCTCTCTCTCTCTCTCTCCCCCAAAATAAATAAATGAATTTTAAAAATGATAAGGTTGTAAATGTTATTTACATGGGGAATGTACTTTTTTGGTGTGATGATAGACAGTGGAAACAGAAATATATATATTTTTCTTCTCTGTAACTTTCTATTTACAAAATCAGTGGCCAGGCATCAGAAGAAACCATATTCAAACACGTTTTTAAAGCAGATCGGCATATGTCTTTCCCTGCATTAATTTAAGGGCATACATAGACATACACATAACAGTCAAATGTATCCATATATATTCAGATTTCCTTTTTCAGCATTTCCTAAATTTTACTCACTCTTCTTTTCAGTGCTAACTCTACCCATTCCAATCTCCCAGCAAACACATATGAACACACCCACTCACCCACCCACACATGAACACAAGTCTTGCGTTTCGTTCCCCTGAAATACATTTCTAGTGAAATGAAAATTTTCAAAAAAGAAAAAAGCTATATTAAGCCAGAGTTGTACCCAAGATACTGAAATATATTTTTACTCTAATAATACCCTAAAACCTTGTAACTATGAAAAAGTCAACTAATAACTCCATTTCAATTAGCTGTATCAGAACTTTAATTATTGCCTAACACAGTGTTATACCAAATGACTAAGTTTAAAAATAAGTTTGTCCAACCACAACACATTTAGATGTTTTTATTTTATTCTACACAGTGGAGTGTTTTCCTCTCTAAGTTGAGAAGTTCAGTGTGAGTAGGAGGAAGGAAGAAAAACAAAGGGACGCTCATTAAGAAATGAAGGCAGGACGTTCCTCCTGAAAACAGAAGGGCAAAAACACACCTTTCAGCGCCAGAGATTCATAGCCAGCATTTTGATAACAGCATGAACTTTAATCCGCACAGATGAATCTGAGAAATCTTCTGGGAGAAATGCCATAGATTATTGCCATAAATATTATTAGCAGACTCACAAGGCTATAATCACTATCTGTATCCGTGATACCAAGTTTCAAATTAACATGGTTATTTTACTTGTGCTCCCAAATTTAACATTAGGGAATTTGGGCTCTGGGCCTATCATCATTAGGCAAAAATATATATGATTCTAGGATAATTAGACAGTGTAGGAAGGTCCACATTTACAAGAGCAAGTCTGAGGGTTTAAAAGTCTACTTATTTGAGTCCAAAAAGGTCCCATGGCACCCTTGGTAAATGTTTGCTTTGGATATAATTTCTAGTTCTGCATGAAAAGCTCCATAACTTCACTCTTGCTTTTCAAAGCATATTTTCCCTCATTTCTTCATTCTCTTACTCTCTCCTCACAGTCTCACCCTGCCAGTTCTGGTCAAAGGACCAGCATTATCCGATTAAATTTGGGAGCTTTGAGAGAGTCTTTCTTAAACCCAGAGGCTGAGATATATGCTTCCTTTTTAGCTTTGCTTGGTTGGACATCAGATGATGGAGAATCAATAGCTGAGTAATTTGGACTCAACCTTGAAAGGCCAAAAGTCCTCATCAAATGTTTATAGAGCCCAAGGAAGATGACCTAACTGGATACAGCAAGCTTCAAACTGTTTGGAAGGGGAGAGTCTTACCCCTTGGGCTGGGAGCATAGATGAGGTGGAATCTACAGTGAGATTTAGTTGAGAAATCTCACTCACTTCTCATTCATCTTTGAGAAGGTAGGCGGAACCAGAGAAATCTCTATCTTATATCCTAACACCGGGAACTCTACCCGCCAACACCCTTACAAAAGAGCAAGTACGCCGTGAGTTTTGAGCTGATGTAGGATGACGGCAATATTACCCTCGTTCTTTGCTCATCTCCTCCATAACAAGAAGGGCCATGGGCTTTAAATGATGACCAGCCTCAGTACTATAATCTCAGGTTCTGGAAGTAATAGACATTTTTGCATAACTGAATTTTTCAGCTTTCCAAATGTCAGCAAGAACACCCTTTCTGTTTCCAATGCTGTCCGTCAGCTTGTCTAGCTACGCATCACAACGAAGTCTTTGAGCATCTTGCCAGGCCCCTATCATACTGAACACCAATTCTCATTTCTCATTTCACAACGTGGTATCTACATCGTAGCTAGGGTTGAAAGAAATCAGACATTTTTTTAAATTCAGGTCTTCTTATCAGCCTATTTAATAAGATTTGCAATTCTCTCTATAATGAAGAGGAGAAAAAACATAGCCAGCTGGGTTTTCTGGTAATCAAAGTTCTGCTGCTTCCAATGGCACACAATAGCCAGGAAAGGAAGTAGAAGTGGTCAGGAAAACAACTGCCAGGAACCAGCCTTGTTGACATTGTAATAGAGTCCGAGAAGGTCAAATTACAATTATGTATTGGGGGAGAAAGGAGCCTGGAAGGATTTTGGATTTCACTCAATTATTTGAATGGAATGTTCTTTTCCAAGATACCTCCTAGGCTGTTTCTCTGGACTCTTCAAGTTTCTGCTCTAATACCACTTTATCAGTGAGGCCTTCCTTATTTTACTTAAAATAGCAACCTGTGCGCCGCCCCTCGCACCACTCCCTATCACCGTAACTGGTATGATGTTCATGGCACCGACACAGCCACCCTGCTCCTTACCGCTCTCACCATCTGATCTTCTACCACCTTCTGTCTGATCTACCATTTTCTACTGGCTCGTTCTCCCCTCTCCCTGAGGATAGTAGGTATTTTTGTCCGGCTCACAGCAGTATCTCCAAGTGCCTAGAACAATGCTGGGCATAGAGTACTCAGCAAATACTTAAAAACAGATTAACTCACTTTAGCAGCTTCTAAAGCTCTGGCCTAAGAGTTCTGGACTCTAAGGTCTTCCCATCTAATGGGAAAATCAGTAATGAATGCAAACAACTGCAATACAATGGGACCAGAAAGCAGCATACTGGGATGCAGTACTGGTTAGGGGCTGGTGCTTGACCTAAGGCAAACCCGAATTCGAGCCTCGAATGGTCCCATTGCCCTGTGACCTTGGGCACGTTATAACACCCCTGAAACCACATTATTTTTTTTTGACTCAGAGATGACTAGAGTACCAAAGATCTGCTCTTTCAGGTTTGTGATGAAGAGCCAGGGAAGGGACGCACACAAGTGCTGAGATTCAGAAAATCTACAGGAAGTGCCTACAGCATTGGGTCGGAAACTTACAGAAGCAGAGCTGCAGAGCAGGGCAGCTAAGCCTGTCTGGTGCTACCGGGAAAGCTAACCAGTAAGAAGACCGAGGCTGAAATAAATAAAATCCTTTTCAACATGCATATAATGAACTGCCTTATTGAATTTTCCTGTGCTTAAGGCATGAAACTTGTTTGCAATGAGAAATGAAATCTTCTAGGAAAATGAATATGCAATTGGAGTAAGGGCTTCTCCAACTGGAAACGGGTTATTGACAAATCTCCGGTAACCAAATCTGGCCTTAGCCTTCCTTATATCTCCACTGAGTTGCCATCCTTCTGTAACTGGAGTGGAAGCAGGAAAAAAGTCCCACTGCTATTGAAATATTAGGTATTAGTCACTCACCACCATCCCCAACACAAACTACCACTGCTTCGGCAATGGGGGCTTTGCCAAGAAGAACATATTGTCCTTCTCCAAAAGAGTTAATTTAAGATCTGGTTCGAGAACAGGTTGCAAATTGGAACACTTAATCTACCAGGAAAATAAGAAGTAAATCCCCTTTTTAATCATGGTGAATTTCTTTCCTTCCCTCTCCCTCGGTAGATCTCGAGCTATTAACAGTCTCTTTACGACAAATCTTCCCACCCCTGCGTTCAAAAATCTTTAAAGACAGTGACACACAGGGGGTTCAATCAACTTCACAACTGATTGTGCTGTAACTTTGGTGAATAATCTCATTGCTCTTTGGCAACTGTAGTTGAGAATTTTGAGGTGGGAGAAAGCACGCCAGGCTAGGACTCAGCTATATATATATACAGGTTTAACACTTGTCTCTTCTTATCTGCAAAATCTACTATGGTGGCATAATCAGGCTCAATGAAAAAAGGGGGAGCATTATGTAAATTTTGCATCATCACAATCTTTTTCAATTGATCATGACTCTAAAAGCTCTGGCCTAATAGCAAACACCAGGCACTCCTTAGAAAGCTAGTGAGTCAGTGATGGGGATATGACTCAAATTTTACTACTCACTCTAGAAGACGAAAAGTCATAGCTAATTAGGCAGGGATGTACAATATTAGTAACCACTAAATCATAACTAGTTGAAAGGCAACGGTTCCTTCTGGTGACAATTTGCCTCATGTTTAAAGTAACCATTACCGCATGTTTAGGAAGCAAAAATAAAGTAGTAAGCAGAGGAGAGGAAAAACAAGTGACTTCTAATTTGAGGCCTGGCTCCACAACTGTATTTCTTAATCAAATCTCAAGTGTCTCAAAAGGGAATTTTCTGGGGTGGTAGAAATGTTCTCTTTTGACTGGGGTGTGGATTTCATAGGTGTGCCAAATCCACTGACCTCTACACATTTAACAGTATTAAATTTTTACAGCAAGTTAAAGAAAAAAAATTGCTGTAATTTTTACAGCAAGTTAAAGAAAAGTAATTGCATAACTTTCAAGGTGTCTTGAAAGTTATGTCTCAGGAGGTACTTCCACTAGCAATGTGAACCCACAATTAAACCGGTTTTTTAAATTCTATTTAATAAACACTGCAAAAATGGGAAGAGCTCTAACAATGGTAACAACAAACTGTGGAAAATAATCAAAGATACGTTTGAATTTCAGTTGTTCTATTTCCTACACCACGTAAGTGCCTCTAATCTAGCAGCTTACACTGAAAACCAACTTTCCGTGCTACACCTTTAGAACATGAAAGTCATTATTGTCTGTATCAGAACAAATGATCACGATCCAGCTGTTAAAAAAAAAATTTTAAGAGTATTTTTTTCAGAAGTCTTCATTTTATTTTGAGAGAGAGACAGAGAGTGAGCAGGGGAGGAGCGGAGAGAGAGGGAGACAGAGAATCTGAAGCAGGCTCCAGGCTCTGAGCTGTTAGCACAGAGCCCGACATGGGGCTCGAACCCACAGACTGTGAGATCATGACCTGGGCCAAAGTCAGATGCTTAACCAACTAGCCACCCAGGCGCCCCGAAAAAAACACTCTGGAGTTTGGTTTGGCTTCCTTTTGGACTGGAAAAGGTGTTCTAAATCCTTGACATATTTACTAGGAAGTAGATATGTTGCTGGTTGCCGGGCCTTTATTTAGAGATAATACTTTAACATGGCCTCTAAAGGGGAGGAGACTGTTCCAGCTGCTTAGTCTGGGTTTAATAGGTAACAGCACTCAGTTTTACTCTCAAGAGTCACAGTTCAGCTGATAAACTTATGGATCAAATTACATGGTTGCCCTCTACCTACCCCGCCTCCCATCATGTGACCTCCCTTCCTTAATTCCCCTCTACTCCACTCCCCCTGCCCCACCCCCCGCATTCCCTCCCAAACACCATTCACTCTCCAGCCAGACTTTGTGCACTGTCCCCCTGTCCTGCCTTCTTCATGCAAATCCCCACTCGTCCTACAGACGCAGCTCAGGCAGAGATCCAACATGGCGGAGAAGAAGAGGGACCCAAAGTCCCCTTGTCCCTCAAACGCAGCAGTCTTGAGGCCAGAGGACTTTGAATTTCAACAGTCCGGGCTGCGGAGTGATAGAAATGTCTCCACGGGTCCACGGGGACAACCCGGCGGGTTGGGATACTTCAACAAACAAAATCAAAGCACACCTGGTGGAGGGTCCAAAACATCACCTGGAGCAGGGAGCTAAAGCAACCAGAGTCACAACAGAGGGCATGTAACACACTCCAAAAACCATCTCCTGAAGGGCCAGGCCCTGGACAGTGTATGACCCCCCTTTAATATAGTAGTGCTCACAGGCGCAGGCCACATGCCAAGCTTTTAATACATGTAAGGGACAGAAAACTAGCCAAAATGACGAAACAAAGAATTCTTCTCGAAAGAAAATTCCATAAAGAAATGACAGCAAAAGAATTGCTCAAAACAGATGTAAATACAACTGAACAAGAACTTAGAGTAATCACTGGGGACACCACGCTTCACCTCTTCCTTCCCTTAGTAGTTATCAGGCCCAGTTTTTCTATTTGTTTGGAAACTCCTCTCTGCTCGTAGGCTCGAAGCCCCTTGAAGGCAGAGACTAAGATTATTTGTTAATCCTCAGAACTTGGCATGGTACGTGGCACACAGAGGGACTCAATAAGTATTTAACGAATGTGGCAGACACAGGACAAAACACCAATCATGTTCTAACCATTAGGAAGGACCCCAGGAGGGGTGCCTGGGTGGCTCGGTTGTCTCAGGGTCCAACTCTTGGTTTCAGCACAGGTCATGCTCTCAGGGTGGTGTGATCAGGTCAAGCCCCCTAATCAGGTTCTGTGATGACAATGCAGCCAGCTTGGGATTCTCTCTCTTCCTCGCTCTCTGCCTCTCCCTTCCATCTCTCTCAAAAATAAACATTATTAAAAAAAAAAAAAAGAAGGATGCCACGAGGGATCCTTTGGACGGGGGAATGGGGGAAATGCAAGAATCTGGGAGTTAGGAAGCAAGCCTGTGTCTAATGTTTCAGTATCACATAAGGCTCCATGTCCGCTCTATGACCATAACCACCCTCTCTCGGGGGGGTAACTGTTCTGACAACACTGACTGGCCCCCTCAACCTCATCTTAACTCCAAACTCGTATTTGTCCCTCACAAGCTGAAACACTATAGGAACACACTGACTAATTTATAAGGCCACCCGCAATTCCAAGCAGGCCTGAACCACACAGGGACTGTAAGATGCAAGACTTCTGAAGGGGTCAAAGGAATTTCACCTCCAAGTCTCTTGAGGTTCTTTTAAGAATAGGGCCCTTTGTTTCCTATACTATTGCGAAATAACTGAGCAGGCCCCTCTGCTGAGTACCTGCTTCATTGAGGTACGCAGTAATGCTACACAACCCAGCAGCAAGCTATTCAATAAAGGTATCTTCACCCAGAGAAAGGGACCTGAGTTTATACTAAAAAGGACACGTGGTTGCTGATTTACTTATGACTAACAAGAAGTCAATTGCATTATTAGTGATTCAAGCAAACATTGCATCAGGTTACACAAGAAGAAACTCAAACCCAAACTCAAACCCAAGCTGATCACTTAAGAAAAGGCTGCTTTTCATTGCAGCAAAGGAAGTACTCACACCACTCTAGATTAAGAAGAGATTGAGAGCCACTGAGTACTGTTTGGAAACCGCTGTGTGAAACAAAAGCATGGCCCAACACAAATGGCTGGAAGGGCAGCGAACCCTGGGAAAAGTCAACTTACTTCACATAGCAAAGAGATGCAAGCATCAAACACAATAAAATGCCCTCAAACATGCACTGCGTGGGGCTGCCTGGCTGTATACGTTTGGTAGTGTCACTGCACCTCTCACTTTAAGGTGTTCAACACAGACAAAAGATCTGAAGGATTCCTTCTTTTTTGTCCTTTGCTGAGAAAATAGCTCTGAAAAGCATAATGTTAAGGGGCCCAGCTCAGGAAAGCTTGTGAAATAAATATGCTCAACACCTCGGTTATCTGTATTTCCATTTTTAAAAAGGACTTCATTTTTCTTCCCATATCATTTCAAAAACACAAGTACATTTCTTACAGCTACTGGCCCAAAGCTTACTTTCATGAAACTCCCCACAATCACAGTGACATCAAATTTTCAAGAAACCAAGAAAACAACCAGCTTCATCTGCCTCCATGATATCCTGAAGTAGTCAACGTCCAAAAATCCAACCATTCTTTGCTAGATGTTTTCGCGTATAACGGACTTACTTTTATACCATTTTACATATGGAGTGATGGGCTCAGAGAGGCGAATCAAAATTGTCCAAAGTCAGAAACCAGTAGCTGGTACAGGCCTGCATTCCAACCCATTCTTCTGAGTCCAGGACTAGCATTCTTTATACCAAGTCCCAAATGCCTCCTGATTTTGACATTTGGTTGGTTTTAAGATAGTCCTATGCCTTCTGAGCATGGAGAGTGACAAGGCTTCGAGGCTGGAAATGATGGCTAACTAGCAACGAGAAATTAAAACCTGCATGTTCCAAAAATGTGTAACACAGTAAACAAATCACACACCTCAACATACCAGTAGTTAAAAAGTTCGGATTCTGGGGTCAAAATGGCCCGGGTTCGAATTATGAATGAATTATGTACTAGCCATTTGACTTTGGGGCAAATTACTTAAAACTCCCTAAGCCTCAGCTTTCTATCCACAGAACGTGAAGATTAAAATATACTGATCTACCTATCTGTCAACCTCACCCAGCTGTTGGGAGGTTCTTCAACTAAGGAGGTATGTTGGTAACTTGAAGGCTCACAAGTGTAATTTATAGGAAATACAATTCCATTTAGTCTATTGACTCGAAGGGACAAAACTGCTATAAATTAGGACTGGAAGATACATCCAATCCTGTTTCCATGTGACAATCTTATCATTTTAGGTTTATGCCCATTTATAGAATCTTATCAAATAAAGTCCAATTTGCAGTCACCTTTCCTTCCTACGAATTTACAGATTGCTCAGAACCAGAGAGAAAAGATACAAGAGACTGCTGGCTAACCCAAAACTGCTAAAGCTAATTTAATCATTGATGTACAACTACGTTAACTCAGTTCTTTTACAACCATGCATGCAAATAAATGTTACGAGAGTCCTAACATTGAAAAAGAAAATTTCTAAAACCATTAAAATGCGGATTTCAAGACATAGGAATACACAGTTTTAATATATAGGAGCACATAGGCTTTGAATTGGTAGAACACTTAATCTGGGGTTTTTAATGGCTGCAGAAAATGTCTTAATTTTACAAATAAGGTAAGCTAAAATGAGACAAAATAACCTTCTTTGAAAGGCTACAACAGCTTCTCATTTGAAGCCATATCACTTAATAATCAAGTTATTGAGAGCAAAACTCATCTACCTTAGTGATCTAGAACAAGTCTCTATATTTTTGGTCATGCACACCTGTCAACAGAATTTTTAGTACATCCCCAATATATTTGTTTACAAAATGTACCATGTGCTTGTACATACCCACATGAAAACACATGCAAAAATACTTTAAAAGAATGACACAGAGTTACTTTGGCAATCACCTATTTGGAGAATTATTAAAAGTAAATGTGCCCATAGGTGACCATGTCTTCCGTTATGATTTGAAATAAGAATCATTTGATGTGATAGTTTCCAAAGACAGGAATGCAGTCAACTCCTGCCTGGTGACTCCTGTCATGATGTCAGGTGTCTGGCCTACACTTAAATCACCCTTCTATCATCAGACGTGGGGTCACATATGGCCTTCACGACCAAAAGGTATGGAGGAAAGAGGCTAATAATAATCAAGCAGTTTTTAACAGCTTCGAAAACATTCTCCCCTCATAAAATACCTAGACAAAGGCATTAAGCATATTTGGGATTTTTTAAAAATGCCTCTAGGAGCAGGCTTCCTTTTATGCTTGCCATTCACTCCTCCCCCAAACCCAGTTTCCACTTAGTAGGCACCATAAACCACTACCACTTTGACCTGCATGTTCACAAGGTGAGTGCCGACTTTGTCCCAGATTGGTGAATTACGGAATCCCTATAGTAGTGTTTCCCAACTCTCTGCCAAAAGACTGCTACACAAACCTCTTGATATTCGTCGACATTAAAATGATAATCAGCATGAAAAGGTTCCCATGAAAGTCAGACGTGGAACTCCAAAATGTTCCTTTTAAGATTATTTAACTATGAGATGACAGAAAACACTTTAAAAAATTGAAAATCCTTAACTGGAAATGAAATTGGAAGCCTTATCATTTTCTATCATTTGACATATTGAACAATATCAAAAGAAATTGGTTAGCGAAGTTAAAACTGCAGTCAAAACAACTGGTATCCCTTGTAGTCCATAAATTGTGAGGAAATGGTGTCTGTCCTCACCATTAATACAACCTAAGGCTTACTTGTTTAGGAGCACCGTGAAACAAAATTTAACATCTTGTTTGACAATGTTTCTTCACTTTATGCTATTCTTGGGAAAAAAAAATATATATATATATATAGCCAGAAACTATAAATCACATATAAATTCCTCTGGCCTATTTCAATTAATATAAATGATTTCAGGACTCATTTAAGCAGCTTAGCTTGGTTAGTAGTACAAACTATTTCACTACAAAAGTTCTTCATACTGTTGTTCCAAACATAAAAAATATTGTTATATCTCAGCAGTAGCCATATACCAAAGTTTAGCTGCAGTCTGAGAGGAAATTAAAACTCTCTGTAGTCCCTATACTTTCAGATAAATAAGAAATATGTTGTTTCAGACAATCCAAAATAAAACTACTTATAAATTCTCCCCAAGAGCTTATCAATAGCATCTTATCACATGATCCAAAATAGGGGTGCAAAGGAGGGGGGGAATAATCTTTCAACTTCAATATACAATATACTGTTTTAATTTTTAGTTCTTAAAGGCCAGAATAGCCAGGAATACTGCTTCCTCTTAACCACGAAGGCCAACTCTACCATCTGTAACACCTATACAAAGTAAAATTACTTGCAATTTGTGAGTAACAGTGACTTAAGGAAATCATTTGTGCAATAGTACCAGAAAGCAATTTTCTAGTGGATTTTCCCATCTACTAAGAAATATTGCACCTTAAGGTTATGGACCTGTGATTCCCAACTCAGAGGGAAGGGGAAGACAGCCACATTATCCCACATAAACTAGGATAATACTTGCTTCAGCCCTGTAGAGCTAGTACTTACATTTGGAGAAAAGGAAATAATTTTAAAACTAGCTGTTAAAATTCAGAAAGTGGCATCCATAAAGATACTGCCAATAATCATGAACTTTTGGTGCCTATGGTAACTAATGATCTTGAAAGCGGTCACCCTTTCTTAAAAAGATTCAAGAAACTATCTTCTCACTGAGTTTTTGTAAAAGCCTATTAAAAATTTTACCAGTATTAAATGTCTCAACAGTATACAGATACAATGACTGCATGTGCAGGTCTGGTACACACCTGCATGTGCCTACGCAGCAGGCACACAAATGTTTTCCTCAAAACAGTGAGGCAGAAAAGTCCCCAGAAGCAATGAATGAGAAGCTAAACAGCTCCAGTAAGGTAGCTGATGGTCTGTCTGGGGAACATAAGGTTAAAGTCACGGCAGCCAGATGCTAGGTCTCAGTTTGCAAGCCTTTTCAAAGGAGAACTGACCAGCTCCTTACCTGCCAGATAGCACCTGAATTCTAAAGTAAAATGTTTTTTATTAAGTTCTCTTCCTACCAAATTTCTCTGAAAGTACCAAAAAGTCTGATGTCATAATCTTCAAAAATAATGTTCCTAATAGGTTAGAATCTATTCCTAAACTGGTGGCTTGGCCTTAGGTTCCAAGGACTCAGTACGCAAAACTTTATCAAGCACTGGCTTCCAAAGACTTAGTCACCAGATGAGATGCAGTTGGCAAACAACAGTAATCACAACTGGGGGAGACCTGCGGGGAGACTCTACTACTGGTTGTGTTACTGCACATTTAGATTTGAAAACCTGGGAAGCTTCTCTAACAACACACTGGAAAATAACACCATAGTAACCCGTAAGGGTGTTCCGTGTGCTGTGGTTCCAATGTGAATGGCCTGTGAAGTACACAGACATGCATTCTATTCTAAATATCTGCATATTCAGCTGTGTATTCATTCCGGTGTATCCCCCAAATCTGGGACTACTGACTTCAAGTAACCTAAATTGCAGAATATTTCCAGTGTGAACATGTTTATTACATGCGTATCTCAAAAAAAAAGCCACTATAGGTGACCTGTGTACAGAAAAACTCAACATTCGCCACTTTCAATTTCCACTGAAGAACCCAATTTCCGCTACATCCAAGAATTATCACCAAGTTTTTATCATGCGGGGTGGTGGGGCAATCTCCCCTCTAGCAAGGTTTCATTTAGGTTCTCAGAATGTATCTGAAACAGAAGTCTGAAAAGAATGGATCAAAAACTCACATTTCAAACTTTTGAGAATAAAAATGTATAAACATACCTTTTGTTGAATTCCAGCTTAAGTGATTTTTATGTAAATCTTGCAGCTGATGAAAAGCAAAACACCACCATCTCTGCAGTGATTAGCCTGTTCTTTAAAACTATGGGTCACCCACCCCAGGATTTTCTAATTTGAACACGGATTCCAGGGGGCAAGACAACTGTTTCTCAAAGGTGGGCCAGAACGGAACATTTATATCTTCACTTCACAGGGAAGCAATGAAATGTAATCCTCTGAGTATCACTTTTTGGTAGATGTTACCTTTGTCTCTTATCCTCAATTCATGAGATTAGCCTGGGAATGTGTCCATGTTTTGACTTTATAGAGATTTAAAAAAAAAAAAAGTTACCCTGTGTTTCCTCTAACACCTAAATATGTACACAGAGAAATCCTCCCTCCCAGCCAATGTTTTTCAGCATGACCAGTGTGCAGCTGACACTCACACAGCTTAGAGAACCTAAGTCTTCTGAGAAACATTTCTTTCAGCTGAACCTCTATAATCATGACAAGAGATTGATTAAAATGCCAAGATAAGAAACAATTTATTATAGAGAGAAGAAAAATTTCTCATCCAAAATATAGAAATCTGTACAACTTTGCCACAATCAATATACATGAACTGTACAAATTTACACCAGTTCATAATTTACCAAATAAAAGATGACTAACAAAGTTCACAAAATAGATGGTGGTTTGTGGAAAAGACTTTTACCCAATTGAGTACAAGGAAAGTTACAAACCAGACCTTCACTTTCTAAAAATAAGAAGTTTACTCAGTCTTAGAAAACTACAAGCTAGCAAATGTGCGGGGAGCTGGCTGGTGCTACACCGCAGTTGAGACAGTGTCTTTTTAAGGGTCTTTTTTAAAGCCTGTTGCCGCGGCAGATTCTGGTCACTCGCTACTCTCAAGGCCAAAAACACAATACAAGGTCTGACCATTTCCCCAGGTCATGCTTACGAGGTTTGTCTTATGTACATTTATACAAATTTAAGTGCTAGGTAAAAGTCTTGTCAAGATTTCCAGTACTACCATGTTGAAAATGTGGAGCTTTCCTATTGAGCTGCCGAAAAGGTTAACCATTTTCAAGTGTAATAGTGCAAATTTCCTCCGCAAGATCTACTGCAGAGAAAGGGTCTTTGAAATACAGATTCGCCTTAAAGGGAGTGATGGGAGAAATTTAGGTTTAACGTCTGGGAGAAACTGAAACCACCCTTGGACTTCACTCCCTAGCAAATAAAGTGATCATTTACTTGGACTCACAGGCTATTAAGTCATTGAAAGGTACTTTCCAAACTACGGCACTGTCACTTTAAATTTTTTTTTTTTTTTACCATTCTATCTTGTGCCAGATCTTCACAGCTGTGACATGGTTTAAATTCCATAATCCATCCCCAAGAGGAGCCCACCCAAAGCAAAAATCAAATTTATCCATCCATTATAAGAGGATCCATCCATAGACTATATCTTAACCTGATACAGTCATCATATTGTAGTTTTTGGAAGGGCTTGTTCTGCCCAAGAGAAGTTCCTCCTTACAGCTGATTCTGCTGTCTACCATTTGCACGCTGCTGCTGTTTTGAGTGCTACCTCCTGCTGGTGAGGCTTCATACAGCACACAGATGGAGCCGTCCTCTCCAATTCTGTAGGACACTTCGTAAGGGTCAACCCAGAGTGTGAGTTCACTTGGGAGAAGCCTGAACAGCTCCTGACTGCTCAGTCCAATCCGCTGTGCCGCCTGTCCAATCAGTGGATCCATTTTATGGTTGATGCGAATACAACGGTAACCTGATCCCTTGCACGGCTTTTCTGGGAACCAGTGATGTTTATAATGTTCTATAGGGAAAAAAAAAAAAGAGAGAGAAACAATGCTTAGATCGTTACTGTTAAGGAGCCGCGGTGGCTTCCTTCTTCCGCAGACTCCTGTGACAAGTCAAACATTTCAACTACCAACTTTTTAAAAACGCCCAGCATCGCACCGCTGCTGTGAGCGCTGGGGGCAAGAGCGGGCAGGTTTGGTTTTTTTGTTTTTGTTTTTGTTTTTTTTTTTTTTTTTTTTAGAAATAACACAGTTGTAAAGGAACAAAACAATCTCCAGGAACCAACCGGCTGAGCCGCCAAAACAGGAATCGGGCGCGCAGCCTCGGCTGGCCAGGCAGCCGGACGGCACGGCGGCCAGGCGGGAACCTATTTACTTTCTCCACCCCACCCCATCCGCACACAATGGGGTTTATGGCTTCGGAGGAGAAGCGCCACCGGGCTGTTAACCCCGAAGGGAAGAAAAACAAGCAACCCTAAACCACGCTCAGGGCTGGGCTGTAACTGAACCGGTGACAAACCCGATGATTAATGGTCAGGGGTAGGAGGCGCGGGGAGACGGCACGTCCGTCCCGGGCTGGCCCCGGGGCAGCGGCGCGGCTTCCCAGCCCCGGGCCGGGCCGCCGAGCCCACCGCGGTTGGAGGGGGTTGGGGGAGGGGGCGTCGAACCAACCCCAGCCCCGCAGCTCCTTTGTCCCCAAATCCGCGGACGGTCCGAGGACCGCAGCTCCCGCCACAGTGGCTGTAGTTTCTTTGTTGTGAGCCCGTTTCCTTCCCTCGGGGGGGGGGGGGGGCGGCAGCCGTGGGGGGAGGGGGCGCCCTCGGCCCAGCCCCCAAACCCTCGCCAGGACCCGCCGTTAGCGGCCGCCGGGCGCGCTTGCCCCACTCCCACGGCGGGACCCGAACGCGGCCGGTCCCGGGCAGTGACGCGGCTTCCGCAGCCCCGACGGCTCGGCCCGCCTCCGGCTCCGGCTGTGCGGTCCGCGCCCCCCCCGGCGCCCCTCGCCCTCCCGCCGCGGCCAGCTCACCTGCCAGCAGCTCCTGCAGGCTCTGGCTGAAGGTCTGTAGCTGTCGCTCGCTCGTGAGCCCCTTGGTGCGGAGGAACTTGGAGATGAAGGACACGGCGGCGGCGATCTCGCCTATCATGGTGGCGGCCCGAGTGTAGAAGGGATGCATGGGGGCGGCGGGCGGGGGCGGCCCGGGGCGCCCGGGGCTCGGCGGCGCGGCCCCGACGGCGGAGCGGCCACCCCGGGCTCCCTCGCAGGTCAGAGGACTGAGAAGAAGAGAGGGCGGGGAGGGTTGGACAGCTACTTTTTTTTTTCTCCTTTATAGTAAAAAAGTTATTTTCACGACAGGAGGCGGCAGGCCAGAGGAAGAGACGAGCGACGGCGGCCTGGTCACATCGCTCGGACTTCCCCAGCCGCCTCCGCGTCCAGCTCCGCAGCCTCCGAAGCTCCCAACAGTTGCATTTCCAGCTCGGAGGGGCGAAGAGGTGCAGGAGCCGTGCAGTAGCTTTTATAGCGTCCCCGGAAAGGAAGTGGCGTAGCTGGGGCATGACGGCCGACTGCAGCCAATCCGAAGATCGCACCATTGTGACGCAGCCGATTCGGAGCCGGAGGGGGCGGGAAAAGGGGGCCAAGGGGCGGATGCGGAGACTGGGAAGAGAGGGAGGAGCTGACGTAATCCGCTTGTAAACAAATAAACTCCCGAGCGGCGGCCGGAGACCGGCGGGCTGTGGCCGAGGGACTGAGCCGAGCGAGGGTGCGCGTGTGAAAGCTCCGCCCCCAGCGCTAGCTCCTCCATCCCGCCGCGGCTCCGCGGGGCCCAGCGCCAGCGCCTCCCCTGCGCGAGCGAGCTGCCTGGGCTGGTCGCGGGGAGTCTCGGTGCAGGGCAGAGCAAAGCCGTATTGCTGTCCGCGCGCGCGGACCCGGCTGCGAGGCCGAGGTGCCCGTCCCTTCGCGCACTGGGTGTTTCGGTCTCGTCCCCGCTCCGGTCTAAGAGGCTGGCTCCCCAAGCGGGAGGCTCGTGCGGAGCAGCGGGGTTCGGGTGCCGGTGCTGAAGGTGCGGGGCGCGCGCAGCGGGGATGCGGAGAAAGTGGAGCGAAAGGGCTATTGAGGGTCCTTCTGCCGCTCCAGGGAGCCGGGGGGGTCTGCTAGTAGACGTGCTGCCTACATCGGGGAGCCGTTTCAGCTCCACCCTCGGGAAGAGTGGGGGATGTCTTCGTAAAAGTTTAATTGCAAAATAAGTAGAAGGTTAGTAAGCTTTTTGTGGTTGCTGTTTCAGTAATTTCAGGAGTCCGACAGAGAGGAGTGGGACCTTACCGAATCCAGTTTAGTGCTGATAGGAAAGCCTGTTACTGAAGATAAATGTAGTAACGCGGGTCCCGTAAAGTTAAGGCTGTACTGGAAAAGCAAAATTGTGTAATGTATTTACACCGTTGATACTTTAAGCGAAGATTGTTTCCCTTTTTTTCTGGCCCAAATAGCTGTCGGGCCCTTGGATTTCTGTTGCTCTTTATAAAAACAGAACAAAATAGAGATTGAATTGGAAGCTTGTGGAAGTATTAGGCGTAGACATTTGCATTTACAGGAAACCCTACTTGCAAAACTAGAAAAAACGACTTGTGTTAAGGCGTGAGCCTGCTAAAACGATTAAGCCTACGAGAGGGTTAACTCTAACGCCATTAAGGAGGAGGGGAAAAAAAAGATGGTGAGTCGGGCAGATGGAGAAAGCAAACAAGAGGCAGAAGTTGAACTCTACCAGATGGAAATAAATATCCTGAGTTTAGTTGGTCATCAATATTGCAAAACACACCGCTTTGAGGTGTGTGTGTGTGTGTGTTTTAAGTACTGAGCCAAAGGGTATAGAAATGTAGCAAAAGTAGAACTTGTTATAAAGCTGATGGAGAAAACGTTTATTGTTTAAATGAAATATGTAAGACTGGGTTTGAAAGAACTGCTATGCTATTTTTTCATTCATGCACAATAATCTCGTAGTTACATGTAAACTAAGTTAAATACTGTAAAGATAGTATTGTTAAAAAACCTTGTCTTTTGTGAACATCTTCTCTTTGGATAAATGCATCAAAAATAATGGCAAATAAGTTACATTTGTTCCATTCTAGGACTTTTCAGATAGAACTGTGTTAAAAATAAACGTCATTGTAATTCACTGAGGACATGAAACCTCTTTCACTACTCAAAAGGTGATTGGGAAACAGAAGTAAATTCTTAAAAACATCATAGCCCTAGCACAAGATTTTCTGATGTCCCTCCTAACCCCGCTCACCCTTAATCATCTGCTGTGTTCATTTTCCTTAATCAGTCTTTCGAGTATTAGATGTTAGATGTGAAATTAAATGAAGCCTGGTCTCCCACTTGGACTCTTCTGCAAAACAAATAACGAAGTCAACAAAATGCTAGGATTTGAACTCAGACTTGTCGCCCAAGTGCGTGTTCTTTCCACTTTTAACTGCCTTCCCTGAGGGCAGCTGGACTCCTGAAAGCTTTTTAAAATCAAGCTCAGAGTCTGGAGCCTGCTTCAGATTCTGTATCTCCCTCTCTCTCTGACCCTTCCCTGCTCATGCTGCCTCTCTCTCTCTCTCTCTCTCTGTCAGAAATAAATAAAAACATTAAAAACATTTTTTTTAAATCAGTTACATAGGGTTACCAGAAAGAGACATGGACTTAAGAAATGGGTCTTTTACTTTGGGGGAATCTAGGGAGAGAACTCGGGGAAAGAACTGAAAATAAATATTGGCACTAAATGCAAGCTTCAGATAGTGCACCATGTTAATTACTAGCCGTTTTCAATTCTGGACATACATATGTTTAGTAATATTTTCCCAGCGGTTTAGTCAGGCTCTTCCCATCTAAAAGACAAGCTGGTATTTCTCAACAGCTTTTGAATTATAAAGGCACGTTCTCATTTTGCTGTTAGGCTAAACTATAGGGCAGTCTCAACCACAGCAGACCCTTGAAAAACACAGGAATTAGGGGCAGGGGACCAGAAGCAGTCAAATCCATGTATTATTTGGGACTCCCTACAACTTAACTACTCATAGCTTACTGTTGACCAGAGGCTTTACCAATAACATATAGTCAGTTAATACACCTTTTGTATGTTAAATGTGTTATACTCGGTGTTCTTTTTTTTTAATTTTCTTTAATGTTTTATTTATTTTTGAGAGAGAGAGAGACAGCATGAGCAGGGGAGGGTCAGAGAGTGAGGGAGACACAGAATCCAAAACAGGCTCCAGACTCTGAGGGGTCAGCACAGAGCCCGATGCGGGGCTCGAACCCACGAACCATGGGATCATGACCTGAGCCGAAGTTGGACGCTTAACCAAGTGAGCCACCCAGGTGCCCCTACATGGTATTCTTATAATAAGGGAATGCTAAAAAAATAAAATGCACTTATAATCTAGTGTAGCATTTGTCAGAAAGTCCACATATAAGTGGACACACGCAGCTCAAAGCAGTGTTGGTGAAGAGTCAACTGTATTCATACACCCATCTCTCTCAGGTGTGTAAGAGGTAAGTTACATAGCCACTCTGAATAATAGTTTTGTCAGAAACTTAAAAGTGGTTGTAAGGACTAAGTAGAATAACTATAGAAACTATTTCGCACTCTGGCATTAAATAAGCATCCATATATATATATAAATATATGAATATATAAACTTATATTTATTTTTATATATATAATTTACTTATGTTTTATATTTATATATTTACTTATATTTATTTATATATAACCTTTATATATATTATATATATTAGCTGGCTTATATTGTAATTATCAATTTGATAATACCAAATATATATATAAATATATATAATATATATTATATATAATATATAAAACTTATATTTATTTATATATATATAACTTATGTTTTATATTTATATATTTACTTATATTTATTTATATATAACCTTTATATATATTATATAAGCTGGCTTATATTGTCATTATACAATTTGATAATACCAAATTTATATCCAAAACCTAGAAAAATTTAAATCAAAGAACAAACACACACATACACACACACACACACACACACACACAAAACAGCACTTAGGAATTCTATCAAAACAAATCCAGAAAGTGAACCTGGGTTTCAAAATAAGTTGGCAAGTAAAAGCACAAATGTCAGGTCTTTGGAAAGAGTGCTTAGGAGTTCAGCAAGTACTTTCTATAGAGGTAAGTATCGGACATGAACTAGAATTTCAAAGGGCTGGGGATTTATAGTCCCATCCCTCAGCTCAGTTGTTACTACAACAGTTTGCTCTGGGCTAAGAAATCAGAGCAACCTGTGCACTTTTCAAGTATTGGGTTTTTTAACCAAAAAGAGAGAAAAAAAAGCATTTACATAGCGTAGCGGAAGGAACTTCTTTGTCTGTTTCATAGACTAGTCAAAATTAAGGATGAACACAAGGTTGAAAATCTTGTATTTTACCAAAGATTTTTTTAATCCCATTACCATCTCCTATCACCATCATTTTGGGTAATGGATGACATTTTAACATCCCCAAAGCGGGAAAGGTATCCATATTAAAATAAAGCATGGTCTTTTTAATTGAATACATTTAAAGTTACTAAATGCCACTTTTTGCATGTCATCATGGTCTTGCATTTGGGAACTCATCTAAACTATTAATCTCTGAAGAGGATAGCACTAAATTAAGCTATTATGCTATTCATTTTATATGCTAGTCCCACTGCCTGAAATACCCTCTCCATTTCCCCTTTACCAAGCTAAGTTTTGCTCATTCTCCAAGAAGCCTTCCATGATCCTCTGCACTTGAGTAAACATCTGCAGTATTCTGCTTTCCCTTCCCTGGCCCCTGAGACTTCTCAAACACACTAGATTTACTGTGTGTCCTGGTCTCTTTTTCTTTCTAGACTGTAAGTTCTTTGAGGGCAGGCATCTTATGGAATTCACCGTTGTACCCTCAATGGCTAATACCCAAAGCAGAGTAAATGTTCTTGAATGATGTTAAATAGACATTTCAAAATTCAAATGAGTCAAATCAAAACCATTACCTGCAATTTGTCAGGAGAAAAATAATACAGAGTGTTTGTGGCTGAAAATTGGACAGTGAACATTTGGAAGGACAAGATCAATAACTCCATGGTGTTTTTCTCCTGGTTGCCGTGTTAGATTGTTGCATAAATTGCTTTTGTAAATAAACATTGTTTTAGGGTAGGCTGCATTTCCAGAACAAATGAAATGAGGACCAGAGTAACTTAGATATGTTGCTTGGGAACACTGTGGTAACATCCGCATTGCCCCATTCAAAGTTTTCTGCTTTGATTCCCCTTATGCTGTGTAGACATGTTTTAGTATTTTTGCATCAGGTTAGCCATGGTGTCATTTGCTTAAGTGCCACTCTCTCGTGCTGCCATTGTAGCCCGAAGTGGCTCAGGTGACCTTTTAATAATGCTCCAGTCTCTCAATTTATTTATGAAATCCAGGATTCCTGGATTATTGCTGGGAAAGGCCCAGAATTTGTTCAAGGGCTTTATTGCAGTTCGAAAGTTTGGAAGGCCTTTGCCTGCTTCCCCCTTGTCACCTAGCAAACCTTACCTAACAAAGGTCTTGTTACCCATCTGGACCTTCCCTCCCCTGAAGACCCCTTTAGATCCAGACGTCCAGGATAAACTGGAGACGGCTTCCTTGTTGCCTGTTGGCTAGCTGCATTCACTAAAGTTGTAACTGATCATGAACTTACTTTCAGATAGAGTGCTATGCGTCAGTGCCGCTTGCTTTAGAAAACTCACAGCTTAACCAAACAGTACAGGGTACTGTTAACAGCAAATAGAGACAAGGCACTTATTTTCACATGTATTTGGGTGCAGACAGAGAAAAAGGAAGCCCCGAAAGTGAATAATCTCTACTAAATCAGTGAAGCTGGGCCATAATTAGTTCTCTTTGAAAGGAAGAAAAAGAGGGATCTGAACTTGGAGTAGTTGAAAGACTTAAACCAACATAAGGAAGATAAATATTATTGAAAAAACTGGTGATGGGGGGTTTCATAAGATGTTCAGAGGGAGATATTTTTGACAGGGAAGTGATGGGATCAGATTTCTGTTTAGGAAAGCCCTGTGGGTTGGACAACGGTAACGCTGAATTCTATTTTTGTCTCCGATTCTTACTTAAACCTTTAAATAATTTTGCTTGCACGTGGGCTTATCTCTTCAACAGAGACCAATGTATTTTATTTATTCTTTTTTTGGTTACCCACAGGAAGGAGACCACTTTTAGCAGCCTCCCCAGCAGGCAACCTGCCTTGCTTTACTGAGGTTTGAATCCCAGTCCACAAACTAAGGCATTCAGACTACATTTAGATCTACTGGGGTTCAGAAAACAGAGAGAACTAGAAATCCAAGGGTGACACATAGAGATTTGGGGCTGACCTGTTTCTTCTTATTAAAGCAATTCAGATCATAGATAATAAGGGGGGAAAAGGTATTAAAATGTTGCCTACCAGCAGCCATAGCAATCGCCCTGTATCATTGTGCAGCACACACTATACTTGGTGTGGCAGAGGCATTCCCAAATAATTCTCCAAGGAACACCAGTAGGTAGGTATAATTGACACTGAAACATACTAGGTTTCAGTCCTAAAGAAAATAAATAATATACCCACGCAACCAGATTCGAACTCTCAAGTCATAAACTCCAAAACTTGGAAACATGCTCATGATACTACCTTTATTTTAAAGTTTATTTATTTTGGGGGGTGGGAGGGAAAGAAGGTGTGGAGAGAGGATCCCGAGCGGACTCAGCTGTTAGCATGGAACCCAACGTGGGGCTTGATCCCACGAACCCTGAGACTATGATCTGAGCCGAGATCAAGAGTCGGACACTCCTCCTACTGAGCTACCCAGGTGCCCTGATACTAGCTTTTCTAAAAGGGATTGTGAGACATAAAGCTCTATAAAGTTAGAAGACCATTTAGAGATGAGTAGAGACAGTAGAAAGGAAAAAAAAAAGGAAAAGAAAAACTTTGAGACAGTTAAGAAGATCTCTCATAGCTGACATAACCCAGGAAAACACAGCTACATTCATTAAAAGGCTCACTGAAAAATGAATCAAAGGACATATTAAAACATTAATCTGCCAAATAAAATAATATCGCTGGAATGAAAAGTATCCCTAGGGGCCGATAAGATAAAGCAGCAAAAATGCCTTCTATGTTAGACCGTTGAAGCTCCTCACTTCTCCTTTGGCCTAAACTGGCAGGAGGAATCCAGGAGAGTCAGTCCCATAGTCCCCCTTCCCCAGCAACTGAGAGGAGCCCTTGGGACATCAAGTGGAAGAGGAAGGAGAGCAGCTAGAAGGATAAGGTTGTGTGTTTCTCTCTCAGCAGCACATTGGAACTTGATCACTTGCCCTGGAGGAATTCTCCTTGACCGTTCTATTGTTAAGTACCAAAGCCAGGCCTCCCTCCCTGACCTTGTCTCTTTCCTTTTAGCAGAAGCCTATGATGCCATTTACTTTACTCTTTGTAAAGCTACCGCCGCATACTCTGTCTCCTCCAACGTTCAGGCTTGTGGAATGTTTATCTGCATCTCCCCAGCTGCCCAAGACCTCTTTTGCTTTAAGTCTTAACAGTAGTCTGGCGAAAGAGACAGATGATAACAATCAAGTCTGGAAAATTGTGAACTTTAAAGTGTCATTGCAAAGTTCTTAACAAGGGAACACATGGATCTCTCCTTCCCTTCAGACTAATGACAGGCGACTGGGACTCTTCAGTGATTTTCACCCCAGCATCACCTCAGGAAATTGACAGAAATGCAAGCTTTTGGCTCTAGATGCACTAAATCAGAAACTCTATAGTCGCCTGGGTGGCTCAGTTGTTGAACATCCGACTCTTGAGTTGGGCTCGTGATCTCAGGGTCATGGGATCAAACTGGCTGAAAGCTCAGAAGCTGCTTGGGACTCTCTCTCTCCCTCTCTCTCTGTCCCTCCCCCACTCTCTCTCTCTCTCAAACATAAATAAGTTTAAAAGAAAAGGAAGGAAGGAAGGAAGGAAGGAAGGAAGGAAGGAAGGAAGGAAGGAAGAAAGAAAGAAAGAAAGAAAGAAAGAAAGAAAGAAAGAAAGAAAGAAAGAAAGAAAGAAAGGAAGAAAGGAAGAAAGAAAGAGAGATAGAAAACCTCCAGGGGTAAGGCCTAGCCATCTAGACACTAATGTTTCAGAAAAACTACTTTAAAAACATTGTGGCAAAATTCGGTAACTTAAAACCAAGGAAATTTTTATCTGGGAATATACTATCTCAAGTTAGAAATGTTGTCTTTTAAAAGAAAAAAGTTAATATACTAATTTAACATATAAAAGTGGCCTTTAAGAATGAAGTAAGATTTGAGCATTGTTATTTGCTTCCCTGAAGTTCTGTAGTCTGGGGAAAGTGCATTTTTCACAGCTTGTAAGACATGAGGCAAGCTAGCACAGATAACAATGTCCACAGCACTCTCAAGGGAGAAGATAATACTCAGGAAGCGTGGTAGAATAACCATCCAACCAAATGTTGGCCTAGTCCATGGTTTTATTTTCATTTCTAAGAAAAGCAGCAAATTGACCTTTTTAAGGGACTTGAATTCAAAATCTCAAAGTAGATTAGCATTTACAGGCACTAAGTGATGTCATATCATTTATTTAATATAAGATAGTGAACTAAAACAAAGGAACATTCACATTGCAAAAAGAAGTGCAATAAGCAAATAAAATGGAGGTCCTAAATATAGATGCCCAACATGATTGTGGAAACTGTTGTGGATTTGGACATACTTCAGCTTGAATTAAAAGGTCAAAATCCCATTCGAAAATGGAACATAGGGGCCCCTGGGTGGCTGAGTTGGTTAAGCGTCTGACTTTGGCTCGGGTCATGATCTCACAGTTTGTGGGTTCAAGCTCCATGTTGGACTCAGTGCTGACAGCTCAGAGCCTAGAACTTGCTTCAGACTTTGTCTGTCTGTCTGTCTCTCTGTCTGCCCCCCCCCACTAGTACTCTGTCTCTCTCAAAAATAAATATTTTTAAAAAATTTTTAAAGAAAATGGAACTTAGAACATATTCATTTATGGTGTATAACCAGTTAGACTGATCCAAATTCCTAAAAAGACTATTCTAGCCAAGAAGAAAAAGGCCTGGAGTGGGGGGGGGGGGAGGAGAAGGTTAAGATTAACATGTCAAATTGCATTTATTTTCCAAAGCAGATAACATATATAAGAGGCTTCTCATTATCTTGTGTCCTTATCTTGTTTAGTAAATACTTGTTTTCTCTAAATGAAGCAGAAGCAATCTTCAGCTTAGATAATATTTACAGTTTGATTTAGCTGAATTAATTGAACGTGAAAGCAAAGGATCCTTTATTGGCATTAAGGCATGTGTTGGAAACATTCCGTATTTGCAGATTTTGTAGCAGAGGCCTCTTTAAATCTTTTCATCCAGCACAATGTAGGAAAGCATTTCCATCTTCAGGAAACCAATTTGAGTTTCGACTGTGATGCTGACCTTCAAACTCAAGGAATGATCTCTGTGTCGTTTTTCATGTCTGACCTCCCTGGTTACCGCATGAGTCGATTTCAAACTGTAAAACACTAGTCAGAGACTGAGCATTAATGCACTCCAGGAATGGTTCTTTTCATGGCTCTGTGCCTTATAGAAACAAGCCGCCCGTGCAATATTTAGGGGGTAGGGGCTATGAGTCAAGAGCACTTGTATCTTTATGCAAAAAAAAAAAAAAAAAAAGTCAACTGGATTGAGAGAAAAAACTTCCCCAAGACATTCGCTTCAGAGAAGTCCTGGGGGAGGCAGAAATTTCAGGTTAGAAAGAGGGTACTAAGAGCCTCTAGTTATATAGCCCGACTAAGGACGAAGTTCTGCCAGATAATTTAGCCCAGAGGATTTAGGTAAACAGTTAAACTCTTAACAGAAGCTTTATTTAGGATCATTCTAACAAACATGATCAGCAGACAGGTCTTTTTTTTTTAAAAGAAAATTCTCTTTCATCTCACTAAAAAGAAGGAACACATTAAAACCAAAACAGGAACTACTTTGGCAATATATGTGTAAAAAAAAAAAAAAAAAAGAAGAAGCACCCAATGGGGCTCTTTTTAAATTAACCAAAGTGCACATAGACGTCTTTGAAAAGGAAACTTCTGGCGGGGGCGGGGGGAACACATTTTTCTTGATTTCATAAACACTCATTGTTTAATCATCTGAAGAAAGTGTACACTTATGATTTAAGTTCCCCCAACTCCTAACCAGATCAGCTCTTTTAAGTCACCTTTGCCCTCTGTCCCCCGCTATACTTAGGGAAGTGTAAGAAGTGACCTGAAAATCCAGCCTGCCAGAGAAGTGACCAAGGAAGCTCTTATTTTCAGACTGTATTCATGTTAGGCTGCACCCCACACTTACAGCACAGTAAGCCAGGTTTTGCTGGCTGTTTGATTGATATGCTGTTTGAATTTCATGAGCAGTGGATAACCTATTCCAGTGTATTTTGCTGCCTTTAAAAAAAATTTACTTTAAGAACATGGCTCCTCCCCAACTCCTCTTCTCCAGTCCAAGGTAGTCACATAATTTCCATCAGGACACTTAGAACCTTCTGAGTCCGATTGTAGTTTCCACTCTTACCAATTGCTGAGATGTGGCCGAAGAGGTGCTGTTTATATAGTTTGCTAAATTTACTCTGATGAGGAATATTACATTGTGTGTCCACAATGAGATCAAGATGTAAGTATGCAAAGTCGAGACAACCTGAAATGAAGCAAATATTTAATAGATTAAAAAAAAAACCCATCAATAAAAGACCTAATAAGCCATGTAAAGAAAGTAGGAAGACTTTTTACCAGGAGTCTGGGTTTAGAGAACATTCCTGTAAATAAGCAATACATTTACATTTGAGCTTCCTGGCATCCAGGAAAAAGAGAAGCAAAGTGCATTGCTTTTGCTAATTTTTATTTTTTGAGACAAAGAGAAAAAGCACAAGCAGGGGAGGGGCAGAGAGAGAGGGAGACACAGAATCTGATGTGGGGCTGGAAATCATGAACCAGGAGATCAAGATTTGAACTGAAGTCGGAAGCTTAACTGTCTGAGCCACCCAGGTGCCCCAGCTTTTGCTAACTTAAAAAAAAAAAAAAAAAGATACTCACAATGGAAAATAAAAATGTATTTGTGTTATACTCTGATAAATTTATCAATTTGTAATATAAAATAGTTTTACATCGTTTTATAAAATGTTCAAGGAAATATGCTTTGGGTAGTGAATTCTTTTTATTTTAATGTTTATTTATTTTTGAGAAAGGGAATAAATGGGGGAGGGGCAGAGAGAGAGGGAAACAGAGGATCCAAATTGGGCTCTGCTCTGAGAGCAGTGAGTCCAATGCAGGGCTTAAACTCATGAACTGAGAGATCTCACCTGAAGTCAGACAACCAACTGAGTCACCGAGGCTTCTCTAGGGTAGTGAATTCTTAACATGACTCTCCCAAGTGAGAGCTAAGAACAAGTTCACTGCTAAATGTCTGATGGATGTGTTCTATGGTGTTCATAAACTCATTCCACAAATGTAATTGACTAACGACGTAAGCATCAGAGATACATCCACAAACAAAAAAGACCTGTCCCACACTTTAAGGAATCTGGTAGGAAGACTGAAATTAACAAGTAGTGAAAATAAGCACATATTTGCTACTCTGAAAATTGCTGTGAAAGAAAAATACGGGATCTAGGAAAGAGAATCTAATTGATGGGACAATCAAAGAAACCTTTCCTTCAGCAATGTCTTTAGTCTGAAGACTGATGAAGAGTAGGAATTAGTCTGGGTGGGGTCTAGGGGGTGTTAGACTTGCTCTATAGACTAAGGAAGTGAATTTACAAAGGAGACAGAGGTATGCCCAAAGCAGAACCTGTGGTCTTAGTAGGGAGAATAAAAGTACAGAGACCAAAAGATAAAGCAGGGAGGGTATGTGAGGTCAGAGCCTGAGGCATCTTGTCAATTGCATTTAAAAACATTAATCTTAACCAAAGAATAAGGGAAATATCATGCTAGAGTTTAAAGCAAGGCATTAACAGACAGATTTGCATATTAAGAGGTACACTCATTAAGCACAGAGCAATGGGTATGTTGGTATTATGATGAAAATTAGAAAGTGAAGATCCATTTTTATGAAATTGTATCCCTTGTTTCCTTTGTGGGAGAGCTATAACAGTATGTCACCAAGGCCACATCTCTTAAGAAGCTTCTTTAGATCTGGTCAAATATTGAATACTGTACTCAAAGCCCCAGAAATCTAGATCAGCGATAATAGGCAATTTTTCTATAAAGAGCTTGATAGTATATATTTTTGACTTTGTGAACTAGAAGACATTTGTCCCAATTACTTATCTCTGCACAGAAGCAGCCATAGACAATATGGGCATGGCTGTGTTCCAATAAAACTTTATTTACAAAGCAGGAGGTACTGGATTTGGGTCTTGACAATACTATGCCTATCTCTGACCTAGATCAAGAAGCATTCAAGAGCTGATCATGATAGAAGAATTTGGAGGCTATGGTAACTCTCTACGCAAACAAACCTCTAATGGGATAACTGTCCTCTCTTGAGGCTTTGATTATGAGGACTATGTATCAGGGACAATATGCACCTTCTGTGAGCTGAAAGAAGTGACCTGGGGACAAAATTATCATCCATGAAGATTGTGAAGAATATAAACTCCTTAGAGGCAAGGATTTATGTCTGTTTTGTTCAGTTATTTTGTTTTGTTTTTTAAATCCCCAGCTGAGTCTTTGGATCCTCAAGTTTTATCTATAGAATATGCTAACAGATGTAACTCACAAAATGAACATTCAGTTAACGCCTTTTCAGCAATAAAACTCTTCAAAAGTCGTATGATTATTGGGAAATATTTTATGTCTAGTATTGTCAAAAAACAAAATTCAACCTAGTAGATCTAATCGGCTTAATTAGGAGATTCATAAACCAGAAGCAAATAGGGAGAGGCTCCAAGGGGTGGTGTAAAATGGAAGGATTGGTAGGAGGGTGGGGCAATAAGTTATTAGCAAAAGAAAAGATAGTTTCCAGCAAAGTCATTTTCCCTTAGGGGAAAAGGCAGGGGTCTTAGTAGGTGGACCACTTCATCATCCTTTGGTGGGGGTAGGGATGGAAAGGTCCCATGTGACCTCATTGGTGCTGATTTCCTGATTGATAGGTCAAGACTTCAGGTCTGGAGGAGGGCGGAATTGCCACTAGGTTAGGTACTAAGCCCCAGTTTGGTGACTTGGCCTAAGTGACTCCATTTTGGAACTCTTTCTTTTTAACAGTACAAAGAAAAATTTCACCCAAAACACACTACATACATATAAGAAATTGTGTCAGTACAATAATTTCAGATGAAAAGCACTCACCAGTTCACTCAGCAAAGTTTCAGAGTCAAAGTACCATAGGTAGCAAATTCAAGTTGGGCGCCTTGCTTGGATGGACCCAGACATGCTTACTTTGGCTGTAGACACCAAGCAAGAGATGAAACCCTACCATTTTCATTTGTTACAACCCTTTGGTCTGTTGTGTGCATAGGCCACCTCCAGGTAGTTCGGATTGTTTGTGCTTTGCTTCTGTTTTTGCTCTAGAGATAAGTCGTCAAGCTTATTTTAAGGAAAATTTGACCTCCACGCTAATGAGCTCACCCAAAGATTTAAAAAGTCTGTGAAGAAACAATGCAGAAAGAATAATGAGCTTCCCCACATCAAACTCCCACACTCCTTACCTGTACCCACTATTGTTATCAAAAACCCATCTTAGTGCTATGGAGGTAAAATATAATGCAAAGACAGACAAAGTTTGGGATAAAGAGGGATGATAGCTTTAGTGCTGTACTGAGCGAAGGAGGCTGCAGCAGGCTGTGGCCTTCAAAAACTATAATCCACCCCCCACTCCCGCACACACTCCCACCCCCTCACCCCCACTCCACCACTCCATCATCCCACCATCCCCCAGGAAGCTGGTGGAGGAGGGTGGTTTATAGAGAAATACAGGACCTACCTGGTTTTGACAGGAGTCCTGAATTAGTCATTCTCAAGGTGGTCCCTGGGTTCCTAAAACAAAAGGCTAAGGGGCGCTTGGGTGGCTCAGTAGGTTAAACAGCATCTGACTTCAGCTCAGGTCATGATCTCATACTTGGTAAGTTCAAGCCCCACGTCGGGCTCTGTGCTGACAGCTTGGAGCCTGGATCCTGCTTCGGATTCTGTGTCTCCCTCTCTCTTAATCTGCCCCTCCACCACTTGTGTTATCTCTGTCTCTCAAAAATAAATAAATGTAAAAAAAAAAACCACTTAAAACAAAAGGCTAAGATTTGGAGGGAAGTGGAGGGAGGGGGGAGGTTTTCAGAAGGTAGCAAAAAGGTTATTTTATTTATTTTTTAATCTTTTTAAAAAATATAATTTATTGTCAAGTTGGCTAACATACAGTGTATACAGTGTGCTCTTGGTTTTGGGGTAGATTCCCGTGGCAACCTTTGGATCCCGATTTTAGAACTAGATCATGGTGTGTCTTACTTACAATCAGGGCTCAATAAGTGTTTCTTGAAAACTAAGTGATCATTAACTCATAGCAACTATATATATATATATATATATATATATATATATATATTTTTGTTGTTGTTGTTAAAAAAGACGCTAAACTATTCAGATAAACTTGGTTTGAGAAGTATCATGGTGGTACCTATGGCATAAAACACCTTCTCTTCTAGATAGCAAAAGATGCTGAGTTCATTTTTTATAATGAGAGAACGTAAGGAAGGCTAAATCTGCATCAGGTGTTTGGATAGATGTTTCAGAGGAGCACAGAGGGCAAGCAAAGTTTTTAATGACATCCAGGATTATAATTTGATCAAAGAAAGTCTGTAACTACCCAGCATTGTGACTATTTTGTTCACCGGTCTATCCACAGCACTTGACACTGTGTTTGGTAAATTGTGGCATCAATACATATTTGAGGAATAAATGAAGCCTGATTGAGGGTCTGTGGCAGTGAAGGCTCTGAGGGAAGATAAAAAAAACCTTGAATCAATATCAAAATCATATGGCTTGGCTAAGTGGTACCTGCCTATGGAATCGAAGATGGATGAGAGATCAATAAATATTGCAGTAGTCTTCAGTTATTTTTAACTATATCCACCATCAAAAATCCCATAGATTAAAAAGTATCGAAAAGGTCAGCAGGATGGGGGGCCTGGGTGACTAAGTCAGTTGAACGTCTGACTCTTGATATTGGCTCAGATCATGATCTCCTGGTGGTGAGAAGGGGTCTCGAGTCAGGCTCTGCACTGACAATGTGGAGCCTAATTGAGATTCTCTGTCTCCCTCTCTGCCCCCACTTTCTCTCTCTCTCTCTCCCTCCCTCTCTCTCTCTCTCTCTGTCTAAATAGCTAAACAAACATTTTTTTAAAGGGTCAGCAGGAGAATAATGGTACTTTCCACGCTCTTTTTCCATGCAGAATATTAAATGGAGAAGCCAGACCTGCAGCTCATTAGGAAGAAAGCTAGCTCAGAATGTGGAACAGACTGCTTGAAGGTGACACAGGAGAAAGTTACCCTTGTTGAAGATAAAGGTGGATACTGTGCTCTGTCCTAGAAGAGTCAAGAGGAGGGTCAATTACAGAGCTTTGTGGAGATTTGACTCATCAGAGCAGGACTTGGAGAGGTAGGACAGCTAAAGATTTTACCCTGGGGACTTCAGCTGGGAGCGGTTAATTAACTGGTTATACTTTAATGAATCAGCTTTGTCAATTTTTTTTTTTAATGTTTATTTTTGAAGGAGAGAGAGGCAAAGCATGAGAGGAGGAAGAGCGGAGAGAGGGAGACACAGTATCCAAAGCAGGCTCCAGGCTCTGGGCTGTTAGCACAGAGCCTGATGCAGGGCTCAAACTCAGAAAACGTGAGCTCATGACCTGAGCCAAAGTCAGACTGAGCCACCCAGGTGCCCCAGCACTGTCAATTCTTCAGAGAGCAGAATATTGTGTCTTTTGAAAGAATGAGCTAGAGCCACCTACCACTGGTTTAGAATTCCTTCCCAGAATTTCAAGCAAAGAAAACAAACTGACAGAGAATAAAATAAAAACAGATCACACTGTACATATAGTGTTTATTTGTGTGTGCATATGTGCGTACATGTACATACACACACATCTCAAAAAATTGCATGTGCATGGGAAAAAGTCCAAGATGAACATCAAATGTGTAGTCCTCTGAGGTTATGGTTGGAGGGGGGAGGTTTTTATTTATTTTATATATCCTGAATACTGGCTTTCTAGCTAAAAGGTAGACTGCTACCTCATATACAAAATCAAATGCACTTGGACTACAGTCCAGAAATAAAAATCAGTAGAAGAAAGGTGAGGAAATGTGTAGATCCACAAGAGTTGGGATGCATAGAAAAACTTCCTTAAGTAAGTCAGGAAAAGAAGCATCCATAAAGGAAAAGATTAACACAATTGATCATATATCTATGTGGTTTCTGTATGAGAAGCACCATAAACAAAGCTAATAAAAAAATAACATGTGACAAATAAGTGATTAATATTAAGTACAGTAAATAAAAATTAAAATGCAAAATTTAAATTAATATCTTCACACAAAACTCTTACAAGTGGAAAAATGAGCAAACAAGAGTAAAATAGGAAAACTACAGGAATGGGCAATTTGAGAATAAAGGAAGATAGATAACAATTACAGTCTAGCAATTATTAACAATTATTCAGTGTTATTAGTAGACAGGAAAATGCAAAATAAAACAATATGCCATTTATTACCTATCAGATTGATGAATATTAAAAAACTTAATGATGTCCAATGCTCGTAAGTTTATAGGGAAATGGCATTTCTGATACTTTGCTTATGGGAGTACAGTGAGCCACAGTCTTTTTGGAAAGCAATTCGTCAAATTTATTCATTAAAACTATGCTTACACTCTGACATCCCACTTTTGACAGTCTCTCACAGAGTCTGTGTAACACAGAAGGCAACATACTGAGAAGTTCTCACTTCTTATAAATGTCATTTTCTTGAGCTTACCATCAGAGGTGAATGTAAAATTATTGTAGAGAACAGTGCTAAGTCAGAATAAGTGTAAAGCAGAAGTAATCACCTATACCCTTAAGAGGTGGAGAAAAGTAGGAAGGCCCACATACTAGATACTAAGGGGTTATACATAGCATCTCTAATTCTTTTTTTTTAAGTGTATTCATTTTGAAAGAGACAGAGACAGCCTGAGTGGGGAAGGGGCGGAGAGAGAAGGAGAGAGAGAGAATTCCAAGCAGGCTATGCTGTCAGCGCAGAGCCCAACTCAGGGCTCAAACTCATGAAACCGAGAGATCATGACCTGAGCCGAAACCAAGAGTTGGATGCTTAACTGACTGAACCACTGAGGCGTCCCTAGCATCTCTATTCTGGGAAATCCTTCAAATACTCCCTCATGGATCTCACGTTCATCCAAGGGTCCAGGAGCCGTCATTACCAGGGGCCTATGCTTGGCCATTGAGTCCATTTACTGGGATTACGGACCTGGAAACACTGGAAATCAAGGCAGTTTCTCTCCTATTGTCATATGTGTTGCAAGTAAAATCTTGAAACCATTGGCGGTCATTTTCTCCTACTGTGAAGAACAGCATTCTAGAGAAAGAGAAAACACAAAGAGAAGCAGAAGTGAAAGCCATAGGGAACACCCTGGGGACATTTAAGTTCCTGAATTGAGTTGCTCCCTGGTGTTCTCTCTGCTGCCTTGTGGGCCTTCTAATGACTTGGTCATTCACCTTCTCCTTAGATTCCATGAGGCACCCCCAAAGCCTTCCCATAGTTCGTTGTTTTTTTTGTTTGTTTGTTTTGGCTTTGCTTAAGCCATTTTAACTGGTCATTGTCCCTTATTCCTGACAGCATCCTAACTAACAAAGTCTTCTTATTAAATAACCAACTGTTTGGTAAGAATATGAACTGTTCTGCCGCACCTGGGGACCACAAGCCAATAATTATAAGTAAAGAGTGAAGGTAGACATTTGTTCTTGTCACGTCACTTAAGCTCTGACATCACGTCTGGAACATTCCAACTTCCCATTCCCACAACCCTGCCCTGACGCTCATGTCTACCTTGCTCAGCTTGGTTTACCTTCTTTAGAACTGACTTTTTCAGGAAACGTGGGGAAGAGAAAGAGGCGGGTTCTTAGGGTTTTCCACAGAGCATCGAGTAACAGAGCTGGCATATGGCAGAGATCAAATGAGCATGTGTCTGACCCCGCCGGTCCACTGTCGTACTGCTGGACATCATGAACCAATGTACTGGTCTGACTATTATAGCTATTTGAACTGTTTTTATCCTTCGCTGCGCATTTTAACGTTTGTCTTCATAATGGATTGTTTTAAGGCAGAAGTGCAAGAAACTCTAATGTGGAAATATATCCTAATAAGAAACATAGATTTGACTGCATGAAAATTTAAAACTTCTAGCCACCAAAAACCCAAAAGGAAAAAAACAAAGAACAAAAAACAAACAACTAATAACAACTAGGCAAAACTATTTTTAACATTTAATGGAGTTGCTGTCCTCAAGGGACTGGGCTAGACAGAATCAACAAACAGCTGGCATTGTCTGAGTTTCTCATTCACCTAAAAGAGCCAGTGTTCAAGGAAACATATTCCACATTACCATTAAATAGACAAAGGAGCCAGAAGAGGTGACATAGGTGGTCACATCTCGAAAGATTCCTTTCAGGGTCTGTACTGTGCCCAAGAGACCACACAGGGAGTTATTATATCCCAATGGATAAACAATGTGGAAAAAAACGCTGCAACACACACAATATACAGGAGGTGACAGCCCTCACCTCTGGGCTCAGCTAGCAGCCTCTAAGACTCTCTCGTCTGGCAATTCCCTAGAGGCTGTAGGACTACTTGCATTTCTCCTCAGAAGGGTAACTGCACCCAGGCTCTTCCTAAGCGGCCTGGGTGAATATTTTGAACTCGCGTCTTTGGGGGTCTTTGGCAGGCCTGGCAAGGTTTGAAGCACGGGAAGGCTGGCCATGACGCTGCCTCTGGGGCAGACGCTGTCCTCTGAGGTGCTAGGTCCTCTTCCCCACCATTAAAAGTGAACTATTAAAAGGAGATTAAAATAAGTTAAAAATTTAATTAACGAAGTAATGAGATCATCGGAACCAGCAGATATAATCAAAACAGTACAGAACCACCCCCCAGCCCGGCCTGAATCAGGAAACACTGAAGGCAATGTGATTGGCTCTGAGTAGCCTGTGTGACAGCAGCAGGCCGGGACAGGCACACAGGGAAGTCTCTTCACCAGGGTGGTAGAACAAGGTCCTGAGGCCTCGAGGCTCAGGCCTGAGAGCGCTCCCTTGGTCTCCCCTAAAGGCTATGTACCCTGATCTCCTGATGGGCCTGAATAGGCTCACATTTGCAAGTTCTCTGCATTCTCCCTTGACCTCCATGGGGAGTCACACGCAGATCTCAGAAACACTTTTGTGTTTCTGTGAAAAGTGGAGTTTATGTGCCAATGGTACAAACAGCCATCCTATTTCAGATTCTGCTCTTGGGGAATAATGATCTGGTCTCCCTCCAAATCTCCGTCCATCCAAATTCCAGGTTTATAAATGATTTCTTTATAGTGTTAAAACACACACTGAGATATAGTAAACATTTTAAGAGTTTATTGGAACAAAAGTTGATTCACAGAGGGCAGCTCCAGACCTGAAATGGTTAGGAACAGTCCACCGTCAGAAGCCTGGAGCTAGACATTTTTTTTTTAGGATATAGTTTTTCATTTTTTTAAAATTTTACTTATTTTTTAAATTTTTTCTAATTTATCAAGTTAGTTAGCATATAGTGCAATAATGATTTTAGGAGTAGATTCCAGCGATTCATCCCCTATATATAACACCAAATGCTCATCCCAACACAAGTGTCTTCTTTTTTTTTTTTTAATATTTTATTTATTTTTGAGAGAGAGAGACAGCATGAGCAGGGGGGGTCAGAGAGAGAGGGAGACACAGAATCTGAAGCAGGCTTCAGCCTCTGAGCTAGCTGTCAGCACAGAGCCTGATGCAGGGCTCGAACCCACGAACTGCAAGATCATGACCTGAGATGAAGTTGGACACTTAACAGACTGAGCCACCCAGGCACCCCACAAGTGTCTTCTTTAATGCCCCTTATCCATTTAGCCCATCCCCCACTTCACAGCCCCTCCAGCAACCCTCAGTTTGTTCTCTGTATTTAAGAATCTTTTATGTTTTGTCCCTCTCTTTGCTTTTATATTATTTTTGCTTCCCTTCCTTTATGTTCATCTGTTTTGTATCTTAAATTCCTCATATGAGTGAAGTCATATATTTGTCTTTCTTCAACTGACTAATTTCGCTTAGCACAATACCCTCCGGTTCTGTGCACGTAGTTGCAAATGGCAAGTTTTCATTCTTTTTGATTGCTGAGTAATATTCTATTGCATATATAGACCACATCTGCTTTATCCATTCATCCATTGATGAACATTTGGGCTCTTTCCATACATTGGCTATTGTCGATAGCGCTGCTAAGGACATTGGAGTGCATGTGCCCCTTCGAAACAATACACCTGTATCTTTTGGATAAATACCTAGTAGTGCAATTGCTGGGTAGTAGGGTAGTTTTATTTATAATTTTTTGAGGGAGCTCCATACTGCTGAGGCCAGACTTTTAAAGAAAAGAGGCAGAAGCAAAACAAAGAAATTATTAAATTGACTATAGCTTAAGCCATCGCATTACTTGGGAAAAGCCTAGTTGACAGTGATTAGTTGTCTTTAGATTTTGATTTCTTAATCTTGAGGCATTTCCAGGTTCGTTTTGGGTTTGCCTGCACAGGCTGCTAAGGTATTAGAACCACCTCAGTCTAATGGCCTCCTTGTTTAATAAATTTAGCAACGAACACGGACATTGGTGTCACAGAAGTTTTAGTGTCTGTGACCTGTCTTGGAGGTGGCCGTGCTGACTGACTGGAAGTATCACAGACTTTTCTGTGGATCACTTCTTTTTAGAATGTTATAGAAAACCAGTTTGCTTCAGTGGGAGCTAATCGTATTAAAGTCATGAGCGAGAATAAATGGTGTCCCAGGAGACAGCTATCTTTGAAAGTAGGCTCTGACATTTTGCTAATCTGTAAGCACATTTTAAAGCAGCTGCATATTAAGCTACTTTAAAAATTGCTGATTTCGGGTGTTAGTGATAACATATTTCAATTCAGTTAGGTTGAGGCTAAAATATGATATCAGCTGGCATGATAGTTATACCTACAAAAGTGTTGCCACAATTACATTACACATTCGGTGTTTCCCAGTCTCACGATATTCTGAAATCTGTTGAGTTCAGAACAGCCAACTCTCAGTCAGAGAGGAGGTAATCTGAAATCTGTTTCTCTAGGCCTCACACATTCTCGATCCCACCACAGCACGAGCTGGTGAAACAATGGAAGTGACATTCGGACCAGTCATTCACCTTTGGTTTTCTTCTTTGCTTTTTAGAGAAGGTTATAATTTAGGTGTAAGTTACTTGTAGACTTTAGCCTTTCCTGCGTTGTTGCCACAGAACCCGGAGAATATGTGCTTGATAATTACCCCCGTGTCCCTCATTTAGTGTCATCACAGAAACAAAAGATGCACTCAGACCCAGGACAGGTGACAGACAATTGAGGCCCGCAGGATTTGTTTCCTTGAAGGAAAAGAAATAAAAAATTCAAATCAGTGAGAGAGGGGGAACAAAACAAACATTCTCCAGACGTGACACATATTGTACGAGGCTAGCGGTGGCTGGAGTGTCCCATTCAGCTAACAGGGTCAATGTCAGAGGGGAGCAAGTAAGCGTTGCCTGGCAGGGAGTGGCTTCCTATGGGGCCTCTAGCATTTGTCTCCAGGACCCGGTTTATAAAATAAAGAAGGCGCCCTCTAAATTGTGGATGTCACTACATTTGAGGGCTAACATTTTAAAGAGATGGGCTGGAAGAAAGGTAGGATTGCAGGATAAAAATCGGGACATCCAGTTAAATCAGAATTTGATGAACGATGATATATTTCTTAGGATAAGTATGTTCCGAATGTTCCATGCTAAAAGATCATTTGCTGTTTTTCTGAAATTCAGACTTAACTGTTTTTACTGCTAAATCTGGTAACCTTGGACAGGTGAGTTATTGAGGAAAAGAGTGTAAACAGTGGTGAGAAAAGGTATGATATTCAGAGTGATGAGTGCCTTTTTTTAGAACTCAAAGTCACCCCGTAAAGCTGAAGAACTACCTAGGCTGTAGCACAATGAGGTCATGTGAGAGAAGAATGTAAGACCAAAAAGGCGGGAAAACATCGAATATTCTAGTTGTGAGCTCCAAAAGGGCAGTTTTCTCTTTCATCATTTCTGCACTCTCAGTCTGCAATCTCTCACTCTGAGTAGATTAGCATTAACTGTTTTTTGAATGAAGGAACCCTTTCCTTAATGATACTTCCTTCTCTGATGCCCTTACAAGGTTCTTAAAAACTTCCTTTTGTAAGAAATTCATGACACTGATCTATTTCTTAGGCAAAAGAGCAGGGAATCTGTGTTGTGAGAAAGTGCCTACGTTTGGGTGGGTTGCCCAGTGCACAGGAGCGCAAGGGCGCACGTTGCCTCCATGTGATAAATCTACTCCCAGGATATCTTTCCAAACACTCTGAATTTTTCCTAGAAAGGAGAAAGGATTCAATCAACAAGTTAATCAGAAGAGATCCAACTCCAAGAAGAAAATCAGGTAGCAGCCAATGAAGGATAGGGTTCCTAGAACCTTCTCAGCTTCCCAGCGGGCATGAGGGCCCGAAGAGGTAAGCTTTGCGACTGCCCTATTGTTAGTTTTGTAATCTCCCTGCCACCGTCTCCCCATAGTGTTTCTCACAGTGATCGACAGACAAGCCCCTGAAATGAGAAGGATCCGTGGGTCTGTCTGCAGAGTGACGGCATGAAAGAAGACATTCAGCAGCCAGCCTTATAATGGAAGGGGAGACGTATAACGGCCACTCCACTGCTACCCCATTCCAACACAAGAAAGGGTATGTCTGAGCCTAAGGACAGTAGGAGAATGAGCCTCGTTCTTAGGGACGGGAGATGTGACTCTAAAACTCCACTGAAAATATTTGTAAATTGTATCTATGCATTCTTTTGGTGGAAAGGTCCATATCTTGGATCATGCTTTTTGAAAAAAAATTTTTTAATAGTTTATTTTTGAGGTAGAGAGAGGCAGAACATGAGCAGCGGAGGGACAGAGAGAGAGGGAGACACAGAATCCGAAGCCGGCTCCAGGCTCTGAGCTAGCTGTCAGCTCAGAGCCCGACACAGGGCGTGAACCCACAAACTGAGAGATCATGACCTGAGCTGAAGTCAGACGCTTAACCACTGAGCCACCCAGGTGCCCCGAATCATGTATTTTTAAAAATATTTATTTATTTATTAGAGAGAGAGAGAGAGAGCAGGGGAGGGGCAGAGAGAGAAGAAGAGAGAGAATCCCAAGCAGGCTCTGCACTGTCAGCACAGGGCCCCATATGGGACTCAATCTAAAAACCCTGAGGGGCGCCTGGGTGGCTCAGTTGGTTAAGCATCCTACTTCAGCTTAGGTCATGATCTCATGGTTCATGGGTTTGAGCCTCGTGTCAGGCTTTGTGCTGACGGCTCAGAGCCTGAAGCCTACTTTGGATTCTGTGTCTCCCTCTGCCCCTCTCCCACTCATGCTCTCTCACTCTACCTCTCAAAAATAAACATTAAAAAAATAAAAAAAAATACAAAAGAGACCCTGGGATCATGACCTGAGCTGACATCAAGAATCAGATGCTTAAAAGACTGAGCCACCCAGGTGCCTCTGATCATATTTTAAAGCGTTCTTAAAGATGGCTATGACTGAAGGTTGGATACGTGAAACTGGGCTTTGAGGAACGGTGGGGGATAACTCTGCTTGCTTCTGGAAGCAGTCAGACCTCATTGTTGAGTTTCTTTTCATGGTAGCCATATTGGTTCCATACCATTTTCTAATTCTTAAAGCAGTAAAATATTCACTTAACTTGTGAATATATCAAGGCTTATTGAACCACATGGAAAATCTTTGTGTTCTATTTGTCTATCCAGACACTGAGTATCCAGCAAAGGGAAGTAAGAGGATACTAAAGATGCTTACCTGTGCCACAATTTCATACAAAGTGAGTCCCCTCTGTTCAACTACCTCAGATTAATAATTATTCTTTCATAGATATCAGGGCTTTCTGATACCTTCGGTATAGCGTCAGGGCCTAATTCTGGGATGACGTAGCTTAGGCAACACCTGCCACTAGAAGCAGTTGTTGTAGAAATGCAATCGAATCCTTGTGACAATGCTTGCACATGTGATTTTTTTTTGTCTGAGGACAAAGCCTCTATCACAGAAAACATAACACCTACACTCACCAAGAATCTAGGTGCAATGGAGGGAGGTGGAGGTGAACTTCATGAAGTCTAGAGATAACACATTTGTCACATTCCAAGTGCTGAAAATAAGTGTTCTTGCACCTCCCGAGTTCTCTCAAAACAAGGTGCAATGACAAGCTAACATCGAGCTCTCAGTTACCACTTCGCTGCGGGAAGTATTTTAAACTATGATGTGTATGAAATTAGATTTATAAAAACATCCCCTTGAAAGAAACATAACTATAAAGGGAGCTTAAATATCACTGCATATCATGACAATTTGTCACCAATTAAATAATTTAGAAATTGGTGACATTCTGTTCCAGCGAATGAGTGATCGTGCACACATATATTTTGTGGTGCACGTTCCCCATTTTAAATAAAACTGTATTTCTTGTAGACAGAAGACACTCAAGGTAAATATTTTTAAAAAAATTTTTTAAATGTTTATTTAGTTTTGAGACACACACACACACACACACACACACACACACACAGAGTGTGAGTGGGGGAGGGACAGAGAGAGAGGGAGACACAGAATGAGAAGGAGGCTCCAAGCTCTGAACTGTCAGCACGGAACCTGATGTGGGGCTCGAACTCACTAACTGTGAGATCATGACCTGAGCCGAAGTTGGCCGCTTAACTGAGTGAGCCACCCATGTGCCCCTAAATACTTTATTTTAAATAAAATGTTTATAACCCAGGGTTCTAGTTAGTTACACCTTAATATTCATTTGGCTTGAATGTTGTGTGCAATCTTTTGAAGCAAGTTGGTTGGGATCTATTGCCTAGTTCTGTTTAATTTAGAGGGCAAGAGTGGTCTGTCTGGCCACGTCCATTTCCTTCTTTCACCCTATGCCTTCATTGGGCACCTGTGCTTTGAATAGATGAGGAAACAGTTTGTGACACCTATAAGTTTTATTTTATTTGGGGAGCCCTCTCCAACCACTTAGGGATAAAACACCACTTTCCTCTGTTACTCTAGTTCCAGACAGCCTTTCTCAAAATACTGTGAGTTCTTTCAAGGAAGCACTTTGCGTCTCAAGATGTGATATACAGTAGGTGCTTCCAAAATGTGAGTTGAGAGAATAGGTAGAAGTAAATATCAGGTAAAGGGCACGATGGAGCTGAAAGCATTTGTCAATACCACCACTGTAGTGTGTTGAATAGTGTCCCCCATCCCCTGCCCTGCAAACATCCAATCATGTGCACCGAGAACCTCGGAATGTGACTTTATTTGAAAATAGAATCTTTACAGATGCAGTTCGTTTATGATCTCCACATGCAGTCATCTTAGATGTAGGGCAAACCTAAATCCAGTGGCTGATGTCTGCCCAAGAGAGAGGAAGGAGCGACTAGGAGACAGACATGCACTGGGGAAGGAAGAAGGTCATGTGAAGATGGAAGCAGAGATTGGGGTTCTGCTGCCACAGACCATGGGACACTAGAAACCACCAGAAGCTGAGAGAATCAGGGTGCCTGGGTGGCACAATCAGTTAAGCATCCAACTCTTGATCTTGTCTCAGGTCACAATCTCATGATCTGTGAGTTCGAGCCACAAATCGGGCTCTGTACTGATGGTGTGAAGCCTGCTTGGGATTCTGTCTCTCCTTCTCCCTGCCCCGCCCCAGCTTGTGCGTGCTCTCTCTCTCTCTCTTCTCAAAATAAATAAATAAAATTAGAAAAAAAAAAAAAGCTGAGAGCGCCAAAGGAAAATGCTCTCCAAGGACACTGTACAGGGAGAATGGGCTACTGACACCTTGACTTTGGATTTCTTGCCTCCACCTCTGAGAGAGAATACATTTCTGTTGTTTTAAGCCATCACATTTGTGGCAATTTATTACGGCAGCCTTAGGAAGCTAATATACCAAAATGTGACCACAGCTGTGAGCCTTGATGATTAAAAGGGACAACCGACTCACTTTCCCTTCTCATTCCCAAAGAAGAATGAAAAAATGTATTAGATTGAGTGTGTCATACCATGTGCTGGGTCATACACAGAATTTTATATGTGTCGTTGCTAAGATCGCTTCCCTATTTGACAAATGAGGACATTGAAGTTGACAGAGTAAATAACTGGCGTCAAAAAGTATGTAATAGAGGCACCCGGCTGGCTCAGTTGGAAGAACATGTGACTTTTGATTTGAGGTTGTGATTTCAAGCCCCATGATGGGTGTAGAGATTACTTCAGAGTTTAAAAAGTATGTAATGATAATACCCATTTGAGTGCTTACTAGACAGTAGGCACTGTGCTAAGAGCCTTTATATGAGTTCTCTTATCCTTATGATAAGACTATAAAGGTTGGTGCTCTTAAATGTTTCCCTATTTCAAAGATGAAGAAACTAAGGCACAGAGTATCAGTTATGTGCCAGCCATTTCTAGTGCTTGGTAAAAGCAGGATTTGAATCCAAGAGGTGTGATTTGAAAGCCCAGGTGCTTAAGAAATTTGTTATATTACATGTGGATAGTGTGTGTTCATTAAACCCACCATTCTTGTCTGATTCCAAAGGGCAGCCCATGTCCATACCACCTTCCCATTAGCATCCTGCATGCAGGATTTTATTCCCTGACCATCTCACCGTGTCACTGATCCGACTGGGACACCACATCAACAGAGAGATATGGTTATCTTCTCTGATTCCAGAGCTAATTTTTACAAAACGCTTTGATACGAAGCAAGTCTGGTGGTCAAAATACAACACAATCCACCCCTGTTTGTAATGTTGGATCCCAGCAAGACAGCGGCAAAGCCGCCCTGCTTTGTCTACATCGTTTGCTTATTGTCCAGGTTCTGCCCTTCTATGTATAGGCACTTTGGGAAGGGACCTTTTCAGGTGTCACAATTACACCAGTGCAGCTTGATAAGTACTGCAACTTGATAAATGCTCATCATCCTCGTACAACTAACAGATCTTAGTAGGGGGTTTTCTTCCCCTTTGCCAGAATTGTATCAGTGTTTCCATGCATGTAGGACAATAAATAGAGTGGAGGCCCAAAGGAGCTTGTGATACGGTCGGGGTTAGAAGCTTCAGTTGCCCTTAAATGTCAAACCATATCCTTCCTGAATAATCAAGAATGTCAGTGTCTCTTACTTTCTACCTCTTGGCGTGTAACTTGTACAAACCTCAAGTTTCATAGGATGCATTTTCCAAGTGGAAAGTCTTCCTAGAGACCTTCAATTTTTCTACATTTATTTTTTAGAGTGACGGCATATATTAGTTTAGTCATTCAAATACATTACTAAAATATGTTGGTAATTCAAATGGTATAAACATAGACTCAAGCAAACAAGATATTGAAACAAATTGCAGACCTAACTACCTTGCCCAGTCTTCACAATTACTCCAAACACTGCAATGTTAGTGTACTTGATCTGAGCAGGGCCAATCACAGTCTCTTCTCTTTCTATTTCCCTCCTGGGCATAGACGATTGGTTCAAATGTGGGCCTCTGGTCTAAAGTTTGGAAATGTGCCTAATATTAGAGGTTTGGGTATGTACCTAAACATACATTCATTTCCTTTTGTATGACAGAAACTGAGAGCTGGTAATATAGGAGCTATTGGTGCCTCGGGTACTGAGGAGTAGGCAAAGTGGTTTTGTAATGGAAGAAATGAATGAGACAGACACCCGAAGGAAAAGAAAATCAAGGAGCAGAAAAAAAACAAAAAAACAAAAAATAACTGATGGATTCCCCCAGTCCTCTGTCAGTTTCTTACTAACTCAGTTATCTATTGTTGTGTCACAAATTAACTCAAAACTAAATTAATGAAGAGCATTTATTTTCCTACAATGTCTGTGAGTCGAGAATCTCGACATGACTTAACTAGATCCTCTGTCCCCAGATCCCTCAAAATATCAAAGTCAAGGTGCTGGCCATGGCCATAGTCTCATCTGATATCTTAACTAGAGAAGGATAGTTTCCAGGCTCTCACACAGCTGTTGGCAGAATTCTGTTCTGCAGCGAGTTACATTAAGAACCTCAGTTCCTCTTGAGCTATTGGCCAGAGGCTGCCCTCAGTTCCTTGCCCTGTAAGCTGCTTCACGGGGCAGCTCAAAATATGACAGCTGCCTTCCTCAGAGTAGAAAAAGAAAGAACAAGATGGAAGCCACAGTCTATAACTTAATCTTAGAAGAGACATCCCATCACTTTTGCTAAGTTCTATTTATTAGAAGTCGCTAGATCCAGGGACGCCTGGGTGGCTCAGTCGGTTGAGTGTCCAGCTTCAGCTTAGGTCATGATCTCATGGTTCGTGGGTTCAAGCCCCGTGTCGGGCTCTGTGCTGAGAGCTCAGAGCCTGGAGCCTGTCTTCAGATTCTGTGTCTCCCTGTCTCTCTGATCCTCCCCTGATCATGCTGTCTCTCTCTCTCTCTCTCTCAAAAATAAATAGAACATTAGAAAAAAAAATTAAAAAAAAAAAAAAACAAGAAGTCAGTAGATCTAGCCCACACTCCTGGGGAGGGGATAATATTTGGTAAAAATATCAGGAATCAGGGATCATTGAGAGCCATTAAAACATTGTTTTTAATGTGTATCTCTTTTCGGGAGAGAGAGTGAGACAGAGTGTAAATGGGAGAAGGGCAGGGAAAGAGAGGGAGACACAGAATCCGAAGCAGGCTCCAAACGGTCAGCACAAAGCCTGATGCAGGGCTAGAACTTGTGAACCGTGAGATTGTGACCTGAGCTGAAGTCAGACACTTAACTGACTGAGCCGCTAGGCACCCTGAAAGCCATTTCAAAAGCAGTCTAATACACCAACATCTCTCAGCTTTTAGGTACTGTGAAATAACCCCAATATCTCTGTGATGAATCTTGATTCTTTTCCTTAAGATAGTCAAATTAGGTTTCTACTCTTTGCAGCCAAAACTTCTTACATGTATCCTATAATAAAATTCACCTTTCAAATCAAGAGATAATTGAATTATGAGAAAATTTATTACTACATTTCTAAATTGCCTATACACACACACACACACACACACACACACACACACACACACCCCTACCTAACAGATTATTTAATAGTGACAAAGGCTGAGATCTGAGAAAACAAAATATTAAGGACTCTTACCAATAAGAAAATCAATACAAGAAAATAAAAATCTCTGAAATCTTCAGGTAACCAGTGAACACGTAAAGATTAGTGGCCTTTCTTATTCTTTCTGTTTGTTTGTCTTTTAATCCCTAAACGCTACCATGAAGGAAACTTATTTTGCCATCTTTTAGTTTTCCAAACATCTTAGTTTTCTCTCATCATATGGTGAAATAGAAACGCAAACAAACAACATAATATACCACTATGACTAGTTTGAATTTCTCCCTGCTTCAGAGTATGAGATACATTTTTGTGGTCATCATAAAAATTGAAAAAAAAAGTGAAACCACCTTATCTTGAGTTAATCTATCAATCAGTAGGAAGTAGAGTAGCTTTTCAAAAAAACCTTTAGCAAAAAGTCCCCTCCTTGGTTTTTCCTGCATGCATTAACCTCGGACATTTACTTCCTTCCATATTATTTGTACATTTAACCTCAAAATTTCACCTAAGAATTCACAAGCCAATATAAGAAGAGCACAAATGTCAACCATCTGTAGACCAGCCCCGACAAGCTCCACGGTGAGTGAAAACCTGTCATCTCCTAGAACTGACAAAGGCCTGGCGTATCTACTAGAAGCTGAAACGCTGCCTCTCTGGGTCTCAGCCCCCAATCAGGAATTCTATAAATATGCACCTCAACCACATAAACACTTTATTTTCAGTTTCTGGATTGGAGTTTATCTTTTCTGTGCAGAATCAATTTCGCTTTGCACAGAAAAATTTGCAAGAAATCAAGAAAGCTGGTTTAAAATGCCAACAAAGAGACATAATGGGCATAATTTCCCAAACATGCCAGAACAGGACCATGTGTTGGAGCTTATTTAAGACAGCAAAGAAATTCCCAACGGATTACATCCAGTTGGTTTCTCATTTTGGTAAAGATTTCTTGTGTCTATTGGTTTTGTCAATTAAAATAGAGCCTGCAGGATACAACGATATTATAAACCGTGTCCAGAAAACCTCCGAAATAGAAAAGAAGATTTAGTGCCACCAGAAGGGGTGTGAGGACAAATACAGAACATCTTTTCCCCAGGTGTCTGCTATAGATTTTGACAATTTAAAAAATGGGAGAGGGGAGAGAAGAAAAAGAAAGAAAGAAAGAAAAGGCTCACATAGGCTTTTTCCATTGAAGATGACATACATTTCTTCTACTTTTCCTAAGTTGACAAGTCCCCCAAATAACATACATAAGTAAAAAAATTCCTTCTTACAACCAGCCATTTTTTATACCACTGGCTTCAACTGTCTTGCAAATGTTGGTCAGGGCTTGACTGGTCAATCCTGCCGATGTTTTCCAAGTGTATCCACCACCTCACCCTGATTGGCGCATCTTGTTTTCAAGTATGTGAGGCCCTGCCTCACTGATAACACCAGATGGGCCAGTAAATCTTAATCTTGACTACACCTTAGAATCGTCTGGGAAAGCTTTAGAAAATAAATCTCAATTTCCAGGCTGCGCCCTCGGCCACTTTTTTCTTAATCTCTAGTGGTGAGATTCAGGCACTGATATTTTTTAAAGCTCCCCGATATCTATAATATGTATCCAAAGTGGAAAGCCACAGCTAGATGCCAATTTGTTATATGAACTATGGCCTTGACTGATGAAAGCTGATCAACGATTAGGGAACTTGAGAAATAATGTTATATCCATGATACCTCAATAATTTTTTAAAAATATTTTTAATGTTTTTAAGTGAGAGAGAAAGAGAGACAGTGTTTGAGTGGGGGGCAGAGAGAGGGAGACACAGAATTCGAAGCAGGTTCCAGGCTCCGAGCTGTCAGCACAGAGCCTGATGCTAGGCTCGAACTCAGGAACCGTGAGATCATGACCTGAGTGGAAGTCGGACACTTAACAAACTGGGCCACCCAGGAGCCCCATCTCCATACTTTTTTTTAATTAAAAAAGAAAGAAAAAGAAATGAATTTTCCCTTGGAAACAACACTACCCTCTCATTGAAGACACTAACACAAACTTATTGGGTCTTTCCTGTTTCCCTAAGGAAACACATTCCACAAAGTTCCATGAATTGTAGCAGATGCGTTCTCCTCTTTTATGGAAGAATAGCTCATTGGGTTCATTGGTGCTGTTTCTGATAAACTACCAAAGAGAACACTATAAGAAAATCACCAATTCCTAACGAGGGTACAAATGCTTATAGAATACCACAAACCAATAAGAAGCAATAAGTTAACCCTGACAAAGTAATAACAGAATATTAAGTCTGGAAGGAAACTTTTAAGATGTGCAGTCATACCATACATACTATGCCTGGAGAAGCGGAGTCAGCAGTAAGCGGTTAGGCCAATGTTTTATCACCCCTGAGGGCTGTTACAAAAACATCCTTCTCCCCTTTCCTAGCCCAGGGGCTGTGTTTTCAGTGTATGCAAAAAGTGTTTCATTTTGTGTCTGCCCAATACTAAATGGTCAATGAATTGTAGCGATTGGTAGAGGTAATGTGGTAGGAATGATGGTCCTGGCAATAATAATGTCTGCAAAGCTTTATTCAGTGTTATGGTCACTACTTTAAAGTACTTCACAAGCAAAAACTGTTTCTTTTGTTGGTGACAGCCTCACTTATTTGAAACATAGGAAGTTTAAGAGTAAAATAGCGAAACAGGGGCAGTAAAAAAGGCTTTTATTAGAGTTGCAATGAAAACTTAAAATAGCCCTTTACTGTTGAATGGCTTATCAGCTGTAATCAATTTAAAATATATATATATATTATGCCATCTGACTTTGTCCTTTATCTAGAAGATTTTAGAGAATCATTTGCCTGATGAAAATACTTTATATATCTATACATATATATTAAAGACTTAAAAGTACTTTCATATGTTACTTAATTTAATTTTCATATGTAGTCAAAAAATACACATATTATTACCCTTTCTTTATAATTAAAACACATCAGCTTAGAGAATGAGAGGGACTTGGCTAAGTGGTTCAGCTCATAAGTGGAAGGGCTAACATTTCACCGCAGGTTTTCTACGGTTGAGTCCTTCATTAAGTTACATAGTCGGACCATGTCACACTAGCCTTTTGAATAATTGACTTCACAGAGCCACAGTGTAACACTATGTCCTTGGCTTTCATTGAGCAAAATGAAATCTTTCTCTATTTGAAATCTTGCTTTTTGAAAACATAGTACCTGATTATGTTGTTGAGTATTTCTTATTAAAGACTTTGGAGATAAATCAGTCTCAGAATTCAGAACCAGGAAAGTATCTGTATCAACCAACAGGCTGGGAGCTTCCATTCATTAGATCAGGAGAGTTATATGACCCATGGCTTCTAGGAAACTCAGAGCAACGTTTTATACTTGCTCACTCTGGCTTCTCTCAGTCCAGTTTTCCGTGGTGTACCATCACCCCTTCCTTCCCTCCACAGCCCCCAAGACCACTATCACCATCATATGGGACTTTTGCTTTTCCATATTGGTCAACAATTCAATTTAATTGTACTGTGACTGTGTAGACATCTGTAGTGTTCAACTATCTGAACACTATATACCCCTTTAGTGGTAATAGAATGTCATTATTTCTTGGTTACTTCCTTTCCACCGTTCTCAGTCCATGTGGTTTAGAGAGGGTTAATCCTGGTCTTTTAGAGTCAAGGGTGGGAACATGACACAGGCCAGCCCAATCAGTGTGCTCTGTTGCTCTGGTCACAATAACTGGATCAAGAATGAGCCCATGATATGACATAAGGCCTATCAAAGCATATTTAAATGCTTTCACTAACTGTGAAGATGGTGTTCATTTTCCACTAGAATGACCAAGAATATGGGCTGTAAAACTAGAGCCTCAGGCTGCCATTTTGCTCCACCAGAGACAGTGCCTGACAATGGACCCAACCCAAAGGAGAGCAGACCTGAGATGTGAGGACCAGGAAACAGATACCTGCTAGATATGGGTTCTACCTCAGGATGTCAACTACATGGACTGATAAATTCCCTTTTGTGCTTAAACCATTGTAGTTGGGGTTTTCTAGACCTTACAATCCATTAGGGGTTAACAAATAGAATGATTTATTTTTTTACCACTATAAATTCTTTTTTTTCTTAAATAGTTTATTGTCACATTGTTTTCCATATAACACCCAGTGCTCATCCCCACAAATGCCCTCTTCCATGCCCATCATCCCCCTTCCCATCCTCTCCACCCCCATCTGCCCTCAGTTTGTTCTCGGCATTCAAGAGTCTCTCATGGTTTGCCTCCCTCCCTCTTCCCAACTATTTCTCCCCTTCTCCTCCCCCATGGTCCTCCGTTAAGTTCCTCCTAACCCACCTATATGTGCAAACATATGGTATCTGTCTTTCTCTGCCTGACTTATTTCACTCAGCATAACACCTTCAAGTTCCATCCAGGTTGCTACACATGGCCAGATTTCATTCTTTCTCATTGCCATGTAGTATTCCATTGTATAGATAAACCACATCTTGATCCACTCGTCAGTTGATGGACCTTACTTAGGCTCTTTCCATGTTCTGGCTATTGTTGAGAGTGCTGCTATGAACATTGGGGTACATGTGCCCCTATGCATCAACACTCCTGTATCTCTTGGGTAAATTCCTAGCAGTGCTATTGCTGGGTCATAGGGGATTATCATCATAAATTCAATTTGAAAGTAGGCAGAACACAAATCAAAACAAATATACACTATGTGCAGAATTTTATTCTTAATATTACAACTAATCAAGACATGTTTTTGATTATGTGGTGGTTATGTCAGTCATCGATGATCCTTTCACAAGGACTGAAATATAGCAGCACTAGGTATAGCACTCTGGGACCTCCCTGCTACCTTATTTATGTCTAATTATCTCTGAGTTCTTTACCAGTAATGTCAAATACATGAGCCTTTCCTGCTTAGCTTTATTTGTTCTTCTGTTGTAGTTAGTCACTCTAATTTTTATTATTTAGATTCAGTGCTTCAAGATTGGGCATAACTTTATGCACAGTCCTTGTCAAAGGTTCAAAGTATGGTCTAAAGTCTCACGTGTGTGTGGGACTGGAAGGGTGGGGTGGGGGTGCATGCACCCATGCCATCTCGCGTGCAAGTACATGGAATTAGTTTCATTTCTTAAAAATGGTTTCCAGTTATACTTTCTGTTATGAACTGCATGTTTATGTCTCCCCAAGTGTATGTGTTAGAGTCATACCCCCCACTGTGACAATATTTGGAGATGTGGTCTTTGCAATATAATGGGGATTAGAGTGGGTCATAAGGGTAAGACCCTCATGATGCAATTTGTGGCTTTGTAAGAAGGAGGAAAAAGAGAGAGAAAGTTCCTTCTCTGTCACATAAAGACACAGCAAGAAGGCACTACCAGGAAGAGGACTCTGACCAGCCAACACCTTGATCCTGGACTTCCCTGTCTCCAGAACTGTGAGAAATACATTTCTGTTGTTTAAGCCACAGTCTACGGTACTTCGCTTGGCAAGCTCAAGCCCAAGACTGTTTCCAGTCTGTCTGACATCAAATATATTGCAGAGTCTATCTTTTTTTATATGCTAAATGTAGTAGTGTAGGGGGAAAGTCTGCTAAAATTGAGAATAAATAACCAAACTTGAAAGTGGCATCTTCTCTTCATGATGGAATGAAAAAGACATTCCATTAAAAGGCAAATCTTCCCTTTCAAAAGCTTGAATAAGAGGGTTCTTTAAAAAGAAATACATCTGCTTAAATATAGGTTGCTGGAGATACAAAAATCTAAGAAAGTTTTTGGCTTTTATCCCATAGATTTTCATTTAAGGGTGAATTGGATGCATTTTAATTCAGGAGTAACTGAAGTTTTCTTGTTTTCTTCCCCCTTTACTGACAGGCGGACAAGCACAGATAGTCTGTTAGTTTCATCACGAGGAATCCTGTTCATCCTTTCCATCATCTGGGGTTTTCTGGAGGCGGTGTTGTTTGGGGAAAGAACATAGGTTTCAGAGTCCCAATCCCAGTTTTAGTCCTTACTTCCTAGCTGAGAGTGTTTGAGAAAACCATTTAATTTTTTTACCCTGTTTTCCTTTCCGTGAAACAAAAGACATGAACACCTGCCTAATTTAGCTCATGTGACTTTTTTAAGGATTACATGAGTCGTTCCGGCAACTGTCAGTTTACTCGACAAACATCACTAGCAAAGATTGTTAAGCATTTACCATGTGCCATGCACCGTGCAAGTCTCTGGGAAGAGAATGGAGGACCCTGAAAAAACAGTTTAAATAACACATGGCTTCGGTCGCAGACCTCACAGGCTGGTTGATAGAGGAAGTAAGCACACCAACGCGAGGCGTGTAAGAGTCCTCTCTCGGATTACTTTGTGCAGCTTTACGAAGGTCTGCGACTCTGTGACTATCTCTGTCCTTCTATGTTTTCTTTTAATGTCCTTTTCCTAACAAGGTTATGGACACTCCACGAGGGGCATTGTCTGCTTTGCTAACTGTTCCATCCACACCGCCCTCTGCATAATTATTTAGGAACTGGTCGGGGTGCCTGGGTGGTTCAGTCAGTTAAGCGGCTGACTTCAGCTCAGGTCATGATCTCATAGTTCGTGGGTTCGAGCCCTGCATTGGCCTCTATGCTGACAGCTCAGAGCCTGTAGCCTGTTTCAGATTCTGTGTCTCCCTCTCTCTCTGCCCCTCCCCTGCTCATGCTCTGTCTCTCTCTGCCTCAAAAATAAAAGACTATAAAAAAATTAAAAAAAAAAAAAAAAGGAACTGGGAGGGGGAAAAAGCAGGTCTGGGGAAGCCACTTGAGAAATTAGATGTGATATCATTTCTAAAGCCATTCAATGTTAAATGACATTTGCGGCTTAATCCTAAAAGGACAGGAGAACTCCAACCTTCCCTTTTGCACCGAGAGCTTTGCCTTCTTAAGATTCTTTGCAAATCAGTTAACTGCATAAAATCCCAATCCCTGGACACCATGTTTTCTTGGCCTCGATTTTACTTGAGAAAATAATAAAGTCAGGAACCAGCATTCATCCTCTTTGGTTTAAATTGCATTAAATCAACAACGATGAAAAAGAAAAGCAAAATTGATTGGCTTCATTTCCCAGGTACACAAGGATGCTCCATTGAAATAATAGCCATAAGTATTTCATGGTTACAGTCTTTCTACACATTTCTGGTTTCAAGCCACAGCTGTGCCCGGCTTGTCCTTGTAGTAAATATATCACCAGGGTGTGTAATCTTGTTCTGTAACCTCCTGCAAATCCCAAGGACGTGCAGAATTCATCAGCTCCAAGATATGTGAGGCTGGAGTTTGGAGAGAAAATCCTCTCCCTCTTACAATTCCAAACATATTAAAGAAATACCCTTAGCAGGGATTTTTTTTTTTATTGAGAGGTCCCTTTCACCGTAGTGATATGGATGTCTGTTTAATTCTTTTACCAAGAGGACATTATGGAAAAGGGGGTCCTGAAGGAACACAGAATTTTTACAGGTATCTTGCCATTAATTTATTCTGTTTTTCAAAACCCGATCCCTAGGAAAGAGATGCATTCAGAATTATAATTGAAAACAGTGAATACTGGTTAGGTTGAGATGATATTTTTAAAAGATATGCATTTATCACTTCTACAAATCAGAAAATAAGATCTGAAGGAAGTTCTTAATTTGGAAAAATGTCAGAGATTCTCCAAGTTTATTTATTTATTTATTAAGTTTCCAAATAGAGGAAAGGTTGAGGAAGCTTGTTGCTATAAAATAAACAGGACCACTGGCTCTGAAAATCCACTCAGTAGTAAATAGCTGAAATTTTCTAGCCATTCTGACCTTATTTGAGAAGATTAAATGGCTTTGTCAGGTCAGAACTTGTCTCAGGGAACCAAGTGTCAACTTTCTGCTTAAAGATGAGGCAGGCAGGAGTCAGTATGTCTGGTTACACAGGATTCGATCTGCCCTTGACCTGTAGCTTTACACTTGTTCTTTGCTGCAGAAGCAGTTTTTCCAAAAGATCTCAGAATGGTGCTAGTGTGTAGGAAAGAAAACGTCATCTCGTTATTTCTCCCCAAGCAACAGCTGCCTCAATGATAATAAGAAAATATGAATATTATTGAATTTTCCAAATGGCATCAACTTACTACCCTCAAGTCTGGTATTTTTCAAAGCCCATTAAAGGCTGGAATCCATGGGTTTTTTAGAAGCCCTTTCCCATTCTCCAGCAACACAAAGAAGAAGATTCTACTATTGTGTACACTAAAATACTACGTCTCCAAAAGATTTGAATAATCATTTATTATTGAGCCATAACCTCACATCATCACATGATAACTTTCTTTAAGAGCAATTTATACTGTGTATGGAAGAGACAGAAACAGACACAGAGAGAAAGAGAGAAAATAAGATGGGAAAATTATGAAAATCTTTCAACTGTCTAAGTTTGTTGAGGTAATTTGATCTTTTCCTCTGGGGCACACGGGGAATAGTATTTACTGAGACTAATGTTATCAATACGGTGAAAATTCTGTCCTTGATGGATAAGCTCTGAAATGCTGACGAAATCAAGGTAAATAGGCTCTGCTCACCTTTGTCACCGGGTTCCTCAGGAAAGATGTGCCTATGTCCCTACCTTCTTTCCTAGCAACCCCCCTTTCTTCTCACATACCTTCTGCCACAAAAGGATATTCTAAATTTATAATTGAATTATAGGCGGTTGGAGAGCCCAGCCACTGAAGTAAATGGTTTTCCATAAGTCATGTTTGTGATTTGCAAATGCTGGAAAAGCCACGTAAAAACTGTAATTTTTCATGATAGATCACCACTGAAAGCATTTAATTTCAGAACAACACATATAATTCCAAACCCTATACCTGGCATGTGGGATTTGGCTATCTTTTTGCAAAGGTCCATTTTCTTTTATACTCAACTCTTAATTCCTATGATGAGAATTGGGATAATTAAAACCTAATTTCAGTGGAAAAGTTCTGAAAATGCTTACAAATTGGTTACCCTCTAGTTCACTGTTAAAAAAAGAAATTGAATAGGTTCAGAACTGTTGGTATGGATTCAATTCACCATATGTCCACTTAATGATTATTTGGAAACAACGAGGAGCAGACCTCCCACAGACAACTCTCTTTATACTAGATTTCTTCAAAGCGTGGGCTCAGAATACAATATGTTTTGAATTTGAGAATGGATAAGAAGCTGGCCCCAAGTAGACTAGTAAATGAATTTGGCTGGTCCTTGGACGGTTATACAGAAAGACCTTCATACAATATACATAATGAATTGTAGCCTTTTATCCCTTTGTATTCAAAGGCATTGTACACTCAGTATAAGAAAACGTGGAGGGAAAGGGTCATGATGCTGAGTAGAACTGGAAGAATCTGTCATGTAAAATTTGTGCAGTTCCAAAGAATCCTGACTCCAGAGAGAAAAGATCTGGGTGTAAATTTGACAAATTATGCTTTAAATCTTAGCATCCTTATTTCCATTATAGTGATAAAATAACAATTTCTCTTGGCTCTTGTGAAAATTAAAAGAGACCAGATACTAAAAAGGTGACTTAAAAAACATAAATTACGATGAAGATGGGAAACATGATGTTACTTGAACGACAAGGCAGAGAAGGTGTGGGGCATCAAGATGGTTCATTAGGTATTACTTATTTCAGGATAGTGTCAGCAATGGGCTAGAACTGGCTTGTGCTGGAACTGGTTTGTACTGGCTTATGAGCACTGATACTCACATTTTCAGGAATTCTGTGAGCTGGTTGACTGGTGTTGGTAGCTTGAAATCAGCAGCCAAGGCCGGTGTATTGATATCATGGAAATGGGCGAGGACTGCAATCAGGACTTGCTCCCTCTCATCTCCCTCTCTCTCCTGACAGCTGGTTGACTGGGACATCACTGGAAACTTATTCTGTATGCTTGGGCAAAGTTCCAGCAATCTATTGCTCTGTGTGACAAAGCCACTCCAAAATTTAGCAGTTTAATACAAGCGACTATCTATTATATTCAGTGCAGTGACGGGTTGTAGCTGGGTGGTTCTTTGTTCTACTGTGGTATCAGCTAGGGCTGCAGTCATCCAGAGGCTTCGCTAAACAGAGTATCCAAAGTAGCTTCTTCTCATGATCATCAGCTGGTATGAACTATTGGCTGGGTGCTCACCTGGGACTGTCTACAGAAGCACCTAGCTCTCCTCCACATGGTCCCTCTTAATGCTTGTACAATATTAAAGCTGAGCTTCCAGATTGGAATATTCCACGTGTGAAGGTAGAAGCCAGAGATCTCTATGGCCCAGTCTTAGAAGTTAGAGTATTACTTTCATTACATTCAATTGATCAAAATAAATAACTGCCAAAGATTTTGTCACTAAGGTTAATTAGTCATAGATATCATGGTGTCTGAATCCGTATAAACCCAAGAGTATTCATTAAGTTGGATGCCAATATTTTTAATGATTTCCTCCTCTAACTTCTTTAACTGGAGAGAAGTTTTAATGCTTTATGCTCCATATTTTACCAAACTTAAAGCCTTCCTTAGTCTTCATGTGTCATCTACACAACTGGACAAATATACCAGACTATTGAGGATTTACTGAAAATAGAATTTAGAAACCTTTTTACATAACCTCTAAAACACAGTGGATTCCTCAAAGGGTATAGCAAGCATTTTGAAGAATGAAAAGAAGCTAATCTTGGGGCACCTGGGTGGCTCAGTCGTTTAAGCATCCAACTCTTCATCTCAGCTTAGGTATTGATTTCAGGGTCATGTGTTCAAGCCCTGCATTGGACACTGTGTTGGGTGTGGAGCCTGCTAGAAAAATTAAAAAACAAGGAAAGAAAGGAAGGGAAGGGAAGGGAAGGGAAGGGAAGGGAAGGGAAGGGAAGGACATAATAGAAAGGAAGCTAATCTTAAACCTAATTAGGAATTGTTTGGGTGACTTCAAGTTTGTGAGGTGACCAAGGCAGTCTCACAGACAGCTTGAAACAGTGAAGGAGATACAACTGGGTCAGATACAGAGTGGAATGCTGCACTGCCATCAAATCTAGAGAGGCCTATTGGTCTGCAGGCATCACAGGAAGGGCACAGCACGTGGTATGTGTGTCAGTTATGAGGCTCCCAGCTGCAAGAAAGAGAAAACCTAATTCAATGAGATTTATCATCTCACAAAATAAGAATTCTTGACTTTGGTAGCTGCAGGGTTGGTTAATTTAAGGGTTATGGGCCTGCTCCTTTGTGTTTTCTCTAGGCATTACCCTCACAGTGGGTGGCAATATATTGTGTTGCCCAGATCCAAACACTAAATCTTCGTATGGCAAAGTCTAAGGGCAGAGCAGAAGATCAGGAAAGGCAGTTCTGTGTTCCCCCATCTCTCTCATTTCTGTTTGGGAAGGAAAATGTTTCCCATGCCACTTACCAGATGCAAAGCGTAATGGATTAACTATAGTCCAGTTAAGCAGTCCCCTGGAACTTTGGAGAAGACTGTCTTTCTTGAAGACATCAGTATCTGATATCTGAGCAAATTGTAGCTGTGTTGGCAAGAAGGAAAGAGGATATGGCTATGGGAGGTGGGGAGGCAACCCATAATGTCTTCTGGATTGATTCTTAAAATGGCAACATGGCTCTGTGAGATGGATCCATCTAGAAGTGGAAGAACATGGTATAGACCCTAGAGCTAGGTGTAGGGCTCTAGACAAATAAGCTGGGGCTTAGGACAGTGTCAACAGAGAATTGAACACCAGAAACAAGTCAACAAAGATCCACTGAGCACTTATTATGTGCCAGATACCAAGCTAGGTGCTGGCCCTTCCAACATCACATTTCATACTCTAAAAGATACTATTATGTCTGTTTTAGGAATGAGACTCAAAGAAAAAACTGTTAAAGAGCTTGCGAATTTAGCTAGAAATTAAAACTCATGTCTTTTTAATTCCAAGGATGTTCTGGCTCAGCACCATGCTGATGATAGCCATTTCAAGTTCCGCTTTAGGCTAGATACTGTTCTTTCCTCATTTACTTCTCCAAATCCTTACCTTCTCAATCCCACCCCCCACCCCCCACTACTGTTAAAAGGCAGGAAGGCAGAGAGCAATAAGAACTAGAAGCCTGTTTTATAATATATATACTGATCCATTGTCTCAAAGTTCTGTACTGAGGGAATAATGAGAAAAGCAAAAAACAGCCATACAAACAATGGTGACAGTGCATTGCAGTCTCTTATTTAACGTAACCGACCTCATCAGTTTGACCAATTTAAGGTGAACTGGTGGTTGGATGCATCAATATCAAGGGCGAATACCCTGAATAGTCAGATAAAAACTCAAATTGGTTTTGAAATTCAGAATTATTTTGATATTGGATATTTTCACGGTTAATGGTACTGAGAGACCTCACTGCATAAATGCTCTGACCTCAGAAATTTGGTGAGATACAGAAGGAGATTACCTTCGTGTCCTTATTCTTTCGGGCTGTCTGATGGAGAAAGTGGCTGGATGATTGACCTCTGCTATAGAGGATATTTCAGCAAGAAAACGGTGATTAGACTCTTCATATCGCTTTCTCCACTAGGCAGCCAAGTTGGTCAAGATTACTATGTTTTTGTCTGAGTCTTCAGGATGCCACTATATAAAGACTCCTCTCTTTGGGAAACATTTCAAGAGAAGCGTATTCTGGAGAATTTCTTGGAGGGGGTGGGGGGCGAAGGTAGCAGGATTACTTTTGCCAGGATATTTTCAACCCATAGATTAGGTTGTTTAGGGCCTACAAACACATCCCCTTCTGTTGAATAGAATGAAAGAAACTTACATCACTCCCTATAACATTTTCTAACATATAATGTTTCTTTCTTCGACATACAAGCTATGTTGTAGGATTGCGAAATCCAGAGGGAATTGCAAAATTCAGGCAATGACTCAGAGCACCTCCCCCCATGCCCAAATGCTTTCATATTCATTTCATTAAAATATTTTGCAAATGACCAGATAACGATGGAAGCTTTCATCTTAAAAATCATATCATTTGGATAGTACTTCAACTTAGAACTGCGTAAGGAGTATCATATTTATAACTTTTTTTTTTTTTATTCCAGCTGCAATGCCTTTTTCTCAGCAACAGAGATCAGGAACTTGGTGCTAATGGATCACAAACAAAGAAACAACAAGAAGAAAAACTACCCAATGGTGCCTTTATCCTAGTTTCTCTTGGCTCAGAACATCTTTAAAAGTGGCAAGCATTTCCCCAGGGAGACCATCCAGCCAACAGCTTGAAAACCTAGTGCTTTTAGACGCCTTTGGCTGTGAGAATGAACCAAGGTGATTACTAGGGCGCTTGTTTGGCCCGAGTCTTTGTTCCATTAGTAGAAAGGACGCAGTGAAATGTGGAAGAAAAACGAATTTTAATCAAAGAAAAGCAACTCAAACAAAAACACATTACGCTGGCCCTAGTGGTCCTCGGGTTCTGGTAAATTAGGACAATTGTCCCCAGCGCCCATGTGTGGGGTGTGTATGTGGCACAGGCACGTGTTGAGGAGGGGGAGGGGCCCTACCGCAGCTGGGCAGCTGGAGGAGAAAAAAACACCCTCCAGCTGTTGCCAAACAAGAGTGGGGTCTAATTCATACATAATGCAGCCAGTCAATTACGCATGCCCATGCGCATTATCGGACATATATGTCGCAGAGGGAACAAATAGCCATTTTCAATCTCAAGTCCTTCTAGGGAGGGTAGAATGAAAGGCCCCTTTGTCCTTTTATGTGCTTTGAAGGTGGGTCTGCAACTAGGTCTTTGAGAAGGGCCCGGAGAGAAACCTCGGCTCCATCAGGGGCTTCCCTCCCACCCTGCGCTTTGCCCAGTCCAGAGGGGAAACAGTTTGAAGCACAGGTTAATAAAGCATATATCTGACTATTAATTCACTTCCACAGGAAGCACACACTCTCTGCTCAATTTTCTCTTACGACTTCATGCCCAGTGCCGTCAGAAAAATGTGTCTTAAGCGTCTTCATCACCTATGCTTTCTATTCAATCTCCTTCAGCCATCGTGATCGGGAAGACGTTAATTTCCTGCTTTAGTAAGGAACGGTTTCGCTTCCAAAATGGACCAGACTTTACTTCCTGCTCTGTCTTTTCGACTCCTTTTCTTTTGGAGGGTACGATGACAACAACACGATTCTTTAATAATAAAGGGACGATTTCGGACTTGCTTTCCCAGCTAACCCTGCCCACCGTCTTTCAGGGAATTGCCAAATTTTGCGGCCATATGTCTGACAGATAATCTAAAGAAAATCAGAAAACTGCTCACTGTGGACATTTACCAAATTCATAAATTGTGAGCACATATGATGAATCTGTCTGGTGATATTTAGTAACATCCCTGCCCCTCCTCCTCTTCCCAAAATCTTTACTCCCTCTTGCTACTTCTACCCACAGGGTATAGTAAAAACAAACATATTACATTGTAATTCTGATCCCAGGTCAGGGGTGACTGGTTCAGGGTTGGCTAATGAAGTGGGATTTTTTTTTTTCCTTGGGACAAAGAAAATAGACCAATCTTTCTACTCAGAGCTGTAAAGTTCCAGGGATGCTGGCTGTAATGCTTTCCACATGTGGCAAAGAGAAAGTGAATCCTAACCATTTGGTTGTCCTTGGTCACATTATTTTTTCCCTGAGATCAAGTAATAGTCTTTTCTTAGTGTTTATGAAACAGTATACATAAGTATCCTTATTCACCACCAAACTTAGCTTCTGTGTTTCAGCTAGTTTGAATTGAGTCCCTGTCCCTTGCTGAGAAAAGAGTCCCCAACTAATACAGAAGCTATCTTTCAAAATAAAGTCAAACTTTGCTCCTGGCCTGGGTCTGTGCTCCTCACTGGGAAGAGAGACAGCGTCTGATTTAGACAAAAGAAAGCAGGATTTAGTGCCAAGACTTGTTTCCAATTCCTGTTTCGTCTTTTACTAGCTCTGTGCCTTTGGGGCAATAACTTAACCTCTCTGATAATATTATCTCCCCTGTAGTATTGATTTAAGGTTTAGAGATAGAGCATGTAAAGTAGCAAGAGGTATCCAATAGATGGTAATTATACCCTAAAAATAACTGTTGCAATACTTAAAAAGAGCTCTCAAAAGTGTACAACTGCAGACTCCGTTTATTGGGCCCCCTTTTCCCCCTCTTTCCTCCCCTCCCCCTTTCCTGTTTTCCTCCTTCTTTTCCTTTCATCCTTCCTTTTCAGCTTATTTCCCATTTAGGAACCCAGAGAGCACAGGAATTCCAGTATTCACTCATTTGGTTACTAGAAGTATCTAAAAGGTTAGTATAGACTCCTTTTCTGAGCACACACTCTTGACCAGAATTAAGTTTTCAATTGTTTTCAGACCCTCTGCTTCTGGGTTTAGTATTTCCGACATGACCTTCTGTCCTGGGTTGGGGTCCTCAAGGATTTCGAGGCAGAGATGTACCTACCAGTAGGTAACTGGATCGGGGTGGGAGTGGGCTTGTGGGAACAACTCGCGTGTGCAAGTATAACTTTATTTATTTATTTTTAATTTTTTTAAAATGTTTTATTTATTTCTGAGAGAGAGAGAGACAGTGTGAGCAGGGGAGGGTCAGAGAGAGAGAGACACAGAATCTGAAACAGGCTCCAGGCTCCGAGCTAGCCATCAGCACAGAGCCTGACTCGGGGCTCGAACCCACTAACCGTGAGATCATGACCTGAGCTGAAGTCGGACCCTTAACCGACTGAGCCACCCAGGCTCCCCTGCAAGTATAGTTTTAAAGAGAGAGAGCTGGGCCTGTGCTTCAGATGCCAGTGCACCTCAGTGTGTCCTCCACACAGGGAGCTCTTGACCTAGGATGGCCCTTCAGACTTACCCCCGTGCAGGCAGAGCAGGGCGGCTGGGGCTGGGGCTGGGTGCCCCTGCATTTGGGTGAATCTTAGGTTGCAGGCTCCTCCCAGAGAGGATGTGACCTGCGGTGAGGCAGTTCCCTTGGGCCAAGGGCAGTCATGGAGACCCCTCAAGTGTGAGAGTCAGTAGCTGGCACCCCCAGCATCTGGAAGGATAAGTCCCTGGGCCCCAAAATGGATGTCTACCACCGTGATTCAAGACTACGTCTTTCAATCCATCATTGCAGTAACTGAATACTGAGCAAAGGGTTCTTTATGCAACAGAGGAGACAACGATGCAAAATATCTTAAGATAATTTTCTAAAATATCACTCTTTGCTCCCTTAATCTCAGAGTATTTGCTGACTTTTATGATTTGGGAAACAGTCTTCAGCCACAGTATACTACAAGGACAATATTCCTTGTGGCAGAAAGTGATAGTAAGATGTTACCGATTATAGTCTCACTTCTTCTGTCCAAACAAGGCGCTGAATTCCATGTGTTGAGGCCGTCACCTCCAGTTTAGGATGGTGCATTTTAAATTCCGAGACAGACTGGTCAGAAGAAATGCATCCAGTAATCTCTGTAATCCAGTAGGGCACAAAGACAAAAGACTTACCTTGTCAGCACAGGTGGGGAAGGGACCCGATGATGTACTAAAACTGATGAAACAGGATGTTCAGGGCCTTTAAGGACTAATAGATTAATGAGAGAGAGAGAGACAGAGAGAGAGAGAGAAATAGGGAACTTAAAATTTTATCCTGCCTTATTTTATATCTCATTCAAAATAGAATGACAATACCCTTGATCATTCTAGTCAATTAGGAAACAGGTCTCCTTTCAGGACATCTGAATGATTCATTACAGGCTTTGTTTGGGTTCTACTTCTGTTGGCTAAAGGTGTCCTTGGCTAGTGGCAGCAGATGCCAATTTCTGTCTCTGTATATAGTATATCTCTGGGTCTCTGTATCTGCCAAAACTCCTCTGCTTCTCTTATAAAGCCGCCAGTCATTGGATTTAGGTTCCACATATATCGAGGATTATCTCCATTGAAGCCACCTCTGTAAAGACCCTTTTCTAAATAAGGTAACATTTTCAGGTCAATTCCTAGTGAAATCGTCTTTGGAAGGGCCACTATTCAACTCAACGCCATTGGTTCCCAGCCAAGGGTGATTTTGCCCTTCAGCGTCATTCTGCATGGAAACATTTTTGCTTGTCCCTACTTGGGGACACGGAGGGGATAGAGGTGCTGCTCCACATCCTAAAATGCACAGGAAAGTACCCAAGAACAACAACAACAAAAATAACCCAGTCCCTAATGTCACTAGCAGTTGACAAACCCTGCTTAGACGTATGACTCTGGTGGTATAGAGTTGGCAATCTGGCAAAAGCTGGCTGTGGATGCTAATCAAATATGGACACTCCCTTATAGAACTGTCTACACATAACTTAATAAGTAACCAACTGCAAGCTAATAGAAGTGCTCTGAAGCAGAATAGTTACCTAATTATTTCATAAAGGTCTTCCATTCTTACTTCCACAAGTATAAAATTAATATTTTTCATATGTTAATCTTTTTGAAGCCTAAAATGTATAAAATATAAACACTTAAATGTGTGTTTTCAATGTGCCATTGATTCTTATTTTGCCTTAAAAACCATTAGTAAGTTGATGGTGTTTCTTACAGTACATGTTATCTTCGATTCAAAAATCTATCATAATATGTATATTTCTCCTAAAAAGCACCGAGATAAGCAGATAGAAAGGTTTCTTTGAGTTTGTTTTGTTTTGTTTTCTGGTACAAATTGCAAGGCCATATATAAGACCTGCCATATAAGAATCCCTGGGGTTTAGACTTGGAAGCAGCATTTTTAACAGGTTTCCCAGGTGATCTGCCTTTAGATGATTCTGTAGGTATTCAGTCTCCAGACTTGGAAGTTATTGATATGAAGAAAACACTAGATTTGGAGAGAGGGTTTTAGTCTTTCACCAATTCTCTGACCTTGGGTAAACTAATTAACCTCTTTGGACCTCACTTCCTTCCTTCACATAGTGGTTCTCAAACTCAGGGTGCCTTGATATAAATGTCACCTTGACTGATCTAAATATTATCTCAGAGTATCCAAGATTCCATAATGATGTAAGTTAATAGTTCAATAAATAAATGGGCAAGAAAGGACAGCTCTCTCTTACAGAATGCCAACTACTCCATGTAGAAGGAATAGTAAAGTTAGAAAATCATCCATCAGTGCTAAAACTAGGGATAAGAATTTGATGAAGAACGGGATACTTATATACTTTCTAAGTATCTCTCCATAAATAACTTGTTCATTACAAATTAAAAAATAGTACTTCTATCATAAGTAACCCTGGCAGTGACCTGGCAGTGATATTCCAGCCAAAAATGCATGGCTTGTGTTCAATTATGAGGGAACATCAGACAGACCCAAAGTGAAGGGCATTCTACAAAATAACTGGTATGTACTCTTTAAAAATATCAAGGTCAAGAAACACAAAGAAAGACTGAGGAACTCTCTCAGATTAAAAAAGATTAAAGAGATGTAATAACTATGGGGCACCTGAGTGGCTCAGTCAGTTGAACGTCCAACTCTTGGTTTTGGTTCAGATCATGAACTCAAGATTCATGGGTTCAAACCCCAAGTCAGGCTCTGCATTGCTGACCTAGCCTGCTTGGGATCCTCTCTCTCTCTCTCTCTCTCTCTACCCTTCCCCTTCTCTCTCTCGCTTGCTCTCATTCTATCAAAAAAATAAACAAACAAAAAAAGGGAGAGGTAACAACAAAAACAATGCATGATCCTGGGTAGGACAATTGACAAAATTGGAATACAGTCTATGGGTTAGATAATAGTAGTGTATTAATATTAAATTTCCTGTTTTTGATAATTGGACTACAGTTATGTCAAACAATTATATTATTCTTAAGAAAACCCATATTGAAGTATATAAAGGTAAAGAGAATGTTTTCTGCAATTTACTCTCAGTTTTCAGAAAGAAAAATATTATCCATCCATCTACCCATCCATCCATTCATTCACCCACCCATCCATCCATCCATCCATCCCATCTATCTTTTTTTCTATCTGTTTAGACAGATACATAATAATGAGGCAAATGATGTATAAAAATTGATTAATTTGGGGTAGGAGAATACTTTATAATATCCTTGCAACTTTTCTCTAAGTTTATACCAAATAAATAGTTACATACTAATCCCACTTCCCACTGTTTGGAGATGAACACTGACTCTGTGCTGCAAAGAATAAAGACAGTAAAAGAAGTAGTAAGAGCCATTGATTAGAGCTTAGTTGAAAGAGATTTTTTTTCCTGATTAAAGATTTTTATTATTTATTTTTAAACTTTTTTGGGGAGCCAATCAACACACTCACAGTCAGAAGTCAAGTTCATGCACTTCAAGGGAAGTCCTTTGAAAATGCCCTAGAGTAGGGGACTCTTTTTTTTTTTTTTTTTTTTTTTTTAATTTTTTTTTTTAATGTTTTGTTTATTTCTAGGAGAGAGAGAGACAGCATGAGCAGGGGAGGGTCAGAGAGAGAGGGAGTCACAGACTGAAACAGGCTCCAGGCTCTGAGCTGGCAGTCAGCACAGAGCCCGACGCGGGGCTCGAACCCACAAACCGCGAGATCATGACCTAAGCGAAAGTCGGACGCTTAACCGACTAAGCCACCCAGGCGCCCCGAGTAGGGGACTCTTTAATGTGAATAAACATCACCTGGGAACCGTGTTACACGGAGATTCTGATTTAACAAGTCTGGAGCAGGCTAAGCTTCTGCATTTCTAATAAGATCCCAAGATGCTACTATTCTGAATACCCCACCTCGAAAAGCAAATTCTGAGTCCAGAGCAGGGGTCATCAGAAAGGCACCTGTTTCTGTCAAGTTTTGTTGGAAGACCCAGCCATGTCCACTTGTTTACATATTGTCCATGGCAGAGTCGAGTAGTTGCAACAAAGACCATAAAGACAATACTTTAAATCATGATTATCTGGTTATTTTACAGAAAAAGCTTGAATAGCCCTGGTGTGCAGTGATTAACACTGACAGAAGCCAGAACGAGAGTATCTGAGTTTGCATTCTGGCTTTGCAACCGGCCTTGAGTTGGTCAGCTTCTCTGAATCAGTCTCCTCTTTAGAGAGGGGGAAATAATGGTACACACGCATCCTTGGGCTGTTGGAGGATTAAGCTGAACAGTACAGGTAAGGGATTTAGCATGCAAATGTACATGTGCCTACAATACCTAAAAGTCTATATTCCTAGGCTCCACTTCCAGCAATGTGATTCAGGAGGTCTGCGGTGGGGCCTGGGAATCTGTGTCTGAAACTTCCCCTCCCAGAGGACTCTGATGCAAGTGATAGAGAAGACTCCTTTGGAGGCAAATGTTTAGCAACTTGTGCATTCGTCGTATGTTCAAGACCACAGCCTCGCTGTTCCTCCTTCCACTCCTCCCCCTCCCCCCATTAGCTTTATCATCTCCAGGTAAGTGAGCTTTGCCTTGCGGCCCTGCATCCTCTCTGAATCCAGGTGCTCTAAGTCAAACAGCCCTTAACACCCATGTTTGCTTTCCACTGGGTCCCTACGACTGCAGCTTGACTTTTGTCCCTAACCTATTAATAACTCTCTTCTTAATAACTTATTAATAAAATTCCTTTTTGGTGATTATGAGTTCTCTGCCTTACGTTTCTGTTATGCCTCCCTCTTGACTCCACCTAAAATGATTCTCTGAAAGTTCAACCTGGCTGTCATCTAGATTCATCTGTTAAGTGGGGCTTGGCCACCATTTAGTTGGAGCTAGAGAGAACCATTGGGTGGGATAATACTAGTTCCTATTGTCACTGGCTGAGGATGGTTGGTGAAGCAATGGGATATCTGGCCCACGAGCCATCTAGGAAGGTTATTATGGCTCCTTCCTTTGAAAATAGTTTACCTACAAGTAGGTTCAAAGTGTTTTGAAGATCAGTGCTATTCATATCCTACCTTACAATACATATTCATTACTATAACAGTGGATGTTATATAAGTTTTCTCAAATGCCTCTCACCCCACCCACACACCTCTACACATGCAAAGAAAGCCCTCAAGATCTGAATGGATTTTGGCCTTGCTAAAGAAAGCAAGCATAAAGTGACTTATGCTTATAATTATGAATTGTAAGTCTCAATATCACAATTTCTTCAGAATGTTTTTTTTTAACCAGTCAGGAATTCAGTGGTCTCTAGTAATTTTTCATTGTGTATCAGTAATTAGCTGAGAAGTTAATGAAATCAGACACTGAATCTTTTGAGTAGCCTCAAATTACCCTTTACCATCCCACCTTTTGTTTACTGGAGGAATAATAGGCGACAGTTCTGAAGACACAGTCAGAGTGTTAGAGCTCATTTCTAAGCTAACTGAAAATCACGTTTTGATCTTTTTGCAGTTTAGAATTTCTACTCGAGCTACTTTTGATTTCTGATCAGGCTATTCTCAGCATGTGATGTTTTTCCCTCTATATACAAACTATATCAGGTGGAATACTGTACTAACAAAAGCCCGAGATATTTTTCAAATACTTTGTTGTTTTTATATATAAGTATATATACATATATATACTTTGTTGTTTTATATATAAGGTAAGGTATCTCATCTTATTTCTAGTTACAGATATTGTCATTGCTTTCATTTCAGAAATTGAAGCCTTGGCTATACATACAGGGATTTTGACCAAAACTCACTTAATTAGGCAAAAACGGTTACATTTGGTTACAATTTTTTACATCTTATTATTCCTTTTTAGCACAAGATGTGGTCACTGACTTTGTTTTTCACTTTTAGCATCACGTTAAACTATAAATTATTCTCCTCCTTTCTTCTCTACCTGTGATCTCATCTTCATTTGATACATATAGGACATATCAGTGTATTGAAGCAAAGGTATAAAAATGAAAAGTTAAAAGAATAGAGAGAGTCATGTTAAGGATGATGAGAACGTGAGGAAGAAATTAATTTTTATTTGGACTTTTTTTGAAAAGCATAAAACCCCAAATATTAATAAAATAGAAAGAAAAAAGAACATCCTTTCCAACCTAAGAGAAAAACTTGGTATCACGGCAAGGCAGTCATTTATTGATTACTTTTTGCCAGGCTGAGCGCTAAACAATGAATTCACTTACCAATTCATTTTTTCAATAATTAATAAGAATGTTTGGTAAGTCCCTGATGTGTGTACTGTCTTATTACCAAGAGGCTTGGGATAAAACAAAGTTCCTGCTCCCATGAGGGAAAACACTCTAATTCTGGAAGAGAGACACTAAGCCTAGAAATAAATATAAGTGAAGTGGAATATAAAAGGGAGTGGAAAGAGAGTCATCTTGGATTGGCTCTTCAACAAAGTCTGCTTAGTAAGTTTGAACATAAATCTGAAGGCAATATAAGAGTGAGCTCTGAGAGTATCTAGGAGGAAGAATGTTCTGGGCAGAAGAGAGAGGAAATGCGATATGCTTGACATATTTGAAGGAGACTCTGGTGGCCAGTGTAGCTGTGGTGGAGTAAGTAAGTAGGGAGAAGGCTAAGACAGGAATCACGAAAGAGGGTGAGAGGCAGATCATATAACGTCTTGAGGTCATAAGGTCTTTGGAATACACACGGGAGATGAAACCATTGGATGATGTTGAGCAAGGGAGGGAGATGATCTGAATTACGTTTCAAAGGATGATTAAGTTGATACGTTGAGAAAAAGAATTGGGAGAGCACAAAGGTAAAAATGGGAAAGAATTAGAGGATGTTTGTCTAGGTTGAGAGTGGCGGAGATTGCCTAGCTATTTACCAAAACCATTTTCTCCTCTCCTAAGTGCACAGGTAGACTTTTCCCAGAAACTCTGCAATTAGGTATGGCCATCTAACCACTTTATGATTTCTGCGATGTGAGTAAAGTGATGTACGCCACTTCCAGGCCTGGCCCCCAAATCTCCCCTGTACCACCTCCATAATCTTTCACCTCTGCAGCTTTGATGTCAGTGTTGAAAGTGTAGGGCCACAAGGATGAGAGAGGTTGTTCCCAAGCTCACTGCTGAGGTAAGAGGTGACCACTGATCGAGAGTGTAAAACAAACTTCTTTGGTGTTAGACCATTGAGATGTTCTAAAGTAGCATTTACTTTACCTAAACTAAGAAGTGATGGGTCATTTTTCCTTGGCCCAGGATGCTAGAGGTGAAGACGATGAGTGGTCAAATTCTACATAATTAGGATTTGGATGTGGTAAAATAGTAAGAGAGGAGCCAAGGACCATCTAAATGTTTTTGCCTGGAATATTTGTAGGAAGGAATTGCCCTTTATTGAGATGGAAAGATTGGAAGAGGAGGGGTGTCCGGCTGGCTCAGTTGGTAGAGCATGCCCCTTCTGATCTTGAGGTCATGAGTTCAAGCCCCGTGTTGGGAATAGAGATACTTAAGAAAATAGATTGGAGGAGGAATAGTTTTGTAGGGTGGAGAACCAAGAGTATAATTTTGGATGTGTTAAGATTAAGATGCCTGATGTTATCTTCATGAATATCTTATCATACAAATACTTTTATCTTCATTTTTAGGATGAGGAAACAGAGGCTCCGTGAGGCAAATGATTCGAGCATGGGAACATGTTAGGACAGGAGTTTAAATTAAGCTGTGGTGAGCTCCTAACCACTCCAGCATATTGTCCTTTCCCAGAATGTAACATGTACTCACATGTGTTACATACATTTAGCAAACAAAACGTCACAATGAGGTGGTACTCTCTGAGGTAGCTAAGTTAAAGAAGAAAAGGGAAAGGAAGAGAAAAGACAGAGAAAGAGGAAAGTAAAATGGTAATAAAAATGACTGTATTTTAGGAAAGCAGAACCAATGCCCCTTGTACCAGTCAGGCTGAACAGTGAGGCTCAGTGCCCTCAGGTGACTCAGAAGGGCTGAGAACATGGCGGACCATGAAATGAGAAGTGAGGCTTTGTAGGGACTTTGCTTCGGGATGTTGCAAACCCAGAATTTAAATGTGAGTTCTGAGTTATTAGTCGGCAGAAACCAGGCATATCTCAATGGATTACAGTCCAAAAACTAAATCAGATTAGCAACAGTGAGACCTTCTGACAGTCTGCAGATCGGAGACCCCCCACGAAGCCTATCAAGCTATGAGCTGTCACTCCCCCACATACAGATGACATCTTGAAGATGAGCAAGGAGAAGGAAAGAAAAATCTAAAAGACTGAGAAATTACCTGAAATGTAGTGAGTCATTCAAAAGAGACTATTTAAATGGAAACATATTGAGACCCCATTATTTGGTACAATTAAAACCTGACCCCTTATCTCCCGGTGGGGTTAGGGTTCATGAGGAAGATTTGATCATTTATATAAAAGCAAAGAAATTGTTTTTCTTTGCTCACTGGATTCTCTATGCATGGTAAATTATGGCCCATTTCACCACTGAGTTTTCATTCAAATGTTGCTCTTTCTCTAAGTTTATAAAGATAACCACATAAATAGAGATGATTTTCTGCTCTACTCTGTGGTCCAAGGAAATTTAAATTAACCTCTTTTACCTGGTTTTTGCATTTTGTTGTTATTTTGTTTTACTTTAATTTGAATGTGTCAGGGAATTAAGGAATCCTTAGGTAAACTCAGAGAGGGTTTTGAGCTAACTATGATAGCAAGCTAGTGAAGTCAAGGAATTCAAACCCTCTTGTGAAAAAACTGTACAAAGGAAAGAAAATGAATCATTGTGCATGTAATACCTCTGCCTCTCTCTGCTTTCTCATCCCTGATCATTTTTTTCTATGACTCTTCTCTTTCTAGATTATTTTGTCTTTGCTCCTGGAGCCCTGCACGGACTCTTAGTTTGCTGTTTGTTATTGGGCCTTTTTTTCTGGATCTGCCATCAATCATTTGGTAGGGCTTCAACTTTAACCACCTCCTGAGACTTTCTTTTAGGTTCTATAGAAGAACAGAGGGAGAAGTCGCACATACCATTAGCCTCAAAACCTCTAGAACTGGTCTGCAAGGTAGGTGAGGCCTTTTTGGAATCAGCTTCTATCGGGAAATGCTTCAAAATTCCATGATGGTCGTGTTTAGAGCCTGGAGGATCCCATCACCACAGAAGCAGCAGCAACAACAATAATAAAATTGGCAAGAGATAAGCAACAAGTAGATAAAGGAAAACTGACCAAAGTACAAGAACTAGCTGCCAAAGTAAAATTAAAATGAACAACCTATTCCCCAAGCAGAAAAACAGAGAGGAAGATTTTACACAAGGAAAATCAAATTCAGTCTATCCATCTGACTTCATGCAATGTCCAGAAGTAGAAACATTTTTGTATTAAAAAAATTCAGTTGTGGTGCTTATTCACATTTGGCACTGACCTAAATATATATGTATATATATTATATACATTATCAACCATACACAAAAGTAGAAAGAAAAGTATAAAAAAGTGCCTATTATTTAAAAAAAGAAGAAATAAACTCCAACTTAGAAATTTAAATATTCCTCGAACTCCTGAATTTTCTAATATTTAGAAAGAATCCACTTACATGATAGCTGCAAGGGACAGATGTTTTGTGGCTGTTACTTTTACTGTTGTTAGAAGTCTAACTTCCTCTCTAGTTCTTAGTCCAGTTAAAAAAAATTTTAAATATAATCAATATATAACATCATATTAGTTTCAAGTATACAACATAGTGAGTCGATATTCACATATATTGCAAAATGAGCACCACTATTAAGTGTGGTCAACATTCATCACTATACATAATTCTATCTGTGGGTGTGTGATGAGAATTTTTAAGATCTACTCTCTTAGCAACTTTCAAATATACAAAAATAGTCTTATTAACTACAGTATCCATGCTGTATACTACCTCCCCAGAATTTGTTTTATAACTGGAGATTTGTACCTTTTGACCATCTTCACCCGTTTTTCCCATCCTCCACTCCTGCCTTCAGCAACCCCCTTTCTCTGTATACCAGAAAGAAGGTATCCAGCTACGAGCAACTATTGCTGGAGCTAATGCAGGTCAGTCCTATGTTCATTATACAGCTGCTCAGTGTGGCACCTCCTCTACCATATGGGGGAAATTAGCCAGGTCATCTTGGAATTTTAGAACAATTCTATTCCTTTCCTCCTCATCCTTCTTTAAGATCTAAAATTCTAACCAGGTTCTGAGAATCCATGTCTCAGCTGTGTTGGCTCTATTGCACTATAATACATTTTGGGGTATCAAGCGATTCTACATCTTCCCTTGTGTAAGTAAACTCACCATCTTGTCTCCTTGACCTGGGCAGATTATAACAACATCTGATATTTACTGAAAATCAGTTGCCTGCTAAATGCTTTAGGTGGGTTTTCCAATTTACTCCTCACATTAACCCTATGAAGAAGATACTATTCTTAGCTCCATTGCACTGATGAGGGAAATTGAGACCTGGATGGTTGATTACCTCCTCCAAGGTTTCAAGGTAGCAGAGCAGCACTTTGAACTGGGTAGGCTGACTCCGGAGCCCAAGATCCTAGATATACTATTGCAGTGCCTCTGGTGCATCAAAGCACTTGGCTCTCCTCTTATTTAAACGTGAATAATAGCTAATAAATAACTGGTCTACCTACTTTCTGACTTGTTATTATTTCTTGTTGGAGGGCCATTCTAGGTTGTCACAAATGGAACACGTTTGTTCTTCCTGTTAATGTTTCAAGCACAGCCCTGTAGAGTACATGATATCCTGATAGGCTTCTAAAAGGCTGTGTTTTTGTTCTTTGAGTCATAATTTTTAAGCAATTTTATTGAGATATCTTTTACATATAATGTCTTGAAATCTTAACTAGTTATTACCATTAATTTGAACCTAGAAAAAACCTGTTTTCAAACATTCATAAAGCTTGAATATAATTCCCCGTGAAAGTGAATAATTAATCGACAGCCTCTTTTCAATACGGAAGAAGTTGATTGTCCTTGCAATATTTGTTTTCATTCATTTGCCGTTTTATATGTCAGGTTGCTCCAGCTCTAGTTTTATAAAAATATTCCTAATTCCTTAGCCTTGATGTAAAAATATAGACCATTAATTCATCAAATAGTTTTTGAATGACTACTCCGTGCTGATTGGTCTCTCACTGGGAGACAATGATGACTTAACGCAGATTTATACTCAAATTTATAAGAGGCAAGTCAGGGAGTAGGGCAGACAAATAAATAAAGTACAATGTGTAAAGTGCTATAACAAATTTTTATTATTTCTCTTCTTCTACTGGGTTTGGGGTGCTTTTGTTGCTCTCCTTTTAGTTCCTTTAGGTGTGCTGTTAGATTTTGTATTTGCACTTTTTCTCATTTCTTGCAATAAGCCTGAAGTGCAATGTACTTTCCTCATAGGACTGCCTTTACTGCATCCCATAGAGCTTGGATTGTTGTATTTTCATTTTCATTTGTTTCCATATATTTTTAAATTTCTTCTCTAGTTGCCTGGTTGACCCATTTGTTCTTTAGTAGTGTGTTCTGTAACCTACATGTTCTTGGAGGTTTCCCAGACTTTTTCCTGCAATTGATTTCAAGTTTCATAGCATTGTGATCTGGAAGTGTGCATGGTATGATCTCAATTCCTTTATATTTATTGAGGGCGGCTTTATGACCCAGTATGTGATCTATCTTGGAGAATGTGCCATGCACACTTGAGAAGAAAGTGAATTCCATGGCCTGAGGATGTAGAGTCCTAAATATATCTGTCAGATCCATCTGGTCCAAGGTGTCATTCAAGTCCATTGTCTCTTTAGTGATTTTCTGTCTAGTCGATCTATCCATTGCTGTAAGCGGAGTATTAAAGTCTCCTGCTATTAGGACATTCTTATCCATAAGATTGTTTCTGTTTGTGGTTGTTTTATGTATTTGAGTGCTTCCAAATTCAGTGTGTAGACATTTATAATTGTTAGCTCTTCCTGATGGATAGACCCTGTAATTATTATATAATGTCCTTTGTCATCCCTTTTTACTGCCTTTACTTTAAAGTCCAGTTTGTCTGATATAAGTATGGCTACTCTAGCTTTCTTTTGACTTCCACTAGCATGATAGATATTTCTCCATCCCCTTACTTTCAATCTGAAGGTGTCCTCAGGTCTAAAATGAGTCTGGTATAGACAGCAAATGGATGGATTTTGTGTTTTTATCTATTCTGCTACCCTATGTCTTTTGATTGGAGCATTTAGTCCATTTACATTCAGTGTTATTATTGAAAACTATGGGTTTAGAGTCATTGTGTTTGTAGGATTCATGCTTGTGGTGGTGTCTCTGGTATCTTTGCTCCTTGCAACATTTCCCTCAGAGAGTCCTCCTCAGGATTTCTTGTAGGGCTGGTTTAATGGTGATGAATTCTTTCAATTTTTGTTTATTTGGGAAGACTTTTATCTCTCCTTCTATTCTGAATGACAAGATTGCTCAATAGAGGATTCTTGGCTGCATATTTTTTCTGTTCATCACATTGAAGATTTCATGCCATTCCTTTCTGGCCTGCTGAGTTTCAGTAGATAGGTCTGTAACCACTCTGATAGGTTTCCCCTTGTATGTTAGGGCCCTTTTCCCCTAGATGCTTTCAGAATTCTCTTTTTGTCCTTATATTTTGCCAGTTTTATTATGATATGTCATGCAGAAGATCGATTCGAGTTACATCTGAGGGGAGTTCTCTGTGCCTCTTGGATTTCAGTGTCTGTTTCCTTTGCCAGATTGGGGAAATTCTCTGCTATAATTTGTTCAAGGACTCCTTCAGCACCTTTCCCTCTCTCTTCCTCTTCTGGAATTCCTATGATATGGATATTGTCCTGTTTGATTGTATCACTTAGTTCTAGGACTCTCCTTTCATGCTCCTGGATCAGTGTATCTCTTTTTCTCGGCTTCCTTTTTTTTTCTATAATTGTGTCTTCTACTTCACCTATTCTCCTCTCAGCCTCTTCAATCCGTGCATTGGATGCTTCCATTTTATTATGCATCTCATTTATAGCATTTTTTTAATTGATCACAACTATTTTTAAGCTCCATAGCCTTTGTAGCAATAGCTTCTCTGATGTCTTCCATGCCTTTTTCAAGCACAGTGATTAATTTCATGACTATTTTCTAAGTTTTTGTATAGTTATATTGCTTATATCAGTTTTGAGCAGTTCTTTAGCTGTCATTTCTTCCTGGAACTTCTTTAAAGGAGAGTTCTTCTGTTTCATCATTTTGGCTAGCATTTTGTCTCTTGTTAGTTTTAAAAGCTTGTTATGCTCTCTGCACCTGTGTGTACTACTCTCTTAAAGAAGGCTCATTGTCTGTCCAGGGCCTGTCTGTTTAGGAAGTTGTCTTTTAATGGTGTCTCTTGGTCTCTCTTGTTGAGACTTTGGTTATTTTATTTCCCTACTTGTAGTAGTATTTGGGAAACTCCACCATATGTACTTTGGCTTGTTTTTTGAGGTAGCCCTTGGGAGTACGGTCATCACTGGAAACGTTGAAAGGTTGAACAAACCATTGATGGTTTTTGTAGAAGAGACTGGAATCCTAATAAGTACTCCTCAAAACTGTCAAGGTCATCAAAATCAGGGAAGGTCTGAGACACTGCTGGAGTCGAGAAGAAGGCTATGGAGACATGATGATGGTGATACATAAGGCAATATCCTGGGTAGGATCCTTCAGTTCCCTGTTCAGTCACCAGTATGCCAGAGTCCCGCTCTGGCTGGTCCAGGGGTCCCTGAAGGATGTACAGTGTCAGCGAGGGAGAGATGAGAGAGGCACAAGATTCTTTCTGGTCACCAGCACTGTCTTATATGATCATTTTAAAGTACAGTTATATAGGTCAGAAAAAAACAATTTTTCTCTTTTGGGACAGCTAAAATATGTTTGTGGAAAATGAAACAGAAATAATTATATGTCACACAGCAGACTAAGAGAAGTAGGGATGTGCCAAGAATGTGCATTGTGAGATCAGGGATGGAGGAGAACAAAAGAAGCTTAGACAGGTGTGTCTGGGTGGCTCAGTAAAGTATCTGGCTCTTGATTTTGGCTCAGGTCATGATCTCATGGTTTGTGGGTTTGAGCCCCACGTTGGGCTTTGTGCTGGCGCCTTGGAATTCTCTCCCTTCCTCTTTATCTGCTCCTCACCTGTTCGCAGTCTGTCTGTCTTTCTCAAAATAAATAAATAAACATTTTTTAAAAAGGCTCAGACAGATGCAATAGGCAGTAGTGGTGTGTTTTGCTTTTCTGTTTCAACGGTACCTAGGTTACCGAGTTTGTTTACAATAGAATAAGCTCTTTATTTTTTTATGTTTTTAATTTTTTTAAATTTTATATATAGAGAAAGAGACAGAGAGAGTGTGAGCAGGGGAAGGACGGTGGAGAGAGAGAATCTTAGGCAGACTCCACACTCAGTGCAGAGCCCAACGGGAGGGTTGCTATCATGACCCTGGGATCATGACCTCAGCCGAAATCAAGAGTCAAACAGTCAACTGAGGGAGCTACCCAGGCATCCTACGTTTATCCTCCTTCTTATCCAAAGCAAGAAAGGAACAATGAGAGGTCTGGTTGAGAGGTGAGGGCAGAATGAGGACACATAGAAGTCTTGGCTGAAAATAGAGATGTACACAATGGGGCTAGAAGAAGCCATTTAGTGGCTGTGTCCCCAAGAAATAGAAGAAGGGATTAAACAGAAAGAAAATGCAAATATATATCCAAATCCACACTGGCAGATGAGGGCATGTTTGTGGCCATATACAACATTCATCTCCTATAAGTGTTACCAAAGGTCAAATGAGGAGTTTTCTTGGAGGCTGACTCCCAAAGATTTAAAGTTAGATTCAAATTCAACTAATGGTTGTTGAAGGCCAGACATCTTGCAACGAGTTTTCAAATAGCAAATCTGTGCAATAATTCCAGGAGGAACACATTAAATCAAATCGTTCTATAGATCAGGAAACTGATTCTCAGAGAAGTTAAGGGATTCACCGAGGATTCAAGGGATGATCGCACGAGGAGTCTGGATTCCAACCCAGGCCACTCTCCTGGTTGAGATCAGGGCCTCCCATGTCCTCCTGCTGAGATGCTCCATGTTCCATTTGTGTCCTGTGATTCAGTGAGAACAGAAGCTGTGAAATATATGTGGTCAGGGTGCCTGGCAAGGACAGCTCACTCCGCCTTAGGAAGTCTTAGGAAGCAAGTCAGAGCCCGATGGTAACTCTCAGCGGGGCTGAACTGGTAGCAGTCCTGTGGATTGAGAGATGAGTTAGAATCCAGAGAGTCGTCACTTCCCATCTTGGAATGAGTGTACTTGTTAGCTCTGCTCATCCCACTCTGCTGCTCTTGGAATTTACAAAGCAACACAGATGTAGCTCTGAAAGGTCTGCCTGACACCGTGGGGCCCAGAAACTGAATATTCAAAGCCAGTTTGAAAAATATTGCTCATTTAAGACTATTTCTCATTTAAGGGGCTGCCTGGGAGGCTCTGTTGGTTAAACATCAGACTCTTGGTTTCGGCTCAGGTCATAATCTTCCTGTTTCCTGAGTTCCGTGGTCACATGGGGCTCCGGGCTGACACTGTGGTGCCTGCTTGGAATTCTCCATCTCCCTCGCTCTCTGCCCCTCCCCCACTCTCTGTCTGTCTCAAAATGAACAAACTTAAGAAAATTTTTTTAAAGAATATTTTGCTTTTAAGAGTTAGGTCTGGCCCAGACCAAGTTGAACCAAAGTGTTTTGAGAAGAGTTGAAAGATTCACTTTAACAGCGCTAGCAGCGGGGGCGGGGGTGGGGGGGGCGGGAGCGGGAGCGGGGGCGGGGGTGGTGGCGGTAGTAGGAATACTAGCAGCAGCAGCAATGACAGTGTGGTGGTCATAGTACTTGCCCCCGCGTATATAGTGCCTATCATTGAAGGCACTGTGCTTAGTGCTATGATGCAGACTGGTGTAACTCTCACACCTCAGTGAGGTAGGTACTATTATTATCCCCATCTTTCAGGTAGGAATGTAAGGAAAGGAACAGCTGAGTAACTGCTCAAATCACACAGCCAGAAAGTAGCAGAAGCACTCAGGCAGCTTGGTTCTAGAATCTGTGTGCTCCGCCACAGAACCACACGGTCTGTAACAATCGCAATCTGATGATTGATAAGTAATAATAACAATAATTTAAATAATAACAATTTAAATATTTAATAACAATGTAAAATGATCTACAACAATGTTTTTACAACGTTTACGGCAATAATTAAATAGTAAACATCTAGCATCGATTAAACTCTTAATTAAATTTCAAGTGCTGTACTTTGCATAGTGTGTTTTGTTTCATCCGCATAACAATATTCTGAGCTGCATATTATCATGATCATTGCTTTTGCAAATGAAACAATTAAATGAGTCAATAAGCTTGGTGTAGAGATGCAGTGCTCTAAGGGGGACGGGTGGGATTTGAATCTTCACGGAGTAAATCTAGAGCTGAGGCTCTTACAGATGCCTCTTAAAACAATGTTTATTTATTTTTGAGAGAGAGACAGAGAGTGAGCAGGGGAGGAGCAGAGAGAGAGGGAGACACAGAATCCGAAGCAGGCGCCAGGCTCTGAGCTGTCAGCATGGAGGCGGAGGTGGGCTTCAACGCAAGATCATGACCCAAGCTGAAGTCGGAGGCTTAACCAACTGAGCCATCCAGGCGCCCCTTAAATATGCCTCTTTCGCCTTAAGCTTTTGAGATACAGTGTTCTGCTACTTTGCTTGAAGAATAATCAAGATGTTATTACGGACCTAGTGTATGTTCAGTATCCTTTCCGTGGAAGACAAAGAAGTACAAGGCACACAGAGCACAGGGTTTTAACGGGATTGGGAAGAGAGCCACAACAGCTCCAGGGAGACCCAACAGGCAGTTAGGCGCGATGCTGGGGCCCTGACCTCGAATCTCACAGGCACCGAGATGAAGAGGTGGTGACTAAGGGCAGGTTGGGGTCCACGAAGACCTGAGAAAGGAGGCAGTCTTCATTCTGTCTGCTGGTTCATTCACTTAAACTCGACTGACCCCAAAATTGAGTTAACTTTGCCAAAAAAGGCAGCAGAACAGTCAATTCGGTTGAGTTTTCCCGAACATGGATTCCCGCCGGCTGGAATTCGGAGCCTTCGTTCAGCTGCGCTCCCAGGGGCAGAAGGCCCGGCCGCCGATCCCACACTCGCGGGGCTACACCGGCTCTGTCTGGGATGGCTCAGAACCCCGTGAATGTGAGACATACAAACATGTTTCTGAATCAGGTCATGCTCAGGACACATGAGACAAATTCAAATACTTGTTTTCACGCACTGCCAGTGAGGGAAAAAATGTTGTTCAGGGTTTAAATGCCCTCTCCTGTGCAGAGAATGGTGTGATCCAGACCCAGGGGCCAAAACCCTTCAAGGATGATCTGAGATTTCCAGGGACTCTCTGTAATGATATCCTCTTTAATTGTAGCCTCCCGTGTAGTCTGGCTTCCATTTACTTATCCAGAGCTCTGTCTTCCAAACTTTGAAAGGCTGGTAGGAAGACATAGATTTGCCCTTACATGATAGAGTGGAAGGAACAAGGAATTTCCCATAGAAGACAGAGGTTCAAATCTTGCCCCTGTCTATTATTTTCTGTGAGACTTGGAAAAATGTTATGCATATATTTATCCAGTTGTGAAATCTTTTTGGCGCACACCCTCCATCCTAGACATTGTGCTAGGTGCTGGATATATAGTGGTAACCAAGGGGGACCAGGATGCCCGTTCTCAGAAAGTTCACAGCCCAGGCAATGAGACAAACATTAATTAGAACTGTGACAAACACCATAAAGGAAACACTTAGGGTGCTATGAAGATTTATACAAAAGGATATCACCTTGCCAGAAGAGTACATAATCCGACATCTCAATCTCTTCATTTAAAATATAGGAATGCTATTCCTATTCAATTAATTGTGTGGAGATAAAAAAGTGAATATATTAGAAAACACTATATGAAAGTAAAAAGCACATACATTCTTTAAAAATAGCATGGTGATTTCAAGAACATGCTAATGTCCCCAGAAATCTGCTTGGAATCTGACTGCACCACACCAGTAATCTGTACAGGCTTCCCTTCCTTCTTTTTTCTTTTTTTCTTTCTTTCTTTATTTTTATTTTAGAGAGAGGGAAAGAGTATGAGCAAGGCAGAGGGAGAGAGAGAGAATTTTAAAGCACACTGAGTGTGGAGCCTGAAGCAGGGCTCCATCCAGCAACCACGAGATCATGACCCAAGCCAAAATTAAGAGTCAAGGCTTACCCCACTGAGCCACCCAGGATGTTCAGAGGCTCCCCTTACTTTCTAAGATATTAACAGCCTTAGCAGATGGTTGGAATGGTTGTCGGGCTTTCTGGTCAGAGGGGAGGCCCTATATAGCAAGGGAGCTGTGATGGAAGGCAGACATGTTAACCTTTTCCTCTCCACATCTGTATACACGCTGCCTGAAAAAAACCAAGCCTGCACGTTATAAGCATCAGTATTTTTATGTCATCTAACTGTATTGCATAAATCATCCAACAGCATACTTAGATGCCGTCCAATAATCTTTTCAATCTTTCAACCAGAAAGTTTTGCTATCTGATTTGACTTTTTAATTTTACATATTAAAGAAAAATACTCTCAGATGAAACATTTTTGATTATACATTTTGAATCCAGGATTTTAACATGTCTGGCAGACAGAAATGTCCCAGAAGGCAAGAAGATTCATGTCCCTGTATTTTATAACTTCGTGTTCAAATTCTACAGCCAGCCTTTTTTTCTTCCTTGAGGGTAATTAAATATTACTATAGTGGCTACTTCTGCCTGAAATAATTCCTTCAACTTGGAATTCATTACTATGTCTTCAGTTAGAGAAACAGAGTGTTCAAGTTCAGAAAGTCCAGATTTCCACACATGTACTTTATTCTTTTAATGGTGAAAAAATAAAACCCTTTGTACTTTTAAACAGAAGAGGCTTGGCCTTTCAAATTGCAGGGTACTTTTTTTTTTTTTTTTTTTTAACTACAATAAGGCATTCTGCTGAAATCTACCTTTGTTGCAGAACGTGGTTAATGGTCTGGGAATAATAGTCAGCAGAGTAGAAGAAAAAAGAGAGAAGAGAGAGGCTTCAAGTTTATATCCGCATTTAAGTGGTTTATTGCAACCATTTTCCACATTGAGTTTACGAAACTTTTTTCGCTTAAGCCTCATTGCTTATATGTATCTGTATCTGTATCTATGGGTATAGTTTAATCAAAAGGATCATTCTTGGGTTTCTGTTGAGGTGCCTTTTTTTCTTTGTAGTTTATGCATATGTCTAAAACCGGATTGTTTCCGGGTGTCATTTCACAAAGGAAGAGTTGGAGCTTTCAGAGAGCTTTGCTTTGAGCAAACATAGTACCTGCATCATTTTGTCTCATCTGTGGGTCCCAAACCGCTCTTAGGATCCTTTGATACCAAGTAAGGAAAGGAAGTGCTTTAAAAAAAATAAAAAATGCCACAGGCTCTCCCTCCCTGGTTTATTGACTTCTTTTCTCCATTTTCCTTCGGGCACACTGTGAGCTTGGTGATGGCTGGTTCAGGGGAAAGATGATGTCAAACCGCTGTGAAGCCAATCCCATGGAAAAAGAAGAATTAACATGCTCTCCCTTCAAAATGATTGATTCCATGGCTCCACATGCATCATCTGGCTCATCGTGACCAACCCCGCATAGCACATTGCAGGGTGACCTCACTAGCACCGCCCGTGCCCTCCGGTCCCCATGGCTGCCTGGAGGCTCTGTGTGTGTGGTGTGCGCTAATAAGGTCTGAGTCATGGAGTTAGGCTCTCTCACCTTTCAAGCTATCAGGCCTGCCAGTGCCAGAGGAAGGCAAAGGGCCGCACTCTGACCTGTGTCTCTTGACCAAAGGCAAGTGTCCTCATCGTCTCAGTGAGATCATCCACGTGACCTGTGCTGAATGATTGTCAGACAGTCAAAAGGCCCCAAGCCTTTGGTAAATTCACATACTATCTGGGGGTGAATTTATCACCCAAGACAGCTTGCTTTGCAGACTGCAACGTGCATGTCCTTAGCAAGGCAGGTAGCCCGGGATAACACAGCATGTGTCCCTGGAGCATCTGTTTTATTACACCGGGAGATTTAAAATCTCTTATAGAAAATGAATGGGCTTGTTTGATGTCTAATGCCAAAGTGAGTTAAATCTTAGAGGTGAGATAAAGGAACTTCAAAGAAATTTCACAATTGGGCAAGGGCCTCATATTCCTTCTTGCAACCATCCTCCCCCCAAAAACTTTCCCATTTCCCTGCCACTCCAGTGGGACCATTTGAATAGAACATCCTAAGGCAATGTTTTGCAAACAGTGGGTCATGACCCATTAGTGGATTGTGAAAATACATCTATGAGTCACAACTAACATTTAGGAAATGAAATAAAATAGAACATTTGGGTTGCAATGAGATGCAGTCACATTGTAAAAAATGTGTCAAAGCTACTGCCCTAAGTGATCAATTTCCATGACTTCTCCTTATACATAAAACAGTCATTTAAAAATCCCAGTGATGGTTAAAACAACTGTTTTTTTTACTGACACACTGGCCATGTCTGATGATGAACAGGAACAATAAGAAATAACATGCTTACCCAAACCTTAGACTTGCTATCTCATTATTTTTTTCTTAAAGCAATGTCTACGTTCTTCATGGTAGAGAATTGAGAATTTAAGTGATTTGAATCATGGTGTGTGTGTGTGTGTGTGTGTGTGTGTGTGGTTGTGTTTATATATGGGAGGATTCAATCTGGCTTCTAAGGAAAGGAAATAACATTATTGGAAGGTAAAATCTTTGAACATAGTTTTTTTTCAAGGCTTTTCAGTTACAGGGCTTCTTTAAAAAGTTTGACATGCAACCTTGTTTGGATATTGGTATCCAAATCATGTAATTTCTCTTCCAGATGTCCTGCTTATTTGTGTATTTCTTTTTAAATCTGTGTATATAACCCAGTGCTCAGGAGTATTGCTGTATGTTCAAATCATCAGTTTCCATGACCTTTGCCTTTATTGATTTGTTTTCTTTTGCCCTATTTTTAATGTTTCCTTTGAGATTAAAGTCATTTTTCTTCTGCAATAGTAGGTGAATGGTGATTTGCTGTTAAGAAAGACAAATTTTGATAAGGGAAAAAAAAAGAGATGGGGAGCTCCATAAGGCATTTTTTTTTAAATGAGCCTCTTCAGAAAGCAATGAGACAAACACTGTATGGCTCTCACATAAAAAGAAAGTCAATACAGTGGGAACCAAAAACGATCTCAATAATAGCTAACATTTACTGAGCACTTACTATGTACCTAACACTATTATAAGCACTGTAGAGGTATTATCTCATTTAATTCTCACAACGACCCTAAGTGAGAGGCATTCATATAATCCAAATTTTTATGAAGCTGAATATGAGGCTTATAAGGGTTAGGTAGTTTGGCCAAAGTACCATCACTGTTGAACAAGATTTCTAGACGGGTGTAATGGCTCCACTGGCCTTCTTCCCAACCACTGACTCCTTGCTAAAACTTAATTACTGTACTCCACTGCCTCCCATAAAAAAATAATGCAAACATAATATTTCACATATCCCATTCAACAAATATTTATTGACTGCCTACCACATGCCAGGATCTATGCTGGATACTAAGAATATAATGATCAGTTGAGTCAGAGATAATAAATCCAGAGCGTACAGTAACATATGTAAAGATATATGTTTCCCAGCCTCGGTTCCAATGATAGATCTCTGTGGTTGGGGGGGGGGGGAAGGGGAACATTCTGTGAAGTCAATTTTAAGAACTTCAATACAGCATCGCTTTAAGAGTGTGCCACAAATTAATTTTGGAGCCAGCATCCGGTTATTTCTAGACATTATCCCTAAGAGGAAGAATGATGATGATAGAATTTTACAGCTTATTTGCTTAGCTTCATTACTATATTGAAGTGGTTAATAAGCTAGCTGTATTTTATATAACATCTTGTTCCATTGTCTGGGGGAGACTGAATGTCGCTGTAGCAGCAGAAGCAGGAAAGGGATTCAGTGAGCTTCTTCTAAGTGGCATGGGCTCCTTCCTTCCGTTAAACACAGGCCCCCTAGCTTTCATCCTCTCTACCCTACATTATGCAGTGACGCACAGTCCTAGGGAGATTTCCGATCAGCCCGTTCATCAGCCACAGTGTGTTTCTCCAAGATGACTTCCGCCCTGTCCAGCTGGTGTGAAGTCTAAAGGAGACAGCCTCTCGTAGAGGCAGAGATGGGGTGGAACCCAGCCCTGCCTCCTCTTTCACAGCTACATGGCTTTCCGCTGATTGTCGAACTTGTCTTTTACTTTTTAATTCTTATAAAATACTTCAGCCAAACAGAGACGTGTAGGGAATGATGTAATGATTACCCATATGCTCAAGTCCCAGCTTAAAAATCAAATGGAAACGGAGCGGTAGCCCTTCTGGGCACTCTGTGCAACCCCATTTTTCTTCACCAAAAAAGAATCATTTTCTATTTGATATTGGTCATTCCTGCCCATATCCTTAATATTCACTATTTATGTGTTTATGTCTAAGCAATATTGCTGTTGTTTGACATGTTTTGAAAAAAGTACCTAAATGGTAGGAGCACCTGGGTGGCTCAGTCGATTGAGTGTTCAACTCAATGAGTTCGAACCCTGTGTTGGGCTCTGTGCTGGCAGCGTGAAGCCTGCTTGGCATTCTCTCTTTCCCTTTCTCCCTGCCCCTCCCCTGCTAATGCTCTATCTTTCTTTCTCTCTCTCTCTCTCTCTCAAAATAAATAAATAAACATTAGAAAAACATTTTTCAAGTACATAAATTAAATTATCCTGTGGATATCCCATGTAACCTGGTTTTCTTTTTCCTTCAATTTTCTGTTTAGGAGACTTATTTATCACATATATAAGTCTTCATTTCTTCATATATAAAATGAACATTATGGACATATTGCATAAGGTTTGTGTGAAGATCTCAAATAAAACAACATATAGGCTGTAAGAGGCAGAGTATTTGGCACATGGTCGATACTTAAGAGAATGTCGTTCTCTTTCTGTCCCTCAGGGAACAGTGCTCTACTCTGACACCTCAGAGGAAGCAGCCACTTGGCTTACTCAGTTGTAATGTTCACATTATGGTTCGCCACTAAACATTCCCATTGGTATCAAAATGGCCCCACACAGGGCAGGCGGGCTTATGATCAGCATTAGCATCTAATATTTCCTGAGAGGATTCAGCCTAAGTAGGCTGCTTTACATAGTTACAGTCATAATTTCCTTCTGTTTCTTCAAAATCAGAGTGAGATTTCTGAATATGGAAAATATAAAAATACCATACAAGTGCAATTTACACATGGAACATTCTGAAAATCCTATGTTAATCATCTCTGATGAAGATATTACAGAAACATAAACAAACAGCAGTGTGTTTTAATATACTCCACTTCTATTTTTCCTCAACCTATTCTTTCCACACTCTTGTGTACAATTCTCTATTTTTGTTATTTTATATTTAATTGCTTCAGCTAAAGTAAACATATTGCTGGAATTGCCAATTACCTTATAAATATTCAAATCATGCTTTGCTTTCATTGAGATGGTTTTAGTTTTTCTGGAATCCCAACAAATTTCAATCAATCATTCATACCACAAAAAATGTGGTTAGAAACCTTTGAATAATTTTTCTGACAGTTAGGTTCCTTATAACATTTGGCCTAATGTTGACTGAAGGGGTGTCTGTCTACACAATGTCAAAACACAGTATTTCAATCATTTCAGTAAAAATTGCTGTCATTTTGTAAGAAGAAAAGGGAGGGAAATAAAACTGGTTTTTGAGTTTTGTACAAAGCAAACACCTGACTTATTAATGAAATAGTTTGGTTTTCTCCTGATTTTTTATTTGTTGTGTAAATGTAGGCACAATCATAGAGTATGTATTTACACACGGTAAACAATATTAAAAAAGAGAAACTCTCACAATCTTAATGTAATCAATAAATGTGCTGAATCCCATACTAACAGTAAATGTTAGGTGGGAGGAATAAAGCTTTTGCCCCCAAGGCTTATTATTTTCCAATTGAACTTGACTTCCAAGTAAGAGCCAGCACCTAGCCTTCAGAGTTGAAATACAAAGGATGGCAGTTGTTTGTAAATCTGATTTAAAACTCCTTCTTACTCAACTGGTTACAGATGAAGCTGATCATTTGTGAACAAAGGGAACCACTAGATCTCTAAATTATACACACACACACACACACACACACACACACACACACGATGTAATTGTTTAAAAGGTAATGTTTACAGCACTAACTGGTGGTTCTTTTCTTTGAACAAGCTTAGCCCAAGGTAGATTAATAGTGGTTTTAAAAACATCCACAAAGAATTATTATTCCAAAACTATTAATTTTGCTTAATTCTTCTTCCTTTCTATAATTATGATATAGTATCTTATTGCTAAGGAGACATTAAAAATGTCTACCTTATTTACATCGGCCATAATTCTTCACAGGTAGCAAGAACTATCTACAAATTGTACAACAATGTGTTATCAAAATATTTATTTGAACTAAATATTTTTAATTGAAGGGGCATCTGGGTGGTGTAGTCGGTTAAGGATCAGACTCTTGATCTCCGCTCAGGTCATGATCTCAGAGTTCGTGACTTTGAGTCCCACATTGGGTTCTGCACTGATGGTGTGGAGCCTGCTTGGGATTCTGTCTCTCTTCTCTTCCCCTCCCCTGCTTGTGGTCTCTCTCTCTCTCTCTCTCTCTCTCTCAAAATAAATTTTTAAAAAACCTTAACATAAATAAATAAATATTTTTAACTGAGAAATTCAACTAACTTTAATGAGCTTGGCCCCAAGACTTCATGCAGTTGATGGGACAGAATGTTTTTAGTTACAGAACAGCTTTCCTCACCCTCTGCTCTGCTCTGTTCTGTTTCACCAAAATAATTAATTGCTTTAGAAAGTACAGATGGGATCAAAGTTCATGGTAAGGTATCTCAGATAGTGGTTAAACGAATAATTCTACAGAAATGAGACCAGTGATTTTGGATGGATTTTTGGCAAATAGGCAACACAAAATTATCCTTATTTGTTTAGAAAAATTAATATCTTCTTAGCTCATTTATTATTACTGCTGATAGCCCAGACATATTATACATTCATGTTTTCCATGGGTTATAAAGGTACTCGTTGGTTTGAATAGTACAAAAACGTATAAATAACTATGCAAACTGAAATGTGTAAAACTATCTTAATAATCAATGGGAAAATTCTGATTGTTTTTGACCTTTAAAATCTTTTGTCAAAACATTAACATTACTGGTTTCTTAAGTAATTAATTTATTTTAAGAAAGAGGAGGGGGGAGGGCAGTGAGAGAGGAAGAGAGACAGAATCCCAAGCAGGCTCTACACTGTCAGTGAGGGTCCCGACATGGGGCTTGAACTCATGAACTGTGAGATCATGACCTGAGCCAAAATCAAGGGTCAGATGCTTAACTGACTGAGCCACCCAGGGACTCCAACATTACCATATATGTTACTGCTAATGCACCATTAACCTTACTGTTTGTTATAAATGTATAAGGAAAAATTTTAACATAGTAAAAGGAACAATTATTTAGCATACTGTAATTCAAAACATTGGAAACTCGAAAAGTAAGGTGTTTTATTTCTTGGTAAAAACCACCTAATCAAGACTAGTTTGAATGGTACTTGTTTTTTTCTCATCGTATAACTCACCAATATGGAGCAAGCATCATTTTCTATGCCCCACCTGATTGTCACACACCTTTCTAACCGGTTACCTCCGACATTTTCTCTTTCACACTTTCAAGGTCGTGAAATATCTCCGATAGTTCCTTCTCTGTGAAAGTTTTTGTCTGTGTCTCTTGCTCCGGGGCATCCTCAGCACCTGCCTCATTTGTGAGACGTTAGCTTCACTAAGTGCTGCCTGCACATCTAGAGCCTCTCCTCCTGCAGCTGCCCACCCTCCCCGCGGTCAGCCGCTTCCTTCTCCAGATCTGTTTACATCAAGGTCAAGAACCACTTCCAAGGCTTCCACTTTGGTTTCCTTGCTGCTGTTTCACTCTTCTTAGCCACATTCAATGACGTGCTCTTGCAAAATGCTGCATGAGCGTGTCAGTGGGAGAAAAGGAGACGGCAACGACACGCTTTACCATCTAGACACAAACTGAGGAACAGGTGCGTTGTGTCCCAAAAAGTGATACGTTTGGAAAGAAGTGATGGGATTACTCCCTGATCATGAGGCAAATCCATTATTGACGGAGCGATTTGTGGACTGAAAAGTCAGCAGCACGGTTTGGGTTTTGTGCGATTGCTGATGTGCCGTGATAACTGAAATTTGAGTTACATTGTTGGGGGACTGGAGTTATTTCACCAAACCACAGAAACTGAAATGGGTGCCTGTTAGAAACATGGAAAGCAAGAACTGATGGTATTCGATTCCTTAAAACAACTGCTGGGGCAGAGATTAAAACTGGTATCAACCTAGGAGAATCCAGAAACAATTATTTTTGTGTATCAGCAGAGTTTCTGTCTCAGTTTTAAATCTTAAATAAAAATGTGATTTCATCCTTGATTTGTTTTCAGTGTGTAAGAGTAAGAAACAAGCTCATCTAATTGCCAGTCACTCCTTAGAATTAACAGACTTAGATATCGATCAAACTTACAATTAGAATGCGTTGGATTGACATAGAAGTGTACTATTTCTCCTAATAGGGCTTATTATACATTTGCATAAATACGCCTCCCCAACCCCCACACACAGTCTCTTACTTGCCCGTTTATGGTTAATGTTCAATATAAAACAAAGATATTGAGCTCACAGGATATACAAAGATCAGCTTTCAAATGTAGGAATAACACTTAGCTTTGGAATTTATATATGCAACCGTAACATTATACACACAAGCACATAAAGAGAGTCAGCTCGGCGATAATGCTTGTTTGTATAATGCTTGCCATTAGGGAACAATTTGAGCATAATGCAAATTTTGCATTTGCTTATGCACAATTTCACAAGAGAGAAATAGTATGCGAAAGCAGAAAACTGCACCCAGGTGAACCGAGCTGCATATGAATACACAAAACACACCCTGCACACACCTCAAACATCTATCAGCTGTGTTATTTCCCCACATGAGTCATGAGCATCATGGGCACCAAATGTTACCATGTTTTGTCACGTTTCAGACAACTCTATCACCTCACAGTAGCTCACAGGCTACAGCCCTGATGCTCCTTTCCACAAGAGAACTTCAGGTCCCTTTCGAAATAAAACGCCATGATTATTGTAGTATATGTGCATTTATTAACCATTTAAGATGGGGAAAGCTGTATTTCTGTTTTTATTAGGTTTCTGTCTCTCTCTTTTTAATGTATCACCGACACACCAATTTCATAAGGCCTGTGGTTTTTATTGTGGGGCTTTACCTAGTGCAGTGCTTTTCCAAACACATATAAACATCATACAGATATACCTGGACTGTAATGTATATGACTTCTTTCCCAAGATAATTCACTAGTCCAAAACTATTTAAAATCTGAGTGTTGGGTCCATTGTATTATATTGTTATTCAAGGCTTTAAATATCGTCTGTGTGATAAGGTGAAATTGAACAAATAGTGAAAAGAATGACTGCGCTTTCTGACCTCTAAAAACAGACCCGTGATAGTGGTGGTCATTTGCCTACCCTGGAGGTGTTAAAGAGAATTTTTAGCTTCTACAGAGCTAGGTTCTGCCTATCTGGCTTTGAATAATCGAGACCAGTTTTTCTCAAACTTGAATGTGGCTTGGAATCACCTGGAGGGTTTGTCAAAACACACATTGCTGAATTTCTGGTTCATTAAATCTAGGGCAGGACCCAAGAATTTGCATTTCCAAGTTCCCAGGCGATGCCAGGACTAAGTTACTCATTAGGCACAGTAGGTATAGTACCTATGGCATACTCTACTTGCAGTGGCCCATGAAAATGATTCGATTTTCTCTCAAAATCAAAAGAAAATAGTTAATATAATAATAGTGAACGTATAATGATGACTCCAACCTGGAGTGTTTACATCTTTATAGCAGTGCAGGCTAAAAATATTAATTCTGGGGGACTTCAGTGGCTCAGTCGGTTAAGCATTCGACTTTGACTCAGGTCATGATCTCACGGCTTGTGAGTTCAAGCCCCACATCAGGCTCTGTGCTGACAGCTCAGAGCGTGGAGCCTGCTTTGGACTCGGATTCTGTGTCTCCCTCTCTCTGCCCCTCCCCACTTGCACTCTGCCTTTCTCATTCCAAAATAAACACTAAACAGAATACAAAAATATTAACTCTAATTTTAGTTTATTTCTATTTTAATGAAGGAAGGGGCACATGAAGGCAAAAGTGGCCGTGGCTCACCTTGGTCAGGATGTGGCCCTGAGCGATGGTGCTGTGGTCGGCAGGAAGTACGCATTGAAAACCACTGCTCTGAACTTACTCATGTTTGGGGATTGGTGAGTGTTTTAGTTTTTATTCTTAACTGTTTTGATTTTGTGCTGTTTTTACTCAGAAGAAACAATTTTCAGGCACACTCTACAATATGAAGGAAACCAACGGCACAATAAGCCAATTTAAGTTTGCAAGGAGACATGGTCAGAAATGTGCATCCAGCAGCACTGTTCTATTCCTTACTCAGATGCAAGTTGTGCCCCCATGATTACGAAAAGACCAGTTTAAACTCCACTGGTGGAGAATTTGGACCATAAGACCATACCTGACAAGCACTGTGCCTTTGTACAGAGTCCAAAAAGGAATCTCTCATTTAGGATCTATTTGTTCTTCCCAACCACCTGTTCAGTAGGTGTTGCAATATTGTTACATTTAGTAGCAATAAGAATAAACAAGAATCATCCCCAGCCCACAAATCAATCACAGGAAAAACAGGGTTGAAACGAATAGTCCTTTATTAACATGGGGCAACTCAAGTTCAGCTCCACAATGCCTCTTCCTTCAGAAGTCACCCTGGTTTAAGCTTCAGAGACTCAAAAGCTACAATGAGTGCATTAATATTGCACCAGGACACCCTAAGCATTCTCCACGCTTTCCCCCATGTAGTAGAATCACTAATAAAAAGGAGGTTCTCGTGAAAATGGACAAAACAAAACTGTTACTGTACTTTGATATTAAAAACATTTTATGAAGATTTCGCATAAACTCACCTTTCATAGACAACTATTGATAATGTTTTGGTTTTCTCTACAGACATTCTCCGTTATTCCATATGTGGTATTTTAAAAAACAGATGATGAAGTTTATACTATTGGCAATTTTATTCTAAAGCTTAATAATATGTCACGAATGTAATAACTAAATCACTGAAGGACACCTGAGTAGCTCAGTTGGTTAAGCATCTGACTTTGGCTCAGGTTATGATCTCACAGCTCATGGGTTCAGGCCCCGAGTCGGACTCTGTGCTGACAGCTCAGTGCCTGGAGCCTGCTTCTGATTCTGTGTCTCCCTCTCTCTCTCTGCTCCTCCTCTGCTCGCATCTGTCTCTCTCTCAAAAATAAATAGACACTAAAAGTTTTTTCTTAAATCTTTGAGTGAAGTTTTTGTGTGGGATTCCATGTGGCATTTCTGTTCCTTATTGTTGGAGATTTCAGTTCTTATTTTCACTGATACAAACAATTCTTAGATGAACAGTGTGTGTGTGTGTGTGTGTGTGTGTGCGCGCGCGCCCATGTGTGTGGGGGGGGGTTTAAATATTTCTTTAATTTATTATAGAATTGAAATCACTAGGTTAAAGAGACAGGAGATTTTAAGCCTTCTGACTCGTTTTTTCAAATGTGCTTTAGCTGTTAAGACTTCTCTAATTCACACCGAGAAGGAGGCACCCGGTCATGAGATTGGCCCCGTAGTCCGATATTTTTTTTAAATCATTCCATCAATAATTGCGATGAGGACAACAGGCACAAAATGCACTCTTAACAGCAGTGTGCCAAGGCATGGTGGGGTGGGAGAAGGGAGACGGGAAGAAGGAAGGGAGCCTGGCCCACAGTCGGCCTGCTCTTGACCTCTGCCCCTCAGCCCCTTCCACACTCATCAACTACTGCGGAGCCTGTCCGTCTAGCCATGGGAATCTCAACCCACCAGCTGGAGAGACAGCGATGGTAGAGGCAAACTTATAGAACCATTGACAATTTTTTTTTTAAATGTTTTATTTATTTCTAGGAGAGAGAGACAGCGTGAGCAGGGGAGGGTCAGAGAGAGAGGGAGTCACAGACTGAAACAGGCTCCAGGCTCCGAGCTGGCCGTCAGCACAGAGCCCGACGCGGGGCTCGAACCCACAAACCGCGAGATCACGACCTAAGCGAAAGTCCGAAAGCCGGACGCTTAACCGACTAAGCCACCCAGGCGCCCCTAGAACCATTGACAATTATTAACATTTTGCCCACTTGCTGTGGGTGCCTTGGGGCAAAGCCCTGACCAGCTCATCCATGTGACTGTTCTGGGGGACGTCTCTTCTAAGGCTGTTTGTCTTTTAGCTTGTGATCCTGGAGAAGGGGGACCGCCCAGCTTCAGTGTCAGAGGACTCTGGGAGAGGCGCTGCCCCGACCACAAGCATGCTAAATAAGTTTGACCCTTAGTGCCAGTGGCTACCTGGAGTGCCACTACTGAGAAGGTTACTAGAGCTACAACCAGCAGCTGTGGGGCAGTGTTGTGACTGGCTGGCAATGTCTGTGACAGGCACAGGGATGGAGACACACCACACATACCCCGTATTTATCATCTTTTTCTTTCTTTCTGTTTTTTAATGTTTATTTGTTTTTGAGGGAGAGAGACAGTGTGCGAGCGGGGGGAGGGCAGAGAGAGAGGGAGACACAGACTCCGAAGCAGGCTCCAGGCTCTGAGCTGTTGGCACAGAGCCTGACACATGGCTCAAACCCATCGACGGTGAGATCTTGCAGGACCTGAGTTGAAGTCGGATGCGTAACCGACCTGAGCCACCCAGGCATCTCTACTGTCCTTTTCTAAAAGTTCTCTTTTGATTAATTCCTTCCTGTAGGTCACCAGAACGACACCCCATTGAGTTACCTACAGTCTAGTCCTTGTACACATCTTGACCTCAATTCTAGCAATAGGAATTCGCCTGCAAGCCTGCATATTCCTTTCTTTTTCTCTTTTAAAAATAAGTGAAAAGCACTTGAGCCTATTTGTACATTTATAGGGTTTTCGTAATGTTTCTGTTTATTTTCTTTTTAAATACAGAAGGCAAAACAGTAAAAAGTCTATTAAGATATATTTCAAATCCATGTTAAGAACATTTGGTTTTAATTAGAAAAAGTGATATATGGGGAAAGGGGAGGAGAGGGGGCAGAAGAAAGACCAAAGGTGAAGGAGATGCCAGATGGAATTTGAAGGGGGGGGGGGCAGTGAGGAGTGTACAATTTATCCTGAGGAGGAAAACACGAGGGTAAATACGGACATAAACTGGGAAATAAGGTGGGGGGGGGAGGATAAGAGGGAGTGAGTGGGGAAGGAAGAGAGAGGTCCCATCGCTCTTGAAAAGACTCTTCTAGAAATGAGCAAAGAGTGAGCCAGACAGAATGAAATAGCAGCTTAATCTCATAGAAGTCACTTGAAATAAACTTTGAGTTGTCACGGGGGACTCAGGAGAACTTTGTTGAATATGCAATTGCATGTTAAAGGAAGACTCTAACAACCTGTATTGGCCAGTTTCTTCAAACAAGTTGCTTCAGGGCATCCTTAGCTTCAATTAAGATGGAGAGTTTGCCTAATGAATCACAACGGTGACGTCTCATAATATTCTCATGTACAAATTCCCTAAATTCAATAAAAGTATTAAATGCAAGTCCACTGTCAGAAGCTATAGCATCTAGCAAGACGTGCGTTGTAAATAATTGTTGTGGATCCATCATTGTTATAAGCAGCCATTAAAAATGGAATTCATTGCACTGGGGCCATTTTGATTAGTTTTCGCACTCAGAGGATACTGTGACATCAATATGTAATTTTGACCACAGATTCCTTGCATCACTTTCTGTGCAAATGCTGGTGTTTGGGGAGAGTTGTTTTTAATTTCTTGGCATGTACTATGTGCTCTTCTGTTTTCTGATTCTTCTTTGAAAAAACAAACAAACTGGTTTTAAATGTTAAAATCCATACCCTTCTATTTTAACATTCAAACATTATATCAGTGTATAAAATTAAAACTGAATATCTCTTCAGAAAGAAGGAATGCTCCTCTTTCCTCAGGAGTAGCTACTGTTAAATTTGATGGGTATTTTTCTAGACTTTTTTAAATCCACATATAAATATATAGAGTCAAATACCTCTTCAAATGCTTCTCCTATGCCTCTTTTCCTCACTCACTCCTCCAACCACCCTGCTACCTTACAGCCTTCTCTAACATATCAGGCATATTTCAGCCTCAGGCCCTTAGCACTTTCTATTTCCTCCACCTAAAATGTTTCTTTCCCAGGGATGTTACTGACTTATCCTTCTCCTTTAGGTCTTTATTCTCACTTTTTCAGTTAAACTTTTTTTGACTATTCTGTATAACATTGTACCCCCTGTCCAACACAAGATCTCTACTCCCCCTTTTTCTGTTTGTATATTTCACCTCTAATCACACAATGTATTTGAATAATTTCATTTATTGTCTGCCTCCCTCCAATGGAATGTGAGTTTCATGAGGACAGGGATTTTTTTTTTTTTTTTTTTGGTCTGTTTTGATTCCTGCTGAATCCTCAGAGTCTAGAACAGTGCTTGACATTCATAGTAGGCACTCTACGTCTGTTAAATGCATTAATTTTGATTTACCTTGGAAATGTTGGAATTTATTATATGTGCAATTTGACAACTTTATTTTCTACTTGAATGTTTGTCATAGACATCTTTCTATTTTGGTATTTAAAGATATTCCTCATTCTTTTTAATGACTACATAGTTTTCTTTTTAAAATACGTACTTATATCTTAGCCATTCCTTTTCTGGTGGACATATGATTTGCTCCAACTTTTTAATGTAGAAAATAATGTTGCAATAAATGTCCCTGCTTATATATTTTCTTGGATCCTTTTATCATTTTTAAACATTTCTTTATTTATTTTGAGAGAGAGAGAGAGAGAGCATATGAGTGCGATCAGGGGATGAGCAGAGAGAGAGAGAGAGAGAATCCCAAGCAGCTTCCATACTGTCAACACAGAGCCTAACCTGGGGCTCGAACTCATGAACTGCAGGATCAAGACCTGAGCCAAAATCAAGAGTCAGATGCTCAATCAACCTAGCCACCCAGGTGCTGCAGGATCTTTTTAAAAAATATTTATTTAGTTTTGAGAGAGAAACAGACAGAATGTGAATCGGGAAGGGGTAGAGAGAGAGGGAGACACAGAAATCGAAGCAGGCTCCAGGATCTGAGCTGTCAGCACAGAGCCCTATACAAGGTTCAAGCCCATGGACCACACGACCATGCCTGAGCCAAAGCCCATAGCCCAACTGACTGAGCTACCCAGGTGCCCCCAGGATCCTTTTAATATCAAAATAAAATTCAGGCCATCAGACATCACTTTTGGGCATAGCGTTCCTGTATTTAATTTGCAATGTGCTGCATTTTTTTCATGGTTAAGAATATATGATAAGCACTTTATGAAATACCATATTACTTCTTTATTATTAGTTCAGCAGTGACCTAATAATCCTTATTCTTTAAATTCATCAAATAGCATATCCATCAGAATCCCCAGCAATAAAGAAATGACACATTCGAAAGGAGAAGCTGAGGGGACTTTACTGAAAGAATTACTCATGAAAGTGTGACGAGGTTAAGGGAAACTAACAAGAGTCAGTGAACCACCCCAGGGCTGGCAACGATGGGAAGCTGTTATCAGTGTGACCTGAAGGGAAAGAGAAGGAATATTTACTGGAATCTGGTAAGACCTGCAGCTGAGGGAAAGCCACTCCCTAGGCGCTATTTTCTCAAATAAAATTTTGTAGCCTGCGCTAAACAATGGCCTGGCAGGGAAAGAGCTGGGAGGGTTAAAGATCTGCACCTCTTTCTCCTCTTACCCCTCAGGTTCCAACCAGAGGCTTCCATTGACTAGACACAGCCAGAAGCCACGGGGCAAGGAAGCCCCGTGAAGCAGTGCATAGATTGTTAGGACCCAAGGAGCAGAGCAGAGTGGAGAATGGTGGAGACCGTTATCTGGAGGGACAAGCATTAACTATCTAGTGCCAATAATTTCACTATTAGTCTTGTTTCTTACCTTCATATTTGGCCAGCTTGATGAACATAACCAGGGAGTTCTAATACCAAAGTGCCCAGAGTAAGTGGCACTGCTTATGCGTATAGAATTTCCCGTGACAGGTTGCTCAAGGCACCCACGTCTAGTGCTCTTTTAGACCCCTAGACGAGGAAGTAGCTAGAGGCACTAGCTCAAGGGTGGTAATGGTGCAAACATGACAACATTCTTTACAGTGTCCCAACTGACGCTAATTTTTAAAGCATGACTCTGCAGCCAGATGATCCCCAGATTGAATCCCTACTTCTGGTATTTGCTAGCCATGTGAACTGGGACTTAGTACCATCCAATATGATAGCCAACCAGCCACACGTGGCTATTTTAAATTTATGTTTACATAAACTAAAAATAAATACAATTTAAAAATAGGTTCTTTTGGGTTTTTTTAATATTTATTTACTTTTTAGAGAGAGAGAGAGAGAGAGAGAGACAGAGCGTGAGCAGAGGAGGGACAGAGAGAGAGGGAGACACAGACTCCAAAGCAGGCTCCAGGCTCTGAGCTGTCAGCACAGAGCCTGACTCAGGGATCAAACTCATAAACCACAAGATCATGACCTAAGCTGAAGTCGAACGCTTAACCAACTGAGCCACGCAGGTGCCCCTAAAAATCAGTTCTTAATTTGTTTTTGCCACATTTCAAGAGCTCAATAACTATGGCGGCTACTGGGGACCCTAGTGGATAGCACAGATACAGAACGTTTTCATTATTGTCGAAAGTTCTATTTGACAATGCTGGGCTGGATACTTAAACTCCTTGAACACATCATATAATAGTATTTAACTTGTGGGCTTGCCTGAGAATTAAGTAAGATGATATACATAAAGTTCCCAGGAAACTCGAGGGCACAGAGTAGGCGCTCAATAAATGGTAGTTGTAATAATGACAACAGCAACAACAACAGGAGCAGAAACGTGATTCCCTTGCATCATATCCCTGGTGGATACTTCTGGCAATATTGTTATACGAGGCTCCTTGCCAGAGCTGTTGAGGCTGGTAGGCTTTAACAATGATCACACAGCTGATGCCGGTGAGAGCTGTGTGTCATTGAGCAGAGAGGCTTCTTGCTATGCAAGAGTCTCAGCATGGCTAGGAATCGGCTAGCAGACTCCCATCTTGCAAGTGTGGTCATGCGTGTCTCCTGCTGAAAACACTGTTCTATCCTGAGACATTTTGTGCTTAACCTTCTGAAGGTGCTATGATTCCTAATTTTTTTAGGTGGTTTGGAGTGGCATGTTCTGTTATCATATCCTCTACGCAGGATCTGATTTTTGTTTTCCTTGTATCTGCAGACAGGATGTGAGTCAGTCTTCTGTAGGAAGATATCATCAAATAACCAGTTTGATTCATGTTTTCATGGAATTGTTTAGGCATCATGTAGTCTAACCTAGAGATTATGCTAGTGACTTGGATTATAATCTCTAGAATGAATGTTCTGTTTCTTAACGTGGAATGAGGACACGGTTGTTCATCAACCAAACATACAGTAAAACCTTGGATTGCGAGTAAGTTGTTCTGAAAGTGTTCCACAAGACGAACAAACGTTTCTAGCAAACTTTAACCTGTAAATGAGTGATGTCTTGCAATATGAGTGGTACGGGATGCCAAACGTCACATGATCACAACCGAGCCAATGGTTCTTGAAATTTGCTTTGATATATGAGTGCTTTGGATTACAAGCAAGTTTCTAGAATGAACTATGCTCGCAAACCAGGGTTTTACTGTAATTCATTTCCTTCCATGTTTCTCCATTTCCATCTCCATCTCCACTTTCCAAATTGTCAGATGTCTTGTTCTCCCACAATCAATTTTCCACCCTGCTTAAGACATCCAATGACTTGCCCATGCACTTAGAAAATTACATCAAAATGGCTGTCCATGGTCTGTTATTTTCTTCATAGAATTTGCTTCTATCTATAATTATTTATTTAGTCTCCTGTTTCTTTTCTATCCCTGCTCCCCTCACCTCATACCTCTAGATATAAGTTCCATGAGAGTTCACTGAACTGCTCACTGCCTGTTCAGTGAACATCATCTTCTCAGCACCCGGAAAAGTGCCTGGTACAGATTAGAAGTTTTCAAAAGACTTCCAGGCTATCTCTGGCAGGATGTAAAGAGTAAGCTTCAGACCTCTAAATTACAATCTAGCATCATGTTTACTACATTCCAATGTCTTTCTCTGAAACCCCAATACACTTAAAGGGATTCTTAACCTTGTTGTACTTGTGCTTCGGCCCCTCTGGAGGGATCTGGTGAATCCTAGGGACTCCTTCTCTGAATAATGTTTAAATGTACAAAATTAAAAAAGGAATTGCAAAGGAAACCAATTATGCAGATATATAATTATCAAAATCCTGAGAAACTTCAAATCTGTGATACAGGGCTAGATGTGCTTCTTTATTACTGTGTTGAGGGATAAGATCTAGTGGAGGGTCTAAAAGGACTTATTTTGAGGGTGGAGAAGTTCATAAGAAGTATTTGGAGATGTCTGTAATGATTGTAATGAGATATGAAAATATCTGTGATTTGTACTGGTGACAAAATCGCAGGTATAGGCTTGTTGCTTATAAAATTTTAGAAACCACTAAATTCCAATTAAAGATGAATTAAAAAGCGGGTATAATTATTTTTTCCCTTTCATGTTCTCAGACCTCTGAATTCTGTACACAGCTCTTTGCAGGTCCCTAAGTCCCAGATGAAGGGGCGTGAACTAGACTTTGAGAGAGAGCGTGTGTTCAAGAGTCTATGTGGTAGATCTTGGCTACAGGTGCATTCTCAGCCATGGTACTCACCCTGGATCTCATCTGCAGCCTCAAATAAGATTCTAGACCTATTATAGTCACCAGTGTTATTGAGTTTTGTTTATTTTTTTGTTTGTTTTTGTTTTTATATTGGGGCGCCTGGGTGGCTCAGTTGGTTTAAGCATCCAACTTCGGCTCAGGTCATGATCTCATGGTTTGTGAGTTGGAGCCCCATGTCAGGCTCTGTGCTGACAGCTCAGAACTTGGAATCTGCTGCAGATTCTATGTCTCCCTCTCTCTCTGCTCCATCCCTGCTTGCACTCTGTCTCTCCAAAATAAATAAAACATTAATAATAATTTTTTTAAATATACAAAGTAGGAAGTGAGAATCACCTCCTTCCTTAACAATCCTACTTCTAAGATAATCACTGTTAAGAATTGGGTGACTATTGGGGCGCCTGGGGGGCTCAGTCGGTTAAGACCTTTGGCCTAGGTCATCATCTCATGGTTCATGGGTTCAAGCCCCACATTGGGCTCTGTGCTGACAGCTAGCCTCAGAGCCTGGAGCCTGTTTCGGATTCTGTGTCTCCCTCTCTCTCTGACCCTCTCCTGCTCACGCTCTCTCTCTCTCTTTCTTTCAGAAATAAATAAAAACATTAAAAAATAAAGAATTTTATGATTATCATGCCTGATTTTTAGTAAGCTGGTATGTGTGTGTGTGTGTGGCAAAGAGGTGGGGCATGCCAAACATATATGTTCACGGCACTAGAATAACATTGAACAAATTTGTTTGCTCCTGGCTTTTTTCACATAATAATATAATAATATGTCTATATTTTAGACATTATTTTTCAGATCATATTTTGTTTTTTATGACTATTTGATATCCCATTATGTGAATGCACCACATGTACTAAGGTTTTCTAATAATCTTTTTTTAAAATTTACTACTACAATTAATACTACAATAAGCATCCTGCACATATATTTTTATGTATCCTTGGTAGTATTGCACAAAATAGACCCTAGGTACGGTATTGTCAGGTCAAGGGGTATGCTTATTTTAGATTTTAATATAGATTACAGATTAGTTAGCAAAAAGGAAACTAATTTTTACACTCCAATGAGAGTCCCCATTTCCTCAGACTCTTGCCAAAACATTTATATATACACATATATGTATATGTATATATATATATGTATGTATATGTATATATATGTGTGTGTGTACACACACACACACACATTTGCCAATATGATGGGTGAAACACTAAGCTTGTGGCTTTAATTTACTTTTCCTTAACTACTAGTGATGTTAGGCATCTCTACGTGGCTTTACACACCATTTATAGTTCTCCTTCTGAATTCATAATCTGTCTTCCTAATCCTGTCTCTTGAATATATATATGCAGATATAATATGTATATTTATGAATAGGTGGTCTTTAAGGAGAGTTGATACAAGAAGTCTTTTACTTGTGACTCCACTTTAAAAATGGACCAAAATATCCTAGTAAATATTTTTAAGTTGATTTAGTCTTTAGCTTTAAAACATAATAAAGACAATTATTGCAGTTTATCATATATTAACTTTAATTCTAAACATTAACTAATTCTTAAAACATTCAAACATAATTGTTAATTGTTTTATTTTGATAGTGAGTGTGGTATAAGTCAACCCTGTACTCTGGCACTTTGAGAAGCTCTCCACAGTATCAGTGATTTCCCAGGGTTATTACAAAGAGGACTTATTTTGCAAAACTATTAGAAGACTATTCTTTTGCCTAAGGATCGCTATGGTAGTTATTAACTCACCCAACTCTTTTGAGTCTTCATTTGCCACTGACTTTGCTTATGATTCAGACAATTCTCCAACATCACTGTAATCAACTTCACACAATCCTGAAACATTTCTCAGATTTTGTAACTTCACTTAGTAATCAACTTATATTGAACTTAAACTGTTTATTCATTGTTGGCATCATTAGACAATCATTACTTCATTGACCCAATGGGTGGAAAGAGATACTAGTATTAGCCATGGAAGAAGTAAAGGTGTTATTAGCGGGCATTTTTGTATTATGACAACTGAGACTTCTGCAAAAACTAGAAGTAATTGGATAATGAATACTCTGGGAAGTGGGGCCCTTAAGGCTTCTGAGTTTTCTGTCTTGCTTAGAAGTTTTCCCCAGCCTGATGATCATATCTTCCTATTTATTTTTTTCCACTTGTTTTACAGTTTATTGAAAGAGAGAGAGAGAGAGAGAGAGAGAATACACATGGGGGAAGGGCAGAAAGAGAGGGAGAGAGAGAATCCCAAGCAAGCTCTGCTCTGACTATGGGGCTTGAACTCACAAATTGTGAGATCACGACCTGGGCCAAAATCAAGAGTTGGGAGCTCAGCCGACTGAACCACCAACGCGCTCTTCCAAGGGCTTTTATTGTTCTGACTTTTGTCATTACATATTTACTCAATCTGGGGTTTATCTGTGAAATATCTATGAAACTTTGTTAAGTTGACTTTTTTTTTTAATCCAAAGAAAAACTAGTTTTCTCAACACACTTTTGAATACAATTTTGGTAGTAAATTTTGGATTTTGTAGATCAGCAAAGTCTAAATCATTGTGGAGCTGACACAGAGTTGTCAACACTTGGTACGTCTAAATAGAAAATTCAAAACCACCATATCACTATCTACTACATCATCTCATACGAATGAGAGTAAAGAGTAGAATTTCAGAATTAAAACCAAATAATTTGGATTTATTAAAACCTCCCAATCTTAGTGTTATTTTTCCTTATTTCACAGTATATAGTCAAGAATTTGGACAGAATGGAATCAGTGTGGGGACTGATTGCAACGTGAAACCAATGGCTTTAAATAATAACTGAACTCTTCAATGTAATTTAAATGCACAAACACTAATCCTTAGCCAGGGAGGCCATGTTAACCCCTGCATCTCAGAGCAGACAGCCCCCCTCCCGTGGCTGAGGCTCCCTCTTATATATGATAATGGCAACACTCCATCCTTTCTCACATTGTAAAGATTCTGAAGCTCTGAGCAAGACCACATTTACTGGAAGAAATGAAAAGCTGAAATGGATGGGGCTCGTGAGGAATCACGTAGAAGACACTTTCAATAGAAAGCACCTAATACTCAGCACAGTTCACAAAACCCAATTATGAACAATTGGTTGTGCTGAATGAGGTCAGTCCCACTTCGGTCTGATGCGATGAGGAGGTCATTAGAGACCTCTAGTTGCTCAAATAAAGGAAACGGGTGAAACGTTGCAAGAAGAATCAGGTATTGTTAGCATTTATTGTAGAGGATTATATTGCTGGGTGATAAATTGCTGAAAATTTATACTTGGTTAATTTATTTTTCTGCTCCTCTCTACACATTTATAGAAATTATTTTGCCCCATACTCAGGAAGATTACATTAATGCAGTAATGAGATTTGAATGTCAGTTGGCATATTCCTTTGTTTATCCCTACTTCTGGCTGCGTAAGCTACTTATTTACATAGTAGTTCTGAATAGCGCTTGTAAAGCTATCATTTTATTCATCGTGAGTTCTCTGTTATCCAAATAAAAACAAATCTCCTCAGGCATCAGTTTGGGGTTTTTTGCCTTTGAAATCTAATAGTAAACTGACTGCCTCAGCATCTGTGGACTCAGCTCATTCCATCACCTTCCAGAATTATAATTCTCCATTTGGAGTCTGAGAAATGCAGTGATGGGGGAAAATGGCTCTGAGAAAGGAGACAAACCGATCAAAGAATTCATGGTGCTACAAAATGAATTTTCCTATCTTTGTTCCTTTTCTTGGTCTGAACAGGTGCTGCATTTTGTAGAATAGCATGTTTTTTAAGAAGTCGCCTTGAAGGTGAATTTCTATACAGCAAATCATAGTCATCCGTTGATGTATATAAAATTAAAGGTATGTTTTTTAAGGGGAAAATATTGATCTCCCATATTAAAACTTCCACCTGTGTCACAAGTGCATTTTAAAAGCAAATGCCAAAAATTTTAAATAAAACATGAGGAATAACTCCAGGAATAAATTACAGGATGAACACACAAAGGAGCTTAGGTCATTTTTGCATTTGGAACGAGAAGCCGGAAGATTTAAAAGAAAAATAACAACAACACTGTACTGAACGGAACATGCCAGGGGCAGAGCTAACGACGGTCTTATGAAAGGCATTTTTCATTCTTAACCAGAGCATGCTTGTGTGTACAAGATGACAAAATAATCAAGTGAAGAGTGAATAATTCAGCTCATCACCAGGTTGTTTCGTGTTGAATTGATGCCATGCCAGGCAGTTAGTTTGGATATTTTTCCCCTCGGAATATTTGTCTAAACAAATACTCTTAAAGGAAGAAAGCAGCTGAACTCTAACAAAATAAGCCCCGGACTCAGATTCTGAGAGCCTGGATTCTGAGCCTGGCTTTGTCTCCCGAAGCAAATTACTTGAGATTTCTGAGCCGCCATTTCCTGGTCTGGAAATGGAGGGCGTTACTGCCTCAAAGGGCTGTGAGGGTAACATGAGATAAAGGGCATAAAAGCATCTGGCAAACAGTCCACAGTCCACACAGGGCCCAGGGATGGCCCGTGCATTCGTCTTTTATGGCGTGCTGTGTGTTTTGTAACAGTTTATAGTTTGGTTTCTGTATTAAGCTGATCACTTACGTATGACATATCGGGAGAACCATATTATAGACAGAACTTCTACCTTTCAGGGGCTGAACAGAGCGTGTCCTCAGGTCAAGAAAGCCTGGATGCCATTCGTCTACATCCAACCACCAGATAATTTTTCATTGTTCACTATTTTCTCACTAAAACGTGTTTGTTGTATACCGTGTGCTACATGCCTGCTAGGGCTGACTAGAGCTAGGACAGGCCTCTGCTCTCTGTACCCTTATTTTGGTTAGGAAGGTACAACATATGCAACAAACTATAACAAAATGTCATAAATACTATAGCGGAGGTTGGTAGAAAATATGAACGGGAGAAATCTGTATCATCCTGAAAAATGTCGCACAGAGTCTGATGATATTAATAAATGTTTTTGGTAAAGATTAAAAAAATAGATTTAGTGGGGCATCTGGGTGGCTCAGAGGGTTGAGCGTCCGACTTCGGCTCAGATCATGATCTCGCGGTGAGCAGGTTCGAGACGTGCGTCTGTGCTGACAGCTCAGAGCCTGGGGCCTGCTTCAGATTCTGTCTCCCTCCTCTCTCTACCCCTCCCCCACTCATGCTCTGTCTCTCTCTTTCCCTCTCTCTTAAAAATAAATAAACGTTTAAAAAATTAAAAAAATAGATTTAGTGAATATGGAGTTCTCTTGCTATTCCTGTATACGTGTGTACAAGCACACAGGCGTATGTGTGTGTGTTTCCATTTTTATAACTTAAGTTTCACATCAGATAACTCAGAAAGTCTTTCTTGATGCTTCATGTTCACTGTCTTCACTCCCACGTGAGCACTCAGGCTAGGTTTTGTATCAGACACAAAAGCCAGTAAATCAGCTAATGCAATCCTTTCTTTCAAATGCTATTTTGATGCAACTAATTTTGCTGTTTGGTCAAATAATGCAGCTCTGTGTTGACTGTAATAGTTAAATTATACAGCATAGATGACTGCTTTTAATGTAAAGAAGAACTGAAAAAGAAAATCAACCGCGGTGTATCATCTATATACGATCTCTATTCCTATATTTTTATGGCTTGACATTCAGAATAAACCACAACCACCAATTTCCCAGATCCCTAGATTATAATTACCTGGAATATTTTTCTTCAAAAGATGTGAGGATTTCTAAGCTTATCTGCTTTTATACAAATTTACTTGCTAAGGAGATTTCATGAAAAGCAATTTAACTCTGGGCCTCATAAGAATGTCTAAAATGAAAGAAAGGCATTAGATTTTCAGTTTGGTTCCCTCCACCGACTTTACTCATCCGGTTTTGCTTTTCTATCCATAGAGATTCTAAAGGCTGTGTTCTATAGAAAGGATTTTATTGTCACCTTGTCCTGTTTGCATCTAGGCTTGCCCTGTACCCGGGTGTGTGATCATGTGTGTGTAAAGCAGCAGAGGCTAAATAGAGATCAGGAAGCTTCCCAAGTGTGCATCCCTGCTTCCCTACCTCCTCACCTTGAGCACTGTAGACCCAGTGGTCAAATGAGCTAAGATGGCCAGTATGGTCTTACAGAGAGTATTTGGCTTAAACTACTCAGGTATGGGCATTACACATCTTGTCAGGGGTGGTGTTTCCAGGGGTCAGAAGGGAAGTTCAAGAATGTGGAAGATCAGCTATGGATTTGTTACTCTAGATTTTTATCATCAAAGAAAGATTTTAGTTACCACTTACATAAGAACCATTAACAGTCAGTCAGGGGACTTCTGACCCAACTCATGTTACTTAGCAGCTAATTAAAATTCCCTTATGAATGCAAAACAAATAAGTTCACCCAAATATGTTGGTAATACATTCCTGAAGGCTGTCTGTTCACAGGGTTATAAAACCACTGTTGAAGCCAATTCAGCAGATCAAGAAACCAAATAAACTTGATTAATGCTTGTACATAATGACACAGACCTGTAAGGTGTTGAACTATGATAAAATTCAGTAAATTCACTAACTCAGACTCATTATAGGTAGAGTCAGCCTGGCTTTCTCCAGAAGCAAAGACTGAGTCAGTTCTGTGTGTGGATAGTTACTTCAGAAATGGATCCCAAAGAACAGGAGTGAGGGAGAAGGGAAATGAAACAAAAAGAAAGGAACCAGATACAAGGATGGCTTTTCCAGTGGACCGTTGCTCTGGTTAACTGGTGCACATTTCTATAGAATCTTTTGAAGAGGGCCAGTTTTGGGAACTGGCCACTGGGTGATGTTAGGGGAAGTGGTTCCTTGGCTCGTACCCCACATTGGTCAAGGGTGAACTCAAGGGCACTAACTCCCTGGTATTTCTGGATTGTGCAAGTGCGAGTGACATGGTTTACCTTGAATGTCCTAAACTGATTAGCAGAGACTTGAGGTGAGGTACTGCTATCTCACACCTGCTAAAGCTAGTCAAAGCTTCATGGAACATTGAAAAGTATAGCCTATTTTACAATGCTTTTTGTAAAAACAGAGCTTTTTCACATGTATATTCAAAAGTGTGTATTCAGTACCCAGACTGGGATGTTCAGTGGGGAAATATTTAACAAGTTGAAAGCATGAGAAATTGATTTGGAGTAAAAATAACAGGTCTTAGATCTGACACTTTCTGGCATTGTGAATTTAGACCGGCCACTTCAATTTTGCTAAGCCTCAGTTTCCTGATCTCCAAAGACAGGGATAACTGGTATCCTTCTCATGGGATTCCTGAATGCTAAATGAGATGGTGACTATAGTACCACAGTCAGCATTTCAGTAAATGGGCATTCACAGTAATAATTATTCACATTCAATCAAAGTAAGTACACAAGACAACTCGGAGGGGCCACATCATTGTTAGTGGCTGCAGATTTCAGTTGGCCAGAACCCGGAGAAAGGAAACAAAGGAGACGACAGCTGGTGGGAACTAGCAGAAAGGCTTTTCTGGACCCTGGGGGACTATAGATTGTGCAGAACAACCAAAACCAAATTGGGAATTGGGAGTCAGAGATCACGCTGAAGCCAGAGGTCAAGTATGGTGGCCCCTGATCCAAAGCTAGAAAACAGAATGCTCAGAAGCTGGAGGTCAAGTCCTGTCAAGGGTCAAAGGCAGGCAAATGGTCATGCAAGTACATGTGTGGCTCTACTGGTGGCTTTCTTTGTCAGAATGCTTGCCATTGCATTTCCTGCCACATTGAAAATGCATAGCTAATTTCCTAGGTGTGGTCAGCCAGAACTCCGAGAGATCAAAGACCCACAGCCCTGCAAATGATCAGAGCATGCAGGAGGTAACAGGAAAAGTTCTCAACAAAATGTCTTTATCTTGTACTTATCACAGAAAATTATTCACTATTTCCAAGTAGCACAGTACCTAAGGAGTTCTTGTTTACCATTTGCAAGGTGTGACTCATTTTCTGTTTTTCTTTGAACTTCCTGCATCTTTCTGCCCTGGCCCAAGGACTTTAAATTGGTCTTGTGACCCAAATTCACTTAAAATAGCTTGTTCTTTCAACCTCTTAGCAGGATTTTCCTCAAAGCAAAAGGTATAACTTTGATTAAGTCCGATTAAGTTTAACTTATCAATTTATTTTCTTTTAGGGGAATCTTGCCATTGATGTCAAATCTAAGAACTCCTTGCCTAGCTCTAGATTCTTAAGATTCTCCTATGTGTTTTTCTAAAAATTTTTAAGTTTTATGTTTTATATTTAAGTCTACAATCCATTTTGAGTTAAGTTTTGTATAAGGTGTGAGACTTAGGCCATGCTTGTTAATGGCTTATGCCTTAACATGTTTTACATGTTCCACACCACTGATTCCAAACATACATCCATCCATCCACCCATCCATCCATCCATCCATCCATCCATCCGTTTGTCCTTGTCCATCTGGGCTGCTATAATAGAATTTGAATAGAATTCCAAAGACTGGGTGGCTTCAATAACAGATATTTATTTCTCACTGTCTTGGGAGTTGGGAACTCCAAGAGCAAGGTATCAACAAACTGTAGGTCTGGTGAGGGCTGTTTCCTGATTCATAGATGACCATTCTCTTGGTGTGTCCCTACATGGTGGAATTGTCGAGAATGCTCTCTGGGATCTCTTTTACAAGGGCACTAATCCTCTTCGTGAGGACTGCATGGTCCTCATGACCTAAGCACCCCCCAAAGGCTTACCTCCATATACCATCATGGTGGGCATTAGGTTTTTCTAAAAGTTTTTGAGATTTATGTTTTATATTTAAGTGCACAATCCATTTTGAGTTAATTTTTATATAAGGTGTGAGACTTAGGTCCGGTTTCAATTTTTGCCTATGGATACCCAACGGCTCCAAGGCCATTTGTTGAAAATGCTATCTTTCCTGCAGTAAATTGCTGCTGCATTTTACTCAAAAATCGATTGGGCATATTTGTGTAGGTCAATTTCTCAGTTTTCTATTCTATTCCATTGATGTATGTGTCTATCCCTTTGCCAATACCATACATTTGTGATTATTGAAGCTTTATGATGTCTTGAAATCAGAGATATGATGCCTCCCACTTTATTCTCCTTTTTCAAAATTGGTTTGTCTATCTTCGTTTCTATGCCTTTCCATATAAATTTGAGAAATAGTTTTGTTTATATCTACAAAACTCTTGCTGGGATTTTGATAGGAATTGGGTTAAACCTGTATATTGATTTGGAGAGAAATGATACCTTTACTATGTTGAATCTTTCAGTACATGAATATAGTATGTCTCTTCATTTAAGTTGGCCTTCTTTGGTTTCTCTCATCAGCATTTCGTAGTTTTTAGCACCTAAGTCCTACACATATTCTGTTAACATATAATTTTTTTATTGGTTGTAAATGGTAGTGCATTTTTTATTTTCATATTTATTGCTCGTACATAGAAATACAATTGACCTTTTGGTATGCTTTTTGTATTCTGCAACCTTTATAAACTCACTTATTAGTTCTAGAAGATTTTGTTTTGTTTTGTTGTGGTTTGGTTTTCATTTCATGTGACTTTCTTATAGAAAATCATGTCATTTGGAAACAGGGAAAGTTTTATTTCTTCTTTTCTGATTTGTATGCCCTAATTACCTGGTTAAAATTGAAAAAAAAATTTTTTTATGTTTGTTTTTGGGAGAGAGACAGAGTGTGAGCAGGGGAGGGGCAGAGAGAGGGAAGGAGACACAGAATCTGAAACAGGCTCCTGGCTCTGAGCTGTCAGCACAGAGGCTGACACGAGGCCTGAACCTGCAGACCGTGAGATCATGACCTGAGCCGAAGTTGGACGCCCAACCGACTGAACCACCCAGGTGGCCCTAAAATTCAATTTGCTTACAAATTTCCTCAATATACATTTAGAACCACATAAAGATAGTGTTATAATTTTGATTCCAGCCATCAATATAACTTAGAAGATCCAAGAGAAACAGAGTCAATTATATTTAATCTTATTAAATATAATAAGAAGGAAAGGTCTTTCTTCCTTCCTAACATTCCAAGGTCCAATTTTTATCATTTCATTTCTGTTTAGAGAACTTCCGCTGTCTGTTGTTTCAGAGAAGTTCTACTGGTGTCAAATTCTCATGGTTTTTCTTCATCTCAAAATTTCTTGATTTCCCTCTCATTTCTAAAAGATATTTTCACTAGATATACGATGCTGCACTAACAAGTTTTTTTTTCTTGCAACACTTGCAAAAAATATATTTCTTCCTTCTGTGTTTATTTCTGGTGAGAAATCCACTGTCATTCAAGTTATTTTCTCCTATAGGTAGATGTTGTTTCTCTCTCGCCACTTTCAAGATACATATATCCTATAATATTTAGTAATTTGGCTATAATTGTCTTAATGTAGATTTCTTTGTTTCTTTGGGTTAATCTTTTTTGGAGTCAGCTCACCTTCTTGAATCTATAGGTTCTATCTTTTGCCAAATTTTGGAAGTTTTCAGCCATGGTATTTGCGTACTTTTTCAGCCCTATACTCTTTCTCCTCTCCTCCTAGGATTCCAAAGACATTGCATTAGCTCCTCCGGGTTTAGTCTGGAACATGTTCCTGAGGTTCTATTCATTTGGTCCTACTGTATTGTTTCTCTCTTCTTTAGATGCGTATTTCTTCCATTTTTTAAAAAGAGAAGCACATTCAAAAGTCAAAAGGTAAAGTATTTTGAATGTTTCCTGATGAATGATATTAGAAAGCATTACCTGCCAGCCTGGGTTGTCTGTGAATTTCAGCCTCAACTTCACGTCTATCACAGGCCAACCAGTGGGATGGGCCTGGATCCTTTATTTTACGTAAACAGTTGGTGCTTTGAGGGCCCAAGAGCTTCAGAGTAAAATAACAATATACTGGATTCTCATTTAATGTACACAGTAGAGGAAGCACCACTATGATTACCATTTTATAAATGAGGAAGATGAGGCTTAGGAGGAGGCAGAGTAATTTGCTAAAATAACAGTTTATAATAACATACAGGTAGAGCTAGGATTTGAACTATCGGGCACCTGTGATCCCCAACTACAGGATGCATTATTGATCAAGGTGCCCAGCTGCAGCTCCCTGACTATATTGCAGGGATGCTATGACAGGTCCATTTCTGAATGATAATAGGGTCCTCTAACAGCTTACTTTGCCTTAGGAATGTCTCAAGATCCTTGCCAAGTCTCTGTTAGAGTTCAGAACAGTCTAGGATGCTTCCATCCAACCCTTTCTCCTTCTCTCCTTCGTTTAGGGTCAGAAATGCATCCCTGAGGATGGCTCCCCTGGTCCGACCCAGCTCCCTCCTCCATTGTCTCCCACACAGGCATTTCCGTTAAGAAAATCCTCGTGTGTTTTTAAAAAAGATTTTTTTTAACGTTTCATTTTGTTTTTTGAGAGACTGAGAGAGCTAGAACATGAGCGGGGGAGGGGCAGAGAAAGAGAGGGAGACACAGAATCCGAAGCAGACTCCAGGCTCTGAGCTGTCAGCACAGAGCCTGATGCAGGGCTCAAACTCACAAACTGTGAGCTCATGATCTGAGCCGAAGTTGGACGCTCAACTGACTGAGCCACCCAGGCGCCCAAAATTCTTGTGTGTGTGATCCCATTTGAGCATCTGTTTTTCAGAGGACCCAAACTAACACAATCAGGCAATCAGATTTAAGAGCCCAAACTATTGACTACCATTCCATAAGTGGTAGAAAGAAATAAGTGATCCTGTGGAATTCCTTGAGGTCCCACTGGGAAGATCAAATAAAACAATACACCTGGGAAGAGTTTTTATAATCTCTTCAACTGAAATTCGTATATAAGTTGTCCTTATTCCTTAGGGTTCACACATCCTAGTTTGCCGTGGAATCTGTCTGCTCTCAGCTGCTGCCTTAGGTAATTCCCAGTCCATCACTTAATCTAATGGTTGCTTCTTTGTGAGAATTCCAGTCTTACCTCTTAATTCTTACAACGCTTAGCATAGCCATGATTTATCAGGCATGTGAATGACATTACAACTCTAAGCTGCTTTTTATCCAAATAATGTAGGATTTGGCAGCATCTTTGTAAAAATGGATATAATTTGCACCCAGCAATGATCCTATTCATGACCCTCTCAATTTTCTACATTGTCTTTAAACAAGGGTGTGGTGAGTTCTTAGAGAACTGATAATAAGCTACACAATCTGTCCTATCTGTCCCATATCAGTCATAATTGAAAGCTTACCTATTATTATCTGGCTTCCTCACCTGGGAAGCAAGAGCTTGAGTGTGAAAAGCTCTTATTCATTTAGGCCACTCAAAATAATATGAATGAATCACTTAGTTACTTATAATAGCTAATGTAAAATGTAATGTAAAATGATTCTATTATTGTTTTCTTTAATATTTTTAAAAATTTATTTGTTTTGAGAGAGAAACCAAGAGAGTGAGTGGAGGAGGGACAGAGAAAGGGAGACATAGAATCCAAAGCAGTCTCCAGGCTCTGAGCCACCAGTACAGACCCTGATGCAGGGCTCAAACCCATGACTATGAACCATGAGATCATGACCTGAGCCAAAGTCGGGTGCTTAACAGACTGAGCCACCCAGGCACCCCTTTCTTATTGTTTTTAAGCAGACTTCTGCCATTGAATAGCATCATAATGAATTGAAGTTTACTAAAGTGCCAGGAACATTAACCAGAACATTTCAAAGTATACTTGAAACAAGAAGAAAGCCACAAAAAGGATAAGCTGACTCCATGGAGTAGATGGTATATGATGAATGTGTGACAAAAACAAGTTAAATTTCCCATTCCTATGTGCTTTCACCTTTACTATCAAAAAGCAGTAAATCAGAAAATAAGGAAAACAGAGTTTCAGTCTAAGAGAGAATGAAAGCCCAAGATAGGTGAGCGTATGATAAGGAAGCACATAGCAATTATACGAGCTCAAGTCTGGATGAATTACATTCCGAGGTAGTAAAAATGGCAAACACTGGATATCAGGTTCAGAGTACTAACTACTCCAAGTGCCTGGTATATCCATTCCCTAACTTAATCCTCACAAAAACCTAGAGGGTCAGTGCTATTATTATCCTCAATTTTCCAATGGAAAAAAATGAGTCCCAGAGAGGTTACAAAGGTGCTCACGGCAGGACCGGGAGTTGAGTCCAGACAGCCTTACTCTAGAGCTTTCCGGGCAGCACATGGTCCGCAGACCAACAGCATTATTGTCACCTGGTTGCACATTAAAAATGTGGAATCTCGGACCTATGGAATCAGAATCTGCAGTTTACTAAGACCTCCAGATTTTTCTTCTGACCATTGCAGTTTGAAAACCACCTCTCTGAAACCCATCCACTCTACTCAATCACATGTTTTGAATCCTCAGTCACACTAAAGACCAAACCAGCAATGAATGAGAGTCCCTGTTGTTCCATATGCTGGCCAGCATTTGGTGCAGTCAGGGGTCTGGACTGTGACCAGATGTGCAGTGGTATCTCGTTGCTTTAATTTTCATTTCCCTGATGACATATGATGTGGACCATCTTTTCATACGCTTATTTTCCATCTGTACATTTATTTATTTATTTATTTATTTATTTATTTATTTTTCTGCTGAGCTGTCCATTCAGGACTTTCACCCATTTTTAAAGCAGGTTGTTTATTTTCTTGTTGTTGAGTTTTAAGAATTCTTTGTATATTCTGCATAATGGCTTTTTATCAGATGTATCATTTGTAAATATTTTCGTCCAGTTTGTGGCTTGTCTTTTCATTCTTTTGAATTAGATAGATGTTTCTTTTCACCTTTCATATGTGTTTGGGGATGTTTTTAGTCTCCAGCTCATTTTATAGATATTTTTGAACACCTTTTATATGGGAGTTACTCTGCTTAAATTGGGCGATGAAAGGAACTCTGAGGGTCTCAGAGTCCAGTGTGAGAGATGGCCATGTGAAGGGACATCAGGACAGATGTGGGAGCAGGAGGCACAGAGATCTGTGAAGGTACAAGAATGAGTCCATTAACAGAGATAGGATGTAACCAGATGAAGGAGGCAAAGAATTTCTGGCAGCAGGCGTAAAGCAACGTGCGAATAACAGTAGGGGAATTTCAAATTAGTATGGCTGGAGTACTATGACAAACGCGGGTGGAGAAATGGACAGATCATTTATCATCTCATAGTAGTTAACTTTTATTGAATAATTAGCATGTGCCAAGTACTCTTCTAGGTTCTTGTCATGCCTTTTCTTTTATTGTCACAACACTTCATGAACTAGGTACTCTTCTTATTTTATTATTCCCATTTTATGGATAAGGTAACTGAAACATGGACGGTTAGATACTTAGCAAGTATTTGGGCTAGGATGTGAATCCAGTCCTGTGCTGTGATATATACTTCTATCTTCCTTGCCATAGTGTTTCTCAGGGGTGTTGTATCATAAGGACTTAAATCCTGAATGTAATCAAGGGAAATGAGAAGAATTTTAAAGCAAAAACACAGCATGACCTCTACATATTTGGATTATGCATCGAAGAAAATTTGCATCTTTAAATTTCTTGCCCTGATTATTATATTCTTTTTCCTAAAGTTTATTTATTTTGAGAGATAGAGAGAGCTCATTTGCACTCACACATATGAGGGTGGAGCAGAGAAAGAGAGAATTTCAAGCAAGCCCAGCACAGAGCCCACTGAGGGGCTTGAACTCACAAACTGTGAGATCCCGACCTGAGCTGAAATCAGATGCTTAACCAACTCATCCACCCCGTTGCCCCTTGTTTATTGTATTCTAACCCTCTGGTAGATGGGGACTAGTACTTTAACCTCAGTTACATCTATAGTGTGATGCATCAAGCAGGTGGACAAAAAGACCTAATTGAGGTAATGGAATGTTGGATATTCATTTCCAATTAGGCAAGATGGCAGAGGGTCCCTTTCCGAATCTTAGATGCTCTCTAGAGATTTCCTATGTCCCAACAACACCTGTGTTGGGTCCCTAACAAATCCAAGATGTTATTTTGCTAGTTTGCTTTTCTTGTTTGATGTTCTGATGATGGTTTGTGGAAATCCAAAACTACAGGCAAGAGAATAAGTCATGTCAGTCAGTTAGAAATGGCAGTCATATTGAAAACATATATCACAGAGAGACACTTGATCCAAAAGTCACTTTTCAAGGAGGTCAGAGGTATTGGAGAGTTAGATGTTGTGGGTTATGGAGAAGTGTGGCTTTCAAGATTGAGATACTGAAGACCCCTGGAGATCTTTAGATAGGGATGTTCCATGTACAATAAACCCTGATATTATGATGTTTCTGTGAATTGGAGGAATCTGTTGGCAGAATTAATAATATTTAATGGTCTAAAAACACAAAGAAATAGGCATTAAGTGCAAAATAAAATATTTCATGCCCACTGTCATTCTCTTCTAGGAACTTTGAGAATAAAGATTTTTAGAAAAGGTCGTAAAATCTAGCGACAGAAATGGGCATGTAGGATAACGGATAATACCTACAGAGTGTTATGGAGAATAATAGACAAGAAAGGTACTTGTTCCATCCAGAGATTTCACAAGAGGTTTCCTGGAAAAGCTAATGCTTTAGCTGAGTATTAAAGACGAGTCAGGCATAATTAGCCTGTGAAGAAGGGTGGAATGAGTGTTTCAGATTGAAGGAATAACTCCAGCAGAGGCACAGAGAGGGAAGGTTGCATGGCCCACGTGGGGAATTAAAAGGGTATTACAAGAGTGGAAAGGGACATGGGGAGTTATTGGGAGATCATACTGGAGAGAGAAGTCAAAGAGGGCCTCAATAAGTAGTTTAGTGCTTGGTTTGGTAAACCATGGGGGGGAGTCTTAAAGATTTAAAGCATTTTAGATTAATTATTTAAACAAGTTTAGGCAGGAGGAGACCAGTTATACATAAATCGGGATGACTCTAAGAGCTTAGATTATGGTAATGGTTGTAAGAATGGGGGAAAAAACAAATACATTAAAAAAAACCTCTTCAGAATGTTAAATTCACAAATTTTGATAAATCGGATGTGTGTGAGAATAGGCAGAAGTGGAACAGTAAAAAGTGACAAGCTCCTGTGACTGGGGAAGTGGAATGGCACTAACAGAACTAGGGAATAAGAGAGATCACGTTTGGGATAAATTCAGTTTTGAGTATGTTGTTTGAGGTGTCCATTTCACATTTGGGTTGATAAGTCCAGGCTGAACCTTTAACGAGAGTTTGAGACTCCAAAGATAGATTGGATTTGGGTGGAGGTCATCATACCATGGGTGGTGGTTGAATCCATGACACTGGAGAAGGCTACCCAGGGACAGTGAGGAGAAACATGATGAAGATTGCTTCATTCAAATTTTCCAAATGGATATCTGGTGCCAAGATAGGACAAAGTCACTAGGGACTCAAGCTTTTTGGGTCCAGATCGGGGAGACCATCTTGCATGCTCCCTGCTCAGGGGCTTGGAAACTAGGTTAGGGAAATGGCAAGCGGCTAAAGCACTATGGAAAATTAATCAAAAGGCCGAAGTCAAAATACTGAAGCTCGTTATTTAAGGAAATCCCTGAGTTCTGTCTCTCAGGAATATAGTTGATTCACACATCTCCGGGGTTGTTTGTCCTTGTTTCATCGAAGTTATAATAAGATCTTGTGTGAAGGTACAAGATCACACACCTACTCGATGATGAACCATTTGTCCTGGACAAGGTTTGGCCACCTGCCCACAGACAGTAAGTCGAGAAGACTCTACAGACCCAGGCCATTAGGAAGGATTTCCCAGGTGCCAAAGAGTTGTTGCTTGCTTGCTTCAAGCCCTCAGAAAAGTGAAAATTATCCCAAAGCCACCGGGCAAATGCCATCTTGCCCACAGGAGTAGCCTAAGTCTGGAGAAGTATCACGTAGGAGATATCAAATTCCCTGAGCTTGTCCATACATGACAGCTTTGGAAGGCCCCTGAGGCAATCAAGGTTATTGAAGAAAATATCATCGATTGGCATGCAGGTCTGTCTTTCCCACCTCCTATGCCTTTTGCTACTAAGCAGATGGTGCTGTGGCACTTGTTAGGAGCCTGGGCTTAATTCAAGAGCATATTTTTGCTTTCACTGACGCCACTGAATTTGAGGGGGCCTGGGGAGAATTAATATACCTCAGTATTCCTCTAACATCTTTTCCCTGTGTGATACATCCATTCTCACCTGCTGTTTTCATATTGTATCCTTTCATCCCTCTGTCTCACACTGAAAGCCTGCTGTGCTGGAACACCGCCTCTATCATTCTTAACAGGCTGCACGCACCGTCAGAGTTTGGCAAATGACGGTGCCCTTCAAGTGGAAATCTTTTCCCAGGGCCTTCTTTCCAAATGCTCCAGCCCAGCAGGGGTTAACCAGAGGGCTGCTCCTGAGCCCATCCCTGGGAAGACGACTTGCTCCTACTTGCCTGGCTAGGAAGTTCTGCAACCTGTTTCAACACCTTTTTGAGTTGGGCAAGGTTGCCATGGGATCGCTGGGCCATTGCTAGTAGGAAAGTCAAAGCAAGAGCAGCAATTAGATACTTAAATTGGAAGGTGTTCTTTCTTAACAATTCACCGCAGTTCTCAGCCACATTTACACCCTGCCCCTCCTCTAAACTCACGGGGCCCCTTCTGCCCCTGGAAGAATTACTCTCCTTGATTCAAGTGCCTTGAAGGAGGGAGGATGGAAGGCAGGACTCCACTCCTGGTTAGAGCTGCTGGATTCTCCCACGCTTGAGAAAGAATCTTAATAGCCCAAGTCAAAGACTCCTCATTACTTAGGTAGAAACTCAATTTAGCACCTTTATTTGTGGGTCACAAATTCTTTGTAATTTGTTGGTCTAGATTTACACGTAGATAGATGAATGCTTAATTTTATACGTCAACTTGGCTGGGTCACAGTGCCCAGATATTTGGTCAAACATTATTCTGGATGTTTCTGGGAAAGTGTTTTTTGGATGACATTAACATTTAAATCAGTAGATTTTGAGTAAAGCAGCGTACCTTTCACAATGTGGGTGGGCCTCGTCCAATCAGTCAAAGGTCTTAATAGATTGAAGACTAACCTTCCCTGAATGAGAAGGAATTCTCTCAGCAAACTGTCTTTGACTTAAGACTGCAACCCTTCTCCGAGTGTCCAGCTTGCCGATCTACCCCATCAGATTTTGGACTGTCTAAGCCTCCGTAATCATGAGTCAATTCTTTAAAAACTCTCTATCTCCACGTCTTTTGTTGGTGCTGTTTCTTTGTGGAACCCTGACTAATACAGGTAAGTAGATAGGTAAAACCATACGTACATACGTAGATACACAGACAGGTAAATGACAGTTAATGTGCCTTATAAATACTGACCTAACAAGGTTGCTCCAGATAAGTAGATCGCTGGATACAAGGGTGGAGGGCTGTGAGGAAAGGGTTTGTGATGAGACTTTTTTTTAGCATAGACCCAAGGAAAGTCCTGCTTTCTCTCTGGCAGATGAAGCTAGGGTGACAGTGGGCTTAGGCATTTGTTTGATGGTTTAAGTGAATCATTGTTTTTCAAACTGAGTACCTTAGATAAGCTGGTCCAGCCCAACACTGCAGGATGGATGGTTTCTGACTCAGGACCATAAGCCCCCTCTCCTTTTCAAAGAAGTCACCTCCTTGCCTTTCTGGGACACAATAGCTTCACTGCAACCATTTGTCTTTTTTGGCTTCCACATATCTGTTTGAATAATTATTATTCATCTGCAGGGCCCTTCACAGAATTCCAGCTGTAAATAGCACTCATCATCACCCCCATCACCGCAGCTGGTAATGAAGAGAAATGTGTCGGGTAATGAGGAGAGTGGCCACCATGATAGTAATGAAGAAAAATGGACAGAAATGCTGTAGGAATGGCACCTCCACTACTTCCTGGGATAATTGGCATGAGGTAATTGCTTTTTCATCCTCCCTGCCTTCATCTTTGCAAACTACTTCCCAATTCCTTACATTCATCACAAAACAGAAAATTGAAGTAGTGTAATAAATTAAAAAAGCAAAAGAGCTCAGCTTTGGGGTGCCAGTCTTAAAAGAAGGAAGTAAGAGCATTGACAGGATTAATAAAAGGGATAGCAGTGGGGGTGGGAGATTATTTCTTCCTGTTGTTATTTTTGTCATTACAGTCTAAGCCTTCTTTCAACTACACACAAAGACGGACGCCAACAGGAATGACTCTGAATATGCTCTAAATGCATATGCCTCAGTCACGACCACCCCCCACCTCCGGAAGTGCACCCACTCATGTGCAGAAGAAGGAAACACAAGGCAGGTCTACTTTCATTCTTCCTCCTGGTAAACCCAGGTCTGAGAGGAGCATAGAAATTAGGTTCGTATCCATAATGCCTCATGTCCCCAAATAAGCCTTTTAGGGCAATAGTTATCAGGCATGTCATTTTTCTGGTTTGTCCATTTTTATTGCTATGCTGATTGGGGCTACTACAGATGCAGTCCCTAGAAAGCTTCTTAAACTCAGGATTTTATAAAGCCTGCAGGAGAATTAAAGACAATGACCAAGCCCCATGTAAAGCACGGTAAAATTAATTTAAGTGTCTTCTATTCTTCTAGAAATGCATCCACAAATTCTTTGGTATTTCTCTCCTCCCTCTTCCCTTGAGTGTGGGCTCAATTGAATGACTTTCTTCCAGCAAGTAGGTTACACTTCCAGATTAGGCTATAGAAAGACTGCAGCCAAGGTGGGGACAATCTTAATGTCCACTGACAGATGAATGGATAAACAAAATGTGCATATACATGCAATGGAATGGCATTCAGTGATAAAAAGGAATGAAATTCCTATATATGCTACAGCATGGATGAATCTTTTTTAAAAAAAATTTTTTAATGCTTTATTTATTTCTGAAAGAGAGAGAGAGGGAGACAGCATGAGCAGGGGAGGGTCAGACAGAGAGGGAGACACAGAATCTGAAAGAAGCTCCAAGCTCTGAGCTGTCAGCACAGAGCCCGACGTGGGGCTTGAACCTATGAACCATGAGATCATGACCTGAGCCAAGGTTGGATGCTTAACTGACTGAGCCACCCAGGGGCCCCAAGCATGGATGAATCTTAAAAACACTGTGCTGAGTGAAATAACCCAGACATAGAGGGATAAATATTATCCCTCTTATTTACATGAAATATTCAGGGTAGACTAATTCGTAGAGACAGAAAGTAGAATAGAGAGTACCAGGATTTGGGGTAGGAGGATGGGGCATTATTACTTCATGGATACAGAGGCTTCTGTTTGGGATGATGGAAATGAATAGTGGTGAGGGTTGCACAACAGTGTGATTATAATTAAGGCCACTGATGTACACACTTAAAAGTGATCAAAATGATAAATTTATGTTATATTTATTTTACCACAATAACACCCCTCCCCCGCCCAAAAAGACAGTAGTTTCCATGTTAAGTGTTGTGTGCCTCTCCCTTTCAATCTCTTGGATCACTCACTCTGGGAGAAGCCACCTACCATGTCTTGAAGCCACCTAGAAGATGTCTGTGTGGCAAAGAACGGTGACTTCTGGACAGCGTGAGTGAGAAATTGATAACTCCAGTGAGTGAGCCTTCTTGGCAGCACCCCTAGCTGATACCTTGACTGGAATCTCGCAAGAGATTCTGAGCTGGAAGACCCAGCTAAGCCACTCTGGGGCTTCTGACTCTCAGAAACTGTGAAATAATCAATGTTTGTTGTTTTAAGCCACCAAATCTCAGGCAAATTTGTTACACAGTAATAGCTATTGAGCGCAGTATGAGTATAGAACACAAGTTCACAGTAACACTGAATACTATAAATTCATAATAGTATTTGATAATCGTATTCATTTTTAAAAAGCTACTTCTTTCAACACAGCAATTGGGAAGTGCTGGCTACTGTGGTTAAGAGAAACGTCTCTGCATTGATCGTATTTTGTATCTCTTCCTTGGATTCATTTGGTTCTGTCAAACATGGCCATCCCTTCTCACGTGCCATATGGTTCCCTTTCCCACATTTGTCTGTGTGGGAATGGGTATTTTTATATCAACTGCAGAACATTCTTTGTCTCTCTCTGGAGTAATTCAAAATTCATACTTCATGTACAGAATCTGTACTTCAACCTTATATCTAGAACTACGCATACTACTTGGTTGTTGCAAAGATACACACTACATAGAAACTCCACACACAAACTCCCACTGTCTATCCTCTCTCTCTCTCTTCCTAAACTCTATCTTTATAAGAGTGATGATGAAAGCAATTTGTATACAGCTCTGGAGTTCATAATAGCCATTACCAGCAAAATTTGTCCTCACTCAACAATGTCTATGTAGACTGAGTGGGGCCACCTACAAGCAGCATAAAGGAACTAATACCTGGGAATTTGATTGACCCAACAATAGTGTCACCCATCTGATCTTTTGAGGAGTCACTCAGCTATTTGGGAAAGAGCCACACAATAGCAAAACACCAAGCTGAGGCGGCAAGTCATGGGGCAAAGAAGAGAAAGATAGCATAAAGAAGGAGGTAAAAGATAAAGGCCCTAAGCCTTCTTATCTTTTAGTCTTAAAGATGACCAGAAAAACCTTAGATATGGCCTTTAGTCTCTGAGCCTCTATTGTATCATCTTTTAAATGAGGTCATTCTACTCAAGATGTTTGAACTGAATCAAATGATCCATTGAAATTTCTTCTAACTCTGAAATCTGCAATTCTGTTGTTGAATCCTGATGCCCATATACTCTTCCATAGGTTATTCCTAGGGAACCATTCCAGCATGGCCACCAAGACAGTTCAAATAGTTTCTCCATCTCCATATTATAAGTCTCTATATGTCTAGTCCAAAACTCTGAAAACTCCAGAAATATGAGTGACTTAAGAATAAACAGTAGGATTGTAAGCACCTTACTCAGAGCTTCATTTCCAGGGAAGTTCTTACTTTCGCAAGAAGATGCCGCTCTAAGGGATGAAGGCGAGGTGAACGTCCCGCTCAATCGGCACAGCAAGCCTGGAAACTCTGCCCAGGGCAACAAGGGCATTCACAGGAAAATTGGTCTGGGATGTACAAGGATGATGCAAAGCAAAGACAAAAGAATTCCAGAGGCTAAACTATGTCAACTTCACGATTTTGACCAACTCTGGTGGGAAATGAGTTCAGCTGGTGCTCAGAACATGTTCTGGGGAAGTGAAGAAGGAAGTAATTGCTTTTGCTTCCTTTCTTTCTTTTTAAGTTTTTTTTCTATTTCTCATCAAATGGAAGAATCATTGTATAAGAGTCCTCAACCAGTTGGTGAGAGTCTGCTGGTAGAGCTCAAAGCCTAGTCTGATAATGCTCCCGTGAGTGGCCTGAGGATTGACAGCTTCCCCAGGGAGGAATAAAACATCTGCTGGAAACTCCCTGCCCCCATCCCTTGACTTTAAAGCTTTAGGGGAAATGAAAAGCAGCTTCCTTTGGCAAAAAGATTAGGAATTTCTGCGGCAATGTCTTACTGTTTCTTTAAGGCCTCCATGGAAATGAAAGATATTCCCAAGCAAAGATAGGTCAAGTCTATTAAGAGAGCGGACAAAGCATTTCCCTCCTGAAAACTGGAGAATATTAGAAAAGAACCTTTTCTGATGAAACAAGAGTATCATTTTGTTTGTTTGATTTTGTTTGTTTCATATTTATTTCTTGAAAGTAGGGAGAAATACTTTAATTTGGGTGTGAAAGTAGCTAATTATTAGAAGAAAAGAGGAAGGGGTTTTCAAGATGGAGCCTCTGTAGTTTACATATCATTTAAACTTTCCTGTTCCTTTTCCCAGCCTCATCCACCTCCCTTCCCTCAGCAATTATGTTTCCATCTTCTCATCTCCCAGAGAATCACCAAGAAGTTGAGCTCCAATTGCAGCAGCCTAAAGGACATTTTATTCTTCTCTCTAGCCCCCAAATGGACCATCTTACCAGAATTTGTTCCATCCTTACAGGGGAAGGGATGCGCTAAGCAAGACTTTCTCCAAACTATAGCTACATTTTTACATTAATCTGACACCTGTCATCTGCTTTATTTCCAAGGAAGTCCTTCTTAGAAGGAAGGTGTCCCTCCATGGGGTGAAAACCTTGCTGAATGTCAATGAGGATTCATTAGATAATATCCTGAAAGCCCTGTGGAGGGCCTTGCAAAATACAGCTGAAGGTGGTATAGTGATTTCCTAAATCCAAGATTTCAGGTTTATCTTTGATGTTCCCTGGGCACTAGCAATGTTTGGTTATATAGAGGAAAAAGAAATATTAAACAATTTTTATTTCAGCTGACCTTTTACAGACACAAGAAGTAATTTTGTCTGGATTCTCCATTTCAGTATGGGACAGTAACAGCTGGACAGGGATTTTGCACAACACTTTGTGAGGTTTGCACTCAACTGCCTTTGTCAGATTGGCATTTTATATTAAATCAATAGAGGACTGTTATTAAGACACCAGACTACTACAACTTTAGAAAGATCCTAAACCAAGAAACTCTCTGGACCACTACAGTGTCCTTGACTGCAAAATCATGATATACTTGGAAGATTCGTTCCAGCCTAGGAGGCATTATAGTGGGATGGTCTGGAATCAGACTGAATTTGAAGATGAACCCCACCATTTGCTTATGAATGCTGTGATTTTGAGAGACAGTATATCACAGGGGTTCAGAATATAGGCTGAGGAATCAGACTTCTTAGGTTGGAAACCTGATTTCACCACTTATCTGCTGGATGATTTTAGAGAAGTTCTTCAAACTTCTGGACCTCAGTTTCATTATATGTGAAGTGAAGATATTACTGGCCGCTAATCTTCAAATGTTACAAGGAGGATAAAATAAGCTGATGCCTGTAGAACGTTTTGCGTGATGTCTAATGCATAGAGTGCTGAACAAATATTAGCTACAGTGATTGGTATCTTTTTCCAAATTTGCAGCTTTAGCCGATACCAGGCAAAGTCAATAAAGAAAGAGAGCTAAGCAACTCAGGAAAATGCTGAATTTGGCAAAACTGTGAACCAGGCAAAATTTACCCATTTTGCTTTCTCTAGGTTCTCTTAGAACACTTCACTCAACCTCCAGATTTTTTTCTCTGCTCCCCTCCATGCTCGCCCTTCATCAATCAAATTTTACCCAAAGTTCTGTTCCTTCAGGACTTTGCTCTGAACCAGGTGCAAATTAAAAAAAAAAAAATCAAATCTAGTTTAAGGTATTAATGGATGCTGATAGTTAATGTTATGCTTTGGGGATATCACATTAGCATTTTACAAAAATAAAGATTGTCTTATCCCCAGGAGGGATGACCAAAACTAAGAGCTTTGGGTAATGTGGGGGGTGGATAAAAAATATATCTGGGGGCAGGCCTTTCTTGAATCACAGATAAGCTGCCATTTGGATAACCCATAGAGTTTATCCTACAGTTAATATACAGCATCGTGGACAGACTTGGGGGCTATCGCAAAACACACTGCGCTTCAACACCATGTTCTTAGGTTGACAGGCACAGCACCAAGGCTCCAGTGTTACTGGTCCCACTGCTCCTGGGACTGCTGTCAACAAGTCATGACAAATTGGACTAGCCAAATCTTTCAGTCACATCTGATTTTCCGAAAGACGTAGATCCACCTGCTGAAGATGTTCCAAAACGAGGGAAGCAGAATAGAGCTAACAAGTGGAGAAACACGGCAAAGGCCCAGCCTTGACTTCTATCACTAGTTAGTATGACCCTTGGGGTACTCAGCATTCTGAATTAGAAAACAGGTCAAGGGTAAGGGGATTTGCCTCTAGATCCATCTCTACCACTGACTATGTCTTTTAACAAGTCAAGCCACTTTATCTTGGAGGATCTTATATGCAAAACTAGGGGAGAGGGGCTTCATCCTCCCTCAGCCAGAGGTCCCAGTGGGGTTGTGGGGAACCACTAAAGCGCCACAGATCAATTTAAGTGCCTCTGCAGAAAATGAACGGCAGTGGGGTTTCCTATCAAAGAAAGCTATGAAAAAATTAAGATGCTGAGAAGATAAATCTGGGAGAGAGAAAATATGGAATAAGATAGAGGGTAGCAAGATTAGATGCAAGATCACCAGCTAGAAGGCTCTTATAGTATACACACACACACACACACACACACACACATACATATATACACACATATACCTCTAGTCAAATTGCTAGGGTAGCCAAGTGACTCTCAGCACTGGCTGCACCCTAAGGAGCTTTTAAAAAATCAGATGCCTGGGCTCTATCCCAGAGGAGTTTTATGGAACTTTCTGGGCCTAGGATGTAAGCTTCTGCATAACATTAAAAGCTCCCCATGTAATCCTAATGTCCAGCCAGTGATAAACACCACCAATGGTAGACTATGCTGGTCTTGAATGATGAAATGGAAGAGTGGTATGTAAAAGACCTGTGCAGGTGATGTAAGAGGATGGCCAACTGATTACCCAGGAGAGATAAAGGTCAAAAAAGACTACAAAATGGCTTAGATCTCAAGCAAGGGTGCATAAGAGAATGGAGAGGTCATAACACCATGGTGGAAGGGAAATGGTTTGGGAGGGAAGGTGAGTTTGAACTGAAGTAGATAGTAGGATGTCCAAGTGAGTCCAGCTCTTTACAATATCCACAGTTATAGGTGGCACCATATCTACTATGACCAGAAAATTTAACCTTGAATTGACTACTCATTAGCTTTTATCAAAAGCCCTGCTGAAACAAAACAGCAGTACAAGAAAGATGGATCACAAGGGTGTCATGTCTTCAGTGTTTGTTTGTTTGGCTTAACTTCTTTTGTACGATTATAGGCTCTCTGCATGTTTATGAAAGTTATAGACCCAATTCTCAGGAAAAAAAAAAGATATTAGCAATATACCTGGCCTTTGTATGGAGGCCAGGTTGAGAATCTCTTTTTTAGATAAGGATAAAGGGCCACCAAGCCATCGAACAAAGTTCTCATTGTTGTTATTATTATTATTAAGGTCATGAACAGGAAGAAATACAGAAAACTGCAGCCAGAAAAGAAATATATGCAGGGAAGAGAGAGCGTTAAAAAAGAGATGGAGAGTAGCTTTTTTGTTTTGTTTTGTTTTCAAACAACGAGGTCACAATTGAAACTTAAGAGGAAGCATTATCTCTCCTAAATGCTTTGGAGCATTTCCTGTCTTCTCTCTGCCTTTATTCTTCAATTAAAATGTCGATAGGTTATGTGCACCTGTCCTCAGGTTTGTTGTTAAAACATCCCAGCAACCACAAGAAAACATGTGAGCTCGTGATGACTCTCTGCATTTTTAATATCACTTAGCATTTCCTACAAATAGGATTTCAGTATCTAGGACTTTTGATTTGGAAAAGGAAACAGCTCTTGTTAGTTCTAATAGGAAAAGGCAGCTTGATTTCCAATGCTCTGTTTTAATTTGGGTTTTACCAGCCAGTGATTTTATTGAAAGTGAAATCCATATTCCTATTTAGCTTTAGCATCTTAACTCTAAAATAGGAAAATCACAGCTTCCGTAACAGAATTGAGAATGAGGTCCTGGCATCTTTCTTGAAAGAAATTTGGATAAGAGTTCTTGGTAAATGCTCACAAATTACTCATGCCGTATGTCTAAACATACACAAACAGGTTTAGAAAACCTGGTTGAATTCAATGAAATAATTAGGTATGAAGAAAATGACAGGGGTTTCTTTTGTCAGATTCCTACCAACATGGGCCATATTTGCTCCAAGGCAATGAAGAAGGGATGGGTGTCAAGATCATGACCAAGAAGAAATGCATATGCCCAAGCTCTCTTTATCTCCATGAAGAAGTTCTGTGCTATCCCACACTACCCAGAGTGGGGTTCATGTGACATTGTTCTGGGTTTCCCTCGTAACTTAAAGGGAAATTTTCACAATGTCTGGAGCCCTCGATGTCTTGTAAATGAAGGAGGAGGATGTGCTCAATTTCCTCGCATCAGGAACCCACTGAGGCGGCACCAGTCTTGACGTCCAAACAGTGCAGTAGGCTATTGGAGGGACAAAAACTATGGCATTATCTCATAAATCTGAAGAGAACCCGAGAGAAGCTTCCGCTGGTAGCTCGTGCCATATTGCCATTGAAAGCCCAGCTGATGTCAGTGACACATCCTCGGGAATACTGGCCAGCGAGCTCAAGTTTGCTGCTACCACTGAGCTTCTCATGTGGATGGCCACTTGGCTCTTGGAACCTTCCCTAACCAGACCCAGGTTACTGATCCCAGGGTGAGCCCCATCCGCTCACTGAGGCCTCCTTGGTTAACCTGCCCGCCTTGGCTGTGCAGAACGCAGACTCCTCTGCACGAGGTCACATTGCCATCTCCCTCTGAGGCTCTGATGGGGTGGATGCTGGCCCAGAAATTCTGTGCATACGTGACACCATCTCTTGTGACACACACACCCATCCTCCAATGGGAGATCATGCCTTATCTCTACTTCTAAAAGAGATCCTGAAGGGTTTGGGAAGGAGGAGCAGGCCTCTGCCCAAATGGCTGTGACCAAAGTGGAAGTTCTGACTTTAGCAATGAAAAGGAGCGACTTTCCAAAGTCCTCTCCTTGACTCTTAAATTTACATGGTTCACAACAATGACCCCCCCATGAGTCTGCTTCATTTGAACAGGGGTAGAAATAAATGGCTTAGAAAAAAATATGAGAGCCTCCCACTGATACCGTCCTTGCAGTTAGATCTAGCCTATGCTCCTGGCCAGGTTTTTCTTGAGAAGGTGATGTAGGAAGGAGACAAAAGTAAGGCTCCTGTTGGGGCACCTGGGTGGCTCAGTGAGCTAAGCATCTGCCTCTTGATTTCAGCTCAGGTCATGATCTCCCAGTTCATGATCTCACGGTTCATGATCTCACAGTTCATGAGTTGGAGTCCTACATTGGGCTCTGCACTGACAGTGCAAATTCTGCTCAGGATTCTCTCTCTCCCTTTCTCTCTGTCTGCTGCACCCCCCCCCCCCCAGCCCCTACCCTAACAAAAAAAAAAAAAAAAACTTAAAAAAATGTAAGGCTCTTGGCATTCAATAGAGATGGGTTCCCATCATAGCCACACCCCAGGCTGGCTGAATAGACTGACAAATCACTTAACTTCCCTGAACCTCCTCTTTGATTGTAAAATAGAGGTAATAATAGCCAACCAGTGGATTCAATAAGATAGAAATGGAAGGCTTAGACAAGGTGTTCAATGCACTTTAGTTTTCCTTTCCCTGTGCTTCCCTCCCGCTTCTACTCCTTGAGTCACAGCCGAGAATTACCATGCCTTTTCCTGGTCAAGCAGTGAGAATTTTGTTTGTCTTGTGCAAACTCAAAGCAGATATCACCCTTACTTATCAGGGGCTGGAAATTCACAGTAACTGGAAGATTAAGTTTGAGACATTTCATTTATTCTCTTTTCCTATTTTATTCTCTTCCACCTTTTACAGTACGAGAACTGTTCTCTTGGCATTTGCAAATTTACTTTTTTATTTCTACAGGTGTAGGTGGATTGATTCAAGGAGAGAAATAGTAGCACAAAAGAGAAGGTTTTTTTCCCCTCAAAGGTAGAATTTGTTTTGGAAAGGGAGAGTCTTTTTCATGATTAGCTAACATTTGAATGCTTGCTAAGTGCCAGGTATTCTTCTATCTACCTCACACGTGTCAATCCATTCCATCCTCACGACTTCTGTATTAACAGACAAGGAACAGAGGCACAGAGAGTTTAAGCAAATGATGCAAGGCCACACAGCTAATTGGTGGTCGAACGAAGATCTGAACCCAGGGAAATCTAGCTGCAGAATGCATGCTCTCTACCACCTCAATGGTTTATTCATCTCTTTTCCCCGGGAGCTCGATACCCATAAAATTAAAGGAAGATAGATGGGGAAAACACAGATCAAAAGAAAATGAATCATGAAGAACATTTGAAATAGTTATTAAGCTTACGTAATTGAAATTTGATGCTGCTTTCAAATATACATAACAGAAACACTAATATTTCATATATGGGCAGGTAACAGTCTGATCAGCCTTGATGTTCGAAGTAATGATGTCAAAAAAGCGAACTAAGACTCCTGAGAAAGTGTTTGTGGTTGGTTTTATTTCCCTGTGCTAATATTCCTTGACCAAAAACAATCTCAAGGCTTCTAAAGGTGGCCAGAATATCCAGTGTGCTTTCTTTGAAGGGGGAAATATTTCCATTTTGAGAAGATGAAGTGGACATTTTCTTGGCCGCATATTTGATAATGTTTCTTTACTGGAAATACCTACATTTCTTCTTCTTGTGCCAGACTTCTGGATTTTTTTCTTCCCCCTCAAAGAGACCATTGATACGATTTACCTCCCCTCTTTCTATGTAATGAAAAAGGGGAGGCCAAATACTTTTCGTTCCCTCACTTATCTAGAAGCCCATCAAGGATTCAAATCCAGTTCTCCTGACTCCTCACCCAGTTCTGCCACTCAACCACATGTGTTTCTTGCCTTTATACACAGGCTCTTTTTTGGCCACAAGTAAACACACTGACCTTTGAAATATGGAAAGAAAAGTGCTTTGAAATAAAACTGGCACAAACAGCGGTTAGACAGCCGTCATCTGGAGGCCGAAACAAAGAGGGGCATAGTTTTCAAGCTGTCTTAATAATTACATGAAGCAGTTATCGCTCAGACCCCAGTCTGAGCATTACTCCCCAAACAAACAGCCTACGTTTGAGAAAACACATAGGCCACTTTGTTGCTCTGGCATCCTGAGGGGTGGGAAGCCCCCCAGCTGAAAATCACATGTGGCTGGGGCTGTTTTCCAGAGCTCCAGGCTCTTTCCTTTCTTCCTTCCCCATTAAACCCCTCTGCTCTCCTTGGCAAAGGCCCTCAGGTGAGGTAAGAGCCAATTAAAAACAAAGAGCTTGATGGATTTCAAGTTTAGGACTTAGAGCTATGTTCTCATGAAATATATTCTTCTTGGGTCCAGGAGCCAAGAAGATAGGCAGAGAGCAAGGATTCTAAGGCTGGCTCAAATCTGGTTCCTTTTTGCTACTGCCCTAAAAGTGATTTCTCTTTTGGGGGTTTGTGCCAATAGAAAGCCAGGTAAGCAAACCCCAGAAAGGGGCACACTGATTCTGAAAGCTTCAGCTGCAAAGATAAATGGAGCCGAAGGTTTTGTGAACTGGGGTTTCAGAGAAAAGTGCTCTTAAATTTCCCGTGGATTCATTGGATGAGAAAAATCATTCATTGGATGGAGAATAAGTACAGCCAGACTTCAGAATGAGTAGGAGAGATGAAAACATCTGATCCAAAAAGTCTCGGAAGCCTTTTCCAGCTTTCAAATTTGGATTTGATTTTTCTGTCCTAGAAATGGTTTCCATCGTATGTTATAATCATTTGCGTGTTAACACATCAATTTATAAAAAACATTTTTGTGAATTGTGCATAGGCCACAGAGATCTGAAATTTGACCAATCAAATGATCTGATCTGACATCCTAGAGCCCTGCGAGACCAAGAGGTCTGGCAATAGAAACGTGGATGGGTTAAAATATACCTTAAAACAATTTCTCTAATTATTAATTGTACTCAGTTGTTTAATATTTTCAGCGCCTACTGAATTTAGCAAAGGGAATGACAGATGCATATTAAAATGCATGCAAATACTACTCGCAAGCCACATTTTAATATGTTGTTTTGCATTCATAATTTTAGTCTTGTGATTGGTATTTTCATTTGCTTGGGAACAAAGACTTTCTTCTTTCCCCACTTGGGAAACAAGGCAAGACTTGTTCCTGCCGGCATCCTAATAGTATTCCTGAAAAAGCAGCAAACTTAATGGTTCAGGAACTGCTCTCCACCACCTGCCTACGGGCCCCTTAAATAGAGGCTGCATTTACAATGCACTGAGAAGGTGAAAATATGCAATCAGTCAGCTGATTTGTCCTGTAGTGGTGGGCAATCATATTTTCTTATTGTTGTATAAAACTGAATAGACTGCTTAAAAAAAAAAAAATTAAGCTGTTTAAATGTACAATCTCTTTTCAAGTAGAAAAGAGATTCACCCAATCCCATTCCTTGTTAATCCAAAGTCCCAGATAGAACACATTTCCTATCCTTCCCTGAATTTAGACAGTTTCTGGCCAGTGGAATGTCAGCCAAAGTAATGTACACAATGGTCAAGTCTGGCTACTAGATCTATTGGGCAACCCTACACTAGTGTTCTGCACTGGACTCCTGGTCCCTGGAAAGATGCAGAATGAAGGGGAGGAATGTCAAGGGCATAAGGAGGAACTACTGGATGGAAAGAGGTTGGGTCCTGGAATAAAACTGTGTGAGCAGACCGATCCCCCCTCTTTCCGTCTCCCCTGACCAATGACTCACAATAGACTGCGACACATGGTCATTGTGTGGTAGCCAGTCCCGTAGTCACATCTGGTTTTCATACCCTTGTGTATCCACCTCCATATGGTATCGGGATCCGTCTGTGGGACCAACAGCCTATGGCAGAAGTGACGGTATGTCACCTCTAAGAGTTATTAAAGACTGCAGTTTTGATGTTGGATGCTCTCTCATGCATTCTCTCTCTCTCTCCTAATCTTACTACTCTCTCTCAAGGGATCCAGCTGTCATGTCTTGGGGTTACTTAGGCAGCTCGTGGAGATACGCACATGGTAAGGAATGGAGACTTCCATCCAACAATCAGCAAGGCGCTAGTTTAGGAGTTGTTAACCTAAAACCTCAGCAGGTAGCTTGAATGTAATTTGTGAGACATACCGACCCCGAATCACCCAGCTCAACAGCTCCTGGGCTCTTGATTCTCAGAAACCGTGAGAGATAAGAAATGCTTGTTTTTAACTGTTAATGGGTAGGGCCATTTGCTCTACAGCGGTAGATAGCTAATATCACGTGAGGAAAAACAAAACTTTGAGTCACTGAGACCCTGGAACTGTTTGTTACAGTACTTGAATGCCAACTAAAACAGTGGAGCAATTCTTACAGTAACTCTGCACATACTCGGAGCACAAAAGAAGGTTTCTAAGAGTAAAGACTCTGGTTTGTCAGTATTGAATAAACAATAAAGAATAAATATGGTTTTTGATAAGGTGCCTGGTGTGCTCCTGCGTAGGTATGTGCAAAGTCAACACTGCTCAAGCAGCTGAGGCTTCAAAGCTGAATGGACTCAACCGCAACTTAGTTTGGGTCGGAAAAATTCCGGGATTGTATTCTTAGCAAATGCATAGATTGCGGTGTGCCAGTCATTCATGTAAAGAAGGGAAGAGCTCAGTTATCTAGTGGTGTTTGTGTTTCCAGACTATCGTGCTGACCTTTGTCTGGACCAGGTGCTGTTCTCATAGGCACGTGTGTTAATTTGTTTAATCCTTAACAACAGCCTGATAAAGAGCGTGCCGTTGCTCTTCTAACTTTACTGCTAAGGAGAGAGGCTCAGGAAAGTGAAGTGCCTCGTCCCAGGGCATGGAGCGACTTCATGGCCGTGCCTCGTCCCAGGGCATGGAGCGACTTCATGGCCGTGCCTCGTCCCAGGGCATGGAGCGACTTCATGGCCGAGCCTGGGCCATGCTTGCTCTCTGGGCTTACAAATTCCAAGGATCACGAGGTTACCCACTAACCAAGTTGCTCCCTCCGTGGAATTCTCAAAAGACACAGAGCAGAGCTGCAGGGTCCAGGAACGGGGCTGCTGCTAAATCGATGGAATGAATTAAAAGGTTTTCCTGTAAAGACGGGACAGAATAATGGAGACTTTTAGGCCTTGAGGGATTCAGGTGACACGAAGCTATGGTCAAAGTTTATAAAACCCCTAAGGATGTGAATTTATTCACCCAGATGGATACCACCCCCAGCAGCGAGGCCTCCCTTCCAGCACAAGGGAGATGGTTCTAGTGGAACCCCTTGTCGGTGACCGGACACACCGCCCTCGGCCCCCATGCAGGCCACGGAGGGTAGGCCCCCCCAGCCCAGAAGCGGCCTTGGAGAGGAAAGAATATCCCAAACCACAGGGCAACGACCTCCACGTGGAGCAGCCAAGAAGAGGAGGCTTGGCCTCCCTGCTAATTGGCACAGACCTTCAGAACGGATTTCTTCCAATGCTTGCAAATCAGCGCCAGCCTCAAAGGAATCAGCAACGGGCCAGAGAAGCGTCGGGGAAGGATGGACACCCTGTGTCTGCCTCTCCTGCCAGCCCCAGTTTTGCTTGTTTTTCATGGTAACGTGTGTGCGGTGTTCACTACAGGCAGCTCCCCGGTTCTCTAGGCCCAGAGCTGTGGGAAGGGGCGGGGGCGGAACCGGCTGTTTACGAGGAACGCTGCCAATGGGCTAATGAGAATTTTTCATGACTTTGGGATGTTTGCAGAACCAAAGGCTTTTGAAACCTGATTCCAAGGCTGACCTAGAGTCTTGGAGACCAGCATAATAACCTGTGGAAAGGAGCTGGGGCTAGCCCAGAAAAACCTCACTGGTTCTGACTTCTGCGAATCCTGCTTTGCCAGAATGTGCTTCTCTCAATCTTAGATGGTGAGACGGATTTTTAATCTGCAGCACTTGATGCCGGGGCAGAGCTTACAATCCATCTTTCGCTTCATGTAGCAATGGGTTTGCTAAAGTAATGAATGATGCAGTCACCATTTGCAAGGAGAATGTTAAAGTTGTGTAGGATAATATACCATTTTAAAAACGGACTGTTTACATGAAAAGAAATTGATATGTCCATTGCAAATCACTGTAAATAATTTATTTCAGCAGTCCCTCAAGGATCTAATTCTAATAGGAGCTCAGTTTGAATTCTTACACTTGAAAATAAGACTGAATGCTTTATGATGGCCCACAATTCCAAATATTCGTATATTTATGCTAGTAATTGTTTTTTCCCAATCATTCTGAATTGATGATGTCTTGCTAGAGAAATAAAGAGCCCACATTTATGCACCTTTGTATTCCTTTCCAGCTGCGGCTCACAAAATCAATTACTTGGCATTAATTCATCACTTTTAGACTTTTCCATTAGTAAAAAGATAATTTTTTTAAAAACAACCAATGACTGTCACGTATAAATACATTTAGGGTCTGCTAACAAGTGGATCACTAACGTGCATGAGGCCTTGTTCAAGGCCACCCTGTAAGTGCAAGGACAGGCTGGATGAGATTTCAGGGACCCCCTCTATACTTACCGTGTTATGTCACGTTGTGTTCCATCTGCATCTTTTCGTTTCATTTTTTTCCTGAAGGAGTAGAAATTTTGAGTTGGAAGAAGACGGGAGGCAGATACAAGAGATTTTGGAAGCCAGCGAATGGAGAGACAGGTGAGAGGCAGGGGTGGGGAGAATGCCTGCTTCCTGCTAATAGCAGCTCCCCCAGGGGAAGGTCCCGGCAGCCCAGCTCTTCTGTGATTCCCCCTCTTCCCTGAGGTTGGTGGTTCAGCATTCTTTACGTACACGACTTTACAACCAAGGAATACCTTGCATGGCCATCCTGACAACAAACCTATTATTTTTGCACTTAACGCTAATAAACTCCTAACAGCTGCCTTCCTCCTGTCTTGTTCGTTTCCAGTCCAGCCCCTCACCACCACCATGATGATCTGTCTAAAACGCAAATTTGATCACATTGTTCTCCGGCTACAAAATGGCTTCTCAACAATGGTTTCTCAGTCCTACGCTGGCTTTCAAGCTCCTCCAAGACCTGCCTCCAGCCTGCCTTTCCTCCCTGGTTTCTGCTACTCTCCCTCGCAGCTCGATACTCCCGGGGCACTTAGGTGGGTACACTCTGTCCACCTTGGTGTCTTTTACCCGTCATCCTCTCTGCCTGGAAATCTCTCTCCCCTTCAGCGTTCCACTTGCGGTATTGTCTTTATCATCCTGCAAGAGCTAGATCTTCGTCTCAGAAGCCTTCTCTGGCCTCCCAAACAGAGATGAGTTCTTTCCCCTTTGAACCTCTGCTATGACCGGTGCAGAGTTTAGGATCTTATTTTAGCAACTGTTTGTTTAGATCCCTTCTATTTTTATCATTATTTCTCAAAGAACGGCCCAAAGGAAAATCACGTCCAAAATATCTGCCTATGAAAGTGCAAATACCTCTTCCCAAATTTAAATAGGTATCCCTGGGGCTTCTGAGGGGATTAAAGTCTGGGAACCACTGGACTCAAGGGCAGGTATCATGTGCCTGGCACATGGTAGGTAATGAATGAATAACACGGCTTAATTGTTTTGGAGTCACAGGTTGGGCTTCTGTAGCTCCTATTATATGTAACATGTATGATATGTAACTGCAGCTCAGGGTCTAGTCAGTCTTGTTCACCATCATGTCTATTCCAGATCCTGGCCTGGGGCTCTGGGGCGTGACAGGCACTAAATGAATGCCTTTTCGTGGAAAGAAACTACGGCCGACAGAGGCCTTGAGTGCTGTGCGGCAGGGCAGAGATGGAGCCGAGGCAGCAACAAGATTAGCACCAGGCCTGTTCAGTTACTCAGGAGGAGACACTAAGGAAGAGCAAGATCATAACTGGCAATGCTCTGATGTTCCTTTGTAGAAATCCTTGATGTGGGCTGTGAAATGTCAAATCCAGATTTGATTAAGCCCAACTCCAAATCCCCAAGGCAAGTGTGTATCCACGGTCTTAATGGCATTATTGGAGCCACCTCCGTCTGTTGCTTTCAAAAGGGCTAAGCTAGCACCCCAGCCATTGATACCGACTCCTACAAAATGAGGCCTGCAATTAATTCAGCATGTCTGAGGCAGATAATGCCTAAAAAGCTTGATCTGGTTCCTTCCAGAAAATTGAAGTATTAAACTGAACCAAAGAGAGAGAGATAGAGAGACCTCTGATCTGCTGTAAAGCCAAGTGAAAGGGTGGGTCCCAAAAACAACAGTAGAAATCCAAGTTTTTGTTTCTTTGGCTCAAGGCTAGACTGTTGTCTGTTTGGAGCTTTCCACTTCCTCCTTTAAATGATAACCTATCCATTTGCAGTTAACCCATACTTTGAATATTTAAGGACGGAAGTCAATAAGCAACACAGGCTGCTGGAAGGGCAGTGGACCAGTTGAGTGATTCAGTAGGCTCTAAGTGGGAACTTGGCTTGCTACGCTGCTACACACTTGAGGGACTGGGCACAAAAAATAGTCAGGCCAGAACCAAGTCCCAAACCAAAGTAGGCAACACTGGGATTTATCAAATTAAACCCAAATGCCACAGCTTCACTGGGGCAGACCAGATTTCACCACCGCATTCTCAGAGGGAGGAAGGCTGGGGGGCCTCTGCGCCCAAACTCAACCACAAGCCCGAGCTCCACTTTGTTCTGTGAAATTCAGAACACATTTCTTCTTCTTCTTCTTCTTCTTCTTCTTCTTCTTCTTCTTCAAAACTTGCTCCTGCCCTTCCTTAGGGTCTGCCTGGAATAAAATACTAAGAGCCAAAAACACCAGCAGAAAGGCCGTTTTATTGTGAAATCCAATCCGAGCAAAAGCAAGGGGATCAGCAATCCTTCGACCTTCCCTGTAGTAAAGTCTAACTGATCCACATGGTTTAGATAACTAGGAAAAGGTCTGATGAGCTGTCAAACCACGGAAATTTTAGAGTTTTGCTTGTCACTCTAGATAGAAATGATTCAGAAGTTTCTTAAATTCCAGAAGCTTCTGAAAGCACAACCCATAAGGCTGAGAAGACATGTCTTTAGGTGACCCTGGAACCGATCTCCTGCTTCTGGAACTTTTGAAATTAGCACAGGCCAGATATTTAGAGGTTATCATGGATTTTGTTGGAGCAGTCCGCACCAGACTTACCGCAAGAGATAGATCAACTCCAAACCAACATCTAGGATGGAGGGGTGGGGAAGCAAGTGACTTTTCACAGTTTTTTTTTTTGTTTGTTTGTTTGTTTTGTTTTGTTTTTTGTTCCTATAGCAAAAGCGAATCCTAGACATGGCTGGGATGGTAAGGCTGGAGTCTTGGCAGCAGTGGCCACTGGGATGACTTGTTCAAATACCACGTACTCTTTTATGCACAAATTCTATTAGACATAGCCCTGCCTTTCAGGGCTCCCTTGCCTAAAAGCATCCATTGTCTCATTCTCACTGTGCTTACACATGATATCCAAACTCATCTAAATCATTTCCAGCTTGCTCTCACATCCTCTTCCCTCTTCCCACCCCTTCTGCCATGCGTCCTGCCCTCCAGACCAGGGGTTGGCAAACTTTTTTCTGTAGCTAGTCATATAATAAATATTGTAGGCTTTCAGGCCATGTGGTCTGTGTTACAACCATTCAATGCTGTCATAGAGCAAAAACAGTCATCATGAAGACATACGTGAATGAGCGTGGCTACGTTTCAATACAATTTCAATAAAAAACTCAAAAAACTAAAAACAAATGGCAGGCTAGATTTGGTCCCCAGACTGTAGTTTGCCAACTCCTGTTTCAGATACACCAAACATATTCCTTGCCAGGTGCTGGTTTCTTTTGCCTTGGAGCTTTTGTCCTTTACCCCCAGCTCAGATAAATTAATTTATTATTTATTGGAAGACAATTAGGTATCAGAGACTGTCCCAGGATCTAGAGATGTAGCAAGGAAAAAACAGACAACATTTTCTACTGTGTAGAATTCAGATTCTAGTGGAAGCAAATAGATAGTAAATAAGTGGCCCACAAAAAAGCATGCATACCAGGTGCAACTATGATGAAGAAAAATCAAGCAAAGTAAGGGGGAGGGAGGATGTCATTTTAACTAGAGTGGTCAAGGAAGGTCACCTTGATGAGGTGATATGGGCGCAAAGATGAAAATAAAGTATGAGCTCACTCATTGTGGGTGAGGTAGGGTGGGGGAAGGCGGTAAGCATTCCAAGCGGAGGGAGTTGTGAGTGCAAAGCGCCGAAGGCAGAGCATTCTTGGTATACTGAGGAAGTGAAAGGGGGCCAGTGTGCTGTAGTGAATGAGTGAGGGAAGAGATCAGAGAAGTAGCTGTGGGCAAGATTGTTTAGAGCCTTCTAGGCCATGGAAAGGACTTTGATTTTTATTCTAAATAAGACTGGGAACCACTGAAAGGTGGAGAGCAGAGGGTGGTGTTGTCTGCCTTATATTTTAATAGGATCTCTCTGATAGCCACGTGTAAGATACAGTGTAGGAAGGTCAGAGTGAAAGCAGAGAGACCCACTAAGGAGGCTGTTGCAATAACCCAGGGACAAATGTTGTTTAGGGGTTTGATAATGGCAATGGTACAAGTGGTCAGACTCGGAATATATTTTGAAGGCAGAGCTGAAAGGTAGGGTGTGGAGGAAATACTCAAGGATAACACCAAGAATTTTAACCTGAGCAACTGGAAGGGTAAAATCTGACGTACTGAGATAGCAAACACTGTAGGAAGAACAGTTCGGGAGGAAATAATCCAGATTTTTAAAAAATTATGTTATGGTTAAGATGCTTATTGGATCTTTGAGCAGTGACGTTAAATAGGCAGTTGAATTAATGGTTTTGAGGTCAGTGGAAATAACACGGGTAGACTAGTCATCTGGGAGTTACCTACCATAGCCCTGGAATGAGATAGGATCAGTTTGGGAGAAGTGAGAAGAGACCAGAGCTCGGGGACGGAGTTCTGGAATAATCCAACGTTTGAAGTTTGCGAAGAGGAAGAAGAGCCACAAAGAAGATTTAAAATGAGTGACCAGTGAGACAGGAAGTGAAGTAAGAGTGACTTCTCTGGGGCCAAGTGAAGAAAGCCTTTTGAGAAGGAGGAAATGAACAACTCTGTGAAATGTTGCTAACATGTTGAGCAAGATGAGGACTAAGGCATGACCCAGATTTGGCAACATGGGAGCCATTGTTGACTTTTTGTTTGAGGAGCAGTGAAGATGACAGCCCTGTACAGAGTGTAGATGACAGAGGATGGGAGAGGCCCAAATAGTGCCTTCTTTCCCCTGGGATCCTATAATACATTTTACCCTTACAACACTTTTCACAATTATAATTATTGGCTTATACTTCTATCTCCTCAACTGATCTTTGAGCAACTTGAATGCTGTGCCATGTTTCACTCATCCTCTCTACAGTACAACGCAGGCACACATCAAATGCTCATCAAATGTTTGTTGAGTAAATATGAAATTGTAATCTAAGAAGGAAAGCTTTCAGGTAAATGAATGTGAGTACCATTGAGGCTAGGAAAAGTAATACTAAGCACCAGAACTTGAGAAGAGGGAGAATGGGTACTGTCTGTTACCTGTATGGTGCTACGTATGACACTAGAGATATTTGGGTTTCTGCCCTGAACATTTTCACTTTTTTTTGTCTTGAAAATACACATAAATTATTCTCCATAATGTATGGTGGGATCAGTTAGAATAACTAGTCCAGATTTGCTAAAGAGGATAGTAACGTTCTGCAGGATTTAGGAAATATGCCCTCACGCTATAGACTATGTGTATGTGGTATAAGATTCCATAAAATGTGTCCCTCTCCTTTCTTTTGGGTTTTCAAAGTTACCAACACGCCTCTGTTGTAAGACATCTCCCCAAATCCCTGTTACCCCCCTCCCCTTTTTTTAAGATTGTATTTTTAAAAATGACAATCACTATAAGGAATTACTTTGGGGTCTGAATAACACTGAGTTGATTAATCCTCTCCTGGTTGGAATGATTATTTGATCATTCAGTCCTTAGAGCCATGACTATTAAGATCCAGAAGCAAAAATTATTACATGATGATTCAAGTGACTTTCTGATTATACTGCTTAATAAAATTAACACTGAAGTCTGAAACACTGTGTCCAGAAGTCAAAGGGTGATTTTCCAAGGGTCTATTAAAAAAAAAAAAGAAGAAGAAGAAGAAGAAGAAGTTTCATTTCAGAGGATAAAATGTTGCAATCCTTCTATCTCCAAGTGAGTAAGGATTAGTAAGTAGTTCAGTTAGCTCCTGCAAACTAGGGATTCAGTTATATTTTATTTATTCAATATGGGAGTTTTTATAAGTGTTGGGTGAGTCATTTCATAAGACCAAAGCCAAGCTAAATTAGAGCAGTCCGTGGTTGAAGATATTTTTATTGCAATGAGTAGGTCTCTCTCTGGGTTTTGGATACACAGGTGTGGTCAAACTTTGGTATGGAAAGGAAGTAAAATCATGAATTCTAAGCCAATGACTCGTAACGTCTTGAACGTGTAATGCTGCAGACACAGCTAGACACATTGGCTATAGGAAGCCAAAACATGTGACAGAGGAAATTAGGTAGAAGCAGTCAAAGTTGTTTTCCCTTTAGAGTCTACTTATCGATCATCCCAAGGACCCAAATAAATACCTGTTCTTTTATATATATATATATTTTTTTTTAAAGGAAATAACTTTCTAGAAAACTGTTCTTGTGAATTACTCTTTTGTGCCTATCAAGCTTTCTATTTTGTGAGTCGTGCCTTTAATAGGTTGTAATGCTGTTTTAAACACCATAGACACTTAATGCACCATGAAAAGCCCTTAAGCTATGGGAAATTACAAAAATGCCTCAGTGACATGGTCGCAAGTGTAAATGATCTTCTCGACATGAACTTCAAAGGTAAAATGAAATTACATTTCCGGTAGATTTCTGAGTCCTCACTGTCCAGTGACTATGGTTCCCGAGATTTCACCCATGCTTCTTAGGATTCTGTTCTAGCCAGCTAACCAACCCTCAGCTATGGTGGCTCTGGAAGGGCAGCTCTGGGGGCTCCTGGGTGGCTCAGTTGGTTAAGCCTCTGAGCCTTGGTTTTGGCTCAGGTCGTGATCCCAGTGTTGTGGCATCAAGCCCCTGGTCAGGCTTTGTACTGACAGTACGGAGCCTGCTTGAGATATTCTCTCTCTCTCTCTCTCTCTCTCTCTGCCCCTCCCCTGCTTGCCTCTCTCTCACTCTCAAAATAAATAAATAAGTAAACACTAAATTTTTTAATTAAAAAAAGAAGAAATTCACCTCTGGGTAATAGCAGGAGCTTTATCAAGGCTACAGCCAAGAGGCTGCAACCACAATTACCTTTTGGATACACAAAATAATAACTGTGTGCAGGGGTTTAATAACTCAGAGAGGGGTTTGCTGGTGGTGTTGGTGTCAGTGTAACAAGCTGCTCAATCTCAAGTGTCTGGTCTAAACAGAGTATCAATAAAGTAATCATAGGGCAAATGCTCATTTTCGTTATCAATTTTAATGAACTAGTAGAAACCAGCAGATATTTTAAAACTAGTATCTAATGTTTATAATTAGATAGATTTTCATTTTAGGATTTGTAAAATACATGACAGGGAATAAAATACCATGGTCTCCGCCCACAGCGGGGAGCCCGCAAACATGATACGAGTCGGCTTCTGTGGTTCCGTTTCCTCTCATATTTATACTTATTAAAGGGCAAGAGAAAGTTTATGAAACTGTATTTGTTAGGAGAGTGGAATTGTATGCTTTCCTTACTAAAAGGGAGAAGTCAGTATCTTCTCCAAATCAGTAATGATCACTGATGGATAAAGGGGATTATATGTCGGCTCAGTGACTTCTTGGTGATTAGAGACAGTTTACATCAAGTTCAACAACTAATTTTTTAAACATGGCAATACCTGTAACCATTCTTGGAAACAGGTCAACCAGATAACAAGCTTTCTTGAATGACATTAGTTCTCTGCAAATCAGGTCTTCTCTGCCCTGAGTGTCTCCCTTCCCCGGGTTCTTTTGATTTTGTTTTCTTATTTTGTTTTGTTGTTTTTGAGAGAGAGCGCACAGGCAAACAGAGGAGGGGCAGAGAGAGGGAGAGAGAGAATCCCAAGCAGGCTCTGTGCCTAGTGCTGCGCCTGACACCAAGCTCCATCTCATGACAGTAAGATTATGACCTGAGCCAAATCAAGATTTGGACGCTGAACCGGCTGAGCCACCAGGTGCCCCTTCCCCAAGTTTAAACGGCTCTGAATGGCCACACTCCAGTTCTACTGCCATCACCCACAGGCTACACACAAATAGAAGATTTTTTATTTTCTCTCTTTTCTTGTTCTTTAAAAAAATGTTCTCCCACTTTTTCTCCCTCTTCAACAATTTTCAAGCTGGCAGTACATGTTTTTGAAAGGCAATTTAGTAGGCGTGCCTGGGGGGCTCAGTAGGTAGAGTGACCAACTCTGGATTTCAGCTCAGGTCATGATCCCAGGGTTGTGGGATCGAGCCCTGCGTCCAGCTCCACGCTGAGCCCTTGCCCCAACTCAAAGTCTTTCTCCCTCTGTCTCTCTCTCTCAAATTAAATACATACATACATACATACATACATACATACATACATACGGAAAGGCAATCTAGTATAGTGGTTAATATAAAAGCTTGCTGCTAACATGCCCTGGCTTCTAGTCTCAGGTCTGACACTTACTAACTGTGGCCCCTTGGGCCAGTTATTATACTTAATGCCAAGCTTCAGAGTTTTCATCTGAAACATGGGGCTATCAATAACCAGCTTCCGGATTATTTTAGAGACGAGTCAACATAATATCACTAAAAGGCTGAAGCATACAGTCTGCGTGACTCCTTGGTATTATTATTGAAAAAAACAGATACCTTGACTTGTAGAAAACAAAGGAAGCCTTATAATTCTTTCACAGAAATAATCTTTGTGAGGACCTAATGAACCCACTAACATGCTGCAAAACGTGCTCAAGCCGACATTAATAGGAATAAAATACAGACTTTTGTCACCCAACTCCAGGCAAGTTTCATTTAGTACAGACACAAAGAAAAGACTGAGAGAGAAAAGACTCAGAGAGCTGCTAACCCGACACTTAAAATTGTATATTTCTGCTCTTCTCTCAGTCCAAGAAAGCATGTTAGAAAGTGTATTTGGCCTAACAAGCCGACAATGTGTGGTATGGGTCAATTAAGGTTATAAAATAACGCAAAGAACAGGCCCTCATCAGCGTTTGGTGTTTTACAATAGATGAAAAAGTGAAAAGAGATTTAATCAGTTTCCATGGGCTTGGGCTCCTCTTCCTCACTCTGAGAAGAAGGAGTCTCGCTTTATTCCGGTTATTTCCTGAGGAGAGCCCTCCTCCCTCCCTCAAGTATTCAGGCTAATTACAACCGGTGAGGTAGTTTCCAGACTGAATAAGAAATCAAAAGGGAAGGGAGGGGAGGCAGTGTGGATTTCAGAGAAGAAAATAACTTAAGAAAAAGTATGTTCTCAGAGGGGGAAAAATTAGAGAATCAGGTCACTGAGTTGGAGCCAGGAAAAATCCACATGAGTGGAAATTGGAGCGATGAAAGTATTTCATATTAACACATCCAAAGGCTGAATGTGCCTGGCCCAGAGGATGCTCCTCCTCCCTCCTGGAAAGTGGCTGGGGGCTGAAAGACCTCTAGGCTTTTCTATGTCATATTCATTCACTAATCAACGCTATTCAGCCAATTGCACACGTGGTCTTGTATCGGTGCCCTGGAAAACACGAGGACCACATAGCAACGATTATAATCAAAACCACTGGAGACTCTTATTTCAGCTTCTGAAATACGAAGCTTCAAAGCAGACATGTCTCCAATGAAAACCAGCAGTTTCTTTCTCCCTTTCTTCCTTCCTTTCTTTCTTTGTTGCTTGCTTGCTTGTTTTCTTTCTTTCTCTTTCTTCCTCTCTATTTGGTTCTGCTAAGCCTACAGTTTTAGATTCAAGTACCTGACACTTATATATCAATAGAGACAGAATGCATTTTGCCTAAAGCAAAGATAGAAATGGTTTAAAGGGCAAGCAAAGTGTCATGTGTCAGTAGACATTAGTTGAGGTTAAACTCTGCTGATGTGACTAGAATGTGGACATCTTTGTTAGAGTCAGTCTTGAAATCGGTGGTGTGGCCTGGCATACATATTTCCTTAATGACTTTCCAGGGAAAGACGAAAGTATCTAACAGCACTCGCACATCCAAGGGTCTTAATCTCATTTCTCTCCTTTTTGCCCCAAATTGTCAAGCCTTTTTATTATCTAAATTTCAACTGAAAATGGGACGTGAAACACACAAAACAATCCCGAAAATCTTGGCAAAAAAAAAAAAAAAGAGTCAATATTTTCTCTTGATTGTCTGGCCAATTTATGCTTCAACTGAGATAATACTAGACCTGAATTTGGGGGCGAGGACCTAATGGACCCATCAACACACTGCAAAGTCTGTACAAGCTGACGTGAATAGGAATGAAAAGCAGACCTTTGTCACCCAGCGCCAGGCAAGTTTCATTTAATACAGACACCCGGGAAAAGCTAAGATAGAAAAAACAGAAAAAAAAAAAAATCTTAGACTGCTCAGGAAAAATACAAGAGGAGTGTTTTTTTGTCAGCTTAGTCATACATCTCTGATGGCTGTGTTCTTTATTTGCCTCTCTGCAACTTAACAGACCTCATATGTCATCTCAGAGATGACTAAGGAGGACTTTTTGTTTTGTTTTGTTTTATCAGGCTAATCCCAGATTTCAATGACCTGCTGAAGTCTTCTCCCTGCGTTTCAGGTCAGTTTAACTTTCTAACTTAGTATGTAGTATGTATGATCCCGGCTGGTCCAGTAGTTCTGAACCATAGTTAGTTTTATGCAAGAGCCTCTAAAGGAGAGCTCTTGGGGCGCCTGGGTGGCTCAGTCAGTTAGCCATCCCACTTCGGCTCAGGTCATGATCTCATGGTTTGTGGGTTTGAGCCCAGAGTCAGGCTCTTGCTGACAGCTAGCTCAGAGCCTGGAGCCTGTTTCGGATTCTGTGTCTCCCTCTCTCTCTGACTCTCCCCTGCTCATGCTGTCTCTCTCTCTCTCTCAGAAATAAAGAAAACATTTAAAAAATTAAAAAATAAAGGAGAGCTCTTGAAACATACCAATTCCAGACCAGTTGAATCGGATTACCTAGAATTCTGATTCTAGGAATTCTGAGAATAACTAGTTATTCTTGGAATAACTGGGAGCTAACCAGTTCCCTTTAAATTATCTCAATAAATTTAAATTAATCTACTGCTGTGTAACAAACTATCCAATACCTAGTGCCTTAAAACAACAAATTGCTGTTTCTTATGATTCTATGGGTCAGGAATTAGGGCAGGACTCAACTAGATAGCCCTTCAGTCCACATTATGTCACCTAGAGTCATTCAGCTGCATTCAATAGACCCAATGGTCCAATAAGACTTCCTTCACATGACTGCCACCTCAGTGATCTTTGATAAGATGCCTCTCTCTCCAGATGGCCAGCATGGACTTCTCTATAGTATGGTGGTCATGTTAGTCAGACTTCTTGAATGTCACCTGGCTTTAAAAGAGAGGAATCAAAAACTGCTAGCTCCTTTCAAGGCGTAGCTTCAGAAGTCACAAGTCACTTCTTCCAAATTCTGTTTGTCAAAGGCCAGCCCAGATTTAGAAGGAAGGGAAATGAGCTCTACTTCCTGATGTGAGGAACAGCATACATGCACAGAAGTTGAGAAATTGTCTGGTGGTCATATTTTGAGACTATAGATTATATACCAGCAGTTCCTGATCCTAAAGTCACGGCAGTATGGGCATTTCTAGCCCATAATGACAGCCTCTGCCATTGTTACTGGACATAGTATCAGGATTGTTCTCAATGCTGCACCTCAGAGGTCAGTACATTATACTTACCATGCAGGTTAAAATGTATTGACAAACCTGCTTTCTTGGGAAGAGGGGAAGTTCTAAAGTACCTCTGCTGCAGAATAGGAAGCAGAGGTGTTGGCATTCTCTGAGAAGACTAGGAAAGGGCCAACGTCCTCATGGTCCTGCCTTGATGTGGCGGGGGGGGAGGGGGCATGGCTCATGTGTTCTCACAATAATCTTGTGAAGTAGAAACTGCAGGTTTTGATTTTCTTCTTTAGTTTATAAATGGGAAAACTGACCAAACACAAGCCACCATTTTAGGTGCTACAGAGGGCATAAAACTTACCTGGACATTGTTGCAATTCTTAATTCTTTTTTACAGAGGAAAGGTATTTAAACAACTATGTCTAATACCAACAGAATAAAATGAAGGTTATCAGAGAAGTAGGAACAACACAGTCCTGGGAGTCAGAGGCAGGAGAGATTAACTCAGAAGAGAATGATTTGAATACCAGAGAATTAAGAAATATATCAAGTCATAAAATATTGTTGTAAAAACATCCTCTTTAAGATCATACTGTAGAGAAAAAGAGGCCATTTCATGACATCATCCATTTTGGTCACAAAACTTATACCAAAACAAACCCAAATTGGTTTGTTCCTTGTTAATTCTAAGAATTCCTGTATAAATAGACGTCCATAATATAAAACTTTTAAATGTACATTTAATAAAGCTAATTTCATGGTTTTAGTTTTCTTTTTCAAAATGGATATCCAATCAGACCAATTCTTTTCACTACTTACTATGAGATGTAAGACCTATTTTTGGTTGATTTATTGTAAGTGGCGTTTTTCTGGTACCAATTATTTTTGGGTTATGAAGTTAATGTGTAAAAAGTACCTACCATATAATGAGTGCTTCATAGATGTTACCCATTTATTATTATTTTTAATAGGTTTTTAATTTTATGAAAGTTTTAGGTTTACAGAAAAGTTGTGAAGATAGTATGGATTTCCTATATGTCCCGCATTTAGTTTTTCCTATTAGCATCTTGCATGTCTATGGTACACTGCATGGTACATTTGTTAAAACTAATGAACCAATGTTGACACATTATTATCATCTAAGATCCATACTTCACTCAGACTTTCATAGTTTTTACCAAATGACCTTTTCTATTCCTGGATCCCACTCAGGATACTATATTAAATTTAGTAGTCATGTCTCCTTAGGCTGTGACAGTTCCTCAGACTTTCCTAAATTTTAATGACCTTAACTCTTTTGTGGAGTACTGATCAGATATTTTGTAGGATGCCTCTCAACTGGGATGCTTCTGACGTTTTTCTTGTGATTATATTAGGATTATGTGTTTTGCGGAGGTAAAGTTCTATTTTCATCACATCAACAGTATATACTATCAACATGACTTATCACTTTTGAGGTTAACCTTGGTTACTTAGCTAAGGTAGTGCTTGTAACTATAAAGTTACTTTTCCCTCTTCCTTCCATACTTACTCATTGGAAAGAAGTCATTATGCACAGCCCACACTTAAGGAGCAGGGTTGGGGGGAGCGCGGGGGGGGGGGGTGGCGGGGGGAGGCTGTGCTCAGCTTCCTGAGGGTGACTGTCTACATAAATTATTGGGAAATATCCATGGAAGTTTTATCTATTTCCTTCTCTCTTCCCCCTTTATTTACTTATAAATATTTATTTATTTATTCTGCTTTTTTATATCAGTATGGACTCATGGATTTTTATTTTATATTTTGGGTGATATTCCAACACTACTTTATTTATTGCTCAAATTATGACCAGCTTTGGTCATTGGAAGTTCTTTCAACTGATTCTTGGGTCCCTTTAAAATACTCCCATTGAGAAATCTCTATCACAATGACACTGGTATTCCTCCCAGAGCCAGAAAAACCATCCTAAAATTTGTATGGAACCAGAAAAGACCCTGAATAGCCAAAGTAATCTTGAAAAGAGAAAACCAAAGCTGGAGGCATCACAATTCCGGACTTCAAGCTGTATTACAAAGCTTTAATCATCAAGATAGTATTGTACTGGCACAAAAACAGACACTCAGATCAACAAAACAGAATAGAGAACCTAGAAATAAGCCCACAAACGTATGACCAACTAATCTTTGACAAAGCAGGAAAGAATATCCAATGGAATAAAGATAGTCTCTTCACCAAATGGTGCTGGGTAAACTGGACAGGGACATGCAGAAAAATGAACCTGGACTACTTTTTTATACCACACAAAAAACTCAAAATGGATGAAAAACCTAAACATAAAATAGGAAGTCATCAAAATCCTAAAGGAGAAAGCAGGCAAAAACCTCTTTGACCTCGGCTGCAGCAACTTCTTACTCAACATATCTCCGGAGGCAAGGGAAACAAAAACAAAAATGAACTATTGGGACATCATCAAAATAAAAATCTTCTGCACAATGAAGGAAACGATCAGCCAAACTAAAAGGCGACTGACAGAATGGGAAAAGATATTTACAAATGATATATCAGATAAAAGGTTAGTATCCAACATCTATAAAGAACTTATCGAACTCAACACCCCCAAAAAAATAATCCAGTGAAGAAGTGGAAGACATGAATAGACACTGCTCCAAATAAGACATCCAGATGGCAAACTGAGACATGAAAAAATGCTCAACATCACTCATCATCAGGGAAATACAAATCAAAACTACAATGAGATACCACTTCTCACGTGTCAGAATGGCTAACATTAACAACTCCGGCAACAACAGATGAGGATGTGGAGAAAGAAGAATCCTTTTGCACCGCTGGTGGAAATGTAAACTAGTGCATCCACTCTGGAAAACAATGTGGAGATTCCTCAAAAAATTAAAAATAGAGCTACCCTATGACCTAGCAGTTGCACTACTCGGTGTTATCTAAGTGATGCAGATGTGATGTTTTGAAGGGGCACATGCACCCCAATGTTTATAGCAGTACTATTGACAATAGTCAAAGTATGGAAAGAGCCCAAGTGTTCATCAATGGATGAATGGATAAAGAAGTGGTATGTGTATACAATGGAATATTACTTGGCAATCAAAAAGAATGAAATCTTGCCATTTGCAACTACGTGGATGGAACTAGAGGGTATTATGCTGAGTGAAACTAGTCAGAGAAAGACAAATATCATATGACTTCACTCATATAAGGAATTTAAGATTCAAAACAGAAGAACATAGGGAAGGGAAGCAAAAATAATATAAAAACAGGGAGGGGGACAAAACATAAGAGACTTTTAAATACAGAGAACAAATTGAGGGTTACTGGAGGGGTTGTGGGAGAGTAACCCACATGGGGCTTACATGGGGAAGGAGCATTAAGGAATCTACTCCTGAAATCATTGTTGCACTATATGCTACTTAACTTGGATATAAATTAAAAATCAATCAGTTAATTAATTAATTAAAAAAATAAAATAATCTCATTGATGTGAACTTGTTTTTGTTGTGAGAGTGTTTTTAGTTTTGTTTGCTTTTCTGTTTTCTTACTTCTTGGCACTACAAGATAATCATGTTTCAGCTTATATATTTCCTGTTTCAGTTCTAGAATTAGCCATTTCTCCCAGGAATCATGGTTACTTATGGGAGAATGGTATTAGAAGCCAAGATCTGGGACACTTGGGTGGCTCAGTCGTTAAGCATGACTTCAGCTCAGATCATGATCCCACAGTTGGTGAGTTCGAGTCCCACACTGGGTGAGCACAAGCCCCACTTCAGGTAAAAACCCAAGTCCCAGGTGGCCCGACTTCCTCTCTCTCTCCTGGAAGGAAGGAAGGAAGGAAGGAAGGAAGGAAGGAAGGAAGGAAGGAAGGAAGGAAGGAAGGAAGAAAGAAAGAAAGGAAGAAAGAAACCAAGATCTGGGTGCTAGGTGTGTTCACTGCTACTGAGTGTCACTGCTTCTAGGCCCTCTCAACTGACAGAGTAAGAAAATGTATATATGTATATCAGCTTATGTATGTGCACATATCTATAAATACTTCCATACATAACTTTGTCTACATTAAGCTTAACATTAGTCTCCAACTCTAGTCCATTACCACACCCTCTCTTTGCTCTTCTATAACCTCCCACTCAAAGAGGTGAGAAGCCTGGCTCCAACATGCCATGATTTATTTAATTGTTCCATTCCTTTGGACACATATAGTGTTTTCAGAGATTCTAGCCATTATTTATCACCTACAGTATAGAGCTTAAGTGCAATTTCTTTTGCCTTTAGCCTCCTAAACTCAACTCATTTCCAGAGTTACTTAGGTTGGCATCTTTCCCTCCACAGGCTCCAGTGAGCTTGTTTCATTCATCTGTCATATAGCTGGGTTGTCTTCTTAGATTCTGTTTTCCACCCACTCTCCTAAATGATCTTTTAAAAATTTGCATACATTAGGGTTCACTCTTTGTGCTATAAATTTCCATGGGTTCCAACAAATGCATCATGTCACGTATCTACTGTGCCATTATTATTTTTGTTTAACAAAGGTTTATATGTTTTTTTCCTATGTGATAGACACTAGCTCATTTAATCCTTTCAGCAACCTTATTAGACAGATACCATTAACACATCATCCCTGGTATGGGCAAGGAAGACAGAGAAGTTCATTTCCTTAATTGCACAGCTAACACGGCTAGATCTGGATTGGGAAACTAAATCATCTATGCCCCTGACTCCTGCACTACCCTGCTTGGTGTCCTAAACATTTCTTCTACTTTGCTTTTATGGCTTTCTTCTATTCTTCCTCTTCATCCTAAAACAATTGTATTTACTTATTTATTTTAAAAGATTTATTTATTTATTTATTTATTTATTTATTTAATTTATTTATTTAAATTTACATCCAAGTTAGTTAGCATATAGTACAACAATGATTTCAGGAGTAGATTTCCTTTATGCCCCTTGCTCATATAGCCCATCCCCCCTCCACCACCCCTGCAGCAACTCTGTTTCTTCTCCATATTTTAGAATCTCTTATGATAAAACAGTTTCCTTTTAACCACGTACTGGATTTAACTCTTATCTGCTACACCTCTTTGCCAGCCCTTTCAAATTTTTTTTTCTATGTCCGTATGTTCATTTTACATATCAAATCTAATTATCCTTCCTATAAAACCCTTTTAAATAAGCACATTAAAATATAATTTATTCTACAAGTGAAACAGAGGCCAGAGGACAATATAAGGTAGAGGGAAAAGTATATTGTGAGGTTCTTTTTCAAGGTATCACTGATATATAGCATCATATTAAACTCAGCGGTACAACATGGAGGTTTGATGTTTGTATACAGTGTGAAATGATCAGCACGGTAAGTCCAAATCACATCTCCTCAGGTGTTATTGATTTCAGAAATTTGAGGTGTGCAGAGAGAGAGGAGCATCATGTGGAAGTCATTGCACAAGAGCAGACACGTGTTCTGACAGCTACTGTGACAGTTACTCTAATAGTTACTCGGAAAGTCACTCTGTCTGTTACCATGATCAGTTACTCTAACGGTGACTCTGGAAGTTATCCAGACAGTTAGGTGACTCTGACAGAGCTAACTTGCTATCCGTGTGAGTTACAGCACCTGACTCCCCACCCCCCTTTTCAGCTTTGGAACCAAAGGTGCTTGAGTATTACACTTGAGATTTTAAAGGAAGGGCCAGCTGAAAAGTTAATATCACCTTCCAGTCACTTGTACATGGTCTGGCTTTCCCTGTCATTCTCCAAGAGCTACAAAAGCAGCCTTTCTATTGCTTTTAGAAATTCTAGGAGCTGCTGAAAGAAATGGATAATATTTTGGGAGAAGCGGATTCGAGTCACCTCTATGTGTCTTCTTTGGGAAATGACGATAGATATCTTGGAGATATTCATAAAACTTTTAAGGAGACATAAGACCTGGATCAAGATGCTTTCACTATTCTCTTCTCAATGGATTTAGTAAAAGTCTAAGTGGAAAGAGTGGGCAAATTTATTCAAGCAAATTTCAATCACATGGGTGTTAAGAAAGAAGGTCATCCAATTAACTAATTACTGCCTATATATCCTCAGTGTAACAGTCAAAATCAGCTGTTATCAGAGATCACTGAGCTCAGAGAGAGTAGTCTGTTTGATATTCACTAGGCTTTTAAAATCTCAAAGGACAATGTTTCTTGAAATTCTAAGACACTATTTTTCATTGTGCTACTAGCAGGACCAAAATTCAAGCCAATGGCAGTGGAAATCCCTGTATATTAAAGTTCTCCAGGGGCACCTGGCTGGCTCAGTTGGTAGAGCATGTGACTCTTGATCTCAGGGTTGTGAGTTCAAGCCCCACATTGGGTGTAGGATGTAGAGTTTACTCAAAGTTCTCTTTCTTTTTTGTTCCTTGTAGTTTATTTTTTTAACTCTTATTTAATTTATTTTTTTAAATTTATATCCAAGTTAGTTAGCATATAGTGCAACAATGATTTCAGGAGTAGATTCTTTAATGCCCCTTCCCCATTTAGCCCCACCCCCCTCCCACGCCCCCTCCAGTAACCCTCTGTTCTTGATATTTAAGAGTCTCTTATGTTTTTATCCCCCTCCCTATTTTTATATTATTTTTGCTTCACTACCCTTATGTTTATCTGTTTTATATCTTAAAATCCTCATATGAGTGAAATCATATGAGATTTGTCTTTCTCTGACTGAAAAAAATTTTTTAATATTAAAAAAATAAAAAGTTTCCAGTGGACAGCAAGGGGAAGGTAATTAATGTCTACTGAAGGCCCACGAGGTCCTAGACATTTTTTATGTATGCTTTTTTAAACCTCACAACAACCCCATTTGGCTCTTAGAGATCAAGAAAGGAATTTAATGTTGTTTTTAATGCAAAGGAAGCTCTTGAATGTGAAAAACCAGAGACTGTAGAAGATGTTCAGACTCTTTCTTACACAAGCAAGTTGTGGAGGTAGGACCAGAACTCAAGTCTTCCGTCTCTAAGGCTCATGTTCCTTTGTTCCACAACATCTGTCATTAGCTTGTGAGAGCCCGAGCTGGAGGATAGGCCGGTGGAGATGGGTGTGAGCATCCAGAAGACAGGCAGGCAGAGGAAGGGCTGGGGAAAGAGGAGAGAGGGTATGAGTGAAGTGAAAGTAGGGAACACTTGAAGAAAATCCCCTCCTGGATGGGTTGGCTTCAGGTCAGGTGTGATCCCTTCTCTTCACCTACTAGATCGAGGTCATGGGCAGTTCCCAGCAGCCCAGATGGAGACACCTCCCTTCCACTGGTGACACCATGCTCACCAGAGAGCTGAAGCATCGCAGGCCTTCTTCAGCATCACAGTATTTCCTGTCATGAGCCTAATTTTCCTCAGGCCCTTGCTCCTGAGAGGTCTTGGGTTCTCAGCCAAAAGGACCTGGGATCTTCAGTCGGTAATTCTCCGATTTATTGCCCCTGTTCCACATTCCTGACCTATGAATATTTGCAGACAGAAGGACCAGCTTTCCAAAGCCCAGCATAAGCAGCTTTAATTTTGTCATTGTCCTATAATTTCATGGAAATGGCTGCTATGACATAGCCAACAAATGACTAATAAAATCCCTCTGCCCACTCATTTTTAATGTCATTCTGGAGCTCCAGGACAGGGACCATCTGCTCACAGCGCTTACTTTAATATAAAAGAGGGCCTGAGTTGAGGATCCTATTTCTGAGACAAGGCTGGAGCAAGTCCCCTGTCGGTGAACCCAAAGCTCGGCAAAACAAATCCAGCGTTTTGTTCAGGCAGCGATGACATCCGGCTGGGTGCTGCATGCTCAGCTCTGCCTGGAGGCAAGTTACAGTTACACACACAGGCTATACAGAGGTCAATCAGTACTACTACTCATAACCATCCCATCTACTGAGCACGACCCACGTGTCAGCGGCATTGTACTAAGCACCTGGATAATTTGGTAAAAGGTAAGTATTACTCTTACACTCACTTTATATGTGAAATAAATAGGGACTTACAGAAGTAAAGTCAACCTGCTCCAAGTCACACAGCTAGTAAATAACGGAGCCAGGCCTGAAACCAAAATCCATCAGTTTCAACATATGTGTCCTGAGCAATTGAGTTATTTCTGGTAAGGACTTTTGGAAGAAAAGCCATCCTAAGCCATGACTAATCCTCCAACTAGGTAAATTGCAGAACCAGGAAGCCATGTGGAAATTTTGTTTTTATTTTAGAAGCTTTATTTCAGAATAAACTTAGATTTTATAGAGAAGTTGCAGAGATAGTACGAAGTTCCCATCGACCCTTCATCCCGCTTCTTCTAATGTTAATGTCTTACATAACCATGCTACATTTGTCATAACTCAGAAACTATCTTTGGCACAGTACTGTTTACTAAACTACAGACTTTATTCAGATGGTGGTACAATTTTTCCTTGCAAGCTTTTCTTGTTTCTTCCAATTTGATCATTCTTTTTAGGTCTTTCTTTCTTTCTTTCTTTCTTTCTTTCTTTCTTTCTTTCTTTCTTTCTTCTTAAGTGGATGACTTAAAGAAATTATTAAGTTTTAAAGCCATTTTAGGTTCATAGCAAGATTGAGAAGAAAGTACAGAGATTTCCCATACACTCTCTGCCTCCACTCATGGACAGTCTCCCTCCATGACCAACATCCCCCCAAGAGTAGTTCCTTTGTTACATTGATGAATCTACATTGACACATCATTGTCACCCAAAGTCCACAATTTACATCAGGGTTCACTCTTAATTACGTACATTCTGTGGGTTTAGACAAATATGTAATGACATGTACCCAACATTATAGTATCATATGGAATAGTGTCACTGTCCTAAAATTCCTCTGCACTCCACACATGTTCATTCCCCCCCACCCTCCCTTCCAATCCCTAGGAGCCACTGACTTTTTTTTTTTTTTTTTTTTAATGCCCATAGTTTTGTGTTTTCCAGAATGTCATATAGTCAGGATCACACACTATATAGCTTTTCAGGTTGGCTTCTTTCGCTTTTAAGAAAAGTAAATATGCATGTAAGGTTCCTCTATGTCTTTGATGGCTTATTTTTTTGTAGCTCTGAATAATATTTCATCGTCTGGATGTACAGCAGTTTCTTTACTCATTCCTCTACTGAGGGACATCTTGGTTGCTTCCAAGCTTTGGTAATTATGATGAAAGCTGCTGTCAACATCCATGTGCAGGTTTTTGTGTGAATGTTAAGTTTTCAACACCTTTGGGCAAACACCATGGAGCATAATTGCGGATACGGTAAGAGTATGTTTACTTTTGTAAGGAACTGCCAAACTGTCTTCCAAAATATCTGGGCCATTTTACATTCCTATCAACAATGGATGGGCGTTTCTATTGTCAGTATTTGGTGTTGTCAGTATTCTGGGTTTTGCCTATTCTAATAAGTGTGTAATGGTGGATCTGTTGTTTCATGCCACAGAGTGTTGAGTATGGTTTTCCACTGTAAGTTGTATACTTAACCAGCTCTGCCCTTGCCTGACATTAGCGGCTCCAAATATTGCTGGGTTTGGGTGAGTATGCACTTCCTGGCTGATCACAAACAGATAAGACCTAGATACTCTCCCTTCTGCTAAGGTTCTGCATCTTCAACCGCACCTGTATGTGCATCTGTATGTGCATCTCAACTGGGTGACTTGACTCAGTCTTACTGGCTCTGTGCGTGCATGTTTCTTACCAAGATCTGGCAACTTGACTCAGAACTTGCAAGTTCTTGACCTCAGTTTCCAAGTGCCACGTCAATTTTCCTTTCGGATACATCTTATGATCGGAATTCAATTTCAATTGTCTCTTAACTTGACATTGAGGTTTTGTGTTCTTGTCATTGGACTGTACCCTGACTCTGCTATGTCAGTAACCACAGTCCTTAAGGAAGGACCCAAGTTCTCTACACTGACAATTAATTTGTCCCACTTTATGGAGGTATTGTGAACCGAAAGAAATTGGTTCAGAATTACATGGCACATGACTGGAAAGTTAAAAAACATAGGGAAGGAGAGGGAACTTCCTAAGTGTTCTTAGTTGTTAGGACAAGTGGAGCTTAAGAGAAAAATTAAACAGAGATCAAACATCATGGGAAGGTATATTCGGGAAAAGAACTTAAAAGTATTTTCCCTGCCAAATGGCAGACACATTTTAATCCAGTTTTGGAAAGGAATGCTGTTGTAAGTCACAGTATTTAAACTTGGGTTTTAACCAGGCAAAACAAGTATCAAAATCAGACTTAACGTGTCTAAAACACATGCATCATTTTTTTTTCTTCTAAGGCAATCTCTGCTCTTGTCTTTCCTGGTTTTAGTCCTGGGTTTGCATGTTCCTGGACACCAGGCTAGAGGGGTCAGTGTCATCTTTTATTCTGCTCACCCTGACATGCAACCCATGGCCAGTTCTAACCAATTGTGCCTCAGTCATTCTCGTGTTTGCCCCCATCCTGCCATTTTTACTGTCCCTATTCCCTTGCTTAGGTTATTTTTACAAACCTCTTGATCTGTGTGCCTTAGTACATGTGTGGGCAGACTAATCTCTAATGTATGGTCACTGTGGGTCATCACTATGCTCAGAGATTTCAATGACATTCCCATTCCTGCTGGCTTTATTTTTTTTAATGTTTATTTTATTTTTGAGGGAGGGAGAAAGAGAGAGAGAGAGACAGAGTGACAGTGGGGATGGGGCAAGAGAAAGAGAGACACAAAATGGGAAGCAGGCTCCAGGCTCTAAGCTGTCAGCACAGAGCCTGACATGGTGCTTGAACTCACAGACCATGAGATCAAGACCTGAGCAGAAATTCTTCACTCAACCGAGTGAGCCATCCAGGCGCCCCCCTGCGGGCTTTAGAATAGATTCCTTATTCTAGCATTTCAGTCCCTCCTTCTTGCCCCACTTTTCCAAATGTCTGTTATTACTCCTTTGCTTTGTACATCATAAACCAGCCCTACTGGCTTATGTTTTCCCCTGAATATATACTGCCACGGGCCATTTGCACATGCTACTTCTTGTGCTTGGAATGCCTTCTCTATTCTTTTTTTTTTTTTTCATTTTTTAAAAAAAAACATTTTATTTTTGAGAGAGAGAGCAGGGGAGGGGCAGAGAGAGAGAGGGGGAGACAGAGAATCTGAAGCAGGCTCTGCACTGTTAGAACAAATCCTGATGTGGGGCTCAAACCTACAGACCGTGAGATCATGACCTGAGCTGAAGTCAGATGCTCAACCAACTGAGCCACCCAGGCACCCCTCCATTCTTAATATCATTGTTAATATCAACTTCTTGGCATACACTGCATTAGGAGCTGGCAAGTTACAGCCTGAGGGCCAAATCTGGCCCACCAGCCTGTTTTTGTAGATAAATTCTTATTGGAACACAGTCACACCCGTTCATTTCAGTTTATTTTCTATGACTATTTTTGCACTGAAACACCAGTGGTGAGTAATTACAACAAAACCCTATGGCCTGAAGAATCTAAACTATTAAATTTCTGGTCCTTTACAGAAAATGCCTGCTGAGTCCTGTAAGGCATTTTAGTCGTTACTAATTCCCCTGGCAGAATATCCAATTCGATGCGTTTTAGCACAAACTCGTTGAGCCCCTACCGTAAATATACAGAAACAGAACAGATATGGACCATCCGGCAAGGAGCTTACTGCCTAAGAGTTATGACAAAACTGGAAATGAATTATTTCTCTGCAACATGATATGTAAAATATAGCACAAATAGCAGATACATGGAAACATCAAATAGGGAGTTATTAATCTTTTGGGCGGGGAGGAAAGTGGAGGGAATAGGATCTTAATGGCAGAGGGGTTTGTAATGATGTATAGGAGTTTATCACGGAGACATGGGTCAAAGTCAATCCAGATAGAGGAACGACATATACGAAGCTGGAGGAACATAGCAACATGGTCTGTTCGGGGAAACTCAGGCAGGCCCTTATGAAAGCAAAATGAAAAGAGAACGGACTTTGGAGTCAGATTAACCTGGGCTCAATTCCTGACTCTAATTCTCCTTAGTTGTATGACCTTGAGCAATCCTGAGTTTCTATTAGTCCATTCTCTGATCCTAGCAGTATTCACGTGGACTAACTAATGTGGCATCCGTGAGCATTGCTGGCACGATGTATGACACAGAGTGTGCCAACAAATATGTAGGTCTTATTACAAAAAATAAAGAAGTTGAAATCAGGTAGCATTTGAAAGGAGGAGAATAGAAAGACTTTCATCAGCTCTAATTACATGATATCAGTCTCTAGTCTTCCAATAGCCATTTTCTTCCCCATGTTATATATATATATACGACGGGTGTGTTCATCTAATCCTTTTTCCAAATTGTGAACTCCTTGAGGGCAGGGATCTTTCTTTATTCATTTTCGTGTTCCCCCAAATGCCTACATCTGTGTCATATCTAGAATAGGACTCTGATGAATACTTGTTGAATTTCTAAATCTTAGGCTGTGAAGGTATTTTCACAATCAGTCCGTAGGGGACACCTGGGTGGCTCAGTTGGTTAAGCATCCGACTTTGGCTCGAGTCATGATGATCTCATGGTCCGTGTGTCGGAGCCCCGAGTTGGGCTCTGTGCTATGACCACGGAGCCTGCTTCAAATCCTCTGTTCCCCTCTCTCTCTGTCCCTCCCCTGCTCATTCTCTCTCTCTCTCAAAAATAAACACTTAAAAAAACCCCACAATAATCAACCCATTATTTTATGTGAAACTGAGCCCAGTGGGTTGTAAGATGTGTGACTTGCCGAAGCTTGCTCAGTCTATGGGGAGGATCACAAGCCTAACTTGTACCTTGTACCTTCCAAGAAGGCAGAATTTGCTTCTGCTCTTTCTTCTCCCCTTCCTCCACATTCTCATTCTGGTGTACTTTTTCATTTTAGAAACGTGCCTCACCCCACCCTCCAGATATCCCTTTCTCTTGCAGATATGGCCTCTATTTGTCATTACATTCATGCCAAAATGCCCTGGATTCGTATCATACTTTTTCTATGTAGGCCTGTGGAAAGGAAAATAGAATAATCAGGAATGGATTGCTGGAGGAGTTTTAGGCATCTGAAAATAATTAGTGTATCTTCAAATCCTTTCACAAAAGCAAACCCTAGTCTGCCCTATGTAAGGCAGTCCTATGAATACTGGAAATAACAGGATCCTTAGTTATAGCAATATTAATAGCCTGATAGCCTACCACGTGGTAGATACATCACATGAGTGGTGTCCATCTTACTATTCCACTCATGCATCTTACTATTCCACTTTCACAGATGGGAAAGCTGAGGCTCAGAAAGGTTAGGCAGCTTTTACAAGGCCACACAGCTAAGGAGAAGAACCTAGATGTGCCTACTTTGTGAGAGTTCCTGCAAACGCCCTTTGACTTCCCTGTGACTGTGAAGGAAGTTGGATAATCTTTCAGGCTTCGGCCTGAAAACCTCAGAACTTCAGCATTAAAGTTTCCTGCTGTGCATTTCTCCTTTCCAGCATTTTCCAAGAAGACACCCCTTGGAATACTTGCCCGAGAGCAAAACTAGCGATTTAATATGCAGAGTTCAGTGCAAAATAAAAATGCAAAGCTCCCTGCTGCAAAAGCAGAAGTGGGGGGGAGGGGGGAAATGGCACCAAAGGTATTAAAAGATAAACTTTTTCCTCTGTTGTGTGGTTTCCCTCTTGACCTATCATAGTGTGTTTTGTTTTATTATCAAATGTCATTCTAAAGAGACAAAAATTAAAATTTTCAATTGTTAGCATACATTTTTCTGTTCAGTTTTACACTGTACAACGTCAGTTTTAAATGCAAATGTAAGAGCATATGCAGAATCACCGAAATGGCACAAGTCATAGTCTGTAGCTCATACATGCATATGTATTTTGTTCTTAGCTGAAGAGTGGAAATGTTGTAAAATGTTATTTTACTTCTTGATATACACACATTGTACCAACACTCTCCATCTTCGGCTTACTGATGAGTAGGGAAGAACGGGAAAGAGAAAGGACTCTGGGTCAGCCTCTCTCTCTCTCTCTCTTTCCTACTATGGCATCATTTCCAGCAAACGTGTTTGGCAATACAAGGCAATAACATAAGTTAAAAAAAAAAAAAATGATAGGATTCCTAAATGTGATGTCTCTTAAAATCCTGTTGCCTTCTTTTGCTGTTCAAAGCACATTCTGGTTCAGATTGAAAGTGTAGACCCTTGGGGCTGTCAGCACTCCTGGATTACTCAGTTTTAAATTTTTTTAACGTTTTTTTTTTTTTTTAATTTTATTTCTGAGAGAAAGAGAGACAGTGTGAGTAGGGGAGGATCAGAGAGAGAGGGAGACACAGAATCCGATACAGGCTCCAGGCTCTGAGCTAGCTGTCAGCGCAGAGCCCGATGTGGATCTCAAACTCGTGAACCGCGAGATCATGACCTGAGCCGAAGGCAGACGCTTAACCGACTGAGCCACCCAGATGTCCCTGGATTACTCAGTTTTAAATGTTACCTCATACTCACTCAGTCTTGCTGAACTTGCATACATCACGGGTCCACCAGAAGTCTGTGCTTATGGGGCTTCGCAAACACCGTATGCGAGTGGGGAAGCAAGAAACGACAGATGTGTAAATGGTGTGCACCTTCTCTGCTCCTCTGCACGCTCTACTGCCCCGTGGAGTTTAGCATACAAAACACAAGTTCTCAAATAAAATTCTTAAGAAATTCAAGATGGCAACAGCCTTAAACAAAGTGTGGAGTCCCTCTGACCACACGGGTTGTATGCCCATGAACCTGGCCCTGTCTGGCAGATGTGAACAGGTGTGCCAAAGAAGGAGGGTTCTGCAAGCCACACTGTTCATGAAAGTTTCCTCTAATCTCTTGGTGGCTCAACTGCTTACCAGCCTTCTTTGGCCAAGTGTTCAAATTCTACTCAGAGGTCTTCAACTCAATCAATCAATCCTTCAGAAGCTGAAGAAGAGAAGCCTCAAGCCATTCTCTTAGCTGTTCAGAATACAATCAGTTTCTTTCTGCTCTCAGTAGCCGTACTTGTCTTACCAGCGGCCAAGCTCCACCCCACACTCCAGTTTCAGGCCCTGGTCTTGTCCTTATTCACCTCTTGTACACTATCTGAGTCTATACTTTCAGTGTAGGTCTATGCTTAGTGTAACGCTCAGGAGAAACACTTGAATGATGGAAAGAACCCCAGTTATTCAAGAACTGTTCTGTTCTTGCCTTGTGTGAGTTTTTCTTTTGTTTTGATTCAACATTCAATAAGCATCGACTAACATTCAAGAAGCTTCTGCCATGAGCCAGAGCTCTTTCAGCAGTGGGAGGGTGCAAGGGTAAGGAGGCCATGTTTGCTGTCCTCAAGATAATCATGCTCTAGTGCCTTCTGAGCCTGGACTATTGTTACCAAATGTTTCATTTAGATTAAGAAATGTCTTAGGCTGCCTGCTGCTTTTGGCTCCTTTCTACCCAGAAGTGTGGTTTATGGAGATAAATGTAAGGGTGGGTGCACTGGGGCCGGTTTTCCAGATCGGTCCTCCATACTCTAAGGGGTGATGTTTCTAACACAAACTGCACCCTCTACTCAGGTAGATAAGGTACTCCCCTTAATCCTGAATGCTTGGCCACGATTTTCAAAACTCTCTACCTATAGTTTCCTAACTGATTTCCAGATTTAACCTCAAAGAATTATACAAAGTTTCTGGTGTCTGTGGCTTCTCCAATTCCCCTCTGTTCTTAGTCAACCACTTCAGTGCATTGAACTTCTCTCATCTTCATTTTGACTTCTTCTCTGAAGAGCATTCTTGAGCTCAATGCCAAGGGTACAGAGTGCTTCCAGTTCTAAATCTGAGCCAGCAAAAGATCTTGAATGGTTATAGAGCTGTAGGCATACTTTAATATCATTACTGAGATGACAGTCGAGTTTTGAAGAAGGTGGATTGGAGAATTGCAGTTAAAAGGATACTTCTGCGCACCTGTGGAGCTCAGTCGGTTAAGTGTCTGACGTCGGCTCAGTTCATGATCTCACAGTGGGTGGTTCCAGCCGCATGTCGGGCTCTGTGCTGACAGCCAACTCAGAGCCTGGAGCCTGCTTCAGATTCTATGTCTCCCTCACTCTCTGCCCCTCTCCCGTTCACACGCTGTCTCTCTCTCAAAAATAAATAAACGTTAAAACAAAAAAGGACGCTTCTCTGCAGTGGTGCTAGCATGAGAGGTGGCACATGGTTGGAGGTTGGATTATCATCAACAATTCTGCTTCATCAAGGCCCAAGTACTGTGTTATACTAATTAGTCATTCAATTATTCAACAAATAGTTTCTTGCAGGCTTGCCACATATGAGTTACTGTGCTAAAGTCTGAGAATACAATGGACAACAAGACATGGCCCCTGCCCTCCGGCAGTAATTACCACAGAAGAGTAATGTGATGAAAGAAGACTATGGGAAAAGCTAACAAATCTGGTTTTGAGGCAGATCAGGGAACAGTGAGACACAGTTAAGGATCTCAATCAGTGGATTTCAAATGTTAAAGAACCCTCAGATTCTGTAGTTCTGAGGCTAGCCAAGAATTTGCATTTTAAACAAGTACCACAGGTGATTCTAATACAGAGGTATTCAGAGTATTGTTTTAAAAATATTTATCTAAGCTGCATTGTATTTCCATTTCCATTTGCTTTTCTCTTGGAAAAAAAGGCAGTATTACTATATTTCACACAAAGAGCCACAATTTGATAACATGTTGCAGAAAAGGCCATCACTTTCATTTTCCTCTTTTACAAAGGACTCTGAGGTTTTTTATGCTGTCCAATAGTCATTTGTTAAAAGAGACTGATAGTGATCATAGGGTTTGCCTCAGGACCGCCATTTTGTGAAGATTTGAACCATGCTAATGGTCAAAAAATATTTTTGTAGAATAGAATCCTGGTGTTTTAAAAATGTTTTTTGAGAACTTGGAAATGAAACACAAATGAGAATGTACATAAATATAAGGAGACCGCTTTCACTTTAACAAAATATTTCAATTTCCTCAGTTTAGTAATTATTTTTAAGATGCGTTTCATAATATTTTAAAGACACGCTTTTTAAAACATAGATATTGACATTTTTGAATTAGCATTTTATTAGAACACAGTCTCATTCATAAATCCAGACCATAAAAGACTCTGTTGATAATTATAGTCATGAGGGGGCTTCCAATCCACCTTAATAGTATTGTATCAACCAACCAACCAGAGGCCACACTTCAATTTTTAAACAGCATATTAAATAATTAAACAGTATATCAAATTATGTTTTGGATAACTGTCATAGCCTAATTTTTTAAGCACTCTTAAAAAACCCTCAAATGGTTCATTAGAGGTAGTTTTGAAGCCAAAAATGCTAATACAAATCACGTGGAAATCCTAAAAGGAACTTGGCTTAAGATAAGCAATGAACTTGCTGCTGAAAATAGTACATTACACAAAAACCCAATCGATGTGGCTACAACTGAAACATATATACATAGATGCAGTAGGTTTTAATGGTATTATGCTGATGACCCTCATCAATTTTCTCTCTTTACATCAATCTTACATGCTTTCAGAAATTCCCCTGTTTAACCAATTTCACAATTGATCTCACTATCCCTTGCAATGGCCACAAATGATGAGGGTAATTCATGACTTTCAAAAACACCAGGCCAGGAGCTACAGAAAAAAATATCAATCTTTACATCTGATTTCCTCTCCCCCATTTTTTTTTTTTTACACAAATCCCTTTGTCCTATGACTAAAAGAAAGCTATTAGATATTTGGTGATGATTTTCAGTGCCTGCTAAATGCTGCATTTTCCCCCGGAGATTGTGCTTGAGAAATGTTAAGGCAGTGCTGGTTATTTCCTTCATGGATTCCATTATTCTGTATTCCAAATAACGTTAAGCACGAGTCAAAACCCAACATTTATGTTTTGTAGATGTTATCACATCTCTGCAGTCATTGTTCTTTCTTGGTGTTTTAAAAATAATGTTTTCTATTTACATGACTTAAATTCAGTTCTACGTAATAAGACCATCTTTGGCTGAGAGGATATAAAAGACAAATTCCTTTCATCACACAAAGCTATACATTTTACAATGGCATACCTAATTACATTTCTTAAGGAATATAATGTCCTGGAGTTCTTTATTTTGAGGGTGAGCCAGATGAGGGCATGGCCCATGGGATCCAGAAAGAATTGAATCTGAAATGCCTAATCAGCTTTAGGTCTGTTCCTTGTAGCTGTAGCAACATTGTTCATTCACTGTAGCGCTGGAGCTCAACTGAAAAATAAATCCGAGTTGCCGGAACTTGAATTTATTACACCAGTTCAATCAAATCAACTGCTCAATTCAGTGACCATCTCCCTAAACCCATTAATCTGACGGGGCATGGAAGGCAGAGTGTGAAGCAAAAAAGGTACTGACTGACACACCCACTTTCTAGTTCCAGTTGTCCCTACTAGCTATGTGGCCTTGGGAAAAGAATGTCACCTCTCTGTGCCTTCATTTCCATAAAATGATGGAAATGGCACTTGATAATCCCTAAAATCTCTCTTGGCTGGAAAATTCAATAAGTCGTTTAAAGTCGTCATTCTACCAGAGACATTAAAAGGCAACTCAGAAAAGAGGGAAATTGATGAAGGATGTCAAAGACCTCGGCTGGCTGACATGCACCTATTCTTGTTTGTACAAAATGGCCAACTCATCCCAGACCCCCCCAGTTTCCTCATTCGGGGTTGACATCGCCACAACCTCCTTGCGTAGCGAATGAGATGAGACCCCGCTCACCTTTCCAAACCAATTATACAATAACCCAAATGCAGCTGGCTCAAAGCATCAGCGACAACCAATTCAGGCCCGGGAATGTGCCCGAACAGCAGCCTCTTCCTCTCCATGAGTTCTGCAAAGATAAACAAAATCTAAACAAGATAAATAGAAGATATTATGTGGAAACTAATTTGACAATAAACTATTTGTAAAAAAAAAAAAAAAAAAGATAAATAGAAGATACTGGAGGTGGGAGCTTTGAGTGGGGGTGGAGGATGAGGATCTAATTACCATCTGCAAACGTGCACGTATCTGCAGGTGCCAGGGTCTGTGAATTCAGAATCTCCATAACCAATCAGCCAAAAGGAGAACATTTTCACACATAACATGTGAAAACTATATTACATTTACATTTCTTAGCCTGTCTGAAGATATATACATATGGATTTAACAAAACAAGCCTCAATCTTCAGAACGTGACGGAGTACGGCTGCTTCAATAAATGTTAAACATAGCAATTCTAGGGCCAGGCTGGGTTGAAATTTCAGCCTTAATTCCATCCCGAAGGTTATTGATATTAATATTTTCTGTACTGTGTTAGCATGGAGTCTAATTCTAAAGCATTTCCTTGTGTGAAATGAATATTTTAAAGATCCAACCCATTCAATGCATCCATTATTTCAATTATAACTGATGTTCCTCTAGCCTGTATATAGCTCTTGCATCCTTAGAAATATCACAAGGTTTTTCACAGATCAGAGATTCCATATTCAACTTATATTAGACTGAAATCAAAGTTGGATTGTAAAATGTAACATTTTGAAGCCAGAAGCAAATAAAAACACCATATTATTTGCAAAAGGATTTCTCAGAAGGCAATGTGGTTAAGAGCAGAGGTCCTGGGATTTTGTTTTTCTTGACTCAGCCTGGATTTTACTCTCAGGTCTAACATACACTCTGTACATTCGGAAAGTTAACTAAAATGTCAAGGAGCTCAGTTCTGTCATCTGCAAAATGGGTCTGACAATACTCTCCTCACCTACTTACAAAGGCACTGTTGAGATCAAAGGCACAAATTGATGTGAAATATAATGGCAAATTTATTATGTAGGATTAAGCTCCATGAAAACAACACTTTGCTAAAACGTGGAGTTCACCGAGCTTAGACTATCCGTCCTAAAACTGTTAAAATTGTCAGTTGGGGATTCAGTTACTCCGAGCATTGTTAACAACTGAAGGATTTTTTTTTTTTAAATGAAAGAAATAATTGAGAACGAATGAGTACACTACAGAACGAGGAGGAACAGTTCACTATAAGTTACTTTGGGAACAAATAGTAAGTATGGGCCTGGTGTTAACATCCACTTCCTCTTCATTGGAGAGTTGGTCATTTCTCTGCCTTTTGTGATCTGAAACCCCTTATCTGTCTACCTCCTGAGTTTGCATCTCTCAGTGTTTGTCCTCTGCGTCTCCTGTAATTATCCAGAGTGGTTGGAATGGTTGGTTCCTTCTGCTCATTTGTAATTTAACTACAGTTAATTTCTATATTCCATGGAATTTACACTGGTGAGTTCCACATCCCTGCCGTCCTTTGGGGGACCTGAAATGCCGGCTGTTTCCTACAGGAAATGGTGTTTCTGCTAAACGTGCTTCCTGTTCTGTGTGGTTCTACTTATTGAATGTCTACTGTGTGTGAAAGTTTGTTTGGTACCCACTGGATACAAATATGTATCTCCTGTAAGGTATTACCTGTGAGGAACGCAGAGTCTACTCTCTATTCTTTCCTGTCCAGGACTGCATTTTCCTGAGCTGGCTTGTACAGATAGGAGGGGTTGGATATGCCTGAGTTCTGGGCATGGTGAGAGAATCATCTATGGTGAATGGCTTGAAAATGATCCCTCTGTTGTGCAGAATTCAAAGGTACTTCCTGGATCTCCTTGTTCTCCTCCTCCTCATTATAACTGTCATTTATTGAGGACCTACTCTGTGCCAAGTACTTTATATGTATACTCTCATAGACTCCTTAAAGATCCTATAAAGTATCTTATTTTACAGATGCAAACCCATGCATGTAAAGAGACAACATTAACTCTTTTCCAGGGTCACATGGCTAATTGGACTCAGTGTCATTTTTTTTAATGTTTATTTATTTTTGAGGAAGACAGCGTGTGAGCAGGGGAGGGGCAGAGAGAGGGAGACAGAGAATCGAAGCAGGCTCCAGGCTCTGAGCTGTCAGCACAAAGCTCAACGCGGGGCTCAAAACTCACAAACCATGAGATCATGACCTGAGCCGAAGTTGGACGCTTAACCGACTGAGCCGATCAGGCGCCCCCTCAGTGTCATGTTTTAATTCTGCTTCGATCTGATGCCAAAGCTCTGGATCTAATCACACCCCTCCATTGTGCCCCTTGCCCACCCCAAGTGGGCAAAATATTTTTTATAGGTAAAAATTTTCATTAAAAATAAGGTCTCACTGAGTTTTATTTCCAAATTGTACAGCTAGCCATATAGCGATGGAATCTTTATTTCAGTCCCTTAAAAAGCGTTATCAACATGTGTTCTTAGCATTGTACATTTTCAGAGTGAGACGTGGCACTAACAGGCATTTAGCTGATGCTTGAATTTCCTCTACGGCATCTTCACTAACGAGCCTCACCTCTGTTTGAACAACATGTTCCCACTGTCTGCCCGGGTATCCCTTCCCCTCCTTGGACAACTGAGGCTGTGTGACTGAATGTCTGGCCACTGAGCCAAAAGGTTGGTATTCAACTGGGGAGGAGCTGGCCCAGGAAAGTCATATGTAATGAACATCTGGACACTGGATGTACCTGAGTCACTAGGACGGGTGTTGAGAAATTTCTGTCCTGCCCTCGCTTGTTGAGATTACTAGCCACTAAAATCCAGGCAGAGGAACTTGCATAAGCATTTACTATTCCACCCTCTGCATTCTTCCCCTAAAGGGCAAGTCTACCTTGGACTTGTAGGATTCTGAGCAGCTCTGCTTTATAACTACAACACGCTGATGGGTCTTAGTGATAATTGGCGATGATGGTGAGCTAACACTCCTCTATTCATTGTCAGGCATGTGTTAAGCATTTAAGGCATCCTTTTATTTAACCCCACAAGAGAGAAATACCACCTATAGATGCGATGAGGCCTGAGTGAGATAAGACAGAAAAAGCACTTAAAACCGTGCCTGTCTGGAGCTCTGTAAGCCCCAGTGAGCATAGCTCTGATTGTGATCAGTTACTTCCTTATTCTTACAGGGGAGACTGGAACAGGCTGGTAATGGGTAATTGCCCTCAACAGCAACTCACATTTTTTACCCAATGCCGCTTTCAACTTGCTGCGAAACTCTGTCCAGAACCTAAAGTGACCCTGCACTGACAATTGCTTTGCAATTGCAAAGTGAAGTAGTCTCCCTCTCCCTGCTGATGAAGTCTGTTGTGAGCAGATGCTGATCTGAGGTCTCAGCTCTGTGAGCGAGAGCCCACTGCCAATAATAGAAGGAGCCTGGCCGGTCATGATCAGAGACTTGACCTCAAAGCGTTGACACAACAGCTGGATGATTTGAACACCGTGAATGAGCAAGTCACAACAGCTCCCGCTGGCCTTGGGACTCATGTACAGACAATGACGTGCATGTCAGGAATAAAGCCCAGGCAGCGTATTGCAGGAAGTGTGAGGCCAGCCTACTGCACTCAGCGTTCTTGACTTGTTTACCCAGAAACTAAAGGAAGGAGAAGTCAGTGATGCAAAGAAAAATGCTTCATTAGTAAACTTAATCTGGGGCGTCACTTCTTTTATTGAATCCCAGAATTTCCACTCACGGTTGATCTTGGTTTATAATAATGCATTTATAACCCTCATCTCCAGCATGGGAAACCGGAAGAGGGAAGTCCCTGTTTTCCTTTACCATGCTGAGGATATTGGGGAGATGTCAGTCATCTTTCAAACTAATCATAGTATCGTGATATTGGGGATGGCATATAAGAATATAAAGAAGCTCATTAGTGTTCCAGATTCCAATCAACTATGCTTGTAAAGATGTTTCGAGCTAGCAAAATTTTGAACATTAAAAGGACTGAAACTGAAGTAGGAGAAAACCCTTCATCCCGGTTTAGCAATTCCAGGATTACCTAGGTCAGTCTGCATGGCCTCAAGATTGTAGGGAATTAGTCATTTCTTATGCCAAATTGCTCAGAAACCAGAGTATAAATAGAGGCTTGTGAAAATTGGGAATGGCAGGGAAAAGAAAACTCAGTTTCTTGCTCTGTGTATCAGGCACTTCATTAAAAAAATTAACCTATTTACTCTTGAAAAGCCAACACATGTTCCAAATTTTGAAACTCAGATATGATAATATAAACTTTGAATGCCAACTCTCTTCCCTCACCCCAAGTGCGTTTCCACTGTCGACCAGTTTAGCAGATTCTTCTGCTATTTTCTTCCATATTTACCCATGATATATTTATAGCGCCACTTCCTGAGGATTTTAAAAACTTAGACATTGCCTACCGAAATAATAGCTTCCTCTAGAGAAAATGAGGATTAACTCTCTTCTCTCAACACTTTCCCCCATAGGACTAATGTGATTATATTCGGATTTCTAGTTAAATCAGTAGAACTAGGACAGGCCACCAAGGCCACCAAGGCTGAGCCACACTGAAAAACAGAAGAGAGGGATGATTTCTTTCTTTTTTTTTTTTTTTTAACTTAGCTCGTTGTCTTTATTGGAAACTACTATCAAAGCAGTAAACAAGCAATGCCACATATCCGTCGAGCATCAAGCTCCAGTTATAGGGATGACTGGTTCTCCTGCTTCCTCTGTCCATCTCTGAGATGTGGCCCGGGCTCAGCGTCTCAGCCATCCACACTTGGTCCAGACTCTTCCAGGTGAGACAGAACGGGACTGTGAGCTCACTACTGTCGAGCTTGTCTTAGTGATAGTGGTGGGCACTGGGGCTCTGTCAGTGCTCTCTCTGGGCCCACACTATTATTGTTTGGCCTATAAAATAATTCATTTCAAAAAATATTTCTTAAATTTTGCAGCAGGGCACCTGGGTGGCTCAGTCAGTGAAGCGTCTGACTCTTGATTTTAGCTCAGGTTATGACCTCATGGTTCATGGGTTCAAGCTCTGCGTCCAGCTCTGTGCTGACACGGTGGAGTCTGCTTGGGGTTCTCCCTCCTTCCCTCCTTCTCTGCCTCTCAAATTAATAAATAAACTTAAAAACATTTTGTTTAAAAGTTCAAAATAAGGGGCGCCTGGGTGGCTCAGTCGGTTAAGCGTCAGACTTAAGCACACGTCACAATCTCATGGTTCGTGGGTTGGAGACCTGCATCGGGCTCTGTGCTGACAGCTAGCTCAGAGCCTGGAGGCTGTTTCCAATTCTGTGTCTCCTCTCTCTGACCCTCCCCTGCTCACGCTGTCTCTCTCTTTCTCAGAAATAGATAAAATATTAGAAAACAAGATTTTTAAAAAGTTCAAAATAATACATGTTCATGTATAGTAAAGTAAAAAAAACCTATCTATGATTATCTAAATATTAAAAATCATATGAGAATAATTATTTCTTGGTACTTATTTATGTAATTTAATCATTTAAAGTTATACCTGAATCTGATTATCATGACACTGGATATTTTCTGAAGAATGTATTTTTTAATGATCTTATTATTTTCCCTTTCCCCACAGAATTGCCATTCTTTTATAAAGTTGCATTCTTTAGAGGTTAATAAATTTGACTTTTGACAGCCTTAATTGACTTTTCTCTGTTGACCATACATTTTTTACTGAGAAAAACTCTCTCTAAAGCTGCTGAGTTACTTTGTAGTTGCCGAGTTAATTCTGCTCAATGAAGGACATTCTTATGAGAGTTTGCCAAATTATATAAATATTGTATTCTAACTATTTTAAAGATGCTGTCTTATATTCTTCTTTCAGAGCGCTTCTTTTTTTCAAATATCTTTTAGGGGAAAAAAAAAAGACATTAAATAGGCTCCCTCTACATTTGCAATTACTTTAATCTTTTGTCAAATTTTGGTGCCGCAACATCATGGGTCTTAATTTTATTCCATTTATATAACAGAAATGATCCATTTGAAAGGGGGGAATCCATGAAAAGATCTCTGTCAAAAGCTGAGATTTCAAAACACAGTAATAGAAAGGGAAAATTACATTTCCTGCCTGGGTAGTAAAATCTTCATGTCCGGCATCCTGAAATCATATCAGAGAAGGAGGTTAGAGTTTCTACTCTTCGGTGTGCCAACAATTACATAATGCTCTATTTTTAGCACAGGTTCCGTCAAGCCCACCCTCCTCTGTGTCTGATCTCCCAGACTCCAGAGTAGCTCTTAATGTACTCAGCAAATACACATTAAGTCTCCTGCAAAGTGGGTAAGGGAAGTTCACTGGGGTTTCTAGAGGTAGAAGGGTCTGGGTAACTACTTACCACTTACTTCTTTTATGGTTGTTTGGTTTTGAGGGAAAGAAAGAGACTGAGGGAGGGACAGAGAGAATGGGGGACAGAGGATCTCTCATCTGAGCTGAGCACTTTCAGCGCAGAACCCGACGTGGAGCTCGAACTCACGGAACCGTGAGATCATGACCTGAGCTGAAGGCGGACGCTTAACTGACTGAGCCACCCAGGCGACCCGGTAAAGGTTTGTTTCTTAAGCAGACTTTCCACAAACCTCCTGTTTTGTCTGCATTGGCCCCCATGCTGTCAATGTCTGAACCTCTCTGAGTGCCGTAGTGTGAACGGACTGCTTCTTTCTGGATCCACCTCTGTTGCTTTAGGTTTCAGTGCTTGGCTTGTTTGTATCAGTATCACTGTCTCTGGTTACATCAGTAGCCATTATTTCAGTTTTTAAATTAGGTTAACATTTGTAGCTTGCTGATGTTCCCCCCACCCCTGTCCATTTCTCTCTGTCTTTATGGATTTATGTTATTTATTCTTAATTGTATTTTGGTGAGAATTTTGGAAGAAGCGAAGATAAATGTAGGTGTTCACTCTGCCATGTCTAGCGGGGAGTTTATCCCAGAGCTAACACCACTTAATCATCAGTGGGGTTCCCAGATGTAGCAAATAAAAACACAGGCTGCTCAATGTAATGGTTTCCTATGGCTACTGTCACAGTTTTTTTTACAAACCAAGTGCCTTAAAAGCAGCACAGATTTATTCTGTGACAGTTCTGGAGGGAAGAAGTCCAAAATCAGGTTCACTGGACTGAAGTCCAGGTGTTAACAAGCCTGGTTTCTTCCCGTTCTGAGGGGAGAGTTTGTTGATTTGCCTTTTTCAGCCTTTAGAGGCCACCTGTATTCCTTGACATGTGGCCCCTTCCACCATTTTAGAGTATATCCTTCCAACTTCTGCTTCCGTCTTGACATTGTCTTCTCCTCTGACTCTTCCTGCATCAGCCTTCTCCGAAGGACCCATGTGACTATGCTGGGCCCATCAGAAATCCAGGAGAATCTCCCTAGCTCAAGGTTCTTTTTTTTTTTTTTTTTTCTGTATATAAAAATTTATTTATTTATTTATTTATTTAATGTTTAGAGAGGGGGGGAGGGGAGGGGCAGTGGGAGAAGGTCAAAGAGAATCTCAAGCAGGCTCCATGCTCTACATGGAGCCCAAGGAGGGGCTTGATCTCATGACCATGAGATCATGAGCTGAGCCAAAACTAAGAGTAAGTCACTTAACTGACTGAGCCACCCAGGCACCCCTGTATATAAAAAATTTAATACAGAATTAGGAATTGTCTTGACTGTTGGAAGAGCTGAAGTAGCATAGGTCATGGGAGCCATCACCAAAAATCAGAGGAACTCATGCTAAACATCTCAGCTTAAGAAATGAGGCACTGGTTCTCAAAAACTTATTGAAATTCTCAAAAATCTCTAGGAAGTGTCCACCAATTATGCCAGAAATCAGTAATGAAAAAGGTAGTTCTCAAGGGTTTTCCAGAAAGCCACTGTAAATCTCTTCTTTACCCACACATTTGGCAAGTTTCTGTCACCAGCATACTCTAACCAAAAACTATATAGGAAAGAATTTTTGGAAAATGTCCTAGCTCAAGGTTCTTAATCACAGCTGCAATGTCCTTTTTGCCATATAAGGTAACATTCACAGCTTCTGAGCATTAGGACATACACATATCTAAGGGCCATTATTGAGCCTACCACACTCAGTTAAACTTGAATTTCAGGTAACAAGTATGCATAGAATATATTTACACGAAAAGAAAGTATGCTTTAATTTCCTGAAATTCACATTTACCTGATGTGATATATTTTACCTCACAGCCCTCGGCTCCAAACACATTTATGAAGTAGTTGATATTTATAGATAAGAAGTGACAAAATTGACATTCAAGTGATTAAATACCATGCCCAAGGTCACACATATTTTAGGGGCAGAACCAAGTTTCAAGCCTAAATCTGTTCGGCCTGAAAGTCCATGTTCATTCCAGCTGTTTTTTTGTTTCTTCCTCTATTTCTCCCGTTTCTTCCTTCTTCCCTCCTTCCCTTCCTTCTCTCTTTATTTTATTTTTTTTTTATTATACTGATACGTAAATATATTCTCCCTATAAGATGCAAACAGTTGTCCGTTCTCCTTGGACCACACAAGTTTGAACCTGAAACTGACACTTCAGATCCCATTTAGTTTCCATTAATTGATGAAACTTTAATGAAGTAAGAATTTCACATGGCTCAAAATATATATCGTTTGGCATACAGAGAATGAAGCTCTCTGCTTAACAAAATACTATGGTTAATAGATAATCAGATATAAATCCCAAAGGAGAACTCATTTCCAAATACCTAGACAAAAACTCAACACATTTAATAGAGTTTTATATGGGGAATAGCTTAATCTTTTCTTGGTGATCCAAGAAATATTTTAGGATCATGGAGGATTTCTGCTGTTTCATTTCGAGTACTAATATATTTTGGGTGTATCAATATTGTAATAATAGTTAATAGAACAATGTATTGAATTCTATTGTATAGAACTTCCTGTAGTAAAGTTCTTAGGATCCCACACATTCTGATGATTTGTATCATCTATATCAGGGTCAGCAAATGTGTTCTGTAAAGGGCTAGATAGTAAATAGTAAATAGTTTTGTTGAAACTGTTTGGCTCTGCATTTATAGTGCAAAGCACCTATAGATAATATGGAAATAAATGAGAACAGGCATTTTCCAATCAAACCACTTACAAAGCAGGTGGGAGGCTTGATTTGGCCTAAGGACCACAGTTTGCTGATCCCAGACCTATATGTAGACAATTCCCAAATTTCTACTGCATGTTTAAACACTTCTCTTTAATTCCACAATTAGAGTTCTAACACGATCACCTTCAACTCAAAAGGTCTCAAATAGGGATGCCTGAGTGGCTCAGTCGGTTAAGCATCCCACTTTGGCTCAGGTCATGATCTCATGGTTTGTGGGTTCAAGCTCCGTGTTGGGCTCTGTGCTGACAGCCCTGAGCCTGGAGCCTGCTTCAGAGTCTGTGTCTCCCTCTCTCTCTGACCCTCCCCTGCTCATGCTGTCTCTCTCTCAGAAATAAATAAAAAACATAAAAAAAAAAAAGTTCTCAAAGAAGACTCAGAATGTCTCTCTAAATCAGACGGCTGTACCACCAAACCTGTTTCTCCCCTCATTTCTCCCCCGTGCTTTGCTCTCCAAAATGCATTTCTCTTCCTCACTGTCCAACTCTTCCAACCAGTTCTTAGTTCTCTCGTTTCTACCTTTGTGACATATTTCACATCATTTTTATAACATCTGCTTTGTCACTGTCATTCATGAACTCATATGGACTCGCCCTGTGGTCCCCCACATCCATCCCCTACTTCTTTGGATCCTTTCCGGTTCTACTCATTCGCCACCATCCGTTCCAACTTCTCACAGCAGAGCATTGGCCTTACCACTTCTTAGCTTGGGGCCGTCATTAGCCCAAAGTCAAAGTCTTTCATGAACCAGACCCAATCAACTTTACTGAATATTATTTCTCACTTCACTGCCTTATGAGGTCAATTCCACCTTCGGTGGACCACTTCCTATTATCTTTTATGCAAACCCCGTGCTTTCCATTCTTCTCATCCTCTGCATTTGCTTGTGCTATTTGCATTGTTACTTCTCTAGGACTGTGGTGGCCAAAATGGTAGACATTAGCCATATAGTTGTTGAGTAAGCACATTTCAAGTGCTTCGTACTCACTCATGGCCAGTACACAGGGAAGATACAGAATATTTTCATCATTGCAGGAAGCTCTGTCTGTCAGCACTGGCTGAAAAAGTCCAGTTTACATTGCCTCACATTTAGTCCTATGGGATCCATACTGCTTAGCTCAAATAGCATCTTCCCTATTGACCCACTCTTTTTTGCAATAGTGTTTTATCTGTGTTGGTGTTATAGCACTTACCACTTTCCATCTTGGAATATAGTGACCTAAAAATACATAATGGTCTAGACTGTTATTTTCATTTGTTTCATTCTTTTATTTCCTTGTTAACAACAAATCCAATGCCATGTACATAGTAGGTGTTCAGAAAGGATTCATTGACAGGTCCCACTAAAACATTCTCAATAGCTTTGTAAATATGTAATATTTTCATAACAAACAATGATCACTCTGCTTCACACATGTATGAGATAGAATTATCATGAAATTTGGGACATGGAAACTGTATTTATAGAAATGACATATTTTAGAAAGCCTAATGAGACATCAACATGATTTCCATAAATTTTGATTGATTTTATTGGCTTGAGGAGGCAGCATAGTGTAATGAAAAGAAGATGGATGTGAATACTAGGTTGCCCTATATTAGAATCCTGCTTCAATCAATTACTGGCTAGGCTTGGCCAAGTTACTTAATTTCTCAGAGCCTCATAGAGATGCCAACAGCTACCTGCATTAGTTGAAACTCCTTATAGCAAATGATAGAAATGGAAATCAAACTAGCTTTTTAAAAAAAAAAAAAAAAAAGGTATTAATGGACTCATGTAACTAAAAAAGTCCAGTGTCTTTAACATGACTGGATCTGTGTTCTCAAATAATGTTAAAGTTGCATTTTCAGACAAGCTCTTGATACATAGCCATGAGATGGCCACTAGCGGCTTGAAGGCTCACATGTTCCTTACAATCAGGATCCAAGAGGAAGAAAAGAGCTTTCCTTGTTGCTCCAGAAAATGTCTCAGGGGCACACTCACTGGTTAAGAATGTCCTTAAGTGAACTGTGGATATGAGATGGAGAGTTGGATAGACAGAGCCTTGGTCAAAGGGCCAAAGTGACGCAGGGAAATAGGCCTGCTAAACCACATGGATGGTGCACGACTGTGATGGAATGGAGCCTGGTTCTGCAAAGCAAGGAGCTCTAGGTAAATAAAGTGGGTTACGTCCTCTAATTTAGGGGTGCTGCCTCGCATGGCTGCAGAGATACTCCCTTCATTGTATTCTACACTAATGGTGTTTACTGGAGTCAGTCAACGTTTGGATCACCCTCCTTTATACATTGTAGTGATGAGGGCACTCATTGCTATCTATAGTGATAATATAGATAATATAGATAAGATGACCAGCAATTAGTAGATACTTTATTCACTTTTTATTCTTTCGTACCTGTATTTTCCCACTTAAATGGGGAAAAAAATAGCATATTATTCAATAGTGGTTAAGGTCTGGATTAGAGCTCTCTGGATTTACTAGCATTTGCTCTGAAGTAATAGAAAATGAAATTACAGTCCCCTCCAATATTTTTGCCTTAAGGGCATTCTACAGTCAATATGGAGGGTCATGACTCTAACAAGATTAAATAATTTAGGGATGACCCTTTATTTCATTATTAGTGCCTCCAGAAACACTATATTAACCCGATGTTGTTTGGTAAATATCTTATAATTCAAATATTATGCTAGGTAAAGCTCTAGTCTCCATTTACCTGTACTTCAACCAGAGAAGTGTCCTATTTGTCAGTTTAACTTTCAAAGGTTAATATTTAACAATTTAACATTAAACTGCCCTTCTTCTGTGAATGTAGAAACCTTTACATAAGTAACATAAAAAAAAAAATCAGTAACATAGATCTATTTTTCTCTGTCCCATAAACAAGTCCACAAATAGGAAGTTCAGGGATTAGTCTGGTAGTTCTCTGATGTCATTAGATATCTAAGTTCCTATGGCTTTCTGTTCCCACTTCTTAGGGAATGGCCCCATCTTCATGTTCTCAAGAAGGCTGCCAGAGCCCCAGCCATTATGCCCACAACTCAAGCAGGCTTCAGGGAAAAGGATGATTTAGCTCTCTTTCATGGGTTTTCTTGGGTGCCTCCTATTGTATATTCTTTTGGCTAGACCTGTGTCATGTAACAACCTTTAGTTAAAAGAAAAGCTGGGAAATCTGGGCTTTATTATTTTAAGATGGGTATATTGCTGCCCCAAATAAAAATTGGGGCTTCCTTAATAAGAAGGAAGGGGAGAGGCCCGTGAGTGGCTCAGTCAGTTAAGTGTCTGACTCTTGGTTTCAGTTCAGTCATGATCTCACATTTCAGTTTGTGAGTTTGAGCACCACATCAGTCTCTGCACTGACAGTGTGGAACCTGCTTGGGATTCTCTCTCTCCCTTCTCTTTCTGTCCCTACTCCACTTGTGCTCTCTCTCAAAATAAATAAACAACAACAACAACAAAAAAGGTAAGACTGTGTATTAAGTTGACAACTGATACTTTGTTTGAATAAAAGGTTTCCATCCTTAAAGAAAATCTAAAAACCATTGATGTAATTAAGCTCTAAGACATGAACGTCCATGTATGTTTAATTTAATGGGATGATGCTCAAAGAAGCCAGCGTGCCTGTGACATTCACACCTTCAAAGCATTAATCCCAACTCTATTCATTGTGGACATTTTTGAACAATAAGTAAAACTGGTGAACACTTTTCACCACTTCCTCAAGAGGCCTCTGAAAGCTGAGTTTGTAGCCCTGTGTGTGTGTTCCCATCTGCCATTTCCTTCTCATGGTGTCCCTGTACTGGACACCTGTAATGGACCAAGAGGGTGGTTGAAAAGGCAGCCGGGCGGGAGATGGGTGATGTGCACAGCCCCACACCTTGGAACTGTCCCTGAGGCCCCAACTGCCCTCTGGAGGGTTCCTTGACAGGGCACATGCTCTGTTTGCTCCACCACTACAGAAGAGCAATTTTGTCAGCAAGGCAAATGGCTCATAATATGGTGGGGAACCAAGGAGAACATTCGTAAAACACCCCCGTATTTAAATAGACAAAAACGGGTTTTCTGCTCAAGCTGCCAAGCTGGTTTGCCTCTAACGTCGGCTTACCTAGAAGAGGAGAGGAAATCATTTCTACAAGTACTTACTCAGATTGAAAAATTATACTTTGCTTCGATTCCGCAGTCTCTTCAAGCAAAGGGTTTATTGCACAATCTTCTTTCTTCGCTGCCTGTTTGAATTTTACGTGTTCTTGAGGAGCCAACTTTAGTCTCATCTCGAGGCAGTCTACCAGATGGCTGAAATCCTCGGCAGCTTCTCCTCCTAAAATGTGGCCCTGCTCGTGATGCCACAGATCGTGTATATGACATTCATCACACACTGCTTTGTTGTGTTAGTTGTCTTTCTCTGTTTGTGCCTCCCATCTCCCTAATGGAATCTAAGGCCTCTGTGATCTAAGGGACTGGATCATTTATTCTCTAAATTGGGACACTTTAGGGAGCGAAAGGGTATATTATTAATAATGACACCTGCCATGAACCTGGGGCATCTAAGCCAATGACGACGTGTTCTCTGTTAAGGTCAAAGCATTATTTACTGCTTCTCTTTCTTATCATCCGTGGGGCCCAGTGTAATTCATATACAAATGGACATTAAGGTTAAAAATAAACACCTTAGCAAGGCAGCAGTTTCTTCCACAACAGCTGTGAAATAGGGGAAGATGAAGACGGGTCCTTACTGGTGGGAGATTTAATAGTTCAATATAGGAAGTAACCACGAAGTAGAAGGCTTTAAATAATTGGATAAAGAGTGTTCACAATAGAAACCAGCCTAGAATTTATATTCTTACCACCAAAAGCTGCCAGGGTCCAATGGGCACTCTGACGATGAGAATTGAGAGGGAAAATACTTCTTTTTTTAAAAAAATGTTTTATTTATTTCTGAGAGACAGAGAGAGAGAGAGGCAGCATGAGCAGGGGAGGCTCAGAGAGAGAGGAAGACAAAGAATCCGAAGCAGGCTCCAGGCTCTGAGCTAGCTGTCAGCACAGAGCCCGACGTGGGGCTCAAACCCACGACTGTGAGATAATGACCTGAGCCGAAGTTGGACGCTTAACCAACTGAGCCACCCAGGCGCCCCGAGAGGGAAAATATTTCTAATGCGCATTTTTGTGGACTGCATTCTTGTTTCAGAAGCATTATGCTTCTTAACCATCATACTGACATCGGCATCAGTCTGAGCGGGAGGAAATAGGAACAGAATTAGACAGAAGTGTAGATTCACAGCCAAGACATTCTGAATTCTCTGCAGTTAGTACCTTGACTGATGTAAAGTCAGTCTGGCTGGCTGGCATGGCTCCGCCAAAGGACCCAGAACAAAATAGATCTTCCTCAATGGAGAATGACACCCGAACCACGGTTCTCAACACCAGCGCACATTTTGATTCAATTCCAACATCTTTGATAATGCATCGTTGCTATGCAAAATTACATAAAGTGATGCTTTCCTCCTTCATTAACCCCAACTAAATACGTATTCCTAAACTCCCAAAGCATTTGCTCAATGTTGTTTAAAAACGGCATTTGGAACATTCTCCTTTCCTTTACATGTTGGAATGCCCTTCTTATCTTCCATCGTATTATAATCTTGAGGACAGTTTCTGAGTTTTTCTTGATTTTGTATCCATTCTGACCAGGTTGACTGTGTAATTGTTGAAAGTGGAGGGATCAGTGGCTCTAAGCCGCTACTGGCATAAATCAGGACTATTCTGGCAAAACAGGATGTATGCCTCTCCCCCCACCTTAACACCTACACTGTGTCCTGAACATTCTAGGGACTATGCGGATATTGGTTTGTGTGACCTTACATCACATCCTCCTGAAAGTATTTTGAGCTTAACTTAAAGCCCCAATTCCATAGCTTTATCCCCCACAACGGGTTGTCCTTAGTGACCTAGAGTAAGATAAATTCTGGATCAAATCCAGAGCTAAAGGCATTGCTTACCTCTACCCTTAACAAAAAGAAACCCAAGGCTACTAATAAATGTCTTACTGTTTCTCTGGTCCCTAATAGTTCCCTATTGACGTCTGAAACACATGAGGTTCCTTCCACGTTTAGAATCTTATGCATGTGCTACCTAAAGAGAGAACTAAGCAACATTGGCATTTTATTTTATTTTTTTTAAAATGTTTTTTTATTTATTTCTAGGAGAGAGAGAGAGAGAGAGCGTGAGCAGGGGAGGGTCAGAGAGAGAGGGAGTCGTAGACTGAAACAGGCTCCAGGCTCTGAGCTGGCAGTCAGCACAGAGCCCGACGCGGGGCTCGAACCCACGAACCGCGAGTACATGACCTAAGCGAAAGTCGGACGCTTAACCGACTAAGCCACCCAGGCGCCCCAACATTGGCATTTTAGTATCAAAAATCAGATTGAAAACACGATTCTGACAATGATTTATCCTAGCGCATGCTAGATTTTAGAAATGTGATGTGGGAAAATGCCAGGAATTAGAAACAGAAGACCTATGCTTAAATCCCACCTCTATCACTTCTGAAATAATATTTCAGCCAAAAATCAAGGGCAATAATACTACCTTTATCTGTGGAGACTTTAGGATAATTAGATGACGTAATGTATGTGGAAGCTTTATAAAATTTCCAAAAATCTGTAAGGATGCACATTCTTTTCATTGCCTGCTTTAATCAACCCTGTCCCGTCTGTCTCTCTCGAGTAGCCTAGGGCTGGGTCACCAGAACACAAACGTACACTTACAAGGTTTTAAAAAAAAAACTCAACAAAACAACTGGTTGTTACATGATCTCTGACAACAACTAGATGGACGTTTCACCCAATTAAACGTAGCGTTTTGGCAACCTATAACTATAGCTGGAAGTGTGGCTAGAAAAGGGAATTCTTTTCCTTCAGCAGAGTATAATTTTAACAGAAGTTCAACTTCTCACATTTTAAGATCTGTACTTCGAATGTCTCTGTTAAGTGCAAAATGAATATAATTAGTTATGAGATACCTTGCCCTTGGCTATAGTATGCATTAAGCTATGGCATAATATCACAACCTCTTCATGCTCTGTGGTACATTTCAGGACTTCCTGCGCTGTCGTCTCTTAAAGCAAATACTGTATATAAAGTTTCTGAACATAACGGTTGCTTCTTCACAAGGATTAGAAGCGGGAACAACACATCTGTGGCCTTCAAACAGTCTAGCCAGTCATATAAATTCCTTACGGACAGGATCTATATCTTTCCACGCATCAGTCCCTAACATGTAAGTGAAACTCAGCCCAGTGAAGGAAATGTGTGTAGAATAAATAGCAGAAGAGACAGATCCCTGATGAAATATCCCAATGATGTAGAATGCAGAAAATGACCATATTGAAGTGTCTGAGAGCCCCAACTTCCCTGGAACCTCCATTCCTCCCCCATATATGCTCCAGGAGTGTTCACGGTGGCCCAGCTGCGATGACTGAACGGCTATGGTACAATTGTAAAAGGACATGCCCTTCCTGGTACCTCCTAACTTTGTAACTACCATCCTAGTGTGTAAAGCATAAAGGTTCTGAAGGGTCACTAGTGAAAGAACGAACATGTGGCCCAGAGCCTGCGTCAACAGGGAGAGGTTTCTTAATAATTCATGTTATCAAGTGTGTTTATACATTAGAAGCAAACAAAAAAAAATTGAGCTTCCCCTTATGTGGTTTTCCTGAGTTTTGCAACCTAAAGAGCTAACGTAAAGAAAAGTGAAGGTCATGGTATATGCGATGTGTTCTGTTCGCGAAGCCTAACACAGGAAGTGATGCTGTGTCTGTCTCTAGGATATGGTTAGACTTTCACAGCCCAGTGGCTGGATAATTCTTTAGATACAGGCCTAGAACGCAATTAGCCTGGGAGCTACCTGAAGGTAGAGACGGGCTTACCTGCCTTCTGTATATCACTACAATCCTCCAAGGCACATCTTGGACACAATGAGTGCTCAAGAAATGTTGAAGAGTTGACTAGATTTAAAAGCTTAAGGAAAAAATGAGACCTTTTCACTTGTGACTCATGCGCCATTAAATAATAGTTTTTAAAAAGGAGAATATGAGTTAAATATACTTCTTCACTGAGTAAAAAACCATATATCAGGGGCGCCTGGGTGGCTCAGTCGGTTAAGTGTCTGGCTCTTGGTTTCAGGTAAGGCCATGATTTCATGGTTCATGAGTTTGAGCCCCGCATCAGGCCCTGCACTGACAGCACAGAGCCTGCTTGGGATTCTCTGTCCAACTCTGTCTCTGCCTCTCCTCCCTTCTCTCTCCCTCTCTCAAAAATAAATAAGTAAGCACTTAAAAAACATACATCAAGTAGTATACCCCTGGAAGGGGTATGAACGGTCTGAGCAAATTATAGCTCCTGTCTCCAAGAAACCAAAGCTCTCTGGCCAATGGGAACAAAACAAAGGAACATGTCAGTTGGCACTATTTATAGAAATATAATGTATTCATTACTGCTGAACTTTATACAGCCATGCCTTGTTAAAATCGTGAACACCCTGCTTGATAATATAGGTCCAAAATGAACCTGTATGGTTATCTTATACATGTGACAACAACTGACTTCTAATAATTGACTTCTCAAATTACCTATACCTAAAGAGGCCCAGAAAAATGACCCAATTTCAATCATTTCAATTCAGTAGGTTAGTAGGTGGTCTACCTCCACAGTAGGTTAATTGCTGGTCTTCAGTTTATGGGGGTAGCTTGTGGATGTAGCCCATGAAACCCCAATGATATATATTTTTAACAGTACCAAGTGATTATGGAAGTGTGTATGTACACACATGTCCATGAATGATTACATATATACGATTCACATACGTATGTGCACACATACATGTGAAACTGACACCATCTTTGTTCTCTCATTGTAAAACTGAGCACAGATCTATTGGCGAAGCTTTTCACCCAGACTACAATAGCCAGCTGTCTTCAGAAGAGTGTTACTGAGTCTTTGCCATGCAGACAAGGAAAGGAATATTTGAAAGTCTAATGACCCTGCCAGGGCTCAGATATTCATTGCACATCATGATGATTACATCTGAGAATCTGCTCCTGCTTTATTCTACTTTTTCTTAAGAAATAGTCTTCTCTTTCGGAATGTGTGGAAGCAAAATGACTAGTTTATAACAGATGGTATTAAAAACTGTGAGTACAATGCAGAAATGCAACAGCCCAATTGCAAACTGAGAAGGGGAATCAAACAAGGGCAATAAAGCGCAAGATTTGAGAATAAATTATGCACAGGACAAACGTAATTGTTTTGAGAAGGATGGAGAGGTAGACTTAAACGGTCAAATAATCTAGAAATAATTGGGGGAGGCTGTCTAGGGTAGGGTTGAACAGCACAGACCGCTCTCTGCTCCCAGAACCAAGTTTGAATTCTGAATCTCCACTTAACAAGCTGCGTGACTTTGTACTGGAAGGTAAACTCTCGAAATCTCTTTTCCCCCTGCACTCTGCAAAGAGGGAGAGGCATACATACTTAGTGGAAATAACGGCTCATGGCAACATGTAACTTTTCACAAGCACTTACTATGTGCCCAGCACTATGGTAAGCATATTACATAGATATCTTCATTAACTCTCCTTATAATCCAACGAGGCAAGTGCTACTGCTATTATTATTACTCATATATGAGGCTAGACTAGATGGAGAGGGTTGTCCAAAGGGATAAAGCTGCAGAATGATTCTGAAGTCTGGGGTTTAAGAACTATGCTATCACGTTGCCATGTAAAGTGCTTATCGCAGCTTGGCACAGGGGATGGCTTCAACATATACTAAAAAGTCAACCAAACAAGATTTGTTAAAAATTCAATGAGAAGGAAAACCAAATCACCCACCAGGTGGAAACAGACTTGGCCCTTTCTTCCAAATCTGTCGTGTGATGTGATGGAGGGAGATGTGAGATGATGATGAAATGGTATGATAGAGTATCACAGACTCTATGATAGAGTCCAATTGGGAGTCACATGACGAGCTTACTCCCATTCAAATGAACCCACACTGTCCACAATCTCAGGCTCAGGTAGCTGATGCATCCTGTCCCCAGCATCCGAATACCCACCTCCTTCCACTGCGCATGTTCCCTTGCCTTCCGTAGATCACAGTGCGTATTTCAAAGGTAGAGATTTGAGCCTAATGAAGTTAGGACAGGCTTGGCTGTTAACGGCCTCGCAGCTGATTCGTAGTTGCTCTCATCTTGTCAGCAGGCTGTGAATGCGAACACCCAGTTAGAGTTGAACTTGAATCCAATTCAAAGAGCAGATTCTGTTAGAGTATCTGACACCCTGAAAATGTTCAGGGGGAGGTGGAAGAGAGGAGGGATGGGTGGGGTGCGGGAGGCTTTATTCAACTGCCGTGGCCCCCTCTGCCAAGATGAAAGCTGGCTTGGCTGATTTTTTCGCCCATCTCGGTCTCTCTCTCAGGAAATATTCATACTATGCCAATCAGAGAATGGACCACTCCTGCCACCTTGTCATCCTTCTACCTCCTCTGAAACGAGCACGTGTGTGCTCATCCCTCACAGTTGCCCTGATGGCCAGGAAACCTGTTACCCCAAATCACTGTCACATTCTCATGTGCTCAGTCACAGGGAAGAATTTCAGCTTCCTTCTTCCCTACCATCAGAGAGGAGGCAGAGGTCACACGACTGAAACGATCGTGTCTTGTCTCCCAACAAGAGGGGTCTGTGCAGCTGCTGTGCCCACAGCAGACAGAAGGCATGTAGCAGCTGAGGCCGTTCAGAAGGCCCTTTCCACCCACTTCCTGTATCTGGCTTTGATTTCTTAGAGGGCAGATGCGCTTAGTCCCGAGTCCCTCCCTGAATCAGCTGGAAAACAAAAACAAAACCAAAGCCAAACAACCAAAAGCCTAAGGCAATCCTTTCCTTTCCTGAAGTTTCTTCACTTTGGCTCAGATCCTCTTTTCTGACTTATCTGCTACCAACCCTCTGTCCCTCCGTTTAGGGACATGGGGCTGAGTTTTGCTGAGTGCTAAGCAGTGATCCCTGATCTTAATTGCAAATGGCCTTGGCTGAGAGGGACGGTTTTTACCAGAAAAGCCAAGCCCGGAAAGCAAGATAGGTCGTAGTAAAATGGAACCCAAACTAATTTCCCAACAGAAAGAAAAACAAAGAGAACCAAGATTCGATTCATTCCTCAAGTCGTAGCGCTCTGTGAACTGACTCCTGGCCTGTCTACGGCCCCCGTTAAGTCCTCCTTTACTTTTCCTTTCAAACTTGATGCTTCAGCAACAGTGCTGTTTTAACCTCTAAAACACAGAGCTGTTTCATGCTTCTGACGCTTTGTGGAATCTTCTCTCTGCTTGAAATGCCTTCTCACTATATCTTCCTGGAAAGATCTTACTTGACTTTTAAAACCTGACACAGACATCGCTTCATCTCCCCCCAGTGATTCTGATTTAATTGGTCTGGGCTGTGGCCTGAGCTTTGGGGAGTTTTAAGCACTCCCCAGGTGAAGCTACTGTGCACCAGAGTTTGAGAATGACTGCTCTAGGCTCGTGGTTTTTGAACTTGAGCAAACGTCAGAATCAGCCAGAGGGCTTGTTAAAGCGTGGATTGCAGGGTTTACCCCCTGAGTTTAGAATTCTGTAGTGCTGGGGCCTGAGAATTTGCATTTCTAATAAGTTCCCGGGTGATGCCGTTTCTACTGGGACTATATTTTGAGAATCAAGCTCTATTCCAACTTGCTAATTTGCACAGATTCCCTATGTTGCCCGGATGCTTGTATTTTGTAAACTGAGCTTACATCACGATTATCAACCTGCATTGTTGTCAGAGTATTCTCAAGCCTGTTCCATCATTAGAAGGTGAGGGCAATAGCTTTTTTATCTCACCACCCAGCACTGCACGTGGCATATTGTAGATGCTCAATAAATGGTTTTTGAATGAGTAAATATTCAACGTCTGTGTATCACAGAGAAACAAAGCCACGTGTCAGATTTATGCCAATCTTTTTGGAGTATTGCAGGGAACAACTCCTCCAAACATCAGAATTTAAACCTAGAAGGCAGTTTTCTCAGTTTCTGTGAATGACATCCTGGATTTTGGTGATAGGATTTGGTTGGCAAAGTGCTCCTAATACGTGGGGATAAAAAGGCTTATGCAGAAGGGGATTATATTACATTACATCAACAACACCTCCTTTTAAACTGACACTTAATGAATATCTCTATCAATAAAGGCTTTTTAAGAGCTCCCTGTAAAATGTTGCGAAAATGAGAACATTTTAAATATAGGCAAACAATAAACCCCATTCATACAGCGTCTTCACCCTATTTCTCTAGTATCAGGAATCTCAAACAGGCTCAGTCCCCCTCCTCCAATGAAGTTGGCACATGTTGGCCATATTGATTGTCTGATTACAAATACACATGGTGGCAGTGAGTAACCCAGTTGTCCCTGTGGCTTCTATGTAGATCTCAGACTTAACACACACTCAGCTACAAGGCAATGGAACCAGATAGTAAAATGTTACTCCCAAGGAGATTAGACTCTGACTCAGAACAATGATTTCATTGTTTCATATAACCCTATAAAGTAAATCCAAAGTGATGTTTGAAAAAGGGTTTCCTAATCCTTGCTAATTTCTTAAATATCTACTCTCAGGGAGTGCCTGGATGGCTCAGTTGACTGAGCATTTGACTTCAGCTCAGGTCATGATCACGCTGCTGTGGGTTTGAGCCCCATGTCAGGCTCTGTGCTGACAGCTTGGGGCCTGGAGCCTGCTACAGATTCTGTGTCTCCTTGTCTCTCTGTCCCTCCTCCCATCATGCGTGCGCTCTCTCTCTCTCTCTCTCTCTCTCAAAAATAAACAAATATAAAAAATTTTAAAAACACCTACTCTCAGAAGAATAAATATGCTGTCTACTCACTAATCTGTAGAACATAAAAAAAGAACAAAGTGTGTTGACATAACCCTTTCTAAACCCCAACAGAGCTGATGATGTGCTAGTGTGTGTAGTGTGTGTGTGTGTGTGTGTGTGTGTGTTGCTTTTTGCACATTTTAACGCCTTTTACCTTGATGACCATCTTGAGTGTTCTGGAAAGGCAGTGCTATCCTAGTGTGGAAGGTAATGCCGTTTGACATCTGAATAGCATCTAGATACCATTTTTCAGTGAGTCAGTGAGGGACTCAAGATGGGAAATTCGTTCTTCTGAGACTCTGGTCAGTCTCTCTTAATTGCAACTCTCTGTCCCTGGTCACCTCTAATCACTATCTATGATTCTAAGACTGTCACAATACCTGGATATTGACTTTCTGAACTAAGTATTTCACCACTGAATTCTACTTCATTAGGTGGCCACTGGGTTGAACATGATCAGATCAGGAACGAAAGATTCTGTAGGCTGTGAGCTGTTCCTGCCTTTCTTTTCAAACACATAAAATCTTAAAAAGGATGAATTTGTCTACAATTATGGACAACACATTCAGAGTTAAGAGCGACTGTGTTTCAGATGTAAAGCCCCTGGTGTGAGCAGGCAGGAACCAATTCAGTGGCTGTTTTCTGTTGGTATCTGTTCTGTCTTTGGTTAGTTGATTGGTTGGTTAGTTGATGACTGGTTTCCAAATTGGCATCACTGCCTTCACTTTTCCTGTGTCTGTCTTATCAGTCTCTAATGAGAGGATTATCTATGCCAACAGGTATATATGTGCCCAACCTTGCTCCCATTTCAGGAGTACAAATGGAGGCCTACATACCATCTGCCTAAACATATAAAACTTATAAGTATACAGACTGCTTAATAAAATATTATCTTTCCCTCACCTTCACAAGTATATCTCCCTAATGATAAAAATTTTAAATATGTAAAGCTATTATCATATACGATTGAAAGTCTATAAAATAACGAGGATGATGGAACTTAATATTGCACATGTCTGGATATTCATTTGATGGGTTGCAAAAGTTTGAGGGGATAAGTAAGTAAAAGCATACTTAATTTAAAAATGACTACATATTTATTTCATAAAATTCATTTTTACCTTCCTTTTGAGTAAAATTATGAGTTAAATTATTTTATCAAAACTTTTACTGAGTTTCAGTCTATTAATAATAATGATCTAAGGTATTAACAATAGAAATGTAATCATGTCCAATGTACACATAGTTTGTATTTTAATCAAAAACATAAAATAAAACAAACCTAAAATATAAGAAATTATTTTTCATGTGCTTTCATAAGTGGTTTTTTCCATCAAACCTCCAAATTATTTATTAAAATTAGGAGAAAAACACAGAATACAATTAAGGCCTATCAAAAATATAAATCAAAATTATTCAATAAACCTTACATTATTTTCTACAAAAGTGAATTAAGTATCATTCAATGCTTTTCTAAAACGTACACTGTTCACAATTCCACCTTCAGCCGCCAATGTAAAGAACCACTATTTTGCCTCACACATAGTTCACACAGGAAGAATTTGATAAGTTAGATAATTTGTTTTTATTTTCTTTATGTATATGCAGCTGCCACTCCAATGCTCTCTTCCTTCCTGAGCTGTTTCTGACCTCCATGCCAACAGCAGTATAGCCCACAAGACTTCGTGGCTTATGGAGGGCGTTATCTTTTCTTCTGAAGATTTAGGTCAACTGGATTGGGGAATTCTTTCCCTGGGGGCTGATAGGTGTTAGACATGGGAACACATTTTCTAGGCTTTCCGCCATGATGTGCCAGCCCTGAGGGTTCCAAATCACAGAGGCCCCCATGTGTTCTCTAATAAATGTAGTTTTTCTGTATCTCAGACATGGAGGCCACTCTAAAGCCCAAAAGCAATGCATTTTTTTTTTTTTTTAACCCTCACATACCTCTGCTTGGTTCAAGCTTTTAGAGATTCTCTCTGAGATCACTTTTCTTCTGCACTCAATTTTTTCTTTGGGGCCATAAGATTTAACCGACATAGATGAGCAAGAATCCTGACTGGTCGCTTTTTCCCTATTTTAAACCTGAATTCTGGGGCGCCTGGGTGGCTCAGTCGCTTAAGCATCCGACTTCTGCTCAGGTCATGATCTCGTATTTCGGGGGTTCGAGCCACGAACTCTGTGCTCACAGCTAGCTCACAGCTAGCTCAGAGCCTGGAGCCTGTTTCAGATTCTGTGACTCTCACTCTCTCTCTGACCCTCCACTGCTCACACTGTCTCTCTTTCTCTCAGAAATAAACTTTAAAAAATTTTTTAAAAACCCTGAATTCTGAGGTCGTTTGTGTATAGATGTGGTAAAGCAAATAAATAAAAGCACACTCCAATATATGTGTGGCAAGTGAGGCGTTCATATTCCTTTACCCAAAATCCATCATGAAACAGTAGCAGACTGTTTCCAGCTACTGACAGGTGAGCAATAGTCAAGACAGAAGTGCCACTTCATGATTAGTGCTTACCATTATTGAATAACTGGGCTCAGCAGCAAATCAGGAAATAGTCAGTATTAACTGAGCATTCATTGTGTGACAGGTATGTTGCTAAGAGCTTTATATGTATTTTGTCATGTGATTCCCCCATTGGCTTGGATCTAGGTAATCCCATGAAGCTCCTTTTCAAGACAGAGGATCTGAAACTTCAGAGGAGTGAAGAGGCTTGCCTAAGGTCATGCAGTGTGGAAGCAATGGCAATGGGATTTAATCTCAGCCTGTGCAACTCCAAAGCCTGCAACCTGAGAAACTATTACGCTTACTTGCCCATGTCTTACTGGCATTGGGCAGAGGGATGGGAGAGTCTGGGATGAAGTGAGGCCAAGACACGGAAAAGTGAACCAGCTACCAAAGTGCACCCCAAGGGAAACAACCACCAATCCAGCATAACAAATCCAAAGGGACACAATCACCTTGTGTTTGTCTGGGCTGCTGTCACTTTGAAGGAGTGATGGAAGTGGACTCAGGGGCAACTCAAGTAATCATGGAAGGGAGCTGGTGGGTGGATGCTGCAGTAGAGTGTAGACTCTGATTAATTCTGGAGTCTACCCATTGGTGGGGCTGCTTGTTCTGTACATGCAAGCTGGGTCAAGATTGACTCACAAATTGGGCTGAACTTGAATTTCAGAACAAGGACCTCAGTGATGGGGCAGTTAGGGACAATACATACTCAATTCTGTCCTATTGACAGGGACCATACTGGGACACTCAACCCACTTGTGCTTCCAAAAGTGAGATCATTATGGTTCTTTCCTCCAACCTGGAAAATCCTTGAAGCCCTTGAAATGATGCCCTCTGAGACCTGTGCATGATCCGACCTTGCTGAAGTTCTCAGGACTCAGAAGATCCTTGGAGAAGGTAAAGGCACTGCATTACCAAAACTGCACTTCCTGGGCAGAAAGGAATAATGGGGTGATTTCAAAGATATGATGCAAAGTAATGCATTTGCTTATGAAATTGAAAAGAATTTGGACAGTCTTTTCTAAACTGATTTCTCAGATGAATTCCACAAATAATTATTGAACATGTACTGAGAGCTAGGCAGTGCTAGGTAGCTGGTGAGATGAAGAAGAAAGGAGCAAGAGGAAAAAGATCCAAATAAAAATCTAGCTGGGCACAATGGACCATACACACTACTGTAGGAGTGTGAGAGTGTGGGTCCAATGGGAAAAGGAGTTAATTCTATGGAGAGGACAAGATAATCAAGATCATTCTTCTAGGTCTTTATTAGCCTCCAATAGGTTTATAATCTCTGCCTCTTTACCAACACTGAATAATAGCTAGTGATTTCGACAAGTGTAAATTGAACACTTGCGATGCGCCAGGTGTGTCGATCACTTTACTTGAATTAGCTCATTTGATCCTCACAATGACCACAGGAGATGGGTGCTATCATTATTTGCACCTCCCAGGTGAGAATTTGGAGAGCTGGAGATGTGCAAGGACCCTGCCTCAATCCCACAGCCAGTAACTGGCAGGGCTGGAATCCAAACTCAAATCTGTTTAATCAAAGAGTCCAGGTCTCAGTTTCCACATTTGAGAAAGTGATGCTTGATAGGGAGCAGAACAGAAGAGTACAATGAGAACTACCCACTGTTCGATGAACAGTGATTATGCATCAGGCCCATGAGTGGCCAGGACACACCATGTCGCATTTAGAAGCACACCTTGCAAGACAGATAGATGCTGGAGCCCAAGGTGCATATATTGAACAATACCAGGAGACCATACATCCTGACCTGCCCGAGGCAGCTGGGGTACGCCTGCTGTCCTGGGAATAGCACCCTTGGCTTGATCAGTAAGCTCTGTGGTCACCCAGGCAATACTACCACGTAGCGCTGTCCCACTTGTGTTCCTCTAGGTAGGAAAAACCATCCTGGGAGTGGGGAAAAAAAATCAATGATTTAGTTGTTTAGCCTTTTTCTTTATCTGACTCTATCTCTCCATTCAACTTCCACTCACTAAACAATGCATCTGCCGGCACTTTTCTTCACTCTGTTTTGTCCTCAATGGTTCTAGACTTTGTGTATCCCCAGCCTTGGCATCAGCACTGTGGAGACACAGAGCCAATCTGAGTTCACTACGAATCAGCACAGGGAGTAACCCAGAGGATTTCTGTGGCTGCGGGAATCCCTACAAAGCTGGCTGTTGCTGTTGGGAGTGACCCCCTTTAAGCCACCCAGCAGCCACAGCACTGACAAAGGAGTGTGAGACAACAGGATTTAAAATTACCAACACTTCAGGGGGGTCTGGGTGGCTCAGCTGGTTAAGCGTCCGACTTCAGCTCAGGTCATGATCTCACAGTTTGTGGGTTCAAGCCCCGCATCGGGCTCTGGACTGACTGCCAGCTCAGAGCCTGGAGCCTGTTCAGATTCTGTGTCTCCCTCTCTCTATGACCCTCCCCTGCTCATGCTCTCTGTCTCTCTCTCAGAAATAAATAAAACATTTTAAAAAATAAAATAAATAAAATTACCAACACTTCAAAGAAGTAATCCAAGTGTCTGTGGATGGATGAGTAGATAAAGAAACATTTTATAGAGAAAGACAAATACTGTATGATCTCACTATTCAAATGTGGAATCTTAAAAAAAATGACAAACTCATAGAAACATCCAGCAGAATGTTGGTGCTCACCAAGGGCTGGTAAGTGAGGGAAATAGGGAAATGTTGGTCAAAAGGTGAAAACTTCTGGTTGTAAGATGCATAAGTTATTAGTATTTAATGCACACATGGTGATTATAGTTAATAATACTGTATTATATACTGGAAAATTGGTAAGAGAACAGATCTTAAACATTCTCACTGGAAAAAAAAGGAAATTACATGAGGTGATGAACATGTTAATTAACGTTCTTATGGTAATATTTTCACAATGTATACTTAGAGTAAATCATCATGTTGTGCACTTTAATTATCCATAGTTTTGTCAATTACACCTCAATAAAGCTAGAGAAAATAAAATAAAATAAATACAATACAATAAAATAAGGTAAAAATAATCAACACTTCAAAAATTCAAGAGTTTTACTGGTACATTATCTTAAAGAGAATGAACACTCCCCAAAGTGTAGGATTGTGCTGGAAGGGGATCTTGCCTGAAAAACTCTGATGCTTGGGAAGGGAGGGAGAGAAGGAGGGTGTGGCTCCCTGCCCCCTCCTGTGGGGACTCTGGAAAGCCCCTCACAACGACTCTTCTCCCTTCTAAAATGTGGAAGTAGGGCAGAGACCCAAGACAGGCAGGCTGGAAAAGCTACCGTGAGCTCCACTGGATTCCTTTTCCAGGGAGTTTCAGAGGACAAAGAAAGTTTCCCTAAGGACTTCACTTCAAGCTAACAATGGGCGAAAAAAGAATTTAGGAGGAGAGCAGAAATCCAACAAGACTACACACAAAAGCAACAATTCTCACAGATCTAGCCCTCCACAGTTTCCCAAACCCTTTCCCATCTGTGAGCCTGCATGTGAATCTGAGCGAGAGGAGCAAAGATGGTGGCGTCCATGAACTTGGATTTGGACTTCGGCTTTTCCACTCACTGTGTTGCCGAACCCTTCAAGCTTCAGTTTCCAATGTCTCTACCACAGGGTTTTGTTGTGGGCAGAGTGAGCTAATGCACATAAAGTACCTATTACGTGGTATGCACTTGATGAACAGTAGCTCTCCCATAGTTCACAGACTTCACCCATGGAAGACACTGTACAGATGTTTGATGAAGGACTAGCTCCATTTTGCAGATGAAAACACTGAGCCTAGAGAGGTCAAGAGGCCAATGTCACAGCTAGAAAGAAGGCAGTTTTCCACCTCCAAATCCTGAGCTCCATGCAGCATTTTTCTAGGCAACCTTTGGGGCTGGAGTTGTATTTCTATGCAAGTCGGACACTGAACAAGGAAAGGTATTCAGAGGAGTCCTTTCTTTGAAATCAGCCTTTGATCTTCGCAAAAATTGCCATACTATTTTCAAATAGAATACCTTTGCAAAACAGTTTTTCCTCAGAAGTGTTTGTTCAAGCCTCATACTTCTATAAGATGGTTGCTTTATGCCTTGAGACTGTTGATTTGTGTGAATTCAGACATTTGGGAAGTAGGTGATGTTTCTGAAGTTACTGTCCGTCACTATGTCTCCCACAGCTGGATGAAAGTGTCGTATCGCGGTCCTGTGGCTTTTCTAAAATGCACCATGTCTTATCTCTGACAGCAGCAGAGTATGCCAGACAGGAGGGCACTGGCAGAACACTCCTGAATTCCTTCACCTATGCTAAAAACAGATGAAGATACGGTCGAAAAAATCCTGCCCAAGTACCTAAGAATCATTAACAGGAAAAAATCCTGTAACATGGAGAAACTGACCTGGGTGATCTTTACAGTCACTGTTAGCTTGAAAAATACTATGCCATTTTAGTCTACCTTTCCTCTGCCTCATGCCAGTTTTATTACTGACCTCTCAAACATTTGACTGAACCTGGACATTCTCCATCAGTGCTTCCCAATGAAAAAGTAAAGCTGAGGTAAACCAAGATTTAGTCTGTCTAAATTATACAGCCCCAAGTGCCCTGCTCTTTGTGTAAGAGGACAGTATTGCCACCCCTGGGGACAGGGTCTTTGTTTGTGTGTAAAGCTTAAAAATCTAAAATCCACTGGCACCATTTTTTAAGAACCTAAGCCAACAAAGTCATTCATCTTGCCCTCCATCTGTCCCTCCATTTGACCACCTATTTATTTATTTACTCTTCAGATATATATTGGCTACCTCTTATGTTTCAGGCACAAGGCTGTTGCAGGTGCTACAGTTGAGATTTAGACCTTGTTCTTATGGAAATTATAGTATGAAAGACAGACAAAATCAATTAGTTCCATAAGTGATTATGAGGATAAGTGTTTCAGGGAGAAGGATGGCAGGAATGAGAGGTAGGGTTTCCTAAGAGAGACTGTTTAGCTGAGTGGCTGAGAAAATGGTGACGGGCTCTGGAATCCTTGAAGGAGGCTCACATCTTATTCTTCCATGGGCCAGCCCGGCAACAGTGGGCCAGGTGTTTAATTGCTTACACCTCAGTTTCCCCAGTGATGCCCTGGAACCATAGCAATAACTCCCTCCAAAAGTTGTTGTAGGAATTAATGAGATAGCACCTGCAAAGCACTTATAACAGTGTCTGGAAATAGCAAGTGTTCAGCCTGGGGTGGGGGTGAGGGAGACACATGTGGCCTGTGCTGTCTGGGGGACCTATCTAAGAAAAGTGTGAGCAAAGACATGAAGAATAAATAAGAAAGGGGGAGAAGAGGTTAGAGAGGAAAGGGAATGAAAGGAGGGGAAGAGCAAAGGAAATGCAATGAAAAAGTGAAAACCATGAAACAGAAAGAGCCTGGTCATTGTACTCTGGAAATGACACAGAAGGTCAAGGGTGGAGGAGCCTGGGAAGCCAGACGGCAGTGCTAGACAAGGCTGAGAGACCAGAGAACCAGACCCTGTATATCACGTTTTAGGCCACTTAAGTAAAAAGATTTTGGAATCCATTCCAAGAGCATCTAGTCATTTGACCAATCATCTGTTCAACTGGAAATCCCTAAACAGAAACCCAAACATTCCATTTCTTATCTTTAGAGGAAAGTATGCTAATTGATAAGGAGCCAGCTGGGAAACCAGCAGCAAAATATCTTGGATTTCTCTGTAAATGATGTCCCTTCTCAGGTGTCTCTATCTGGATTTTTATCTTCTGTCCCTGGAGGCCATTGTTGCTGTCCTTGAATATCAAACTAGACTTGAAGAATTGCATTTCATTGTCAAATGATTGCATCCAGATAATTATATTATGGCTTTTAAGGACACGTGATCAATTTTTATAATATATCAAGAAGAATATTGAAGAAACTAACATTTAATCCTTGTTCAGTTCTATTTTTCTCTGCTCTATCTTTTCCTTAGGGCTATAAAAATATGCTGTATTCCTGATTTCTCTTATATTTTTAGTTTTTTATTTTCTTTTCATTAGCTTTAAAATTAACTTTTAATAACACACAAAAGACATTAGCGTTTTTTCAACAATGATTTTTTTTTAAATGTTTTATTTATTTCTAGGAGAGAGAGAGCGAGACAGCGTGAGCAGGGGGAGGGTCAGAGAGAGAGGGAGTCACAGACTGAAACAGGCTCCAGGCTCTGAGCTGGCAGTCAGCACAGAGCCCGACGCGAGGCTCGAACTCACGAACCGCGAGATCATGACCTAAGCGAAAGTCAGACGCTCAACTGACTAAGCCACCCAGGCGCCCCGATTTTTTTTTTTAATACCAGAAATAAACTACTAAAATGAACTGACTATGTATCTTGGGGTCTTTCAGCCCTGGATTTGAATTCTGGCTCTACTGTGTTACCCTGGGCAAGTTATTTTATATATCTGAGACTCAATTTCCCATATTATAAAAAAAAAACCCTACAGTAATACTTATATTTCATTGTTGTAAGGTTTGTATAAAATGGTTATGAATACATCTAAGTCTAATAACTTATAAGGAAGGAAGGAAGGAAGGAAGGAAGGAAGGAAGGAAGGAAGGAAGGAAGGAAGGAAGGAAGGAAGGAGGGGAGAGAGAAGAAAGAAAGGAAGAAAAGACCTCGTAAAGAGGAATTAACTACACGGGAGACAAAAGATGCAGACGGCACCATGAGTGAAGTGATGTGTTCAAAGATCTTTGATTTTGAGATTCTGAAATTCTCCAGAATTTTCAGATTCTGAAATTATGGAGAAAGATATATTTAAAAGTTATTTGGGGGCACCTGTGTGGCTCTGTCAGTTAAGCATCAGACTCTTGGTTATGGCTAAGGTCATGATCTCATAATTTGTGAGTTCAGGCCTGAGTTGGGATTCTCTCTCTCTCCTCTCTCTGCCCCTCCCATGCTTGCTCTCTCTTTCTCTCTCAAAATAAATGAACATTTTTTTAAAAAGTTATTTGGTGTTAAAATTTCTTTAAATGTACTTTGATATTCTTCTAGGACAGGCACCATACACCTATCAACGCTTACTTTTCTGAAAGACTGAAAGCTTCAACTCTTCTCTTGATGGAAAAGTAGTAACGTCAAAACGTCATCCTTTGGGAGTTGTCTGAAACTTCTCTGATGTGTTTTTGTGACACCGGCCACCAAGTTTCTTCTTTACATCTGTTGTCTTCTAGAACTAAAACCAGGTTGTGATGCTGGATGCATATGTGTGATGTCAAAGGAAGTGATTATGCAGAGTACTAAGTGGATGAGGGAAAATTGATGTCAGTTTGGATGTTGGTCATCAGTTCATTCGTTCATTCACTCATTCACCAAAACTTTACTGAGCATAATCCCAGAAAAATGAATTTATTTTATTTTTTTTAATGTTTTCTTTTTTTGAGAGAGAGAAAGAGCACAAGCAGGGGAGGGACGGAGGGGGGTGGGTGCGGGACAGAAGATCTGAAGTGGGCTCTGTGCTCACAACAGAGAGCCTGATGAGGGGCTCAAATTCACTGTGAGATCATGACCTGAGTTGAAGTCGGACACTTAAATGACTGAGCCACCCAGGCGCCCCCAGAAAATTCATTCCGAAAGGACGGCTTTGTTCCTGATCAGAGACTGTAATGCTGATTAGATTAGAAGGTTTCGATAGCAGCCCCAGTAACCCAATAAATTATTCTGAAGGATAGGTTTACATGCTGTATTTTAAGGAATTTGACATTCAAAGGTAAGGGCTTTAGTTAACTAAGGTTGTTCTTTGGAAATGATGACACTGACTTCTAGGTTTCTGACTTGGCTGCTTAAAATTCATAAACAGTATCAGTTGACCTCAAGAAAGCTCATGTAAGATAAATGAAAGCCAGAGCTCCTCTGTAGCTGCAGAGGTAGAAATGTTAAGATAAGGTGTTACCTGACAGATATAACAAGAGACAAGCAGTCACTTCTGTGGTTGTGGCCAGGGGGCTGATCTTCCAGAATTTCAACAGTGGGTCCCTCCCAAGCCAGAAGCACATTGTCCCCAAAGCATCTTTGAGGAGTCTCAGGACCTCCTACATTTCTCCTTTTTGTCCCACTACAAGGACAGCATGGAGCTGATAAAAGTGTTACGTGTTGTGTGTGGTCCCACAGAAACGTCTACACTCCATTCACTGACCTGAACAGTGAAGAATGGATGTGTTTGAATGGCTTTTTTTTTTTTTTTTTTTTGCTTTGTGCTTTCGTACTTTACAGGATGCCGATAGAGCAAGATTTAACAGGGTTTTAATGCAGTTAATAAAGAGAACCTTTCCTGATCCTTCCGTATGGGTGGAACACCAAAATAGCAACGACATCATGCATTTGGAAACAAAAATACAAATAAATCTCAGTCTCTTCAGGAGACTAGTAAGGGAAAAGAGACAGCACAGTATATATGATTAAGTACGAAAACATATTATTGTGTGTAGGAAGATAGAGAAGTAAGTACAGGTACCAAGTGATCTGAAGGAAGGAGCCATCAATTCTACATGAGGAAGGGATAGGGTGTCAGAGAGAAATAAAATATCTGTTGTGGACTTCCCACAAAATAAATGGGCTGTATAAAACCTTCAGTCTCCTCACTCCAGGTTAGGGGAGAGAGGGCAGTTGCAAAGTATAGTAAGAATGCCCAGGGCATTTTTAGAAATCTTGCCACAAGTTAAGGTGAGTGGCCTTTTATGCATCCCACCAAGGAAATTGTTCCCACACTATGCGTGCCTATGAACTCAACGCACCTCTGGAAAAGATTCTCGTTTCAGAGCTGACCATAGAGTAAAGAGAACAAGAAGGCAGACACTTGATTTGCAGGACCTTCCCAAAGACCTTTTAGTCTCTAGGCCAGTGATTATTGACACCACTTGCCACTGCCTTAGAATTACACTTGCTTGCCATTTCAAAATCTTTATTGTCTCCTTTTAGCCCTGCAATAGTTGGGTCATCTTTTAATAAATCTACATTTTTTGAAGCTATCTATATTTCAGATAATATTTGGCTGAAAGAGCAGTGACAGAGCTGTAGTTAGAGACAGAGAATAAAGAGAACCTATCACCTCTCTGTGCTGAGTAGAATTGAGATATGTATGATGTGGCTCATTCCGGAGCAAAACCTATCCATCAGTCACATCCAGGAGAGTCTGTCCTGCAGCCCAGAGGAGAAAGGGCAACCTTGAAGTTGTCAATGCCACTTTTAGACCCCAAATGGAATTAGCATAAAACCAAGTGCACTTTATTTTTAAGTTCACTTAGAAGGAATTTTGAAGGCACCACTCGAAAGGACATGACGAGCCAGCAGGACTTTTTTTTTTTTTAATGGTCCATAAATTGAATCTTGGAAGAAAGACCAGGGATGAATATGGATGCCCAATACCCCTTTCCAATAATGTCAGAATTTCTACAAGGTCCTGAATGAAACCATGGGTGCCAATCAAAGTATGGATGTCTGCAGTCACTTATATTAGTATTTAATATGTATGACACTCATCTATTTTTATTTAACCTTGCCGGTCTGGAAGTGTGAAAATATTTGTGCTTCCCATTTAAAATCTTTGCAAGGATTACATGGCCTATCTCAGGAGTTTTCTGGTAGTCTCCAGGAAAAGGATCGTGTCTGTGCACGTATGCCATATCAATGCTAATACCAGCCGCTATTAAGTGCTAACAAAGTGTCCTCTGTAGCATCTGAATCAACGTACCAGGACAAAATCGCTTGGTTCTATCCTTTTCAGACTATACGTTTCATAGTCTTTTCTTTATTCTGAAACTCTCTCTTCAAACTCAGACAAGGAAATGATGAAAAATTATTTCCTAAACCACAAGATAACTTTAAAAATGTCTTTCCTGTATAGAGTTCCATCCCTTCTTCATCATGCAATATTCAATTCAGCCTCTGCAGGCCTGAGATGTCCGTAGACATTTATTGGAAAGCCACCTGCAGAGAGAGACATAAAGGAAGATTTAAACCTTGATCTGCTGACAGTAAAGTCGTTACCAGCTTCGCCGGAAAGAAAGCTTTGTGTCCATTTTCCCCTTTATTCATTCTTTACGGGCTCCTTTTATTTATTTTCTATACTCTTCCCTTGTTTCCCTGATCACCCCTTTGGGAGACTTAGTTTTGATACAAGAAAGTCTGAACATGTTTATTGAACATTTACTATGTGCTAGGCATTGTCTAAGGGCTAGGGACACAGAAATAAACAAATCCTAATTCTTCCCTTTTTTCATCCCACCTCCTACAACCACCTAATCCCTTAGTGAGTCCTGTTCCATGAACTTTAAAATATTTCAATTCTATTTGCTTTGCTCCATTTTTTGCCTGTGCAATGTGACTACAAACCAAAATCACCTTTTGCAGGGAGAGTGGCAACAGTTCCGTAACTGTTTCTCTGGTTTTATTTTTGTCCCCCTACAACTCGTTTTCCTTACAGAACTCTGAGTGACTCTGAGTGATTTAAATCACACTTGTGCGTTAACTTCTCCAACGGCCCCCTATCAGCTTTGGAATCAAATCCAGAAACGTGGCCCCTACAGATTCTCGTAAGATGTCACCCTGGGCCTTTTTTAAGCCTTCTCATTAGCCTCTCTCCCCCATTCACCTCACTGCAGCGGCACATTTTTCTGTTCAGCTGCCATTTCACACCATAGGCAAATCCCTCTTTCTAGAACATTCTTCCCTTCAGGACTTTGGCACACAGATCTCTTTCTCATCCTTTCATTTTAGTTAAAATATCTCTCTTCAGAGATGCCTTCTCAGACTGACTATCTGAAGTTGCTGTTCCCTTGTTTGTTTTTGTTTCTGATCTTCTAAATAAAATGAAACCGATTTGAATGAAATATTACATTGTTTTTTTTTTTTAATTGTTGCTCTCCACTACTAGAATAGAAGTTCCGTGAGGACAGGGATTCTGACTTTCTTATTTATCTCTGTGCGACGCCCAGTGCTTAGAAGATGACCAATTATATAATAGGTGCTCAAAAACTATTTGTTGAAGAAGTAAATATAGACATCCCCAGGGCTCTGAAGATACTGCATCTCTCATGTAACTGATAGGCTAGCAATAAGTCTAGAAGGTTGAAAAGCATGCCACAGGAGAACGCAGCCAGCTTCTATTGCTCAAATTGTTCCTATTAAATGAAGAATGTACTCAATTTTAAGACACTTTTATAGAACTCTAGAATTTTTAAATAGTTATATTCAAATAGAACATCTTGTTTTATCCATATAATACTCAAAATATTTTGCTGTTTTTGTTGTTCTACATCACATCACTGAGGGATGAGCCACCTTATAGATGATGGCTACAGCATGTGAACTGGAATCACCAGGAAATGCTGAGACTATGGTCCAAGCTCCAGCGATACTGGAATCTTTTGGAACTAAAACTTGCAGTTGCTTTAATTGTCTAAATGGTTAGAGACAAAGATGGGAAGAGAACTCTAGAGTCATGAGACCAAATCCAGATTACAGTTCCAGAGTGTGCTCTGAGTCAGTCCATATTTGGTAAAAAGTGAGGTGGGCTGATACCAGTTTAAATATAGTTCAGGCCACATTTAAAAAAATCAGAGAAAGAGGAACTTCCTAGAGAAAGGAAAATGGCTTCATAAACAACAAAAACGACAAAGCTGCTCAGAGTGACGCTCTTCCTTCATCATCTTTGCATTCAGACAATGAATCTGAATGAGTCTGAATCATTTGTTCGCTAGCTGATCTATTACATGACTTATGAATCTGTTATAAAGTGTTGTCTGCAAACTCAGAAGTAATTCATTTACATAAAACAAACTGAGGCTCAGAGACGTTTAAGAAATGTTCTCAAGGTTCCTACTAACTGGAAGATCTTGAACTCAAAAAGTTCTTTCAACCCCAAACCTGGTGCTATTGCTGCCAGTTAGACAGTGGGGCTTAAATTTCCTCCAATGCACGCATTCATCTTGGCCACGCCCTCAAGCACCTGACGATGCAATTTTCATTGAACCTTAGCAGATGAGCAGTGTATTTAGAGCATCTCGAGAGGATATTTTAATTTCTGTAGATAAAGGGTGCTTTCTGAATGCATTGTATTGCCTTAAACCGTGAGTGCGCCGGGCTGGAAATGGGAAAAGAATAATTTTAGGCATTTTCCTCATTTTGTTTAAACAGACTGAAGACTGAAGAGTCTTTTTGGCAGGAAGCCTATGTTTAACCAGTGTTACTGAATATAGAATAATCATGGGTGGGGAGTATGTTTTCCTTAATTGAGTATGTTTTCTTGAGATAAATGTGGATCTCAGGCTCCTCACTAGTCAAAGCAAAAGTTTCCAAGTTGTCTGAGGTTGTGAAGGCCTGGGAGGCAAGCCTTAGCTTCCACGCAGACAAGAAACGCCAAGCCAAAGTGCCTCCTGGAAGGTTAAAATAGCACTACCGACTGGGCCGCTTCCATTCTGTTTACTAACTGCATCCTCCTTCGTCCCCCCAGCCCCTCTCGTCCCCTGTCCCCTCCGTTAGATCACATCCAAGGGCATAATCCCCAGGAGGCCCCATGCGGTGCTCCTTCCACCCCTGGGTCACCTTGGCTGCCTGACTCACCCACCATAGGCAGGCCACATGGAGGGGTCTGTGTCTGGGCGATTTGGGTGGAGGTAAAAGCTGAGCAACTGCTGGAACCCTCTTTTAGAAGCACTCAGTTGTCTTTCCTCCAGTGGGATTAACCCTTGAACCAGAGAGGAACAGATTGCCTCTTGTCTTCTCTCCTGTCACTGTTTATCTAAGAGCGCAGAGAAAGCCAGGACGCCCACCTCGGCAGTATCCCCACATCTGCACCCAGCTTCTCCATCACCAGCTCAGCTGTGGGAGATAACAAGGGCAGAGGCCTTTGAACATTGGGCTGCAGGAGCTCATTTGGCAACAGGGCCGACCTTGTTCCTTTCCAGGTACTGTATTACCTTCCTAGGGCCGAAGTAACAAATGACCACAAACAGGATAGTTTAAGCAACAGAAATTTATTCTCTCTCATTTCAAAGAAGTCCAAACTCCAGGTGTCTTCAGAGTGTGGTTCCTTTTGGGGTTTCAGAGGGAAGATCCTTTCCAAGACCTTCCCCTAGCTTCCGGCCGTAACTGGCAATTCTTGGTGTTCATTGGCTGGTGGAAGCATAACTTCAGTCTCTGCCTCCAGAGTCACACGGCACCCACCCTGTGTATCTTATTCCACACTTCTCTCTGCGGCTGGCCTTCTGCACCTCTGGTGCAGGTGGCACTTCTTAAAAAGACACCAATGATTGCATTGGGGCCCGCTCTAATTCAGTATAACCTCATTTTAACTAGCTACATCTGCAAAGACCCTATTTTCAAATAAGATTCTGAGTGGACATGGATTTTGGAAACAATTATTTTTAACAAGCTATTTCCATATTTGATGGAGGAAGAGGTTGCCTGTATTCAGCACTCATTTTTTTCTTTAGGTTTATTTATTTTTTATGTATATCTGTATTTATTTATTTATTGTGTGTGTGTGTGTGTGAGAGAGAGAGAGAGAGAGAGAGAGAAGGAGGGGAGAGAGAGAACGAGTGGGAGAGGGATAGAGAGAGGGAGGGAGAGAGAAAGAATCTCAAGCAGGCTCCGCACTCCACGCTGAGCCCAGCTCGGGGCTCAAGCTCACGACTATGAGATCCTGACCTGAGCTGAAATCACCAATCCGATGCTCAACTGACTGAGCCACTGGGTGCCCCTCATCACTTGTTTTAGTGAACCAGCCACTGACTGACTTTGACACTGTAAATGCCTGACTAGTAATTTCCAGGTTGCCAACAAAGTATCTTTTCTCCTGCTTATATCAACTTAAAATATTTAGCCTCACATTTAATCCATGGACCAAGCTTCTTAAAATATAAAATTTCTCCCCCACCGGGCCACACACGGGCCATTCATCACAAAAACCTTCGTTTGAGTAAATGTAATTACTTTTAAATTTTGCAGACAAAGAAATGCAGCCGTGTGAGGAGTCTATCTGGCAATTGGATTCCATAGCTGAATCAGGATCTGATTGTTTGCAGGTTACAGACCATTAGTATCCTACGGAAGAAAGCAATCTTCAAGTCCCGCCCCCCAAAAAAGGTTGGTCAATTTGGATAGCTAGTTACCTAGCTGCTTATTACTCAAAGTGTGGCCTAGAGACCCACAACATCAGGGCCTGTTAGAAACGCAGAATCTCCTAGGGATACACTCAAATCTATTGAATCAGGATCTGCTTTTTATCTTGATCCCCAGGGACCACCGTATGCACATTAGAGCTGGAAAGTGGTGCTCTAGCAAAGCCCTTATATAATTGAACCAGGGGAAGCCATGGAAAAGCTTTCATTGGGCAATGCTTGGTGTGTAGGCTATTGCATTATCTTCATGAGACCAGGCGAGATTGCAAAGAAGGAATAAGTATACCTGGAAGGCTTGGGATAGAACAGGGAAAGGGAAGAGAATTCGCCAACAGTGACTATCACGGGCAGGACACGAATCTAGGCGTTTTGTTTTACACAATGTTCTAATGTCTCTTTTAATGTTACAACAACCCAGCGAGTTGAATACTCGTATTTTCATGATCGCTATTTTTTAGATGAGGATACTGAGGCAGAGAGACTCAGAAATGTACTGTCTGACTCCATGATTTCTTAACCTCTATGATCTCCTGCCTACCAGAGAGTAGGTGTAAGAGACACTGGCAGACTGATTAGCATGTAATTCATAGTTTATAGATAGCCCTGTTAGAACTTGCGTTTCAGCCCACATTGTTTGGAAGACAGGAATAGTCCTGGCATCAATCCATTTTCTTCATTTAATCAGTTGTGCATAGAACTGGCCTCAAGTCCCACACCATACGAGGGGCTCTCGGACCTGGTACATCTCCCACATGTCGCCAGTACATGAACCGTGGGAACCACCCTACGCCTGGTGTCTTCCCTCTCACAAGTCGGCCTTCATGACACAGGCCTGGGGAAATGTGGCTAACTGTGTTTTTCCAATTTTGCCCTCTCCTGGATCGCTGGAATGATTTATTCTTGCTCGGCGAAACAGTAATTGTGTGTTACATGTAAGTGGTAAGATTTTTAGGCAGATGCCTGATGTGATCCTCAAATTGCCCCAATATTTTGCACAATAGTTTTCAATTTAGTACGATTCAAATTGTGTTTGGGGTAAGAAATGTGTTCTTTTAGCTTCTTTTGTGTTTTGGGGGGAAAAAAATCACCATGGATTTTTGGTTGTTGTTGTTTCATTTACACTCAGCTCTGAAAAACATTACCCTCAGGATAGCTGTTTGTTTGCCATGTCAGGAGTGTTTTATTTGGTTTCCTTTTAGAGAAAACCCACATACAGCCAATTTCCAGCTGCCTAGAGTGCCCCAAATATGTTTGCAAATTTAAAACTCTGTTTTTCCTCAAACACCTTCAAAACAATAGTGGGGCTCTATAGAGGGGTAGGAAAGGAGATGAAACGGGGAGTCCTCATAAGAATGTGTAGAAATCAGGAAAAAAAGTGATAGAGAGAAATGAATGATTTCCACTAAAATATTCATGCCTTCAGAGGATTGGCTTTCAAGTTGCATCGGAATGACCTTTAACTTCAGTGATTTTTTTTTATTCCCGCCATATTATGAACATATACCCTCATAAACTTATGGACATTAATAACTGTGCATTGGTATAAGCCACCATGTTATTTGATCCTGACTTTGGGGCTGAAATAGGTCCACTATTATCATCCTCTTTCACGGCTGGAAAAACGGAGTCCCAGAAAGGCTAAGTGGCTTCCCCTTGATTATCCACCAAATGCATGGCAACAGCAGACCTGGAGGGTAGATGTCCTTGACTCTCAAGAACTTTGTTTCCCATAACACACACACATTGGCAGGCAGGTTGGGCAGAGAGACCGGAGAGAAACTGGAACATAGAAGATTTGTCAAGATAGAGTTATCGCTACAAATATTCAGCATTAATTAACTGACTCATTACCACAATAGACTATAAAACTTCCATAGAGATCTTGACGACTCATAACAAATAAGCCCACTGGATTCTGTAATCTCTAAAATATCAGCTGAAGTGCATTTCACAGGGAGGCGAGAGGTGCAGGTAGATAATTGCTTGCGGCAAGATGACAACTGTCAGGTTCAAAGAGGGCAGAGCTTGCAGGAAGGTGATTTTCCCTCCTCCCCAAATCCTAAAACCACACATCTGTTTCTGTCTTTTGTTTCATTTCTAAGAAGAGAGCCTAGAACGTTCTGTTATGCGAGTTGAAACTACCTCTGATCAAGTGACTACCTTCATTACGGTTTTCCCGTTTATATAAACAGGGATCGAGCGTGAGGGTTTGTCCATCTGACTGGGAGTTAGGCTGTGTTGACACTTTGCTGTCACAATGGTGTCAGCACCTAAAATCTCCTTTCACTTCCTGGTTCACGTCCGTTCACGTTGGGTTTTCCTAGAGACTCATCCATGAGAGTCCCAGGGGCAGTTCTTTTCCTGACTGTCAGGAGCGTTGTGGACACACTGGCCAGCCATGGGGTTGGGGGTAGCGCTCTGAAGCCTTATGATTAGGTCTAAGTTTCTCATTTAGCCTGAGCTGGGTATTTCCCTTCTCTAGGTTGGCTAGGCCCTCGGTAAAACCCCTGTGGGTCATGGCTTCCCTTGAGGGCAGGCCTTGTTAAAGAGAACAAAGGGCCCAAAATGTCTACTTTTCCACTCTCCCCGCAGGAAGCAGGGAAGGATCTCTTCACCTCCACCCTGGGAACCTGAAGGCACTCCTGGATATAAAACTCGCAAAAATGGCCTCTCCCCCTCTCCCCCAAGCAGACCCCGGGCCTCCAAGGAGTTTTTTATTTTTAAACACATCCACACAGAGCCTCTCGCGACTTGTCAATCACCATCTTGCTTTCCTGACTCTGGTACCAGTTTCTGCAAAAGCTTCTGCCCCTGGTAAGCTGAAAGTCTCTCCATCCATCTGGCTGTCTGTCCAACTGGGGGGGGGACAGTGGTTTGCCCTGTGACCTCAATTCACTGAAGGATCTAAGAGTTGCTGGGGTTCGGTTGGTTCAATTTGGTTTTAGTCGTGGAGACGGGCGTGATGAATTCCAAGCATCAGACTGGAAACCAGAAGTGCCCCCCAACAATTTATGTGTACAGTATTTTCTTTTCCCCCAGCTTTCCCTGAACCTAGAATCTTCCCACAGGGGAGCTGCAGTCCCAAGTCTGAGGATCAATAAAATCAACGGGAATGAGGAGTCTGAATTAAACAGATTGGGTAAACTACAAGGCAGGGCCTGATCTGGAAAGCTGCTTCTCTCCTCTGAAGGTGCTCAGTTTCCAAATGGTCCCACCGAGGGTGGCTCGGCCCTTTCAAACCCCACTGCTGAGCATGGGTGACGCTAACGCAGAACATTCTATTATGCACAGGTCAGTCACTTTGACAAACGGCCTGGTTGTTTGTGACTGCCTCCCGGGAAGGCAATCGAGTTGTTCCATTTTGTAGATATTTGTGTACGAAATGCATTTGCTCCACATTCTCGAGTGTGACATTCACAGATCAGTGAATGCCAGGGCAGAGGAAGAAGAGAGTGACTCACAGAAGTCACAGAAAGAGGATGCTGGGTTTCAGGCAAAGCAAAAAAAGGAAGCGTCGCTCAAGTCCCTGAGGTCACGGAGAGCCGCCTGGGCCTCTACAGAAAGAGAAAGGAGACAGACAGCAGAAAGAAGTTTTAGTTCTCTTCAGTCTTTCCCCGCCCCCCTTTTTTAAATTTAAACTTCAGCTAGTTAACATACAGTGCAGTATCGGTGTCAGCAGTAGAATTCAGTGATTCATCATGTACCCAGTGTGAGGGCACCCAGTGCTCCTCACAAGTGCCGTCCGCGTGCCCATCAGCAATCTAGCCATCCCCTCACCCACCTCCCAGCGTCCACCCTCAGTTTGTTCTCGCTCATTAAGAGTCTCTTGTGGTTTGTTTCCTTCTCTTCCCCCCTTTCTTCCCATATGTTCTTCTGTTTTGTTTCTTGAATTCCACTTACGAGTGAAATCATACAGTATTTGTCTTTCTCTGATTGACTTATTTCACTTAGCGTAACACACTGCGGCTCCATCCACGTTGCTGTGAATGGCTAGTCCTCGTCAGTCTTATTTTGGGATCTGAAAGAAGGAAAATGAGAGAGGAGCAGATCTGCTTCTCTAAGGCAGTTCTTGTCAGACTTGAACATGCCTCCAAATCGCAAGGTGAACCTTGTTAAAATACAGATTCTGCTTTAACGGCTCTGGCACAGGGCCCGAGATTCCGCATTGTTGACATGCTCCCAGATGGTGGCGGTGGTACCGCTGCTGAGACCACACTTTGAGGAGCAAGGGTCTCATGTACCTTCCGAAGTGACACTTCTCAGCTCCCCTTCTACACACACACATCTGGAAACAGCAGCAACTACTGCCAGCATCCACCTCATTCCCTCAATACAGCATGTATGTTCTTAGCTCAGGATGATCCCCTTTCTTGGCCAGCTGCTGGCCTCTTGTCCGTGTTTCTAAGTCATCAGATTCCTTCTAAGGCTCACTCCAGTCTCCTCTGGGGCCCTGTAAGCAATGGCTCCTGGCGCCCCTACAGAGTCGTTGCACTGCTTAGCCTTGTTGCAAGCATAGGTTGCTTTCGACTTTGTAAATGTTTGTCTCCTAGCTAAATGGTAAGCCTCTTGAGTACAGGACAGTATGCTTTCTCACTCTTTAACGCCCCAGCACCAAAACAGAGGCCTGCTTTGAGGGGATTGGGTACTGTAGTGAAAACTGCCACGGGGACCTGGGCTGCTCAAATCCGAGCTGCACCACCTAACAGCTGTTGGAATCGAGACAAAGCATCGCTCCTCGAGTTTCGGTGGTGGTGGTGGTGGTGTGTGTTGAAGGTTTATACCTTGCAAGATTATTGAGACGGTTGAAGAAAACAGAGTTAGCCAGTGTCAGGCTACATGGCTGGCACAGTCAGTATTCAATAAATTTACTTCCTCATCTCCAGCCCCGTTTCCCCCTCCTTAGCATGGATTGTGATTCCTTTCCATGACACTCTCTTCTTTAAAAATACCACCTCACAGGGGCGCTTGGGTGGCTCAGTCGGTTGAGTGTCCGACTTCAGCTTAGGTTGTGATCTCACTGTCTGAGAGTTTGAGCCCCACGTCAGGCTCTGTGCTGACAGTTCAGGGCCTGGAGCCTGCTTCAGATTCTGTGTCTCCCTCTCTCTGCCCCTCCCATGCTCATGCTCTGTCTCTCTCTCTCTCAAAAATAAATAAACATTAAATAAATAAAAATACCACATCATATTCAACAATTTAGGAGATTTTCTTTCATCTCAGTTGAACGATCCATGAATAGTTGGGAAGAGAGTCTCCTACTTCCTGAAAAAAAGGCTCCTGAAACTCGCAATTCAAAATAGCAACTTGCATGATAGCATTTTCCGATCTGATCAGAGATGAAAAACAGATCTTTTTAAATGTTTATTTATTTATTTTGAGAGAGACAGAGACAGTGCATGCTGGGGAGGGACAGGGGAGGTGGGGAGAGAATCCAAACAGGCTTCGCGCTGCCAGCACAGAGCCGGAGGCAGGGCTCAAACTCACAAAACTGCAAGATCATGGCCTCCGCTGACAGCAAGAGTCAGACACAACCGACTGAGCCACCCAGGGGCCCCATAAAGCAGAGATATTTTAAACCAATATCATCAAATCATGTGAAAGCTGTCTTTGTCAATTTTCCATATTCTTCCCAAACACCCCCTGCTTTTCAAAAGCTTGCATTACAACCACTTCACTTGTACGAAAGACCTACATTTTACTACCTGTTTTCTCTAACTGAAAGAAATTTGAATAGGATTTTTGCTGTTACAAAAAAAGGTGGGAAGTAAAAATAGCATTCAGCGTTTGTTTTGCAGTAGGGCTGCTTACAGAAGTGTGTTCACCCGGAGCAGCGAGAGCGGCCCCTCCAAACTTGTCTCTCCCCTCCACCCCCCCACCCCCCGCTAGAACCACCCTCAGCATCTCAGCATCCAGCCGCCAGAATTTTGAGCTGTGTCTGCGAGCATTTGGGCTTTATCTCGATTTATTTTGTGCCTCCATTAGCAATATGTCTCCTAAAGTGTTTTCCAGAAAAGCCTAAGAGAGGTTATTTTTGGGGCCTGGGAATGCTCAAAATTTTTCCATATACATTACTAGTAAATAAAAATCAATTCGTTAATTATAATCACTTCTTTGCTTTACATCATTTTGCCTTACAAAAGGTTTCATAGGAACGCTCTGCTTTCAGATAGCCCGGGAAATGCGTATTTGCTTTTGTCAATGAAGAGTGCTTTGATGTGTGTGGTGACAGTATATCCAGTGAGCCGTGAGGCTGACACTTATACCTCAGGGATGATCTGTCTTCTGTCAGGTGGTGAGAAGCATAAATGCATAACAACATTTTCGGTGGGGGGACGTGACCTGCGAAAGCAAATGCACATGCTTGGGAAGGGTCTTGTCAGTGAGGAACAGGAAACTCCGTATGCGGCAAGCTGTATCGATAGCCGAGCGGGTTAGAAAGGAGTCCTAGACCAATCTCCCAGCAGAACCGAGGTAAAGTGCTCACGAGATGGTAAGACAAGCCTAGGTGTGGCCATCCAGCATATCTGGCTTCAAATGCAATCAGTGATTGCTCACAAATTGAATTCTATCAAACCCTTGGTTCCAGCAGATTCGAATGCCAGCTCCTCGCTTGGTAGCTGTGTGACCCTGAGCCAGTTTCTCAAAATGTCGATCTTGATCTGTACAAACGAGAATAAGGTTGCCTACATGGTAAGGTTGTTTGAGAATTAAATGAAACTGTGCGTCGAAGACAGTGAAGTGGCAAAGAATTCAGTAAATGTGGGTTCCCTTCTCATACTTCAGGGTGGGATGACCCTTGGGAATACTGCTGGGGCAGGCAGTTAGAAGGGTATTACTGCTTTATGTTCTCTTGGCCTGGCGAGGATCCAAGTGGGAGAGCACCTGCGACTCGGTGGCTGGAAGGCAGGGGGAGGCGAGGACTAATGGGCTCACCTGTGGGTTCCTTAGCAGGTGGTGACATCGTCATCATCATCGTCGTCTTCTCCTTTTCCCTCCTGCTCTACCTCCTTGCCTCGACCCTCTTCTTCCTTTTCTCCTCCTCCCCCTTCCCATCTCCTCCCCTACCTCCTTGCCCTCCTCCCCTTCCCTCTTCCCCTCTTTCTCCTCCTCCTCTAAATTTGCTTTAAGGGCAAAATAGATCATTCTTTTTTTATATATATATTTTTATTTATTTCTAGGAGAGGGAGAGACAGCGTGAGCAGGGGAGGGTCAGAGAGAGAGGGAATCACAGACTGAAACAGGCTCCAGGCTCTGAGCTGGCAGTCAGCACAGAGCCCGATGCGGGGCTTGAACTCACGAACCGCGAGATCATGACCCAAGCGAAAGTCGGACGCTTAACCGACTAAGCCACCCAGGCGCCCCTAAAATAGATCATTCTTAACTGAAACAAATGGCTCGTCCATAGTAGACAACTAACGATTGCTCACAAATCGAATTGAATTCTGTCAAATCCTCGGCTCCTCTGCAATACAGTTGTTCTACCTGTAGGAGCAAACTCCCATATAACTGACTTTATTCAGAATCCGAAGATCCCTTTTGGTAGAACTGAAATCCAACTCTCAACCTTTGGCTCCTACAAAACAAAGAGGAATGCATACTTAGTTGTTTTTACCTAGAAGCAAGAGTATGGTAATTGTAGAGAATAAATATGGCTACTCAACTCCTTTCAATACAGGGCATGTCAAGGCTGCATACAACCACTCAAAAGGGGCTTAGTAGAGGTTAGGGGACGAATAATTATTTTTAATATTGGTTCTTATATTATTAAAAATAGTGTAGTCTAAATATAGACTATTCAGACATATGTAATATAAAAATCATTACTGGTTTTTCATCCTTAAAAATTACAAAAAAATCCTACCAATACATTCCATTAGTGTTTCTTTGTTGATTTCTTCTGCCAATGTAAATTGTTTTTGGCAAGCCCAGAGGATTTTCTTTAGATATGAATTCACTCAAAACTACCTTGTATCCACTATCAAGCAAAGTATTCTCAGACTGAGGGTCCTGTAGCTGTCACAGATGGAAGCAATGTTATCAGAGTGAACACTATGCCCTTATTCGGAAGTAATCCACTTTATGGCATCAGCGTCTCATACTGAGGCCAGGGGGTAAAGACATAAGAAGCTGTGATCAGATGGTGTCCAAACTTTCTAGGCAGGCTAATGATCCTCTGGCAAAGTCAAAAAGCCATTCTTGCACGTATCTCTATCAAGGTCTTGGGGATCAGCCTCCGATGTGTTTCTACAAAAGGAAAATGTTAAGAAACAAAATAAAGTGGAGAAGGGTTGGGATTAAAGGGGATTTCATTCCTTTTTAAGCCCTAGGAAAACATCACATGCGCAAGTGAATTTGAAAAAGTCCAGTGGACTCTTGGATAAGAAGAAATCTGCGTGGGTGGAGGTGGCTAAACAAGTGGAAGAATCGAGGCTGCCGGGGGAGATGGTGCTGGATTAAATGGAATCGGCTGCACATCCACTCATCTCTCTGCAAATCGGCAGCTGTTGGCTGACAAACACCTTCCTCACGCAGGCTCTTGCTCAAGTGATAAGAAGTGAAAAGAGCTCGAGGCAGGACTATTTTGGGTTCCAGGGGATACGTGTTGCTATGAGATCTGAGATTAGTGGTTGGTGCCAGATGACGTCCAGTAGCCCACCATGAACCCTCTACGAGCTAAAGTTACTTCTCAGAAATCAGCTGTGCATGTGGGCTACAGACTGAATCATTCTGCATCTTGGGGTTTCCCCACCCTCAGCCCAGTTCAGCTGAGAGGATTAGTGGCCTTGGCTCTGTAAGGAATTTTTTTTAAGTCATCCTGTTAAAATGCCACAGGATCTCTCCTCGTGTTCCTTGAAGTGCCACTCATTCAAGTGTTGCCCAGCACTTCAGGCTGATCTTTTTGAAGTGACATCAAAATACCATTTTAGCTTCTTACCAAACACTAGGTTAATACCCAATAGTGTGGAAGCACGATATGTCAGAGTCAGGCCAATTATCGAGAAGTGGCCACAAAAGGTAATGGGTCACATGTGGCCTGAGACTTCGCTCTGCCGGTTTAGCAGAGAAGCCCACAGTCTCTGGGGGTGGCGAATGGCAGGACCTTTACTCATTGGTGAGTGGCAGTTTGCACTCTACAATTACAGTGTCCACTTCACTGGCTCTGCCACTAAGTGACCTTGGGCAAATTCCTTAAAATTCCTAAGTCTCAGTTTCTTTTTCTATATCATGCAGTTGATGGCACCCCCTAGTATGTTCCTGACACATAGTATGTTCTTGATCAGTATTAGCTAGTAGTATTGCTGTCATTGTTGCTGCTTTTATTACAGAGAAAGCCAGTGCCTCAAATTATTCATCAAAGATTGACTTTCGTAGAGACTAGATATCTTGGTGGATCAGGCTCGCAGGGTCAGGCTTTCATAGTAAAGGAGATTAGTGATCACAGCTGAACTGTTAAGTAGGAAGAATGTCATTTTTGATCTGAAGAGAGGGTACTTAGAACAAGAATTTCAAAATTTAGGATGTTCCCATTTCTTAGGTTGGCACACTGAGACTTCTGGAGCTTGGAATCTACTTATTTGTGCCACGGAGTCTTAGAATCACAGGTTTGCAAGGAGTCTAGTTCAACCACTGCTGGGTTCAACTCCCACCTGAAATGAAGTGCATGGTATCTACCTGGTTTTTCTACCACATCCTTCGTCTTCCTTCATGTCCTCCCCCGAACCCACATGATAAGGTAATACACACACACACACACACACACACACACACACACACACACACCCCATAGGAACTCCTGCCCACAAAGAAGAAAAGGTCAAAGACGTTCGGGTTGAGACAGTGTTCTGAGTCTCTGTGCTAAGAAAGGATGTGCCGGTGTTTTGTTTTACAACTTTTTTTTTTTTCAACTTTTCAAAGATAGGAAAAAAACAAAAATCAAAACCCTGAACAGCAGGTTAGTAAATATCACTGGTGTTAGTAGACTTTTCTTGTGTACCCTGGGTCAGAAGAAATTTGCACTAATGGATGACTCTTAATTATGCTCCTGTTTGTGCAATAAATTCTGTTAACCACTCCCAAGTCTCAGGAGAGCCCCAAGGCTGTAGTGACTTTTCCTTCTAGGTTGAAGATACAAGATCAAACAGAACATACTAGGAACCTGCAGATATAAGAGTCTTCTTTTGAAACCAAAAAAAATCCTACAGCAGTGAAAGAAACTTTGTTCAGCAATTACATTTATATAAAAACTTTTTTATACAGAAAAATTAAAATTTTAGTAGAAAACAAGCTCAATGTGTATCAACTGGGGGAAATGGTGGCTGAAAAAGCTTATGTGATGCTTGGTTACATAAGCACATGTTTACAACAAGTAAAATGATGATGTTAAAGTTTTACTGCTCTCTGCCATGGTCAGAACATACTAGAATCTAATATTCTGGTAAGAGTGCCTTATTCTTCAAAGGGTGTTGGACTCACTGGACTACAATCTGAGGAGAGTGAATATGGTGGAGAAGTAATGCTAAATGAGGTCATGTGAGGAACAGCTGAACATTCTGAAAGAGACTCCAAACAAGGGCAGAGATAGCTTCAAATGTCCAAGTATAAGGATGTAGAAGGGGTAGAACACAGACCAGTCTACTGCATGGGAACAACTCCTGAGAAGTGATCCCATGTCAAGGACAAGCCAGGTAATACGTGAATTGACTTATGAGGAAACAGGCTTGGAGTTCATAGTTTGGGTTAAAACTCAAGCAGTCTGACTCCAGAGCCCATATTCTTTTTTATTTATTTCTGAGAGAGAGAGAAGAAGAGAGAGAGATACAGTGTGAACAGGGGAGGGTCAGAGAGAGGGGGAGACACAGAATCTGAAGCAGGCTCCAGGCTCTGAGCTGTCAGCACAGAGCCTGACATGGGGCTCAAACCCAGGAACCCTGAGATCATGACCTGAGCCAAAACTGGACGCTTAACCAACTGAGCCACCCAGGTGCCCCAGAGAGCCCATATTCTTAATGTACCATTTTACCAAGGCTGCAAAATATATTTCAACTCAATGAAAGGAGAACTCTCTAAACTGTCCAAGATGTTTAAAGACAATATGCTCTCTTACTAATAAAAACAGTGAGTCCCCATCACTAGAAGAATTGCAGGGAGGCCATAGAATTACTTGGAGGTTAAGGCAGAGAGCACATTGTCCTATACTTCAAATGCACATGCTGGTCTCCTTTGCAGCTATGTTTCGGCCAATGGCCAAGCTCCAGCTGATGAAAGTGAGTGAAAGTAGTACATCTACATCTAGGCTGTGCTTAAACCTTCACACCTTTCCTACAGTGTGTGATCCTCACACTCTTGCCCCATCTGCTGGCTGAACAGGGAAAGCTTGGTTATCACAGGAACAGAGCCACAAGACAGAAGGGGCCTGGGCCCTTGAATGACCTGGCCCCCTCCTAATAATCTGTATTTGACTAAGACTTGAGTGAGAAATGAACTTCATTGTGATGGAGCAATGCAATTTTGAAGCTGTTTGTTAAAGCAGGTACTCTGTCTTGACTATAATACAAAGAGTGCACTGTGAGGAGAATTTAAATACTTGATGAATGATTGAAATACTTTTTATTTTTTAAGGTCTGCTTAAATTTGGCATTTTATGATTTTTAAATAAAAAAGCAAAGTGGATTTTGAGAATCTCCCAGTAAAGAAACACATAACCCAATGATCAATATATTCCTGGACAAACAAAACAAAATAAAGCAAAAGCCAGAACTCAGAAATAAATAGATTCTTGACTTATGGGTGTCTGACCAGCAAGGTTCAAGACTGGCAAATTAAAAAGTAAAAAGCATGAATGAGAATAAGTGATAGGTTTGATCTTCTAACTCACTCAAAGTGGTGAATTTGGAAATACATTTCTTCAATGAATCATAACCAATCACATATCAACACCATTGTGTCAGGCTATTTTTTAGAGATTAGAAACAAATTTACCTGAAACCCATGTTCTGTATTTGAAGAATCATAATATAAGTCAGTGGTCTTCAAAGTTTTGAGAATATAAAATTTATCTGCACATTTGTTAAAAATGAAGATTTCTGGGGTGCCTGGGTGGCTCAGTCAGCTAAGCGTCTGACTTTGGCTCAGGTCATTATCTCACGGTTCATGGGTTCGAGCCCCGTGTTGGGCTCTGTGCTGACAGCTAGCTCAGAGCCTGGACGCTGTTTCGGATTCTGTGTCTCCTTCTCTCTCTGACCTTCCCCTTCTCATGCTGTCTCTCTCTCAGAAATAAATTAAAAAAAAAAAAAAGAAGAAGATGTCTGGACCCACTTTTATAGACACTAATTCAGAAGGTATGAGAAGGGACTGCTAACTAGTAGCTAATATAATGCTCTTCACATAGTACATACCCAATAAATAGCTTTGATAAATGAATGACTGAATTTAATAAACATGCCCAATCATTCTAATGCAGACAGTCTGTGAACCACCTTCTCAAGAGATGTTGACCATCTGAGAAAAAACAAAATGAATCAGAGATGAATTAAACAAGATGCTTTTGCTCTGTAGTTCAAAATACTCTGAAAAAAAAATCAACACCACTTCTTTATGAAGTTGACACTGTTTCCTTTTAAAGAAGCTGAATTCAGTCTAAAAGTAAGTAAGAAAAAGTCTGGAACCAGAAGGGAAGTAGAGACATATCCAGGAATTTTAAGCAGAATGAGGTCATAGGAAGCTGTTCTTTTCCTGCATCTTTTTTTTTCTTTTTTTTTTTTAAGCAGGAAAATTCCACCCAAGTAGCAGACCAGTTGATCTTGCACCTGTGCTCCTGTGTCTGGCACTTATCTGGGTCAAGTTTGGGAAAGCAGCCCCCAGGCCCTGGAAATAACCCACCCTGCCACTGGGACACGCCACACGCACACCCGTTCTTATCACCAGACGTTCTCATCCAGCACTCGTCTGGGAGCAGATTCCGTGCCATCGAGGTGGCATACCAGACTGACAAAATTACATGGGCCGTCTGACCAAAATGCCCTTCTCTTCATGCATCCACCTCTCTATCCCAGACCCATGGGGCACCTCTCTTGATGCCCATGTAAATGTATCTAATGTGTTTTGTTCTCAGGAGGACCTGAGAAAGCAGTGTGTGGATTCAGACTGCCCAGGCTCAGCTTGGGACCAATAACATAACTTCCCTGTGCCTCAGTTTACTCATCCATAATTTGAAGATACTAGCAACACCTACCTCACAAGGTTCTTAGGGGGATTTAATGAAATTATACATATAAAGCACAGTGGCTGGCCCACAGGAGGGCTGGAGGAAAAAGGCGAACTGTGGCTAGATGCCATCTACTTGGAATTCTACCCTGTTCTCTGGCCAGTGCACTGCTCCAGGAGAGTCCTGACTTCAGAGCTGCATGTGCCACTCTGAGTCTGTCTCAGGGAGGATTCTGTACCACTGCTGTCCAATGTGGGTCCTGTGCTTTCCACTAAGCATTGCTATATGTGGCACATGTGGGCTATTTGTGGCTCCCAGCCTGCCTCACTGTGGACCTGTGCTCTAGGGCTACGTATTAATTGTGGCCGCTTTTTATAGAGGAAGTCGCTAATGTTAGATGCCTTGATGATAGACACACATAGAAAAGCACAACTTTTCCAGTTTAACTAATGAATTAATTTTTTTAAAAATATTTAACTATTTAACTATCTATCTGTCTATTTACTTATTTATTTATGTATTTATTTGAGAGAGATAGAGCATGAGCAGAGAGAGATGAAGAGAGAATCCCAAGCAGGCTCCACACTGTCAGCATGGAGCCCAATGTGAGGCTCAAATTCACAAACCATGAGATCATGATCTAAACCAAAACCAAGACTCAGGCAGGCATCCCTCATGGCTCAAGTCTTAACCTTTCTCTTGTCCTCAGAGCCTTGCATTATAATTTTAATAATCTTTCCTCTATAACATCCATGTCAGTCTCTTCCTGTGTAATATGGGGCAACTGAGGTGTGAATGACATCATTCAAAAAGCACATACAATTCTTTTTTTCTACCAAGAGCTTATAGATTATTCTCATCATTTTCAAAAACCCATTGATATACTGTTATGTGTATTTTGCCAATGAGGAAATTAATATTCAAATGCCTTAAGTATCTTGTCCAAGGTCTCACAGCCAGAACATAGAGAAATGGGATTTGAGCTCAAGCCCTCTTACTGCACAGCTTATGCTCTTTTCAAGACACTGGAGGAATGCATGCATGCTTCCATATGTTTGAAATGTTTATTGAAGGCCTGTTACCTCCTAGGATCTCGAACTCACACAGTAAGATTACCTGAAGCCTACTGATCACCTTTACCACTGTCTGTGGAACTTCACTCTCCTTTGGTAAAGTTTTCTTGTTATTAAATGTAATTATTTGATTATAAATGGATAAATCCTACAGATCACGTTCCCTGACATGGCTAATATCCATATGCAATATCTGGCAATTATGTAAAAAGTCTTCATGTCACACATAAGCAATGGACAAATGAACTGGGAAAGGCACCTTTACAAGTTGAACAACCAGATTTCAAAGGGCTACTTCTTAGAGTTGAAATTTATATCGACTATCAGGTAGCTTCTCCAGGTAGCATTTGGAATCTCCTTGCTGGCAGATGTTAACTTGTTAACATTAGTTGAAATCAACCATCTTCACTTCTCTTATATGAACTGTGAGTACATTTTTGACTAAATTCAATCAGTTGTTATTTTTTTATTCCTTGGGAGAGTTAATAATATTCTTTAATACTTTGCCTCCCACAAATGAATTGTGATCGTTAGGGTTTGTTTTTTTTTTTCTCCTTTATTCTTTCAGAGGAGTTGCAGGTGAAAATCAGCATGGCTGGACAAGAATAATGAAGGAAATAGATTTGACTGGGAATGTGGGGAGGGGAGTGGCAGAGGGGGAAATTCAATGTGACTCAAAATACTGTATACCCATTGACCACTAGTTATGTACCCTGTTGGAAATTAAAAAATAATATATGTTTTCTTTCTGGGTCTCATGCACTTAGGATCTAGTTGAGGGAACTGGACTTATACATAAAATACAATCAAACAACATCGAGTTAGAATCTCCATGAGCCAAAGCCTTTGGCACAGATACTTGGTAATATGAGAAGTCAGGAAAAGGAGAATTTCTGTGGGCTGGTGTAGGCTGAGAACATGAGATGGGGGAATGATGTGTGCCTGGAGAAAGGCTAAGACTCAGAGAAATGAACAAGAGGGAGAGAGAAATGAGGAAAAACACATTGCCGGGAGGAAGAAGAGAAGCAGGTAATCAGTGGGTTTTGCTCTAGGGAAGGCACTGTAATGAGAGGTGGCAATTCTTAACAGGCCATGTTAAACACAGTGCACTCTGTCCTCACTGATGTGTTCAGACATTCAGGTTAGGAAGTTCAGGCTTATGTGATGGTAAATACATGTTTGCGGGGAAAAAACAGCCAGTAAACATTTACTTCAATTTTTTTCCTAAAGAAATCTATTCCACACTCTGAAATATTTGTGAAAGCCCTGGTTTCCAAATACTTGCTCTCCTTCTCCAAGCCACATGAAGGAACATTTTTTTCTGCCAAAACTCTCTAACCTTACAGTAACCAGTTTCTCCACTGAATCCACTCTGAAGCTCTCTTTAGTGCCATGTGTTTCTCATCTTTAAATAACTCCCCTGCATGATATGCTTACAAACATATTCATGCAATTTGGTGTCTACTGGTACATCAGCTTTACCAGGAATGGCATTTCCATGAATCAAAACGGTCTTGCCCTCTCTCTCTGTCACACAACATACACACACACACACACACACACACACACACACACACTTCTCTCCCCAGCTCTTGCTATGGCCGCTCTACTATATAAAATACGTGATGACTGGGGCGCCTGGGTGGCTTAGTCGGTTAAGCGTCCGACTTTCGCTTAGGTCATGATCTCACGGTTTGTGGGTTCGAGCCCCGCGTCGGGCTCTGTGCTGACTGCCAGCTCAGAGCCTGGAGCCTGTTTCAGTCTGTGATTCCCTCTCTCTCTGACCCTCCCCTGCTCACACTGTCTCTTTCTCTCTCTCCTAGAAATAAATAAAACATAAAAAAAATTATAAAATACGTGAAGACTCTAGAAAAAAATACTTTGTGAGGCTCCTGAGAGCTCAGTGGGCTGAGCATCTGACTCGGGCTCTGTGCTGGACGTGGAGCCTACTTAAGAGTCTCTCTCTCTCTCTCTCTCTCTCTCTCTCTCTCTCTGTCTCTCACATACATATATTTAGACAAAATACTTGGTTTCCTTAATGATCATTAAAATTTTCAAGGCACTTGTATTAGTACAGAGAGATTTAACTTGCTTCCCAGATACATTCAGATTGTATGTGAGTTCTATTAAGATCAGCTTCCTCTCATGTTCAGAAACTGTTCTACACCACAGACTCGTTTGGGGAATCAGTGTATGGGCTCTGGCTAAAAATAAAAGGAACTGCCTAATTCTGGAAGGTCACTCAGAGAGTAATAATGGCATTAATGATAATAACAGGATGTTAATTATTAGATGTGTATTTCAGTTTGATGGCATAAAAATTATCTGGGAACTTATTAAACATGAGGACTTTTGGGCCCACTTCAAGAGACACTAATTCAGAAGGTGTGGGCCACACAATATGTACCTTTATATGTACCACCTAGACTTTAAGATGTAATTTGTGAGGGGACTCTACCTCGTAGGATTGTCAGATGGCTTAAATGGCATTCTACATGGAAAGAAACTAGTGAGCGTTACATCACACAGAAACCAACGAACTTGAGTTATCAAGATTCTTACTATTCAAATATTTGAGTGCTCAGTTGAGCTAAGAAACACCACCAATAGTAGACTATTTTGACAGATCAGAAGCTTCTGGCTGGTCTCTCATGTAATGTTGAATGTCCCTACATTAACTTTCCATGTAGGGATGACTTTTGGATGACTTCCATTCAATGGTAATTGTGTTCCCAAATGTTGGATCCATTTTTAACTGAGTTTTGAGCCACTCTTGGTCAATATTTGTTTTAACTGTGATTCACCTTAAAACAAAAGAAAATGATGCATTATTTTCTCCATTATTAATCAAGTTAGTGGAAAGTTGACATTATGAACAAAATCCTAATTTATGAAGGCTCTAATTTTACTTGCTAAGGACATTAGAATGTGACTATCTGTAGCAAAGAATTAGGATGGTATGAAATTATACTACAAATATCTTTAAGTAATAGAATGTATTTGATTTCACCTAGCTGCCTTTTTTTAGTGAGTTATTTAATTTCATTTTAATTTTTTAAAATAATTAAAAATTTTTTGTAATGTTTATTTCTTTTTGAGAGAGAGAGAACATGTGTAAGCAGGGGAGGGGCAGAGCGAGAGGGAGACACAGAACCTCAAGCAGGCTCTGGGCTGTCAGCACAGAGCACAATGTACGACTTGAACCCATGAACGGCAAAATCATGACCTGAGTTGAAGACAGACACTCAACTGAGCCATCCAGGTGCCCCTAATTTTAATTTTTTAAAAAAACATTCTGCAGGGGTGTCTGGGTGGCTCAGTTGGTTAAGTGTCCGACTTCGGCTCAGGTCATAATCTCACAGTCCATGGGCTTGAGCCCCGTGTCGAGCTCTGTGCTGACAGTTCAGAGCCTGGAGCCTCTTCAGATTCTGTGTCCCCTTCTCTCTCTCTGCCCCTCCCCCACTTTCTCTCTGTCTCTGTCTCTCAAAATAAAATAAAGACATAAAAAAAATTTTTTTAAAAACAACAAAAAAACATTCTGCAGCTATGGATTTTATAAACGATTTTATGGCATTGCCACAGATTCTCACCAACATATAGAATTACAACCATGGCTTAATATCTTTCCATAAACTATAAATTAAAGACCTGTTCAGACAGAGGCAAGCACACATAAGTGCTGTACATCTTAGAATATTCAAGACCTCCCATGAGGAAATCAGTAACTGCTTATTTCTTAGGACCAAGGACCTGACATTCCCAAAGTCACCACCACACTTCACACTTACCTCCATGTGGAAATAGGTGGAAATTCACTGTTTCATTCTAGTGAGAATGACACTTCTGAAATCTCTCAGCTTCACAGTCCCTCTCAGAGCCCTCAGAGAATCTTCCCACATGGTGCCAAACAATAACTTTTGGATGAGATGTTCCTAGAATGAACTGATTTCAAAAATCAAAAAGAAAAATAGTTATGGAGAGTGTGGAAGGGTGAGGTCACGTTCTACAGGATGGAAAGGTTAATGTTACCAAAAACCAAAAAAAAAACCCCAGTATAACCTACAAAGATGGTCCAGAAACTCAGAAAAATGTAGGAAGAAATAAATGATTTACATTTATACCATGTTTTTTGACCTAGCCTACATAATAATGACTGACTTGCATGCAGATTTCCTAGCAAACTTATCTGTGAATAAGATGGTGGTGTTCTCAAAATTGGGGGTCTGAGATAGGAAGACCAACCATCTCTGTGTGCCTGGGGCTGAGGGGACTCCAGAGATGGGGGACATTCAGTGATAAAACCAGGAAAGTCTCATGCACACCCAGATGCATTGGTCTCCTTATGTGAGCCTCCCCATATAGATGACTGATAAGAGCTTTCCCAAGCTTTCCAACAAGTTGCTCCACTGCTCACCAAAACTTCCCTACTCAGCTTGGGCAAAAGCTAAGTTGCAACAAAAGTGAACGCTTCATTGTTTCTTCAGTTCCCTTCTTTGGCTTCTGTTCCTTCTTTTCAGTAACCCTGCTTGTTGAGGGACCCAGCGTTGTTTTCCTTCTCTAGATCTCTGCAAGGCAAACTTTTTTCAAACTCTTCCCCAAACCACTTCTATTATGTCAAAGTAAAACAGTCCAGTGTCTCAATTGCTCGTGGCCTTAATGCCCGCCTTATGAAGATAGGAACGAGCTGCTTGTTCTGACGTTTGGGTACATGGGAAGCATCCTCTCCTGGGTAATAAAATGCCTCATGGAAAACGTTACTTGTAAGGGAATCCTCAAGAAGAAAACATTTTGGTAGTGTGACAGACGTAGGGGGAATGGAGAGAATATTCGGTAAAGTAGAACTTTCACCACCCCAGAAAAAATGTCTACCTCTTGCCTACAGACCTTCCATAGCCTAATACCACCAGAGGTGCACAGCGGGCAGACATGAGATAAATGAAAACTTCACAATGGTTAGCTTCATAAAAAAAGCACTGTATCCAACTTTGTGAGAGTCTCCAGCTTTCTTCCATCCAAATATGTGTCTGTTATAAATGGATCTCGAAAGCATAATTGCCAAGGAAGTCTACATCCATGAATATTTCAATGTCTTTCATGAAATACGTTCCCATCATTACCCACAGTATGGTATGGACAGTATTCTGTACAAATGAGGCACTCAATAATTATTGATTGGTCAATGAAGGGTCATTATCTAATGCACTATGATCATTTATGCAAAGGGCCCACAGGAATCAGCATGATCCCATAGGCGTCTATTTTTTTTTTTTAACTTTGAGAAAGGAGCAGATACTGGCTTGTCTTGAGCTCCTTGTGGGAAGGGGATATAAAAAGAAATACAATAATAGCATCAATAAGGGTCACAAGACAGGAAAGAATAAGAAAAAAGAAAGAAAACAGAAGATCAGAGGCAAGCAAATTAAACCTATTAAAAACTGATTTTTTCACACAAAAATGCACATTCACTTAAAGAAAAGGAATCTAAACAGGAAAGCTTCTCTGTTCTTGGCAGCGAAAAATTCACCACCATAACTAAACTGCCTCAGGAGATGACCTATAGAGTTAGACCTAAAGCACCTGAAATTTAAAACAAAAGTCAATTTACTTTTCATGTAAGCAAAGAGATGGGCCAAATCATACTTTCAAAATGTAGTTTACAATGAGAAAAAGAAATCTGGAACCCAGAATCAAATGAGTTTGAAATAAAAAGCAAAGCAATGAGAAGAAATAGACATGTTTAGAAGCTATGACTACCGCCTTTGGCCTATATGATTCTGTGACTTTTCTATATCCCCAGCCACTTCTCACACCAGGGGCAGGGGCAGGCAGAACACTTCTAGGATTGTCATTTCCCCAGATGGCACCAAATTCATATATCACAGACTCCAGGGGGATGCAGAATTCTTAGTCAAAGCCGAAGTTTTCCTTTGTCTCCAATACGGACCTGAAAGCAAACCCACAAAATTTGCTTTAGAGTAACTTTCACATCTATTAGTTTGAATCACATGAAATGGCAGCTTTCACAGGTAAAAAAAAAAAACAACAACAACAAATGCCTGTTGGCAACTTCAGATGTTTGAATTTCATACATTCTGATTTTGATGATAGAAATATTAAGATCCCAGATACATACACAGCTGAATATAAAATTAGGTACCTTCCTACTTCTGCACTTAAACCAAAGATAGTTTCCTTTGGTCACTAATTCTTCTAACACAAGGGGTGGACTCGAGTTCAGGAGCTCAAAAGGTCCAGGTCTGGGCTGTTTCTCTACCTCTCACCCATTCAGTGGTCTTGGTCAATCATCGTGTTCTGAGTTGTCCCATGAAACATCTGTGTGGCTCCATTTTCTCTTGTTGAGATGGTTTTCATTCTTTGGGCTTCGTTGGCTTTATTCATATATTTCATATGCCAGTTCTAGCTTCCAAATTAGTATTACTGTTGTCATGAATATTGCTGCTTGCCCAGAGTTCGCATCTCTGTTCTGCTTTCTCACCCTGGACGTACCTTCCATTTCCTTCCGGGCTGCCATTGTGCTGCGTGCGCTACCTGAGCATTTCGCTCTTTCTTCTCTGGGAGCACATTTCCATTGCCTGCTCTCGTGTTCACAGAGGTGGAATCTCGCTTTCCCCCAGAAATCTCATAGTGTGGGAAGCAAACTGTTTAGCAAAACCACGGAGAAGAGAATTCCCCATAAAAGAAACAAAATCACTATCAGTCTCACTTCCTAGTTTTTAGGAACAAGACCCAAAGAACTCATTACCTCAACACTTTTAGCTCAAGTTCAAGTTCAGGGTGAGCTGGGATGATCAAACTGAACTTCTGAGTGCTGATTCAATCTTTGGGTAGCTATAAAATTAAGCAGACAGATTATAAGCCTTCACTATTGATTACATAAAGAATTAAGGGGTCACTAATCAGTTAGTCTACATGTTATATAGTCCTATCAACTCTAGTTCAAAATTCAAATTTTGATTAAACATGCATGGAGTTGGGGGAAGGGCATGTGAATGGGGGTAATGTCTTGCTTCTGGGGGATGGGACATCATTTGGGACAAATCCAGGTTATTGGCCTGGGGTTATCAAGGGCTCCACAAGAGTGTTTCTCAAGAAAACTTTTTACTGTTCATTTATGTTTGAAAGAGACAGAGACGAGAGACAGAATGCAAGCAGGGGAAGGGCAGAGAGACACAGACACAGCATCTGAAGCAGGCTCCAGGCAAAACACTGTCAGCACAGAGCTGGATGCGGGGCTCGAACTCATGAACTGCAAGATCATGACCTGAGCCAAAGTCTGACACTTCACTGACTGAGACACCCACGTGCCCCTCCAGAAGCCTATTTTATCACAAAGCACTCTCAAGATCACTCAGAAGTTGTGAAAACATTTTTTCCAATATCCATTTCTTTTTTACAGATGACATTTGATGAATAAAATTGAGGTAAGCAGGATTACTTAAATACTTTTGCACACTGACCCTTATTTCTTCTAGGTGGTAGAGCTCCAAGATCAGAGCCATGGGAAGCTATGGCCTATGCAATAGTAGATCACACTGTAGAGAATCTGAAACCAATAATAATTCAGTCTGTTTTCACGATTATTGCTTTGCTCAAGATTCTAAATAATACCAATAGTCAACTATTTTCTCCCTGAAAAAAATTTTCCTTGCTTTACATTTTAAATAAATTTTGTGGTTACTAATGAGTGGTAGAATATATGGATAAGCTTCAAATTGGCATATTTTCATTACTTACCTTTTAATGAACATTGAATCTAACATGAAAATTATTTTGGAAAAAGTTCAGGTATACAGTCAGTCTCTAACTCACGTGGACTCAGGAACATTCTTGGGGCAAGTTCGTGACCCTTGTCTGTGTCATACTGTGGTACCATGCATTCCTGCTTTCAAATCACAGATTCAAAATCATCGAGAACAATACGGTAATTATAAAGACAAAGAAACTGAACTAGAGTTGCTTCAATTCTGTCAATCTACGAGACAGCTTGGAATTTTTTGTGCTTAAAATTTCAAACAGTGAAACAGGGTATGAACTGCAAGTTGTAATACTTTTGGTTTTCAAATACGAAATTTTAATACATGAACTACTTTTCAAAGCTTTAATAGTATCACTAAATGCATGATTTTTCGGGACACTTGAGTGTCTCAGTCAAGAGCATCCAACTCTTGATTTAGGCTCAGGTCATGATCTCACAGGTCGTGAGATTGAGCCTCACATTGGGCTTCACGCTGAGAGTGGAACCTGCTTGGGATTCTCTCTTTCTTTTCCCCTCCCCCCTCGCTCTCTCAAAAAAAAAAAAAACCAGTATGATTTTCTTCTTTTTAAACTTGGCATTTTCTTTGAAACTAAAAAACAAATCATGTAAAGGATCGTTATTAGTGGTTATGACAGGACTATTACTGAAAACAAATGTTTTGGCTGGAAGAGGAGGAAGAAATGCTCCAGTCTGGGTATCACATCACACATGGCAGGCCACCGCTCCTGCCAACACGGAGCTGGGACCCCACTTTCATTTGTGCCCTTCTCAGATGCTCTGTGACAGGTGGCTGGGCATGGGCCACAGGAGACCCGGGAGAGGCCCCCCCACTCTAAGCAGAGACCTAGGCAGAGCTAAGACACTGACACCCACAGCCGAATTTCCTTCCGTTTTTATCACCACAACCATCAGAAGCCACAGTGGAAAGACTTGGAGGTAGACCTCGGAGTGTTTTAAAAAACTATTACATCAATGTATGTTATTCAAGTATATATAAAATAATTTTAAAATGTACTATTAAAAACACATTATCTTTGGAAATTATAAGCCTGCAGACTGTAAATGATGCAGGGGGAAATGAGGCTGGCTGTTCCCACGTAGACATTTGGAAGACAAAGAGGTAGCAGAGCAAAGGTCCTGCTTTCTGCGCGGTTTCCTAGCGAAGGCCCACTCGGGGAGGGGCCTGAGTCCGTTCCCCACCCCAAGATCATTCCTGCCTCACGGGGTTGATGTGCAGATGTAGTGAGATGAGGTGAATCAAGACCAGTGCCTGGCCCACAGTAACACTGTGATGCAGCCAGCTGTATACACAGCAAAACAAGACAGAAGCCATCGAGAATGCTCTCCTTTTCTAAAGCTGATTGAAGGCAGAAAGGAGGTGTGGAAAATCCAGTGAGGAAAGAACCAGGAACACTGGCTGAGGAAAGGGTGTCCCTAGGTCGAGATCTGTCTGAACAGCCCTAGTGAGGCTGGCTAAGCAAGGTGATTATTATGATGACGAATATTACCCCCGCCCCCTCCTTTATTCTCAGAAGTGTCCCCATTTAGATAACACTAGAACTATTGTGAGGAGTAAGTCCTAGAACTTTCCTCCATTTCATCAAGAAGGAAAATAGACTCAGAATGCATGAAATGCCTTATTGATGATCACATATAGTAAGGGGTGGAAACTCTGTCTTCTCCTGAAATCTTTTTTATGGATCTTATAGCTGATGAGAATGTCAAGAATCTCCTAATAATCCTAATTTTTCTTATTTTGCTCCAGCCAGGACTAGATTATATGTGTCTTATTAGATTTTCTCTCCAGCTATACTTGTGTTCTAGAAGGGCATCTATAATCTCAGAGCCATCAATTTTCTGCCTTACAAAGAAAATGAGGACCAAGGGCAAGCAGCCCCAGTGCCAGGGCCAGGATTAGGTGGGTGTTTTTGTTCCTGGCATGATCATCTCTGAATACCCAGCCATGTGATTCCCAAGCCATTGGTTACCCAGATCTTCCGGTTCCATTCTGCTTCATCTGATTTCTTGCCTACTATCCTGTCATCTTGCCTCCGTGTCTAATTAGGAGTCTTTCAGCTCCAAGTGACATAAACCCAGATCAAATTGCAAGGATTTATGAGCTCAGAGAACTGAGAAGTCCAGGAGTAAAACTGGCTTCAGAACTAGTTGGATCCAGGAATACCAAGTGATGTTATGGAACTTGGTTCCTCCTTCTCTCTCTCTTTCACATGCTGCCTGTTTTACTGGACTCCCTTTCAGACCGGCACTCCCCGATGACATGGCAAAGCAGCTACTGGCAGCCCCAGACCTAGAAAGCATCTTAGTATTTCTGTCCCCGTGGTCCAGCCAGAGGCGGCACTAGGTCTCACTGGGCTGAACTGGGGCAGGTGCCCATCCCGGAGGAAAGCAGAGGCACCCAGGCCATGAGGGCTAAAGAAACAGGGCCTGGGTGGAAGATCAAGTTTGGGACTCTTCACCCAGTTTTACAAATGACTAGGTTTTTTTTTTTAAGTGAGTGTTTATAAATACAGGCCAGAGAATATTTTTATCATTAATTCTGAAGTCAAGCTAATTTTATTTGTATTGAACAACAGCAAGACATTTGTCAACACATCCTCTTCCTGAAAACTGTGAGAGAAAAACTCTATCTCCTCCCAGAGAATGGATTATGAACAAACACTTGGAAAAGCCAAAATATGAAATGTCGCATCAAAGTACATTGGAATCAAACCATATTTGTAAAATGAAAAGGAATCGACAAATACTTGGTTAAATTATGTTTCTTTTTCCAGATGTGGAAAATAACTACACACACACACACACACACACACACACACACACAGGTCAAGTTTTCACCAAGCAATGATTAACTTACACTCTGAATGGAGTTTTGAAAGAACAACATGGGGAAAGGACGGAGGATTAAGAATGAGATGCCCATATTTAAACCTGAAAAATGTACTGAGAAGGCTCTCTTGTGTCTCACCCTAAGTGCCCCACCACTCTTTTATAGTGATTCTGGGACCTCCCCAGAGAAAAGCCTCAATGTCACTGCTTTCACTGATTACTGGATCTCTGTCCCTTAGTTTTTTCTACTTTGAATTTACTACTTCCTGATGTTATATTATGTATTTATTTTCTAATTTTTTTCAATTGTCTATTTTCCTCAGTGGAATAGAATCTCTAAGAGCCGGTTTACCCCCACATATTTGGGGCCTCAGTAGAGTGTGGCATAGAGCAGGTATCAACAGCCATCTGTTGGGGCGCCTGGGTGGCTCAGTCGGTTAAGCGTCCGACTTTGGCTCAGGTCATGATCTCACAGTTTGTGGATTCGAGCCCTGCGATGGGTTCTGTGCTGACAGCTAGCTCGGAACCTGGAGACTGCTTTTGATTCTGTGTCTCCCTCTCTCTGACCCTCCCCTGCTCATGCTGTCTGTCTGTCTGTCTGTCTCAAAAAAATATATATATACTAAAAGAAACAGCCATCTGTTGAAAGGATTAATTGTAGAATGGACATCTGGAGCCGGTATTGATAACCAAATTTAATAATTGAAAATGATAACATTTGTAATCATCTTTTATTACTTTAAGTTTACATTTAAAAAATAAAGCCTGGTGGAAATGTCTACCAGTTTCTCGACCTACAAAACTCTGACTTCATGCCTGAATGTGACCCTGAACACAAGTGTTTTGGTAAAGAAAGCAGCTGTTGGTGCCTATTTTCCCCAACAGTTATCTCATTGTTAGCCCATTCTTTAGATATTTTAAAACAAAAACAAAAACAAAAACATCCAAACTTTCCAACTTTTAGGCACCACGAGAAAACCTAATTTCATTTTGAATAGATGGAAAATTATATCTTGAGAGAAACCTTTCAACAGTTCAACAACTAGGTCAGTCATTCTCTGCTGCTTTATAATCTCACATAAAATAGTAGCTAACTGGAATTTTAATTCATTTTTTTCCGTCCACTTTAGTATTCTTAGATACCACATAATATAATGCAATAGAACGGAAAGATTAAGAAATCAGACCTCCTGGGTTATAATTCTGCAAGCAACCTCATCTGGAAAATAGGGAAAATAACAAAAATTACAACACCTAAGTCATGGGAGCAAATAAAATAATGTAAAACTAACAAATAAACGGCAACCAAAATCTTGCAAAATATTTTTTATTCCTATTACTTCTTTCTTTATTTTAAGGTTTGTTTTTTCTTTTCTAAGAGTTTAAAATTTCAACCTTCTTTGGTGTCAGTAACTTGAAACAAATTCAACACGGTTCTCCTACTTAAAAATCCAAGCCCTTATACTTTAAACTTAACCTTGAACCAACTAGGTCACAGAAAACCAGATTTACATGAGATATTGTGGGCTAAAATGAAATAAAACAGTGTTCACCACAGGAAAATGAAATGCACTTTGAAAACTCTGTGTGTGTGTGTGTGTGTGTGTGTGTGTGTGTGTGTGTGTGTGTAAGAGAGAGAGAGAGATACCCTTTGGTTGTCTACGTAAACTGGTTGCTATGATTAAGACTAAGTTTTCTAAAGCAAATGAGATAATAACAAAAGGCCTCTTTATGCTTAACTTTTATCAGGGGCAAAAAAGAAAGAGACAAAACAGCATGAAATGATGAGACCAAGTGATGAAAATTCATTCACAATGATTACTTTCAAGAGTAATTTCTCTAGGGTAATTCAGCGGCCTGTTACTACGGCTCTCCAGAGTGATAGCTAATGTAAATGAGACTACTAAAAGTGGATTATCATGGTAAGAATATACTCAACCAATAATGCAACAGAAATCCATCCAAAGCATTTGGGGAAAATTCAAAAGAAATGTCCTCCTTTTGTTTTTTTAATTTTTTATTTAAGTTAATAGCCTAAGACACACTCCTTCCCTGACTAATAACCAGTAGGCATTTAAAAGTATCCAGCCAGGAAAAAGAAAAACAAACTCGTTTGGATGAAATAGGGACCCACCTGCATTGTCCGTATCTATGGTTGGTCCCAAGACTCTGATTCTGAGCCAGGTTCCTTGAGAGACGATGGTAAATGTCTCAAATTATTTTTACCAACATTTTTTCTTTATCTTAGGAAAACTAATGTTTCACGGACAGGTTTCAAGATTAATCCAAAATGTATTAATTTCAAAAACATTTCCTGCAGAGGTGTATGGCTCTCTCGAGATTGGGTTAAAAATAAAAGTAAGTACCACGCAGTGTGAAAAAATTTTTCTCTTTCACAAGCCCAGGCAAATAGACTTCAGAATGCATGTGTTGAGTAGCTATTGTTTTTGCTTTCTAGATACTTACACGTTGGCTATTACAACTAGATGGGTTTTAAAACAGACAGGACCACTCTGCACGGCAATATTCATTGAGTTAACTGGTTTACCAATTTAAGTCGTGGCTCTATGGCCAAGACCAAAGTGGGGGCACCAAAAGGGAAAGCAGTGCCCATTGTGCTAGAAGAATACCCAGGGAGTGTCATGCAAAAGAAGACAAAGTTTAAGGGAGGCTTTGCATGAACAGAAGAGGTAGGCAATTCTCTACGTAGGACACAGCCTCTTGTTTGGAATGACAAAAGCGAAAGAGGGAATGCAGGAGGAAATATACTTTGCACAGACCACACGTGCACGTAGGAGAACTGGTTAAAAGAAAGGAAGGTATCTCGGCTGGGGCTCATTGGGAGAGAACTCTGAAACCAGTAAACTAGTAAAGAAAACTGACTACATTCAGCTCATTTAGGACAGAAGGAGGAGTCATAAGCCGTTATCTAGAAATCACTGGGGTTTGATATTAAAATTATTTTGAGATTGTTCCATTTGAAAGGAGACAGCATATGACATACTTTAAATTCCTTTCAAGCAAAGGATTAAATCGAAAGAAAAGCATTACAACCCTATTCAAACTTTTATCTCACTCCTCTTACATCTCATTCCATCGTGGAACGCTGGGGCTGTTTTATTCTACCTGTCAGAGCAAACAACTGAATAATTGCTTGGGCTTTTGTGGAAGGTAGCCTTCAAGATGGCCCCACATGAGTGAGCTTTTCCATATTCCCAACTTCCTCATCCTCTTTCTTCCCCACTTTGCCATTGTCAGTGATGACAAGGTGTCTCTGCTCAGCCCTATAAGGTCCTCTCCCATTTATTAAAACCTACTTCTGGGAAAATGTTGTAAACTTGATCAATAAAATTTGATTGGGTTCCTCTCCTAGAGAATGAGGCTAAACTTGTACTAGAAAAAGGAAGCTAAGCTTGGGACTTTTGGGCATCAGTGAACCAGAAAGCTATGAATTAATACCAAGATTTATCACTTATTGATTGCTTAGTTGTTCAGGCACCACCGTTTACACGTGCAGTGGAAGTGGTAGGACCAGGGGTACACATACCTTTTAAGGAGGTGGTGTCTCATTTTATGTAATGAAACTCAAGAGTCAGACATCACCTTTGGTTGTACTCAGTGGATTAGAGTACACAGTAGAAGATCCCAAGGGGCAGACAGAAATGTGCTAAATATTTTATGGTAAAGAATCCCAATACCAGGAAAAAATAGAACCGAGTCAAAAATACAAGCTAGCCATATGTTGGCAGCATAGCCTAGTGGCTAAGAACCCAGACTCCCATCCTGACTGTTGGGTTCAATTCTTGCTTATGAGCTGTGAGGTGTTGGGGCATTCCTTAAACTCTTTGTGCCTTAATTTTTCATCTGAAGGAGATGATGATGATATTTACCTTATAGACTTATTAAGAGCATCAAGTGAGTTAATAGGCATGAAGTGCTTAAAACTCTGCTCCAGAAGAGGTTGTTAATAAATAAACATCTCAAAACCTGATTCACTTTTACCTATAGCTCTGGGTCACTGGAAACGTTCAAGCACAGGTCCTAGAATATAAGCAGACTCCATGAAGGCAAAGATGTTTGCCTATTTTGTTCTGCCCTTTGCCTAGATCAATACTTGGTATAGATCATACTAAAAAAAATATTGTCGAGTGAATAAATGAATGTACCTCAGTAGTTACACAGAAGAGTTTTGCATGAATCCAAATCCAGACAAACTATCTCTAAGGGACTTTCCATCTTTAGGTTTTGTGATTTCTTTAATGAAAACACATTGTAATGGTACAATACCAAAAATGTGCTCAAATGATTTCAGACAAAATTATGTCTTCTTTCTTCCTTTCTTTCTCTCCTCTCCTCCCCTCCCCTTTCTTCCTCTCCTCGCCTCTCCTCTTCCCTTCAACCTTCCTTCCTACTTTCCTTCCTTCCTTCCTTCCTTCCTTCCTCTCTCTTTTTTTTCCCCTAGCAGACTATTCTATCCAATGAATGAATTTTTCTAGTTAAAAGGTTAAACAGGAACATAAAGTATACTATCAAGGGCCTCCAGTCATCTCTACATGTGTCTATTCATTATCTTCTTTTACAGTTTCATATCTCCAGGCCTTTAAGTTGGGTCAGGTTGGCATTTCACTGCCCTTTATGTGTGTGACAAGTGAAAACAGGGAAAGAGAAGAAACTCCAGTGAAGAAAACCAGAAGCCTCACAGCAGTCTGAAGTGCTGTTCAGTGGGTCCCCACTTGACCTGCCTTGTCAAGCCCCAGGGTCATCCCTTGGCTCACTTCACAGTCCAAACCTGTGACAAGGTGCAATTCCTTGGTCAGGAAGACCCCTGCCTGCACTTCCAGCCGTCATGCCCACGTAGACAGAGAAGCAAGACCTGCTTCATCTGCTAGCTGAGGTGAGCCCTGAGTCCATGGCTTTCACACTAGAGATCCGTCTCCCAGCAATGATACCAAAAGAAAGTACATGCCCCCGCCCCCCGAAATAGGTTGTCTTGTTTCCTCCACGAAGTCAGAATGGGACTGCTCCCCTCTCTGAGGAACTGAGCCAAACAATTCAGCTACTTAGATCAATTTTAAAAATCCTGACCCCCACCATATTAAATCATTGTGGCTGGAATGACAAAATAACTAACCTGCTGACAGTTGCTTGGACTGTCTGTAGACATGAGAAAATAATACTTTTAATCAGGTCAAATCACTCTGCCATTGGGTTTCTAAATCTATTTATATTCTCAAGGAAAAATATCCAGTAGTAGTGTGGAAAAATATGATGATTCTTCTAGTGCAACAGGCAACCAAGAGTTCTTTCCTCAAATAATGTAACAGAAATTGGTTTTGGAAAACTGTTTCCGGTGAAACTATCTCTGCCTGTAGGATTTTTCTTTAAAAATCTGGGCCACAGAAGGAAATTAACAACCTGAAATTTGACAGACCACGGATTCCCACCTGTGTCTCACACCTAACAGAAGAGGTTGCCTGTTTCTTCCCTGTGTGCCCTAACCGTTAGGAGTGGTTGTTAACATAAAACATGAGGCAGCTTTTATTTTCTTTGTCTCTAATTATATGATCTCCTAAATTTGGCTCTAATTTAAAAATATTGGCAAAACCTTTAACATATTAATACTATTTTGCTTATGGGTTGGTGTCTTAGCATTTTCCAGCTAAGGCAGTCTTACCATTCTCTCAAATTTTTATAAAACTGAAGATTCAGAGAATTTAAGAGATTATCCCAAGATCATACATAAGTAACAGAGGTAGGTTTTAGTTCATACCTATCTGTCATAATCCCTATGACATTTTATGACTTTGGTGAGAAAGAGATCTTCTGTGATCTAAGTCAGGAGTCAGCAAATATTTGGGGGGAGAGGATGAGACAGTAGTATTTTATGCTTTGTGGGCCGTATGGTCTCGGTCGCAGTACTCAATTCTGCTGTGTAATGCAAAAGCAACCGTGGCAAAATACACATGAATAAGTGTGCCTGTGCTTTTTAAAGACCAAAAAAAAAAAAAAAATAGATTTAAAAAATTATTTACAATAACAGGTGCCTAGGGTCTTGGTACATTTGCATTTGGGACTCTCCATTTGGCCTGGGCTTTCTCATACCAAGGTTGGGGTTGTAAAGATGAGTGTTCTAAGAGGGAGACAGGATGAAGCTGTATCATCTTTTAAGATCTGGGCTTCAAGTTAATGTGGCATCAGCTCCATTCTCTTTTTAGAAATGAGTTAGTAAGGTCAGTCCGTAGTGGAGGGGACCGGAATTGGACTCTATCTTTTGACAAAAGGAGTGTCAAAAACATTGCAAACATGGTTAAAAATTCCAAAGTGAACCTAATGACCGCAAACTATTTACATTTCTCCCATATGCAAAATACATCTGTGAACTGACCCCTTCTAGGACTCCCCAGTGTCTCATTAGGCTGAGGTTCAAGGTTCAGAATCTTTTCCCCTAAATCAGATCTAGGTACAAATGAAGCCCCTTCGGGTGAATTTTTACCACTTTCTCAATTTGGTACTTCTGGGTGGTCTTTCCAAGTAGTGGACACACAATAAATGAATCTCTCACAAGAGACAAAAGTCTCGGAGTGACTGCCTCAGGAGACACTGGCAGAGGGTGCGTGGACTTTGCCTGGCTAGCCCTGGACGTCACCAAAGATTTTCTTTCTAGCATTCTATTATCAAGGCAGTCACAAAAACCTGACGGATTTAAAGGGGATGGGACATGAACTCTCCCTCTGATACAGAATTCACACACATGTTACTACTACTTGAGAAATGTTTTAAGGGCTATTAATTTTAGCAGGAAAGGCAATCCAAAGTTCTCATGATGGAACTGGTTTGTGCCAATGTCAGAAGCAGCCCATGGGTGAGGCAGTTGATCTGTGTGGACAGTCCAGAGAAAGAGATGACACCTTTTTTTTAAAGAAGCTGATGACATCTCCAATCATAGATGTGACCAGGAGAGAAAAATGAAGGGGATCTAGAGAAAGTGAAGATATCAAGTTCTTAACACATACAAAGATCCATCTTTTTAGGGAAGTTAGACTAAGTTATTTAGAACAAAGTAGGTTGAAAGCAATACTCTCCTTTCAGATTTAGGGAAACTCCAAGCTGTAACACTATGTTCCAAGAATATCAGTTTTGCAGAATGTGCTTTATTGGAGGCAGGCAGGAAATTCCCTGCTGCGCACCTATTGATATCTTCATGCCCTGATCTACAAATGCAAATAGGGAGCTTGCTCTAAATTCTCGCTGTCTTTCAGAAAGTTACAAGGCATATTTCTTTTTGCCTTGTTTATGTCTGTTCTTGACAGCAGCCAACCAAGGATTCAGTAATTATCATTTAACATCTATTTTTCTTTTCTCTGAAAATCCTAAAACTTGTGTACAGGAGTAGCCATGTTAAGAGCCATAAGAAAGATTAGAGAGGCAATACAGAGTCAAGACTCCTGAATTTTGATACTCTACCTTTGGGCTACCTTAATTAGTGTCTCTGAGCTCCATTTTCTTCTTATGTGTATAAGGGCTAGCGGATATTGACTTCTACTAGATTTATTCCTGTAAACAATGCTGTATGGGTCTTGGATTAAGAAGCAAATAGAACACAGAAAATATCTCTGACCTAATTCTTCTAAGCCTTCTCATGGTGCTTGTGGGATTCGGTGGGTGAAATTAATGTTTTTTTCTTTCCTTCTTTCAAGTGGTCTAGTTTGTTTTGTTTTTATTTTTGTTTTTTGTTTAATGTCTAAACTTTCATCATTAGATTTAGCCTAACCTCAGGAAACCATGTTGTCTGGCACATTCCACTTTTCAGGAGGTTTTCATGTCTCTGAGGGTGAGTATCTGGTCTGTAACTCTGAGAGCAGCCCTCTAGCGTCAGCTGTTGTTGCGTATCTTTATACTCTTGGCCTCTACCTCTTTTCACACTTAGTGTGGACCATTTTGCATTGCTGTTTATTTTTTCAATGGCTTTGTCCTTCTTCCCCATCTATACCACATGCCCTGCAATCCCTGGTGTACTTGTAGGTACTCAATAAGTGTTTGAAAAATAAATGTATTTGTTTCTCCAGCACCTTCCCAAATGCCTATACACGTTAGGTCTGGGTTAGAAGTTGACGATGGCGATGTTTCTAAACTGGGTAGAAACACAGAAGCGCTTGTTTCTGCCATTTCAAGAAAGTCATGTGAGTGCTGGCAATCAGACGAGACGGGGCTGGCAGATGCTTCAAGGCCAGTCTATTCTACAGGACTCCCGGGAGCGCACTGGCTGCCCTTCATCCCACACAGCTGCAACAGGAGTTGCTAGGGTTGTTTACCAAGCCTGATTCATTTCCTATCTCTGATCCTGTCTCTCTATTCCACTGATACCAGGTCACTATATATTTTAATCTCCCTCAGTGTCCAGGAAAAGACCTGCTATCATAATCACTTCTCAGCTAAGGGGTGAAAGCCGTGATATGAAAGTCTAGCATTCTGTGACAAACAAACTGGGATTAGGCCAGTATTGCTTAAATGTCATTGTGAAATCCAAGGGCAGTATTTACATACATTTCCTTAATGATGACCTGCTAGATTTGGCTTCTTTAAGCTACAATCAACTAAAAACATTCCATTGTTGGGAATCTTTTATCTGCTAATCAATCTGGCTTGGCAGATCTTGGTATTCCTTTTATATTTAAAACTATTCAAGTAAACAATAAATGATCTTTCAGGGAAATGCTGTAAGGGAGGCTGCTTTTGGAGAAGGCCTCTTTATAGTTCTATTTCTGATATCTAATCAGTTCTGTTCCCTCTAAACAATTAGCAAGATTGTTCTATTGCTCAAATGACCTCATTTGGGACAGGGACTTTCCCCTTTGGCTTCTTCCTCTTTAATTTCTATTTTTAATGAATGCAAGTACAGTAAGAACTTACAGTGCCGATTTTCCCTTATAGTTGTTATTGTCAGTGTGGACATTCGGAATTCACGGTCGTGATTCTTCCAAATTCTTCACGTTACCATATGGAAGTGCAGACCGAGTGGAGAGAGAGAAAACAAGACTCCCTGGGTCTCATTCTTCCCCAAATGTCAAAGGCTTTGTGGAGTGGTCTATAGCAGCAATTTGCTTTAGATTCTGATAGACCTTGAGTTCCAATCCCCCCAAGTCATGCCACTTGGGTGTACACCTCTTTATAATTCTCAGTGCAGGTGTCTATGTAGGAGAGTAATTGCCATCTTCTGAGGTATTGTCTAGCTAAATGAGATAGTGCTAGTGACAGATTTAGCACAGACCCCGGAGCATAATGAGTTCCATCAATAGTATCCACTATTATTACATCCCAATAATGTCTGTCTTCTGTGATTCTACTGGGGGAAAGGTTTCAAAACCTTCTTGACACAAGAGTGTCAGATATTTCAGGAGTTATTTCCAGGTTCCTGAGGTCCCTTTTTGAAGCTTTGCAACTACAGAACACACCATTTTGGCAGGCTAGCTTCAGGGGTGCTGGTCATTTTCGGGTTTCTCCACATCCCAGAACCACTCTCTCTCTATCCACAATACACACATTTAGGAGTTCCTGTCAGAGGCCGTGCTAATGAAATGAAGTAACACAGGCTTTGTTAACCAGAGACCCAGGTGACCGTGGGAAATTTATTAACATCTCCGAGCCTCTATGCTCTCAGTTGTAAAAGAAGTACAAGGCTCGCTCTGAAGGGAGGTCATGAGTGGAAAAGAAAAGAAATGAGATCATTATGTAAAATTTTTTAGTTAACACTGAGCAATGTATGAGAAGCACAATAGAGAATCTACTATGTCTCCTTTATTCCCACGTATGAATGTTACTTCCCTTCTCCCCCATCCTCATGGCACTAGTGTTTGAAGCACTTAAACGGTAGTTGACAATTTTCCCTTAGGGGAAGACAATAATGATGCTGAGTTGGTCTCAGCCACAGTAAACCTTTGCCCAGAAAGAAAAATAAAGTCTGCTAGCAAGAACCTGGCACCCTCCCTTACCAGCCTTTAGCAAAGACCTGATTCCCATGGGCAAATGAGTAATTGCTACAGGAAAATAGGCCATGTGCATTTATATAGTGAGAGGTGTTTTATGGGATTAGGTGGGTGATGAAAAAGTAATCACTATAATAATTTTATAACCTAGACATAAAAGAGAAAGAGTTGAGAAAGACCAGTTCTCTTGTTAAATATTTGCCATTTAATGTCTTTTTATCTTTGGGCAAGTCAATATATGTTCTTATAAATCAGCAAGAAGTAGGCACAGATATTTGAGAGGAGGAATGGATTTTAGATGCCATGTGGAACAATCTGCCTTTCACAGAGAGGAATCAACCCAAGACTGGAGAGGATGAGTTCCCAAGGTCAGGCACCACCATTTGTTTTGGCTACCTCTAGAGAGATCTCATGACACACACTGCCTCTCTCCGGCAAGGGAGGTAAGAGTTGCCCAACTGAATCCTGACATAAGGTCAGTTATAAATGCCGGTGGCAGTCATATCCTCTTTTATTATTGAGTAAATGCTCATCTGAACTTCTTATCAGAACACACAGACCAAGAAAGAAGGAATATCTTTTTTTTTTTTTCAGATGTCAGAAAGCCAGGGCTAAGAGAACATCCACATTTTGGAGAAAGATGGGGTAATAAATTGCCATGAAGTACAGACTTCTCATGAGTTGTTTGTGAAATGCTGGCTTCTTGAAAACAAATCAGAGCAGCAGAGAATAAAATCCATTACCGTGTGGTTCTTGTGTGGGTGTGTTGGACTGAACATACATATGATTGCATCACAGAAATGATCCACTGGAAAGAAGAGTGCACTGTTTCTCAACGAAGGGAGACAAGGAAAGAAACCAATATTTGTTGAGCTCTCCTTGGCCCTGGAAGTATTTGCAAATGGCAGAGTGAGGATTTGAACCAAGATTCAGCTAAGTTTTAAACCCGGGTTCTTTCCCAATAGGTCAAAGAAATGTCCCAACTCCAACCTACTCCTGGGATATTGCCAAGCAAGCTTCTCTTTCAGCAGGATGATTATAGTTTCCACAGAATTGTGTACAAGGTTGGGGGAAAGGCCAGTAGTTCCAACGTGCTTGGCATGAAGGCTGTGATGACAGGAACTAATCCAGACAAAGTAGTCAGCACAGTTGATTGATCAGGGAAGTTGACTTTCGTAAACACAAATCTGCAGGCGTCCTCAACACACCATAATGTAGAAAGACTAAACTGATTGGTCAGACTAATAGCTAAGGTCAGACTTTGCTTTGGAATCTAAATGTTTATTAAGATAAGAGAGAGGAGAAGCTTGCCCAAACTCAGACTGTCAACAGTTAAGAGGGAGATTCATAGGGAGGGAATTCCCCTTGGAATGACAAACCAAATATTTCAAGACTAAAATTTTGATGACACGTTATATGGAACATAGCCAATTCCCATATCATGCAAGGAATACATTAATAACTCATTCTTATAAAACAAAACACAGTCCAAACTTTATACCCAAGCATTCTCCCATTTTGTAGAATCATTGAATTCTAAGTGTTCTTGTCCATCTTCCTTCCTCTGAGAAAGAACATTTGCCTCCAAAAAATACATTCACTAGGAGTCCAGAAGTAGAGAGCTTTGTGTGCTCACTGTTCAAGGCCACTTAGTGGTCCTGAGCCTAAACCAGTTGGAGATTTTTAAAATCAAAACACTTGAGGCAACCATCAACAAAAGGTTCCTTCACCTGCTATCTTCTAGTCCACTGGCAGGACATGAGTGGGAAAGCCCTCTTCTTGACCTGAGAACCTAGAATTCCAGTCCATCTTTCCATTATCTCCAGTATCCTCCCCCATGGGAGGTCATCAAGTCAGTAATATCACTGGCCATTTACAAGGTGACATTTGGCTTTTACAGTATAGGAAGCCTACTCAACTCCCCTAAACCTCAGCGTTTTCATCTGTGAAACTGGCGATGATAAAGCCTCCTTCATGAGCCTAAGCCTCCATATTAGATGGGATGACATATATAAAGCACTTGGCACATACTCTGATCCACAAAATAGATTCATGGAACAACAGTAGAGTATAGCAGAGCCTAGCGATGCTCAATCTTGACTCCCACACTACTGATTCTCTCTCAAGCTTCTAAGGCATCTTGACTGAGACCTTAGACCCTGGATCTTAAGAGAAAGCTAAGTTTCTTCTGGACAGACTTGATTTACCTTGCATTTTTATTCTACATAGGTGGAAATTAATCTCTTCCTCATCTCTGACATTGTGAGCTGGTTGTTCCCACCTCCTGATCTCTAGCCCCCAAATCTCTTGCGTTAGTTTCCCTCTCACAGTTCCTGCCCAGGTCAAAGTTCATGGTTCTGTTTTGTTCACAGCTGCTCTTAATTAATTCAAAAGTTCCCAGGTTTTTTTCTAGGCCTTATTTTGTTTTCTGAGACACCTCTCTTAAACTGCATCCTTTGTCCCCAAACACCTGCGGTCCACATTGATTCTTCTGTTTTCCACACTTCTTACCCTAAACAATTACACGAATGTAAGTGAGCTTCCAAACATAGGTGGGTGGGAAGTTGGGATGTGTGTGTGTTATTCATTCATCCATTCATTCATTCCTCATACACTACTTATTGAGCACTGCCAGTACTTGGCATTTTTTAAATTTCAGAGGATATGTATATCAATAAAAAAAATCATTCCACTCCTCAAGAAACTTAATCTGGAGAAAGTTAAACAAAATTTTTAATACAATATGTCATAAGGTTTGCAATAAACCAGCGGTTCTCAACATTGGTTGCACCTTAGAACTGCCTGGATACGTTCAATAGAGGAGCCTGACCCCAGCTCAGTCAGGTGTAATCAAGCTCCCTGAAGAGGGCCTGGGTGTTGGTGTATCTGATAGTTTGTCTGCTGACTCCATTGTGCAGCTAGATTTAAAGTTTCCTTGGATAGAGAAAAACATGGGATGTTTTGAGACCCCAAGGAAGAGGCTCTTTTTTTTTTTTAATTTTTTAATGTTTTATTTCTGAGAGAGATAGAGAGAGGCAGCATGAGCAGAGGAGGGTCAGAGAAAGACAGAGACACAGAATCCAAAGCAGGCTCCAGGCTCTGAGCTGGCTGTCAGCACAGAGCCCGAAGCGGGGCTCAAACCCACTAACCACGTGAGATCATGACTTAAGCCAAAGTCGGACGCTTAACCAACTGAGCCACCCAGGCACCCCAAGAGGCTCTTATCCTAATTGATGAGCTACAAAAGGCTTCCAAGGGGAGACAGCACATGAGCTGACAGCACCTGAATCTTAGCAGGTGGGTTGTCCAGGTGAAGGTCATTCCAAGCACAAAGGAATAAGGTAAGTTCATAGAACTGAGAATAATTCTGAGTAGAGTTTAGAAAGTGCTAAAGTGTTTGGACTTTACCTGGCAAGGAAAAGGGAGCCATTGGAGGATCATAGCAGGGAAATTGTATGATTAGTTTCATGCACATCTGCAGTGCCAGGATATCATCTGGGGAGGGAATGTTACTTTCATCGTAACTTTACCCCTGCAAGAGCTATCTCCCCTTTAATAAAACCTTCAAAACTGTTGGCACCTCCCTTGGTGTCAGACATTACAAACAGGAAACTCTACCCATGAGCTAACCTTTGCCCCATCCTTTCCTGCAACAAAGAACAGCTGTTCTTCCACTTGGATATGCCTGGAGTAAAGGAGGGCCCTTTGGTATTCTCAGCTGACTGCAAATAAATGACAGGGCTTCACACAGATTAGTCACCGGTACATGCAGATGATGGCAGAGTCAAATGCATAAGAACATTTTAGTTTTTAAAAGTGTTTTGTCTCTGTCACCAATGGTGGGGGGGGGGGACGGGAAGGATCATAGCTGCTAGAGAGAAAATACATTCCCTGGAAGAGGCCTTGAACTTCAAAAAAATGGAGTAGTAATGATACTTTGAGCACTCTTCCCTTATTTTCAGCACATAAACTCATTCACTCATCAACCAAGCCTTTAGAATCGCTTTAGCTTTGCTTGTTGTTGTGGATGTTATGTTGTTTTTTGTTTAGGTTTGGGTTTTTTACCCTAAATCTAAGATACACTATCAGCTTAATGACAATATTTCAGGGCAGAAGAAGAGGAAGAGAAGGAGAAGGGGAAAGGAAAGAGGAAAAGAAGGAAGAAGTGGAGGAGGAAAAAAAAAGAGACAAGAAGTAGGAAAAATTAAATTTACAGTATTTTAACTGTAAAATACTGTGATTCCAAAAAGGTTGAAATATTTGTGTGGGAGTGGGGATGGGGTAAGGGTAGCTCTGTAATAAAAATGCTGAGGAAGAAAACCAAAGACTGTTAAAGGAACTAATAAGAATTGTACTATCCGTGGCTTCGAAAGCTTTGGAAGATAGAGAAATCTGAGGTCCAGAAAGACTAGATTTGCTTCAGCTTCTAGAGGGAGTTACTTGATAGTGAAGTCAGAACCAGAAACCTTAATCTGTCAACCTCAAGTTTGGTTTGCTTTCCATGACACCAGAATACTCCAAAAAGTTTCTGAGAAGAAAAAAAATAGTCGCACGGCTTCTCCTCATAATAAATGATAAATATAGCTGAGGAAAATGTAATAAAGAGATAAAGAATGTAAATAAGGAAAACACATCATAACTAAGTATATGTTAGCAAAGCAACAAGCGAAAGATCATGGCGCTCCATTCTGAACGAGCCCTTTTGTTAATTTACTCAATGGCTGTTATCTTGAATACTTGACACTCGCATATCAAATTGCATTTGGTGTGTCAAAATGACTGGTTTTACTTGTTCTTTGGTTCTTAAGGCTAATTATTATTTTTAACAACTTTTGATATGCTAAGTGAGGCTAATAAGAGCTGGATTTCTCATGTGTTTATTAGTCATCACCATCATCTCACATATGTATTTTTTTTCTTGCTACCTTCAAAGTGTCAATAAATGATTATATCTGAGCCTTGTCAGAACATCAGAAAGCAGCTTTTACCTTAGTATTCCTAGGAAAAATATAATTAATTGGAAGAATGCTGGCAAAACATGTGGTATCAGACCACGTAGTTTCAAATCCTTCCTGTGTCACACTGGCTATGTAGCCTTGAGTAAGTTACTCAACCCTTCTGTGCCCCAGTGCCTCGTCTGTAATATGTAGCCGTAGGAATAGCCATCACATACACCTGTTTCTAAAACTGCATGGGGTCTGGGCCACTGGGTGGCTCAGTTGGTTGAGCGTCTGACTTCAGCTTAGGTCATGATTTCATAGTTTGTGAGTTGGAGCTCTGCATCACTGCTGTCAGTGCAGAACCCACTTTGGATCCTTTGTCCCCTCCCCTGCTCACACTCTCTTTCTCAAAAAGGAATAAACATTTATTTAAAAAAAGAATTTCATGGAGTAATCCACACAAAGTAAGTCACCTGCTATGTTCTAACTATCCTATATTGTTAGCTACACTGTCCATTTATAAATGATAGATGGCTGGCCTCTAATAACTAACAATTAATGAATGCGTATTATGTAACAAGTATCCTTCTAACAATTTCATAAGTAGTAACTCATTTAATGTTCATAATGACTGTTTAAGGTGAGAACAATTACTATCTCTGTTTTACAAACGAGAACACTGAGACACAGAGAGTAAAGTCACTTGTCCAAAGTCTCACAGCTGGCAGATTGTAGAGCCCACACTCCAACTCTGGTTCTAGGCTCTGCTTTGCTGCCTCCTGGGATGGGCTGTGTGTTAGGCATAGGGGCAGTGAAAACCACACAGGTCTTGCCCTCAGGGAGCTTACCGAAAGCCAATGCAGTGTGATGAGGCCTAAGCAAGGTGAGCCCCTTGCACAATGGTGGCACAGAAGAAAGGGTTCTGAACTCTTCCCGGGAGCTTGGAAAAGTATCCGCTACTTCCAGCCCTTCTCTTATTCAGACACCAAGCTCAGAATCCCAGTGTTACCAAACCTCACGTTCCTCCCTGTGACACTTGATACCCTCGGCTGAAAACTCACACCCAGATTCCAGGTCCGTGACCATCTTTATATACCAGCTCAGTCATCTTCACGATAACCTTTCTAACATCCTAAATTTCCTCTCTGTGGGTTGTCAAGCAAATACATTCTTGGCACGCAGTGAGAACTCCTGTTCAAAATGCCACACATTACAAAGTCGATGATTCAACACACATTTCTTGAGTGCGCCCAACCCGTAAGCTGCAGTGCTAGGAATGAATTCACACTCCTTTTATGCTACCGTGCCATCTTTCCCCAGAGTGAGACCTGTGTTTCTTCTGTGTCTAGTTTCTCATACGTATATTATGATTTCTGCTATTGCAAAACAGGACATTGTTTAACCAAGTTCTTATGGGAGGAAGCACGGCCCAGCAAGCAGAACAATGATTTGAAAGTCCTGGGTTCTATTTTCAGCTCCAGTGTTGACTGGCTGTGCATTCAGCCCTAGGAAGGTCAAAAGCAGAATGGCCTTGTGTCGACGACTTTTTCTGTATGTACAGCTCTGGATGGAAAACAAATCAGGCATCTGGCTCTCAGCCTTGAAGAGCTATGGTCTTTGGAGAATAGATGTGTAGTCACACTTTGTTTTCCTTTTTAAAGCAAAAGAACAGAACAAACTCTCTGGGGGGTGGGGGGAGAATGTGTTGGCAGAGAATAGAAGAGAGAAACCAAATAACCTTTGAAACAATCCGGGGGTTAAGGGATTGTCTCAGCCATTCAGATCAAAGAAGGCTCTTTGGGGTAAGTTGGAGTTGCCTGCCTTTGAAAACGGAAGGGGCTAAGGTGTGAACGATTTCTCCAAACTTCGAGGATAGGAGGAGTCCAGAACTCCGTCTGTCGGGGGAGGCCAGAATCCCGGTGGGTAAGGCTTGTGGGCAACTTGGAAGTACAGGCTTGCTCGAAACCAGTTTGCTGGTACCCAGCACCAGCTGCTTGTCATGTGGAGAAGTAGGACATTGTTGCCTGAATAACTGAGCTTTCAAGAGAAATTAAACAGAATTTTGCCATTAACACTCTTGGTTTTTAAATGATGGGAACTAATCAACTGTTAAAGAGGCACTGAGTAGGCAAAGCCAAGCTTATCATATGTGGGCAATGTGCTTTCCGTGTCTCTTCTACCTGGAGGTGGGATGCTTGAACATGACATTCAGTTTGAACTGGCTTTTCTTTTTATAACTGGAACGCCTAACTCTAGTATCATTTCTGATGGTCTTAATGTGTTTGGGCTCATTTGGAGCCAGTGCTGACAATGGAAAATGGCTGGGCAAACAAAGGTATTGTTGTAAATGTCAAGTATAATCCAAGCCAAAGGACGAGAACAAGCCCTAGCATGGATAAGTATTTATAGGGGAAATTAATTTGTTGTCTGATGGCCATGAACTGGGCAGTAGAGCAAAGTGAGCCTTTTACAAGTGATATTCAATCTCTGTCCACATTCTAATGGCTGTAAAACTCACCATATGAAGCTAATAATTGGTGCATAAAACTAATACTTTCCATTTTTTTCTCTTTTACTTTGTAGGCTTTATGCATTCTAAAAAACATGATTAAGTCTTGGCGGTTACACTCCTGGCTGGTTCTTATTTCAGCTTTGGTTCCTCTTGCTCATTTCTCATAAAAAATGTTAGTGTGGATTGAGCATATTAAGTTATCTGCAGTGGGAAATTAAATGCGGCAATCTCTCTTGCCTAAGTGTTTCAGAAGAGACCCGATATAGGTGGTGCCAAGGGGCCTCCCAAAGCTGGGTGGTAGCTTACCTACGAAAGGAACTGCTAGGATGTTATGGACCTGTTCCACCCATATTATCACACTGGCAACTCTAACCTATCAAGCATAACTTTAAGAAAGCTGGCACTGAGGATTACTTGGAAGCTGTAATTAATTTAGTAAGTGTCCCCATCCTCATTCGCCATGCCATTAGATGTTTTTCTTCCTTAATGCAAACCAAAAGAGAGATAGGTCAATGAAACCATTGGAAGAGCTTGATCTATGTCTTCGGGACTTTATGAGACATAGGAACTGATGTCTGACTCATACTTGAAAACACGGGGGGACTGTTGCCTGAACTACTTTTTTCTGGGGTCTAAGACCAAGATATGTCAGGAATAATTAGCACTTTCAGAATTTGGTGGGGCAAATAAGGATCCTATTTAAGAAAGGTACATTGGGTCATCTTGCGAAAGATTGTCTGGAAGGGTGACAAGACCCCATTAGTGGGGATGTACCACTAGAAGCCAAGAGAATGAAGAAGACATAACTGGTTAGTCTGAGAAGGCATAACTACAGTCAGGAGAACAATTACTGCTAGATGCCCTATAATGAAGACAAAGGGAGATAACTTCAAAAACACCACAAAAAACAAAAAAACCTCACCAAATGTCCAATGAGAGCAAAGTCAAACTACATTCAGAGGGTCACACCAGATTTATAATAACACCCAGGAGCATATGGGTGGCTGAGTTGGTTAAGCATCTAACTTCAGCACAGGTCATGATCTCGTGGTTCATGAGTTCCAGCCCAGTGTGAGGCTATGTGCTGACAGCTCAGAGCCTGGAGCCTGCTTCAGAATCTGTGTCTCCCTCTCTCTCGGCCCCTCCCCTGCCAATAAAAACATTAAAAAAATTATAATAACATAACTCAAGTTTACTCCACTTTTCCATCTTCCTCTTGCTTGCCCAACTTTCCCTGTCTCTGGAGAGAACAGAAATCACAGCCATGGAAGGGAGCAACAATACAAAGAGAAGGAAGTGAGGAAACCAACCTGGCCCCTTCTCCTCGTCCCAGATTTCCAACATGAGTGATAACAGAGCTGTGAGAGGAGACGGCTAAGGTTCATATGGATTAGACTTTCTACTGCACCAGACTTTTCACTACCTTAAAAAAAAAGTAGGGCTTGGGGATTTGTTTTGTTTAAATTTATCACCTGTTGGTAACCAGAAAAGCCAATGGAGAACTTCCCAGATTTTTATTGGTTAGTGGGGGTTGGAGTGAATATCAGTTTTGGAGGGGCAGAAGCAAAATAAAAGTTTACATGTTACCTACCAAGTCCAGCTCAGACAATAACCAAGTTTAACTTGAATACTTTTTCTATAAAATATATGTAATATATATACATATATATATATATACATATATAGAGTGTGTGTGTGTGTGTGTTATGGATTCAGTGTAACAAGGGTGTGGGTATGGATTCAATGTAACAACGGTGTGATGTGAAGTCACAGTCATCTCTTCAAATTCTTATCTTTACAATCAGCTTTGCTTCCTGAAAAATATATGCAGTATTTCTGCAGAATGCTAACAGGTATTCCCTAAAAAACAGTTCAAAGATATTGGTGAAAGCCTAGTTGACTCAAAAAAATAAAGAGGTTTTCTTACTGGTGTTCTTTTAGGAATCTTTAACAGATTAATATGTGCTGTGAATTTACAAAAATGGGACTTTGGATATAGCATTTCCAAACTCGTTTGTCCACATAATATTTTTATTTCCCAAACCATAGGCTTTTATTCAGTAAATATTTGCTGAACACGTACCATGTACAGGCATGAGGGACAGGTGATGGAGATTAATTGAATACATCAGACATGGTCTCTCCCTCAAGTTCCCTGAAAGATTTTATATTTTAATGGGTTGTTTATTTTACTCCTGTTCTTCAGAATTTTCCTCAAAAAAATCTGTACTATTCCATTTTCCCACATTTCTGCCACTGAAAAGCTATTTGTTAACATAAATATACAAATCACCTGGGCACAAATTTGCCTTGTAAGGGAAATTTGTTTATATAAAACACAACAAAAATGTGCATTCACAAACAAGCAGGACAAAAATGCTCTGGTCACCTTTTCTCCCTGTCTTTGGTCAGTTTCAGCTAAGAATGGAAACCCTTGATAAAGTCACAAAGCCATCTGCCTCTTTTCTCTTTTCTCCCTTGATTTGATTCTTTCCCCTGTACCAGACATCAAATCCCCACTTTTTCTTTTTTTCCTCTGCTCACTCAGGAGAGATCTGACATCAGCTATCTGAATTTGTTTGGTCTCCCTGTGAGGCATTTCCACAGAGGTTAGAGTTATGTGTTGTCTTATTATCCCAAGAGATATTCTCATCTGGGTGTTTCTTAGGCTATGGCTCTTCCTCTATTCCCAACTGATTACATTCAGTTAATCAAGGCACCTGAATCTTGATGAGTTACATGAAACAAAACATGGAGGGTGTAAATAAACTTTTCCTTGATCCTAGGTAAAATTTGATCATGCCCAGCTTTCTGTGTAAGGATTAGTAAGAACTTTGTTCCTGAATAGCTGTGAACACATCAGCTGTCAAAGGACATGTCCCACTGGGCCTAGACTCATAAGTGACTTCCTCTTCCCTTCTGGTCACTACAAACTTGATGGGAATTTCCATTACAGGGAGAGACCCAAATATCCCAGCCTAGACTATGCCCTGAAATGCAATCTTTTGCTCCACATCCTCTGTAAACTGCTAACTCTTTCCTTCCAAGTTTCTTGCAAACTACCAGATTCTCAGCCCAATGAGTATGGGTCCTGAATCTGGGGATCTTAGCCATGAGTCCTTGTGGGCAAGACCCAATAATATATGCGGAATCACAGTAGTTGATTTCACAGTTATTTGGATTATAGAAGTAAGTCTAGAAAAAGTATTTCATCAATTTTTAGGACCTTGTCATATTCAACATATTTCTCAAATATATCTCAACTCCTTCCAGCTATAGTCATCACATATGTCATCATTTGCGTCTAGCCATCATCATCTAAGACCACAATAATAGGTCTCAACTGGTCTTCCCAATTTTACTTTTGTCCATTTTTTCACATAGAAGAATAAATGACCCTAAAAATAAATCAGAGCTTCCTCTTCTGGCCAAAACAGAGCAACAGAAACAACTTGAAACTATTAGAATATTGAAGTATGTGTGTGGGTGCATGTGTGTGTATTTATATGTCTCACAATTTTCAGATATTGACATAAATGTAGTAAAGACTGTGATCACACAAATAAGGAAAGCCAACGATGTGACTAGGAGTGACCAACCATTTTTGTTTGCCTGGAGCTTAAAGAGTTTCCAGAATATGAGACTTGCTAAAACCAGAATATCCCTGACTAAATGAGAAAATTTGTTCATCCTAAAAGCCCTGTGATTTCATCAGTTGACTGCTTATAGTTTTTAGGCTTCAGTACAAAAAGGGGATCCAAATATAGCCTGCCAGTCTTGATAAGTTGAGGAGAGAGAGAAAAAAGTTTGTAGAGACAAGAAGGCTATGCTTTGAAGGGTGAGTAGCAGAAAGAACGTTCCACACAGGAAAGCTGCCCTTTACAGATTTGGAGAAGGGTTCCCTCAAGTCATTGGCTGAGTTCTGATCTGCACGTTCAGGCAACTACCTGAGACTTTGGAAATACCAGAAAGAGGTGGAAGGGAAAGCCCTTAGAGCTCATACAGGGCTGAGATTAATTTGTTATCAAAAAAGCAAGAATGAAAATACTTCATTGGTATAATTCTCATGGGGGCACCATCTTAGTGACGGGGTGAATTAGTCCTAGACTAAAGACTGCTCTAGACCCACTCTAACAAAGCTTATGGGATAGGATCCAACTGTTTCCAAGTAACTTAACCACATGTCAGGAAAAAAATCTAATGTTACATCAAAAATACAGTAAAATTTGTAAATCTGGGAACAAATCAATGACTATAGAAACACCCAGAAATGACAAAGATGCTGGAACTAGTGGGCAAGGATGTAAAAATGTCTAGTATAAATATTCTTTATATTAAATAAGGTAGAGGAAAAGATGAGCATGAAAAAGAGAAAATTTGAAGATATAAAATACTAAAATGGAACTTCTAGAAAAGTAAAATATAATATCTAATATAAAAAATACCCTAGATGAATTTGTAACAGATTAGACACTATAAAAGAAAATATCAGTGAATTTGGACATAAAGCAAAAAATATCTAAAATAAACATAGAAAAAAATAAAGACAAAAACAAACAAGAAGTCAGTGAGATATGAGACAACATTACTGGTATAAAATAAATGGAATTCAAATTCTGGAAGGAGAAATGGGAAGCAGAATAATTAAAATAATAATGGCTAAAAATTCCAATATTTGATTTCCACTATAAATAATACACCCAAAGATCCAAGAATTTCAAGGAATCTTAGGCCAAAAAAAACCTTTGAAAAAAAGTTTTTAAAAAGATGAAAATGAGCTTTTTCATCATGAAAAAGATGAAAAAAACAACAACAGTGATAAAGACAAAATCTTGAAAGGAACCAGGAGGAAAAGACAAATTATATAGAGAAAAACAAAAGTAAGGATGAAAGTAAACTTCCCATCAGAAACTATTCAAACTAAAAGATACTTAGAGAGACATCTAAAATACTAAAAGACAAAAAAAAATCTTCAATGATTCTTCAAAACGTGAAAATATCTTTCCAAAATTAAGCCGAATAAAATTTTCCAGACAAACCAAAAGGGAGATGATTCATCACCAGAAAATGTTCACTTCAACAAATATTAAGGAAAATTCTCTACGCAGATAAAAAATGACAACAGGTGGAAATTTGGGATTATAAACATAATAGAAATAGACAAAATTTGGGTCAACATAGAATAGATTTTTTTTGTCACTTTCCAACCTCTTTAAAAGATGGGCAGCTCTTCAAAGAAAAAAAACCAAATGAATATTGATTTTTATGTCTTAAATAGAAGTGAAAAGTATGGCAACAAAGCAGAAAGGATCAAACAGGAAATGGATATATGCAATGTTGTAAGATTCTTATATCATGTGTGAAGTGGTATAATATTACTTGATGGTAAATTGTGATAAGTTAAATATGTATATTGTAAACCCCATAGCAATCACTAAATAATTTTAAAAGTTATAGCTAACCCACCAATAATAAAAATGAAACAGAATAATAAAAATATGCCCGTAATACAAAAACTAATGGAAAGAAGAATAAATAATAAAAGATAAATAAATGGCAAATAACAATATGAAAGATTTAAAACCAACAATATCAATACCTACATTAAATGTAAACAGTCTAGACCCTTGAATTAAATGACTGTTATTGTTAGTTTGGACAAAAAGGCAACAGCCAACTGTATGATGCCTGAAAGATACCACTTAACAAATAGATTTTAATAATTAAAAATAAAACAATGGTAAAAGGTAAACCATGCAAACTCTAATGAAAGAAATTCTTTTTTTTTTTTAATGTTTATTTTTGAGAAAGAAAGAGCGCAAGTGGTGCAGGAGCAGAAACAGGGGACAGAGGATCCACAGCAGGCTCTGCACTGACAGCAGCAAGTCATATGTGGGACTAGAACTCACAAACTGCAAGATCATGAGCTGAGCCAAAGTTGTACGCTCAACCGACTAAGCCAGCCAGGTGTCCCTAATCAAAGAAATTTTGAAGGGACTATATTCATATCTGGCATTTTATGGTTCCAAAATTATAGTTGGAAATTTCAATACTTCGCTCTGAGTAATTGATCACAAAAGTAGAGAGTAAATCAGTGAGGATATAGAATATTTGGCCACTAGAACAACACTATCAACCAACTTGACCTAATTAGTATTTGTAGAGTTCTCCATCCAACAATATCAGAATATACTTTATTTTCAAGTGCACATAGAGCATTCAATAAAATAAAATAGACTTTATTATGAGCCATAAAACAATTCTCAATAAATTTAAGCAATTAATATTATTCAAAATATGTCCTCTGGTCATCAGAGAATTAAGTTATAACTCAATACTAGCAATACATACCTGTAAAAACTCTCCAAATATTTGGAAATTGACCCATGGATCAGAGAAAAATCACAAAAAAATACTAGAAAGTATTTTGATCTGAATGAAAACAAAAAACATATCAAATTTATGGAATGGAACTAGGCAATACTTAGGGAAATTTTTATAGCATTAAATGTTTACATTAGAAAAGAAGGAAGATCAATGATCTTAGCTTCCACCTTAGGAAACTAGAAAAAGAAGAAAGAAGAGGAAATTAAACCCAAAGTGAGCAAAAGAGAAAAAAAATTAATAAAAATAAAGATACCCTAATTAAACACTTACCATGACGCCTCATCATCTTAAGAGTCACAACTTTATGAGTTATTCATGAATATTATCCTATTTTTCAGATGAAGAAATTGAACCTTGATGAGGTTTAGTAATGCTTCCAGGTTCATGCAGTTAGTTAAGAGCCAGAATCGTGATTTAAACTCAAACCTCTATGCAACATCCTTTAGACTTAATTGAGCATATTTAAATTGTTAAGCATATTTTATTATCTTCAAATTTGATATCTATCTATTATATATACATTATAATATATACGGTATAGTACACGTACTATATGATACAGTCATATATCATATGTATAGTATATACACATGTATAATATATATACATACAGTATATATATATGATATAGTACACATACTATATCACATATATGATATAGTACACGTACTATATCATATATATGTACATATGTGTATGTTATAAATGTATTACATAAATTACATATTTCATGTATATATACATACATATGTATACATACACACAAATTCTTTATTAATCTAAAATCATAATTCTCCACTGTCCTAGCATGTTGGAGAACAGTTTGGAGATCAGCTTTTGCTATTATCATCTCTGAAAATTGTTCTATCAGTGAAACGATCCACCATGAAGGACATCTGTGGAAATACGGTCTGTGACTACAGCCCATGAATAATTTCCACTTGCTCCTGCCAGTCTGTCAAGCTACGTGTCCTTGAGTCACAGAGACATGGATGGGCAGCTGAGGGTATCACAGCATATTCCATGGCTACCATAACTCACTCCAGTGTTAACATCTGCTCACACAAATACCTCCAGCCTCCCCAAAATATTATGCAATCAAACTTGCATTCTTTACTTGAGAAGCCAAATGCAACTCTCTCCAAGCATGAAGGAGTGAAGAGCCCTGAATGCCTGACTCTCATTCTAGGATAGCTACACAATTACTCAGCCATCTTGGGCAAGTCCCTTTTGGATCCTGTTTTCCCACTTTGGATCTTCATTTTTTTTTCAGTTGTTAATTGGAGGGGGTTAGCACCCCCAATGTCCTTCTCTCCTACACAATTGACAACTTTGAACACCTTATCAGTGTGACTCCTGCATTTTCAGATCCCTGTCTCCATGAAGGTAAAAGCCAGATCACAGCTCCAAATCCTCCAATAGTCCCCATTTCACTAGAATGAAACCTTAAGTCCTTACAATGACCTATAAGGCCCCACAACATAATTTACACCCCCCACCCCACCCTCTGCTCAAACTCCTGTTATTTTGCTGACTATATCTACTACTCTTACCCTCTATATTAATTTGCTAGGGCTGGCATAACAGAATACCACAGAATGGGTGACTAAGACAACAGACATTTATTTTCTCACAGATCCGGAGGCTGGAAATCCAAGCAAGATCAAAGTGTCATCGGGTTTAGTTTCTTCTGAGGTGTCTCTCCCTGGTTTGCAAATGGCCACCTTTTGGCAATATTCTTCACGTGGTTTTCTCTCTGGTGTCTTGTTGTGTGTCCAAATTTTCTCTTCTTATAAGGATGCCAGTTGAATAGGATTAGAGCCCATACTAATGGCCTCATTGTAACATAATCATCTCTTAAAAGGCCCTGTCTTCAAATGCAGTCACATTCTGATGTACGAAAGGTTAGGGCTTCAATATATGAAATGTGAGGGGACACATGTCAGCCCATAACACCCTCACTCACTCTGCTCCAGCCTAACGGGCCTTCTGTATGTTCTTGAAACACACTCTTGTCTTTGCACTGACTATTCCTTGTCCTCAAAAGCTGTAGAATACATGGTGTCTGTGGTAATCTGATAACTTTGAGGATGCTCTCCATAACTGACCAGACATGGCAACCCTTGGACAGAACACTATTTTTGTAAGATTTATCCTGAACTTCTCTTGGTCTCCTCGCTTCCCATTCTTTTTCAGTTTGTTCCCTTTTGCCTCCTTAAGTTTTCACTTCCATGCCTTCCCAGGAAACGCCCTTATAGTTTGGCTTCCCTTGTTTCATTCAATCCATCAGAGTGACTCATCTTCCCTTCTGGCATGGCCACCATATTAGATGTACTGATTCTTTCATGCCAAAAAAGTTGAATTATTGAATACCAAGTTATGTGCCCATCGCTGTTAAAATCTAGGGATACACAGGAAAACATCTAGATTAGAATTAGTTAGGATTCACACAGTAGCTACTACTACTAGAATACAGTAAAAAGGTACATAGGGCACTCTAAGAGCTCAGAGGAGTGACATTAAAATAAATAGACATCAGGAAGTCTTCTAGAAAGAGGTGGCAATAGAGCTGAAGTTTGAAGAATAGACAACAGTTTTTTCTGGCTTATAATGGGAAAAGGCATTTTCTAGGCTGCTTCAGGATGTGGATAATGAGGCTCGATTGGGGGTAGATATGGGGGTAGAAAAAATCATATCTGCAAAGATACTGTCACTTGGAAGGCCTGAATGCTCCCGGGGATCATTACCAGATTTTGAACAGGGGGAAAAGTTGGTCAGATATCCAGTTTCGGAAGTTAGTGTGCCATCACTAAAGAGGATGATTTATAAGGGCTGGTTCTAGACCAAAAAAAAAGACAAAAAACCCAGAAAGTTACTGTAGCAATTTGGCTAAGTAAAAATAAAGATCAGACTCAAGACAGAGGCAACACAATGAGAACGGAATGTATGTTTGTACAATAAATTAAGGAAATTGAATCTACAGGATTGGTGTTGGGTATAGATGTGGAACTTGAACAAGAAGAAAAAAATCTGAACTGACTTCCAGGTTTCTGGGTTTGGCCATGAAAGAGATGATGATATTATTTGTTCTGAGAAGGAGGGGAAACAAATTCGGTTGCAGACACACTGAGTGTCTGGGAGACATGCAAAAGAGATGTCCCAAAGGCAGCTGTATGTATAATGATTGTAACCACCAAGAGACAGTAGAAGAGAGTTGGGACTGATTGAAGCCTACCTAGCTGCTCTGTTCTCCTTGTAAGAGTTCCATTCTCCTAATCACACCTTAGGATCTTAAGCAAAAGGAAGAATGCTACAGTTATTTTTTTTATCAGACCAAGTATAACTACAAAGATAAAGTACATCTGTAACCTGTCTCCCGCAACGTGGCATCTCCTAAGGTGCAGATGTCCCTCGGATCCCAAAAATGTGACAAGGCACAAAGGATGACCACATTAAAGTGACCATATATTAATCTCTCGATTCCTACTATAAAACAAAATATAATGATTAATGCAAAAATATAGTGCTTCACAGATAGCCAAATGTTTTCTTTTGACTGAAAAATTCTAGTGAAGTAGGCAAAAGAGACAATGTATTCTGGCTTTTATTTTACTGATGAGGAAGCTGACAAAGAGATTAAGTGACTTATCCAAGGTCATACTTAATCTGCGGTGAGCAGATGAAGTCTTCTGACTCTTAATCTTCCTCCTTCCAAGACACCACACATGTTTCCCAGAAGAGCACGCTTACAAAGGATATATAATCCACTCCCCATAACAGCTTAGCAATAATAGCAATTTAATCTTCTAAGTAATCAGTCCAGGCTTTTCCATTTACCAGTGAGATTGCAGGTGGAAACTATAGAACTTGAAATTCTACCTTTCCCATTTCTGTATTGATCCTATTTGATGGTGAGCGATATTAACAGGATACATACTAGCATCTCCTATTTCACAACCAAGTCCTTCAAAGCAGAGCAGCCCACAACACAGAAGGTGCCAAGTTCCCTTCTTGGCTCTAAAGGGTCATTAATCCTGACCTCTCTCTTCTGTCCAGCTGCTTAGGGATAACTGGCTTTCATTCTAATAATTATCATCATCGTTTTATCACTTTATTAAGACTCCTCTAAATTTCAGTGTGGTCTGCAACATCTGATGAGATCATATTCTTACATGGATTAAGTGGCAGTGTCATAAATTTATCATCTGCAAAACACTAACATTTCAAAAGTTGTAATCCCCTGTCAAGTTCCTTATTATAGCATCATAAATTGCGGCACTGTGTGGCTTTGCAAAAAAAAGTTAAATATAAAATATATATAGATGAATCCTGCATTAATTGCTCTCTTTGGATTCTCATGGTTACTCAGGGATACAGTTTGTAGGGTTTACATAAATGTTTTTATTTAGTATGATAAATTAAGACATGAATCTTTTGTAAAGAGGAGAAAGGAGAGTAATTTGATTCTCTGCAGAGGTGGCAATGTATTGGAGACAGCTTGAAATGTTTTATCTTTATCTACTAAAAATTCCAGGCTGAAAAGAGTAAAATTACCTCTTCTTTCTAAATGCTTTTACCCTAGTGGCATTATATAATTATCCACAAAAGGGCGTGTCATATTACACAATCACTACCTTTCCCTTAGCTGGAGATTTCAAAGATAAATAGATGAGCAATAATGTCGAACTAAAGAGACATCAAAAGTTCATCCAGACAAGCTTTCTTGAAATGGTCCCCATTTTAGTAAAAGAGCAACATTTTCTTTAAAAAAACTATCAAACCTTTACTTGTTCTTCTCTCGACATAGCTCGGGAGATCCTTTCTGCACTCTGCAACCTCACCTCCTTCTGCTTTCTCCAAGCACACTGTCGTCTTTTCGGTCCACTGAATACCTCAATTTCATTCATGTCTCAGGACCTTTGCACATCCAGAACTTCTTCCTGTCTACCTTCCACAACCACCATGGTTCACCTGAGATGGTTCTTACCTTATTTTTCTCTATCACTTCACAATGTCTGTTTTCTTTAGAGTGTTCATCAAAATTTGAAAAAAGAAATTGAAGTGTTACTTCCTATCTGTCTTCCCCAGCTCCATCAGGACTGCTAACATGGCTAGGTTGGATGTCAGGTATAACCAGTGGCCAGCACGTAATTGGTGTCTGGTATATATTTGTTGAATGAATGAATGACAGGAATTTCTACTCAAATTTTTTGTTGTTGCCTTATATACTTAAAAATTAATATTATAGCTTTCTTGTCTAAACACAAATATATTTCTATAGGTAGGGAAAGCTTCACCTGCAGACACAGTTCACTAAGGTTGTAGGTAGGGGAGTGATAACTGAGCTTTTTGTGTTTTTTTTTTTAATTTTTTTTTAAATTTTTATTTATTTCTAGGAGAGAGAAAGAGACAGCGTGAACAGGGGAGGGTCAGAGAGAGAGGGAGACACAGACTCTGAAAGCAGGCTCCAGGCTCTGAGCTGGCAGTCAGCACAGAGCCCGACGCGGGGCTCGAACCTACGAACTGCGAGATCGTGACCTAAGCGAAAGTCGGACGCTTAACCGACTAAGCCACCCAGGCGCCCCGATAACTGAGCTTTTTGGAACTTTGAATCCATTCTGCTAATGTTCACTTTCTAATACATTTCAAATGTGTTATGGAAATGCAGGACGAAGTTTGAAATTGTCAGTGCGATCTGATTAACAAATATAATATGGATTTTTTTTTTACTGAAAGCATCCTGTCCGCCTTGTAGAATGAGATGTAGAACCCATATCACTTCCCTACCTCTCTCAAATTATGTGTTCCTTAAGTTACAGAAAAGAAAGTCTACAAATGACAATTTAAACTCAAAGGAAATAATTGCTTTATCTAATTTCAGTAACATCCAACTTAACATTATTCCTTTTGTTGGTGTTCATTCATGATGGAGAATAGTCCAATCTTTTCTTTAAAAAAAAGTTCCTGGGGGCACCTGGGTGGCTTAGTCAGTTAAGCGTCTGACTTTCGCTCGGGTCATGATCTCGCGGTTCGTGGGTTCGAGCCCCGCGTCGGGCTCTGTGCTGACTGCCAGCTCAGAGCCTGGAGCCTCTTTCAGTCTGTGACTCCCTCTCTCTCTGACCCTCCCCTGCTCACGCTGTCTCTCTCTCTCTCTCCTAGAAATAAATAAAACATTAAAAAAAAAAAAAAAAGTGAATACCTTCTCCCTTTAAAAAAAAAAAAAAAAAAAAAGTTCCTGAATTTTGCAAACCATTAAGTGTTAAGTCATGGTTATGTTTCATAGGAAGGATTTTTTAAAAGATGGGATTGAAAAATCAACATAACCATGTTTTACGATGTGTGTAAAAGACATGCCGAAAGATTTTGGATGCAGACCAAAATGTGTTAGTAGACTGAGCAGGGACAGGGTGGTAGCAGAGAGAGCACTTACTATGCCCAAACAACCTCACCTGTCCTGAGTTCATGCAGGCACATTGGTGAGGCCTCACCCTTGCCTTCTTCAAATACATGTAGCTGAATGCTATCTGAGATGGTTACATGTTATGAGAAGGTGACAGAAAATATGGTTATTATATCAGACCAAGGATTGACAAGGTTTTCCTGTAAAGGAGCAGACAGTGAGTATTTCATACTTTGTGACTCATATAGTCTCTGTCACCGCACATGGACACTACACACACGTACATGAGTAGGTGTGTTATAATAAAACTTTATTTGCAAGAATAGGTGGTGGGCCAGATTTGGCCTGTGGCTGTCGTTTGCCAACCCCTGTATTAAAGGATTCTACATAGCTGGCTTGTGAGGAGACGTCAGCCATGGGGTAAATTCATAGACTCAGCAAACATTATTAAACACCTACTAAGTGCCCAGGTTTTCAGATCGTGTCATACCAAGCTTCACAACCGATCCATAATTGGTTGGTGTGAAAACCGAAACAGCTTGACTATGAATCTGTATAGACAGAACATGAATCCATTCTCCTCCTCCAGGACTTAAGACCCTGGAGTCAAACACCTGCGTTGGAATCTTTCCTGGACTATTTACCAACTGTGTGCGTTATGCAAAATGGCGTGACTTTTGTCACAGGGTCTCATCTACCTCATTCAGTGGTTATGAGAATTAAGAAGAATTAAGCACATTAGAAGAGTATCCTGTGCTCAATGCATGTGGCCAACTTCATATACAATTCTGTAGACACTTAAGGTTCCAGAGAGTTCTTTCAAAGGTTCCACAAATATTTGATCCAAACAATGTTATTTTTTTACCAGTTAAAACACCTTAATAACATAAAACTTCTACTCATGCAGCGTGTACCAGATTTAACCTATTTTCTTTCTCGATGTGTTAACATGTGGGGTCTGTTAACTTTTGTTGTGCTCAGACAGAAGCAAAGCTTTTCCTGTTCTGTTTCTTTAAAGATTTTGCAGAGAATTCAAGGTAAGCTTATGAAATTAATTATTGTCCTTTTTAGCCACTTATCTATGTGGATCAGAATTGTCTGCAACACTATGCAACCAAAGTAAAAAATATATAAAACTGGAAGATGAAGTGGATATGGTTTCCATTTCTCATTTCCTGTCAATCAGAAAAACTTTGTAACTTCTACCGGTCGTTTTCATAACAAGTAAATATTAAAGATTATTTTTAAAAACATTCTTACTAAAACTGACTCCCTGTTTTCTATGTTTCATTCATTGAAGATTCATGTAAATTTTCATTTGGAGCTCAAAAAGACACTCCCCAGCCAAAACATTTAAATAACACATCACTGGACCAGAGTTGTTTCTTCAGATCAAGGCTTGAAATTCCTAGCATGAGAATGATTCTTACGTATCTTTTTTTTTTTTTAAACCATACCCTTAAAACCAGAGCAGGGCAAACAGTTAACAAGTGGACTTCAGTCTCCTCCAGTGCCCACCATCCTCATGGAGCCCTACTGGTCTTAATAGAAGATTAATACATATCTTCTCAGATCCTCCTAACAATTCTCTGAGTTTGCCAGGAAGTTGCCATTAGTCTCATTTTATAAATGAGACTTTGAAAGTGTAAATGACTTCCCAAGGTCAGTACTATGAAGCAAGTGACGGAGTCAAGACGCAACTCAGGAGACTTGTGAGTACTGCCCCAGAGCTTGTTCCCACCAGTTTTGGTACTGAAAAGGTGGCTGGGATTTGGAGGAGGGTTTTGGGAGTTCAGAGATCAACCTTCAGCCATTGCCAAGGCCAATGGAGACAGAGGCTCACCAAGCGTATCTCACTCTTTGGTTGTTTTCCTACATGACGATTGGGCTCTCTAAGGTAAAAGGACAGCCTACACACCTGCGAAGCCTTTTAATTGGTCTGGCCTCTGTCTTACTTTCTGCAAGAGTCATTTGACATAACGCTTTGCTAAAACCATCCACATGCAGGTCTCAGCCTCAGTCCTGATTACGGTCTCCTGGAGTTTATGCCCCGTGAGGGGGAGGTAGTATTGGGTATTTATGCCACATACTTCTTTTTCTTCAGATCTCTTTTCTTTTTGTCACTACTATTCTGGGGCCACTGATGCGGGAATGTGGTAGCAAATTTCCGAGTTATTTTTGAAATTTTGATCCCACCCCCCTCAGATATCTTCCCGTGTATCACTATCGGCGTATCTTCTCAAAGCCTCCAGCAAGGGTTCTCAAGGGCCTTTTACAACAAGACAACACGGGCATGCCTTGTTAGTATCTATCATATGTCCTCTCTGCTCCGATCTTGTCACCCTCCCCACAGTCCTGCACATATAGGGCACGCTTGCTGCTTCCTTATGGCTTTATGATTGCTCATCTGTCTGCCAGGTTTCTTTTCTCTCCACAAAGCCAAGTCCTAACCCATGGTTTCAGACCCAATCCAAACTTCATTTTCCATCAACCTTCTCCAGTAATGTTAGCCCTTTATAATTTTCGTAACACAAATTTTATACTTGATGATGATTCTATTATTTTACTTATATTATTTTTGCTTATATTATTTGCTTATATTGTTTTGCTTATATCATTGGTTTAGTCCAATCTCTATAGAGACTGTAAGCAACCATATAAATTGTACCCACATTTTCCCACCTCCCCCACTGTTTAGTTAAATTCATAGATTTAACTAAATTGAAATCCCAAAGCACAGATACAAAAAACATACATATTTCTGAGACACATCCCACATGTGGTCCATGCTCATCTTAAGATAATTTTCCACTGTACTTTTAATAAAAGAGAAAACTACATTATAATTTTATAGTTTGTTTTTCTTCCTTGAGTTTTGCCATTGTTATTGATATTTATTAAATAAAATCCACCACTGAAGAACAAATAAACACTTAAGAATGAAACAGCCAGTATTTAACAACTGAGTGCCTTCTAATTGGTGAAACAAAATGAGTGACACATTAGTTAGTCAAACTCCTGACACCTGGGAAGATCTCTATTGATTTCCTTTAGTGTTATCTAGAAGATTTGGGAAATTCTAATGGCATTTCAAAAGATTTCAGTGAGTGGGACATGATTGCATTTTTCACATCTACTGACTAAAAAAATAAATAAATGAAAAAATAGGGGTGCCTGGGTGGCTCAGTCAGTTAAGTGTCCAACTTTAGCTCAGGCCATGATCTCATAGTTGACAAGATTGAGCCTCACGTGAGGCTCTGTGCTGACAGCTTAGAGCCTGGAGCCTGCTTCAGATTCTGTGTCTCCCTCTTTCTCTGCCCTCCCCTGCTCATAGTCTGTCTCTCTCTAAATAAATAAATATTTAAAAATTTAAAAAATAAACACTTTTAAAAAATGAAATACAAAAGAGATTCTTTTGAGTGAGATTCTATGATTCTTCAACCCTTATGTATTTTTTAAAATACAGTATGAATGAAAGACAAATTTTATTTGTATTTAGGAAATGAGGAGAGAAGTTGCAGGTCATTAATATCAGAGGACATTTGGGGTGCCTGGGTGGCTCAGTCAGTTAAGCACCCAACTCTTGGTTTTGAGTCACGTCATGATTTCATGGTTCATGAGTTCAAGCCCAACATGGGGCTCTACACTGGCAGTGTGGAGCCTCCTTGGGATTTTCTCTCTTTCTCTCTCTCTCCACCCCTCCCCCACTTGCTGTCTCTGTCTTTTTCTCAAAATCAATAAATAAACATAAAAAAGGTTTAAAAAAATATCAGAGGACACTGTATACCTGTTCCAGAAGATGAAGATGCATTTTTGTCTTGGAGCCAGTCTGTAAGTCATGCTCTTTCAGAACACGTGGAGGCCACCTGGGTGCTGGCTGTGGCCCATGTGGAGGAGGAAAGGGTGAGGAGTGCCCCACTGCCTTAAGGTTTTATCCGTTCTGATATGTCAATATTCTTTTTCTACCTGAAGTCGATGTTGGAGTGACTGGAAAACAAGCAGTCAGTTGACTGAGCAGAAGCAATCTGTTGGATTCTGTTCTTTGGGCCCAGAGATTGTCAAAGACTGTTATTTCATCTCCTGGCTGACCTAACTTTTGAGTGGAAAGTGAACTGGGGATGTGAGATAACTGGATAATTTGAGCATATTTTTAAAAAAATCCTCATGCCTCTTGAAATTGGTCAGACTTAGTAGATATATTTTGTTCTCTTTACTGGTAACTTGGATTTTTTTCCCATATATTCTAGACTCCTCTGTCACTGTGGCATTTAATCTATCAGATAAGAGTAAATTACTTAAGCATTAATCATATTTGCAAAAAGCCCAGAAAGATGTTAAGGCTGTATACAACATAGAATTATACTCCACGGTAGGAATTGACTAGGTGGATTGGGACAGCACTCAATGAAAATTTAGATATTTTCCTTGAATTCCCAATAGGAAATTGCTAATAGTGTCGCTATTCATTAGTCATTGAAGCCTTAGTCATGTAGATTCTATTAAGACTACTCCACTCTTGGGGCATGGAAGAAAACGATGAGTGCACACACTTGTTAGGAGAACAGCACTGGACTGGATGGAGGCTGAAAGAGCCGGGCTCCAGTCTGAGTACATCCCTGTATGACCTTGGACCAACATCTTCACCTCTCTGGTCTATCATCTAAGATACACACAAGAGTTTGAACTAGGATCTAATTCCAAATCGTGCTCAGTTAGTGGGGGTGGTCAGGTAAAACAAAGCCTGCCTTATGAGATCCACACTCTCTTTTATACTCCCTGGAATGTTCACCAACCTCCACTCTACCCAGATCCCGCCACCCTCCTCACCCTCTGGTTCTGCACATGGCTCATTACTTCCCATCATTCAACTCTCTACTCTAATGGAGTCCTATAAAAGCCCATTCCAGACAGTTCTCTCTAATACCTCCTTTCTCAGTTCTTCCCTATCCCTTTCCCTGCTTTACTTTTCTTCTTGGCATTTTTTGCTACTTACAAGTACATTCATCTTTGTGCATTTCCTTTTTTGTTAGCTGTCTCCTTCCCTAGAACATAAGCATTATGAGAGCAGGGATCTTATCATTGTATGTATGTAGAAAATAGTACGTGGTATATAGTAAGCGTTCAATAAATACTTAGTAAGTGCATGAACCGATGGAAGAATGCCGCCTGGCAAAGGTAGCAATATGCTGGAAGGGAGTAGCGGCCGGCACCCGGTCACAGCCAGCTTGCCACAGTCCCCACCACACTCCTACTGTGTTCCCACGGCTGAGTCCATTTGTTATTAGAGTTGTTTTTCTTTTTTTTTTTTTAATTTTTTTGTTTTATTTATTTTTGAGACAGAGAGAGACAGAGCACAAGTGGGAGAGGGGCAGAGAGAGAGGGAGACACAGAATCTGAAATGGGCTCCAGGCTCTGAGCTGTTAGCACAGAATCTGATGCGGGGCTCGAACCCACGAACCACGAGATCATGACCTGAACCGAAGTTGGACACTTAACCGACTGAGCCACCCAGGTGCCCCAAAGTTGTTTTTCTTTTATCCCACTCTTTTTATTGACGGCCATGTTGTTCTATGTAGGTATTTCCATTCGTGACATGATACTCCTGGTCTAAGATGTGATCAGGACCCCCACAAAAAAAGTCTGCTGCTAAAAATAATTTGAAAACTCCTAGACAAGAGGACCTTTCAAATCTCTTCCAGCACTAACAACCAGTGAATTCATGCTTCACAGCCATTCAGATCTGTAAGTATGAAATACAAGATGTGTGTATTCAACTTTCCTTCATTGCCTCCTTTAAATGCTTGCTTTTCTCCCCCCCTTTTTTGAGTCAGTCCCCACAGGAGTGCATCACGTGAGCCCATTAAAAGAACAGTTCATTCCCACCTGCCACCTCGAGCCAGCCGAGAATCTGGGCTTTGCCCCTCCATTCTTGATCATGTACAGCCGTCCCAATCCTGGGTGGCAGCATTTGCAAAGACAGCTGTTGGGCTCCACAAACATTCGGAGGAGGGGAAAATTTGAGGTGGGTTGCTACATTCTTCTCCTCCTTTTTACAGAAAGAAACAGCTGCAACCTCCTCGTGTAAGAAGGAGTAAACAAAAGCTGACAGTGCCCAGAGCCATTCAGCAGCAAGCATTCTAATGGATTTTGCCCCCACCATTGTGGCCATCCTAGTACCCAAGGCTCAGTCCCCCCCAGCACAGCACGGAGAGGAGCGAGGTCTTTGTGTGCCCTGCTCACTTGACCAAACACTGTCCAAGATGTGCAATTCAACCCAAATCAAACGAGTGTGGTTCGAGTCCCCCTGCCTCGGTCAGCAGTCCCTTGCTGGTTATCCCACATGGCATTGTCAAGTTTCAGCACTGGGCAAAAATGCAGTATTGATCTCTGAGGGGCAACATTCTCAGGTTCAGTGGCATGAACCCCTGTGCATCTGTGCAGAACTGGCTAAAGGAGAAGTAAGTCTCCCAGCGTAGGAAAGTTCAAGGTATGTTTAGAGGTACTCTCTGATTTAGCTGCGGCTGGCTCATTTCTTTTGTTTCCCCTTCCCTTTTATTTGCTTATACAGAAAACAGTGTATTCATTTATTCCTGTCCCTACCCCCCACCCCTCTTCATTGCCAGGGCCATCTGTCCTCTCAAACCATCTTTGGTTGCACAGTTTTGAATCTAGGTGACAATCAAAATGAAGAAGTGATTGTCCCTTAATGTTTTCTCTGAAGGGATTAAAATCTAAAAAAAAACAAAAACAAAAACAAAAACAAAAACCTTTGTTTGTGGCACATTCTCCAGTTGAAATACCCAACTCGCTGAACTGCCAGGAATAAAGCCTGGGAGCAGACTCTGTGCTGCTGTGACGTAAATGTGTTAAGCTGGGGCACTGTTTATTAAATATGCTGTAATTGAGTGCGTTCTTAAAAAAAGAAGGATGGTACTTTCCATGTTTAACGCAATTATATTTTCAATCTCTTCTGCTCAGTTTAAAACAAAGCTTCTTTGTCTTCCTATGTGTCATTTAAGACAATTTGGTTCACAAGTAAATGCACAGAAAACTGAAAAAAGCAAATCTTGGGGCGCCTGGGTGGCTCAGTCAGTTATGAGTCCAACTTTGGCTCAGGTCATGATCCCTCTTGAGTTTGAGCCCCTCATCAGGCTCAGTCTGACAGCTCAGAGCCTGGAGCTTGCTTGGGATTCGGTGTCTCCCTTTCTCTCTGCCCTTCCCCCCGCTAATGCTCTGTCTCTCTCAAAAACAAACACTAAAAAAAAAAAAAGAAAAAGAAACAAACAAATCTTTTGTGCTCTGACTTCATAAATCCAGTAACTTAATATAGCCATCCACGTATGAGTTTGAGAAAGCTATCAACCAAGACAGTAAGAGATAAAGAAGGAATTTTTCTACAAGATTCTTTCATCACATGGCACTTTGTGTCACCCACTTCTGTTGCTGTTTTATACAAAGCCATTGCCCCTCTAAGAAGCATTGATTTCATCTGGTTAAATATGTCAAGTGAAGGAAATGGTCAATGAATCACTTCTTCAAAACATTTAGCCCAGCAATGAAATCTGCCAAGTTTTATAATCTCAAAAAGGCAGATACAGGAGTTGGGGGAAGAAGTTAAAATTTGAAATGTTTCCTTCATCTTTGTTTGTTTGTTTTACTCATGTCTATAAACAAGGAAGGTGGTTTCCTAGTTCTCTTTCTCCACCTCCCTCCGTTATCATCACTTTCTGTCGCTGCTACATGGGCGACCTGAAGGAGTTTGAGATGCCCTTCCTGGGATATCTGGGTTTTCAGTGTAATTTGTATCTCCTGAGAGAATTGGGTCAGGCCAGTAATGACTCATTACCCTGTGATCTGTGGAAATGGTATCAACAAAAGAGTCCACCTTAGGAGAAAACAAATTCAGACTTCTCTTGTGGGCCCATCTTTCCTACCATCTCCTGGACTCTAGTAGTCTTTCCTGGGCCAAAGATCTCTTTAAAATTACTCACCATCAGACCAATTTGTGACCTTGAGGAATGGCTGAAGTCCTTACAAATCTCAGATCGATAGGGAGGAAAATCACTTGGAATCAATAACTTCTATGATCTCTAAAATACGTAATAAACTATATTTCTTAAAATTAATAGAAGTCATCCTATGACAGGTTCGACAAGAGATCAACTCAAGGGGAATTTATGGATAAAGTTCCCAAGGCATTCACTGTAAGTTTCCCTCAAGGGGGATCCCCCAGTAGGTTTCTGCAGCAGAATTGCTCTGGGGCCCCGGAATCTGCAAGGCCAAAGCTCCAGGCCATTGCTTCTAACTGTCTTTTACTTAGAAGAACAGCCAGCCAGCCATTCGATAAGCCAGAGACTGTGCTTATATGTGGTATCTTTAATACTCATAAGTATGCCAGGTAGGAGATAGGTGCCTTTTGTTTTTCAGGTTAGGTGCCTGGGCCATGAGAGTGGAAGGTAGCATGCACAGGCCACACAATTTGATAGGTATTGTTTTTTGTTTGTTTGTTTGTTTTTAATTTTTTTTACATTTATTTATTTTTTGAGAGACAGAGACAGAGCACGAGCAAGGAAGGGGCAGAGAGAGAAGGAGACACAGAATCTGAAGCAGGCTCCAGGCTCTGAGCTGTCAGCACAGAGCCCGATGCGGGGCTCAAACCCACAACCATGAGATCATGACCTGACCTGAAGTCGGCTACTCAACTGGCTGAGCCACCCAGGTGCCTCTGATAGGTATTGTTTTTTCAGAAAAATGGCATAGATGATACAAAAGCACCACCTTTCTGAAGAAGCCATACAGACTCAGAATGCTGATTTCTTTCAGAGTTGAATGAATTCCTAATAATGAGGGATTGGGGAGAGCTAAATTAATTCCCCGCTATGTCCTAGGATACTATTTGTGTGTTCTTATGAGGGTCATTCATTTTATATACTGAATACTCATTTGAAAGGATCATTGCTTTATTCGTGTGCTAATCTGTAAGGAGAAGTTTATGTATTTGGGGAATTTAATTCATTCTGCATTTTAGCCAGGAAATGAGAGCCAGATGTTTTTGGGGCATTTGTTATTTGCTTTAAATAAAAGCTTGGGTTAAGATAAGAGAGATATATTGATTGGCTATCGCATCCTCCCTGAAGAAAGTGAAAATGTTCATATCCTACATCTTATCATACCTTAAAACTTTAGGACAGACTCTGATAAAAAGAAAACATTTAAAATTTCCTTTTATTGATAGATGGCAGGGGTGGGAAGGTGCACTCAGCTAGATTAACAGAGCACTCAGTTAATCTAAATTCAAAGCAAAGGGCCTCCTGAATGTCAGGGATCTTGAGCAAAAGCACTTTCTAGGAGAGTTCACTGCCAGGTTCACAGAGAGGTCACGGTCCTCTGGCATCTAGAGGCCAGATCCCCAGATTCCGTTTCAGGCAGGGACACTCCAATAGTAAGAGGAGCTCCCTGAGCCCTGTCCACGTGTGTCTGCTGGCTCGCCGGCCTGTCTGCCTCTCCTCTTCCGCCCTCCCCTGCACGACCTTCCAAACTGAAAGAGCTGTCCTTCCAAATACCACCCTAACTCATGCAACAGCTGGAGGCAAGAGCGAAACAGGCTGAGCTCATGCAAAGGGTGTTAGTATTGAGTTCTTTTCTTTTCTCTTCTTTTTTTTTTGTATCACTAAAATATGTTTGGAAACTTCATCTGAAAAACTGTTTAAAAAATTTCATTCATAACGATCACTGAAGAATTTCTCAGAGAGTTTCAGTTTAGCAGATCTTTTGGAAAGGACGCATGTCTAGTTTATTTCTTCTTCTCCCTGTTTCCAAGCGTGGGGAGGATTAGAGTCTGGCAGAAAGAGAAGGTTCCCACCTGGCTGCCCCACTTTTCCTCAGAGATTCTGATGAGCTCCACCGCCATGCTCTGTGACATTCCCTGGAAGAACAAACAGCCACCACATTTGCAAGAGTAATGACTGGTCCATGCTCTGAAGACACAGGTGTTCTCCTTTTACTTGCCCCTGAAACTGGCTTCACTCTAATCTGTGAGTCAAAGAAGTAATCTGTTATACATTTAGGGAAGCACCTCAAAATCTCTTTGGCTGTGTACAAATAAGGGACATTCCCTGCTCTCTTTGCATAGTTTTATTATGACTTAGGGGACTTGGAACGAACTCAGTGAAATGGCTGAGATGTGGTGACTTCATGCAGAACAACTTATTTCACACGAATGTCATTTTCTCCTCCCCCTCTTTTTTTTTTGGTAGTAAGATCAGGGGAACCCCAAATGCATAGTGCGTCATGCTGTCAGCAAGATACGTGACAAACTCTGGTCCTGACAGAGTTGTTTAATGAATTACAGTCAATTCGGGTAGAAGTGGCGAAAGTGTGCTGTTGAAGTGGTCCTCTGTCCTGCACCTGAGTGGAGATTCCAAGACTGAGAAGGACGGGTAACACATGGGATGAAAGGATTGGGATTCAGTAATGTCTTAGGAGCTTGGCACATGGGCCAAACCCAGTATGTTAAAATTTGGCAGTAGAAATCATGAAATTCCACATTTAAAGAAAAAAAAATTAGTATCAGTTTTGGGGTTGGATTGGCCAAGTTTAACAGTGGTTAAAAATATTTTGGAGATTTTTATTTTCCGTCATTAATTATGCTATAACCTCCATAATATCCCAAATGATCTTAATCCAAATGAATAACAACATCTATCATTTATTGAGTACCTACTATGTCCTAAAATAACAAGTTTATAATAAGATACTATTCCATTTTATAAAGGAGACAATGAAGGAGATTCAGAAACCAACATGAGGCCAAAATGGCTAGTAGATAACAGGGCCAAGATTTCAGTCATGATTGGATGCTATTAATGAAAGCAAATTTCCAATAACCAAGATACTGGTTATTCAGATCACATATAAAGAATGTTATTCATCTTAAGGAAACGAAATTAAGTAAAAACACTATAGAGTATCTAAAGAAAGATGACCAGGATATGAAACAGTCTGGAAGCCATGCAATAAAAGAGAGAAATGGTAAATATTTAACATGGAAAATTAAAGATTTGGAAGACTATGGGAGAGATTTTCAGATCAACTGGAAACTAAGGCCAACAGATTTTAGCCCCAAATAAATTTTCCGATAATAAAGGTTTCATTACAAACAAAGGAGGAGAAAGCTCCAAAACAGATTAAGCTCATTCATTCACTAGAAATACTCGGGCAGATGCGGGGAGCCATCCACCAGGATTGTTCCTGAGTGCTATTCTGCTTTTGGAGACATTTGGCCTACCTGAGGGAGTCTTAATTTGAGATCCATGGGTAAACTTCATGAAGTCCTTGAATGCCTGGAAATTATATGCAAAATTGTGCGTATGTGTGTATAGATATGTAGATAGATAGATATAAATCCATATATATCCCCCCAACCCAGGGAGATGGTGCATATATTTCTTCAGATCCTCAAGGCAATTTTATAAAATCTATGAACCAGTTATAGGAATCCCTTCCAATTCTGTAATTCTGTTTTATAAAATTAGTCTTACCCTTCTCAGAGGTGTCCCCAACAGAGTTATGTGATTGGTTTAGCATTAGAGGCAAAGGAGAATGAACAATTGAGGGAAAGTCCAGCATTTTGAGCCTAGTAACTGAGAAGCTGTTGATACCATTGAGAGATAAAGAAAATGAAGGAGAGGCAAGAAGTCCATTACCAGTGAAAGATAATTAAGTAGAAATAGATGGACAAGCTAAAGCCTGTCTAAGATTCCAGCACTGAGTGTTCTGAGTGTGTAATCCAAATATTCTTTTACATCATGGCAGAAAAATGCTGAAATCTAGGATGTATAAATAGAGGAAAAGCCACTTGAAATTTAGAACCATGAAATGTTGTAACTCTAACTGGTCTACAGATCACTTACTTCAACCCCCTAATGTTACAATTGAAGAAACCACATCTCAGAAAAACCAAGAGACATTGCTCTCTATCCTAGTATGCTGGTTGCCAGCCCAAGTCTCTGTCTACAAATTTAAGTGGAAAAAGTCCAGATTTCTAAAACATTCACATTTGGAAGAAAGCTATCACTTAAATTTTCCGGAGGGAAAAAAAACACAACTAGTCTTAAGTATATGTAATAAACAAAGATCCACTTTGTTACTGTATAAGGCAAGACCATAACACTGCCCCTTAAGAGCTATGAGTATGAATTCCACTCTTCAGCATGTTTTGGAGTATTTTCACAGTATTTTTAACCTTGGTCTTCATAGTCTGATTTACTCGGGAAAATTACACGGATTCTTAAACTGTAAAGAACAAAGAAGTGCAGCACTGTGTTATTTAGTGTTGGTGAATTAGCCCCACAAATCTGGGAGTTTCCTTTTACATGATGCCTTGCCAAGTTCTAAGACCAGAGCGAGACTAGCCCTGGTAGCGCTTATGCATAAGATGATCTTTCATACCATCTCTGTCCCTTGGACGGAAAGATTCTTTCCACATGAGGATCTCCCAGGTCTGGTTCTGAGTCAGCAGGTCTTTGGAAGATATATAAACTTTTCCATGGCTGCTTTTTTTTTTTTCTCCCCTCTGACAAGGTCAAGGTAGGGTTGAAACAAGAAAAATTTGGAACTAGTCCCCTTGGAGATGTATTTCCTGAGAAAACAAACTGTTTTTCATAATCTGAAAGTTTATGGAATTTTGACATGCAAGTTATACGTGTGTGTGTGTGTATGTGTGTTTTCATGTTTTGAGGAACACACATTAAATAAAATTTTGGTTGGGGAGTTGCTGGAATGACTCAGGTGTCAGCTGCTATAACTTGAACCTTAAATATTAAACCCAAACACAGGCTCCATGTTCCAATTCATACTGAAGCTTTATAATATATGGCCTTGGAGTAGAGGTATAATGATCTCTTGGGAGAGGCAAGATCCAATTAAAATTCAGTTTGCTGTCTTTAGGAAAGACATAAGCTGTTATATATCCTTTGAGAGGGTCTTAGGAAATACACACCTGAGCTTTAAATGGCTACTCATTTGACTGTGAAGTTGAATTTCAATTCATCTGGGAGTCAGAGCTTAAGAAAGAATTCAAATAACAACGCTCTGATATTTCCTGGTGTGTTACCAGGGAGAAAAGAGCTCCTGGAAAATGAATGCCTTACACATTTGCAGATATTACTAACCACTTATAAAAACAAGACTATTGTAATGCGTAAAAGTCATTCTTTTCAGGGGAAACCTAAGAGTGAATTGAAATGTGGCTGACATTTCCACCACAAGATAAAATGGGATTTTTTTTCCTATAGCATGTTTAAGTTCTCTTAGTTAAAAAAAAAAAAAAAGGAAAAAGGAAAGAAAAAAAAATCTATAACCCAGTATTCATAAGCAATTCCAGACACTTCACCTATAAAATAACTCACAGGAAGACATTACACTTCTAAACACAAAAGCTATTAGCAGGCTTTTCTAATTTTATTTTATTTTCTTAGTTCAGTAAGGGGATTATTGGCTATATTTCAGAATCTCCAATATACTTTTTAAAAAGGCACAAATACACAATAGATTGAACAGAAAGCATATGAATGATTTCTAGTTCATTCATTAGTTGACTACTAAGATGAAACACCGGAATAGTGTGTAAGAGCTTCCCCACCCCCAATCCACTCCATGGTTCTTTTGCTTCCTTCTTATTTTACAACAAGCATCTGAGGTTTAAAAATATATAAGAAAGAAAAGCCACTCTATTGCCTCAGAGCTACCCCATCTCACTGCCCCACTTCAATTTCTGATTGACTATAACGGTTTCTATCTGAGACCACAGATTGACGAACTAAGATCGATGGGTTTATCATATATCCATATTAACTACCAAGTGGCATTCATTATACTCGTATTAGTTGGAGCAATGCACACTGATGTCATAAACAAGCCCCCAAACTTCAGTGGCCAAATTCTAATCTCATCAAGGTTTAATTTTCATGGACAGAAACAATGCAATTGGAGCAATTCATAATGACTTAGAGAGTCAGAATTCCCCTCCCCTGCCTCCCCACCATTTCTAGAGCCTTGGAGCACCCCTGAACTTATCCAACATAAGGAAAAAGAAGCTTGAGAGACTCTTCCTTTTTAACCCACTTCTGTTCACATGCTATTGGAATGAACAAATCACACAGCCGCACCTGGGTGCAAGAAGATTGAGAAATGAATGTCACAATGGGGCGGGCGCTTTCCAGTGACAACTTCACACTCTGGAAGAGGTTAGCCACAACACCTCTAATAAGATACAGTGCTCGGCATCGTGGAATGTTTTAAATTGAACCAAACTGGCATCTTTTCTTCCAGTAGCCTGTACTTGAGCAAATTTTTCCAAGTATCCTATTTCCTTATCAATAATAGTTAATACATATTAAAAGCTTGGTGTAGGTCAAGCTCATTATGGATCCAGAAGATGGGTAGGTGGTAGGTATTTCAGCACTCAAACCCTGCTGGGTAAATGTCCATATCTGTGTTCTTACCTCCTGACGTCTACATTCTCTTAATCAAGGACTGCCACAAGACAGAGCCCACACCAGACAAGGAAATAATATGCACTGTACTAAACAGAACCCCTGAACCCACTGCTGGGGTAGCTATTGCTCCTAAATGAAGGCCCGATTCCAGCTCATTAGAAGCTGTATTCCAAAAGACGATCACCTATAAAAGAAAGATTTTGGGGGCGCCTGGGTGGCTTAGTCGGTTAAGCGTCCGACTTTCGCTTAGGTCATGATCTCGCGGTTCGTGGGTTCGAGCCCCGCATCGGGCTCTGTGCTGACTGCCAGCTCAGAGCCTGGAGCCTGTTTCAGTCTGTGACTCCCTCTCTCGCTGACCCTCCCCTGCTCACGCTGTCTCTCTCTCTCTACTAGAAATAAATAAAAACATAAAAAAATAAAAGAAAGATTTTGTAAAATATGCAGTGTCAAGACCAAAATATTGACTAATCATTTCAAAAGAAATGCTGAGCCAATTGAAATGAACACGCTGATTTATTTGAGTAGGTGAGCATATGCGCATTAGTGGGGAAAAGCCTATTTTAAAAAGTACCCAAAAGAGAGAGCAAGATGCCCAAGGTAGGGCAACACAGCACTTTAACCAGAATGCTTTACCGTATTCTCCTCATGCGGCCACCTCTAACTTGCAAAGCTATCTAGATTCACATGATCCATTTCCAATTTGACAGCTTTTCCTCCCCCCAAAAATGAAGAAACTATTTCTCTGATTCTTGTTTCCTATCATAATTCTTCCACACTTTAGGGGCAAGGTTTTAAAAGAAGGAATTGCTTGACTTAGAGCAGAAAAGGAGTGTATTCTAGCAAAGGATATAGTTCATATGCATAAATAACTTGTATACGAGGTAAAATTAGGGATAAATAACCTCTAAAATGTGTAGATGACAACCTATCAGGGAAGAGAGATGATGTGGAGTTTTGCAAAGGAAGTGAACTTTCAGCTAGGGCTTTGAGCAACATGTAAAATTAATTGAATTGACCAAATGTAGAGAAAATAGGAGACTGCCATTTGGAAGCATATGATCTACTCAGTTAGTCAACCACCAAATACGTTGAGTGCCTTTCTGCAAAGGACGGTATAAAGTACAGAGGAAAAAGGGGGACTATAAACTATGCAAGGCAGGGTCTAACCTCACTGAGGTCAGCAGCTAAGAGCAAGAACAGAAAAGCAAGAGCAACTGGCATGTCTGGGGCACACACGTGTGGCTGGTAATGTGCTAAGTGCATCAGCTCTGTTATCTCATTTGGCATTAATGAACATAAAGCTCTTAGCCAGGTGCCCGGCCAGAAAGAGTGTGCAATAGTGGTAACTGTGATTTAAATGTCTATTTTATATGGAGATTACTATGATCTCATCTCTCAAAATAAGGAAAGTAAGGCATGGTGGTGTTAGGGGGTCTATTTAAAGCCCCTTAGCTGGAGAAATCAGACAGACACAGATGGAAAGATCAGTGACAATGAGAGCATTGTTGGAAAATGGTGGCCTGGGCACCCACCCTGCCACCCCTTCTCCTACACCCCCTGCTCTGATTCTACTCAACTTCCAACTTAAGCAGACCATCTCTGAGGCAGGGTGCCAGACGGGGCATGAAGGATGCATGCAGGAACTCGTATCTCCGGATGTCCAGCTGGAGAAGGCTAGTGATGAGCTGATTTCCATGCACCAGTAATGATGAGCCGGGGAGAAGAGTCAGACTTCCAAACTTCCTGGAGAGACTGCAGTCTGGGGGAGAAGGATCTGTGAAACTTTAAAGGGCAGAGTGCCAGCTTGGGGGCATCTGCTGGTCTCCTTGGCTTTGGAGGAGTTGGGATGGAGCTGGACAGATGGGCCCTGGTCCTCTCTACCCTTGAGGCTGGCCAGCCACCTTGCAACTTTGAGGGGAAATGGCTTCCTCTCGACAATTTGCCAATTAGAGACAGGGACAGCTGGATTTCACTCCATGTCTGCAACTCAAGATTCCTCAGTGCTAACCCAGGCAATTACAATCAAGGGTCAACAGTGAGAAGAATGAACACCCCAAGGGGAACGGCAATCCGTACACCAAGAAAAATATTCCTCTGCTAAAATAGAATGGCCAGAGGAGACAGATAACTACTTTCACAAAGAGTAAAAAGCACACTTATAGAGAGGGGAAAATGGCATTAAAATAACTCTCGATAGTTTTTATAATTAAAAAATGTAATTCCGTGGGGTGCCTGGGTGCCATTAAGCCTCTGACTCTTGGTATTGGCTCAGGTCATGTTCTCATGGTTTGTGAGATCAAGCCCCACATGTGGCTCTGTGCCTGGGATTCTCTCTCCTTCTCTCTCTCTCTGCCTCTCGCCTGCTCACATGCTCTCTCTCAAAATAAACATTTTTTAATTAAAAAACTAAAAAACGTAATTTCTCAGTGGAGGCAAGGGTGGTCTCAGATAAAGAAGTCTCACAAACAGTTCGACAAATGCCGAATGAGTAGTCTTGATTCTAAAAATTAGCTGATCATTAAACTCTCCTGAGATGCCTGTGAAAGACACAGATTTTTCAACTTCCTCAGTCCCAAGTTTGAAACTCTAGAAGTAGAACCACAGAAGCTGCATTTCTGTTGGAAGTGGGCCATGGCTTTGCTTGATGGGTCCCAGTTACAGGGAACTGTGAAGAGGAGAGGCGGATGTTGAGGGTGAAGGCAGATGTTGAATGAGGCTGTGGGGGCTGTGAACGGTGGGCTGAATTGAGAAATGGTGGCTTACAAATAAATATGAAACAAAGATCGATGAACACTTTGTTTGCATGATACCAACTTTTCACCGGGACTAGTCACAAAGTTGTCAAAATTATAGATCCAATATCAAGTCTAAAACATCCAGATGTCTAATTCCAGTCTTTAAAGAAAGTAAAGCAGATCAGATAAATAAGAAGTTGAAATACTGTACTTTTGCAAAGTTCAAAAAGCCTGGGTTCCTCTAGGTCAATTCCCTCACTCTGTGTGGGAGAGTATGTTTCATAACTGAAATACACAAGTTAAATTCTGCAGTCTTACTTTTTTAACCATTGACGATGACAATGGCCCATTTGTCTCCCAATGTTCCATTTCGAGAAAGATGGATCGCTGTTTTGGCAAGGTACGAAAGAACAACAATAGGAATAAATGGAGTGCTCAGAAGACAAATGGGCAGTGGTTTGTCCAACTTGATAGAATCACCCTTGCATATTGTTCCTCCTCCTTTTCCTGAACTACTCCCACTAAGAGAGACAACTAAGAAGCCAAGTACTTCTTGGCTGTTTTCCTTTCAAACGGCAGCTTCCAGAGTCACTGATGTAAAATAACAGGAATCAAAGGATTTGTGGATCAAGAAGGATGGTTCCTGATAACTTCCAGGAGCCTGTTCCCTTGGAGCTGATTTTTTCCAGGAGATGTGATGGCTTGGAACTAATGCATTCAAAAACTTTCCCCATCACTTATTTACTGAAAGCAGCCAAGCCCACAAGGCTGACCTTGCTGCGGTTGTGAAACTCACAGCGCGACTGCTTCTTCAAGAGAAACACGCCCAACACTTCTCTACATCAGAATCACAGAATTCCAGTCTCAAGAAATGCTCTCCAACAAATGAAAAGCATTCTATCATCACATTTGGGACAACAGGCACGCACATACTGTCCCCTTTCAGGGGGCCGTGGGACACATTAGCATATCTGAGCTTCTGAGGCCCCACAGTAGAAAAAAAAAAATCACTTACCTCTCTAAGTCAGAATTTCCTAACTTATTTAACTGCTTATGTCAGTTTGCTATGGCTGACTTTGGAAAGTACCACCAACTATGTGGTTGAAACAACAGAAATTTATTATCTCATAGTCCTGGAGGCCAGAAGTCCAAGAAGAAGGTGTTATTTCATTTCCTCTGAGGCTCGTGAGGGAAGGTTCTGTTCCAAGCCCTCTCCTTGGCTTGTAGATGGCCAACTTCATGTTCACAAGGTATTCTCAATGTGTATATATGTCCAAATTTCCTTTTTTCATAAGGACCCTAGTCGTATCGGATTACAGCCCATTCTAACTTGATTAGCTCCGCAAAGACCCCATCTCCACATTAAGGTCACATCCTGAGGTGCCGGGAGTTAGGACTCATGCATGAACTTGGGAATGGTAGGGACACTATTCAACCCATTACACCACTCAACCCCTTTACAAATGTCATCTTAATGCCTGCAGCACACATTTGGGGAAATGCAACCATGGCCCCACTGGCATCTGGCTTGCCTTCAGCAGTTCCCAAGTACCATTTGCAGAATAAACACAGAATCACTGGGTAGGGGGTGGGGGATAAAATTCTAGATCATTGGGTCTCACCTCCAGAGATTGAAATCCACTAGATCAAGAGAGGAACTCAGGCGCTTGGAATTGTGAAACCTTCCCAGAATCAGACCTATAACCAGATTGGATTTCTACAGCCATTTAGCACTCTCTTATCATTTTTAGGCTTGATTTGGGCAGAAACCTCAGAATAGCTGCATAATAACTGTTTTCTCTTTAAAAAGTATGAATATAGGATTGTTTCCTTATCTGGTTTTATCACATCTGGTATCTGCCTCCATCGTGATACAAACGGATATGATGTGTGTAGAGACCGTGCCTCATTCAACTTTTCATTCTCAGTGTCTACTGGAGAGCCGACACACACTGAGCACTCCGTACATGTTTACTGAATGAGTAAGTACCGAAAGCAATGCACATGAATATGTACAGTTGTTTTATTGTTAAAAAAAATTCTTGATGTTGATATATCGATATTCTTGGGAGATTTCATCTACTCAAGATTAGTCAACTCAAGATTCATCTACTATTGGGGCGCCTGGGTGGTTCAGTCGGTTAAGCATCTGACTTCGGCTCAGGTCGTGATCTCATGGTTTGTAGGTTCGAGCCCCTGACAGCTAGCTAAGAGCCTGGAGCCTGCTTCAGATTCTGTATCTCCCTCTCTCTCTGACCCTCCCCTGTTCATGCTGTCTCTCTCTCTCTCTCTCTCTCTCAGAAATAAATAAAACATTAAAAAAAAGTTAACAAAAAAAGATTCATCTACTACTACGATCTTAGATTTCATCGAAGGTTTTGAAACATAACCCACACAAACCTCCCTCACCTCCCCCTTTTTGCTGCAGCTGAACAGACTGGAATCTTGGGTTTTTGGGACACTTCATAGTTTTTGTAGCCTCAGGGGGTTTTGTACTGCTATATTGAGATTCCTCTCTCTGCTCTCTTCCTCTACCCCACCCCCAACTGCCCACCACTAATTCCAAACTAATGTTTGTCCCCCGCCTCCCCGCTTTCAAATTTGGATTGTGGCCCTGTTAAGCATTTCCCTACAATGCTTTGCTTTTCCTTGGAGACATGGAACATACTTGTAAAAATTAGTTCAGAAGCCACTCTCCTTGCCAGACTCGAAACTACATGAGAGTAGGCTTCAGGTTCTTTGGGTTCATTTTTGAAACTACAGAAACCTGCACAAAGTAGTTCAAATATGGATTGAGTAATTGTGTACTTTATGGTGGTAACGCTTTTTTCTGTACCATGAAACCAGGAGCTTCTGTAGAATAGGGACTAAGTTTAATTCATTTTTTTCTATTTTTGGCACCTGGCACAGTGCCTGGAAGACAGAATGTTTTCATTAAATTTCCTTAAAATTGTTAAGGCTCTTGTTTATTTGTGTCTTTGTTTACTTTTGCCTAGATGAAAGCCTGGGATAGAAATTTAGGACAAGGGTAGATGTTGATGAGAGTGTAAAAATAGATTTGTTCTTTCTTGTCATTAAAACTCAAACTTAAAATATCTTTAAAATAAAAATAAAGCAGAATAACAGGGACTATTTACTGGAGCCAAGACACCCCAGACAACCAATATGCTTCTAAAAAAACAAAAGGTAACAGTAAATGAAATAACAGTTTAAAAGTCAATCTTAAGATTGCCAAGATCATTTCAAATATAGCTCTTGGCAGTCATCTTCTTATGGAGAAACTGGAGTGTTTGTCGGCTGGTGATTCCACCAGGTCACTATTTCCTAAGGCAGTGGAGACACGCACAGCCACTGGACACTGGGACCACGGCAGTGACCAGACTTCAAGTCCACTAAGTGATTGGAACTCTACGTGGTGTACGTCTCTCTTCCTGAAGATGCATGACTCTCATAATGTTTTGTTTTTTCAGTGTCAACCTGCAGTGGTCAAGCTCTTTCTTCCCATGATATCGAAAATTGGCTTCCTGGTAACTCACTGTCCCTCTTTCTAGGCAACTGTGGAAAATAAGGGGAATGGGCTTCTGTTTCCTAAGGAAGGTGGAAAGGTGTCTTTTTTCCCCCCTTTCCGATATCTCCAGTGTAGGGAGTTGGTCACAAGGGAGTGGAGGAGAAATTTTACATTGGACCAAATGGTCTGCTTAGAAGGAAAGAGATTGTGATTCCATTTATTTTCCTTGAAGAAGAAATGGACTTTCAACATCTGTAATGGATTGGGATGATAGCAACTGAGGTCTCTTGGCAGTAAGAGGAACTAAAAAAGGGGGCTCCCTGTTAGGGAAATGGTTTCTAGACTAGTGATGAAGTCTGATCTTCAGGGCTTAGCGTTCTGGCACAGCGTGGCTGAGAATGGGAACATCTCCTGGTATCAATATGACAGCATTAGGAAAATGGCATGGCCTTTTGAGAGTCTGAGATCACCCTTACCTGAATTAACCACCAAGGCCCCGACCTGGGAAGGCCACCACCACAGCAATGGATACATGCTCACAGATTTTCCACTGAGATATTGTGAAACTCACAGCCACCTTTGGTGGGTCAAGCCCCCTGCTCTCTGCCACCTGGTGTCTCTAGGTAGCTCTGGCTTACCCCTTTGTTCTAGATTGGTTCCTGGGATTCTGGGTCAACACAAATAGAAGAGGAAAACCCCAAGGGAAAGAAAAGTGAAGCTTTTAGTGATGAGTTTAAATATATTTTTTTTAATGTTAGCTTTTTTTTTTTAATACTCCAGGCTGATGGATGGACTATTTTGACCACAGTGCCAAAGAATGAATTATTGGCATTGTAATCTTTTCTTATTACTGCCTTAACAAATTACCACAAACATAGTGGCTGAAAACAAGACAGATTCATTATTCTATAGTTCTGGAGGTCAGAAGTCTAAAATAAATCTTACTGGGCTAAAATTAAGGTGTTGTTTGGGACTGCATTGTTTCTGGAAGCTCTAAGGGAGAATCCATTTTGTTGCTTTTTTCATCTCTTAGATACTATCTACATTCTTTGCCTGGCTTCTCCCTCCATTTTCAACACCAGCAGGGTAGCATCTCCAAAATATCCCTGTTCTGGTACGTGGATGACTTAGCCAGTTAAGCTTCAGACTTCAGTTCAGGTAATGATCTCACAGTTTGTGAGTTGGAGCCCCACATCGAGTTGTCAGCACAGAGCTTGCTTCATATCCTCTGTCCCCTTCTCTCTCTGCCCCTCCCTTGCTTGTTCTCTCTCTCTCAAAAATAAATAAACATTTAACAAATTTTAAAAATATATCTTTCTCTCCCCACCCATTTCCAGTCACATTTTCTTCTGTTTTTTCAATCTGAGCCTACTGGGGCACGTGGGTGGCTCAGTTGGTTAAGCATCAGGCTCGGGCTCAGGTCATGATCTCACCGTCCATGAGTTCGAGACCCGTGTCAGGCTCTGTGTTGATGGCTCAGAGCCTGGAGCCTGCTTCGGATTCTCTGTCTCCCTCTCTGTCTCTGTTCCTCTCCTACTCATGCTCTGTCTGTCTGTCTCTCTCTCCCAAAAATAAACATTAATTTTTTTAAAAATCTGGGCCTACTGTCTCCTTCTTATAAGGACGCTTATGATTACACTGGACCCACACAGAAAATCAAGATATTTCCCTATCTCAAAGATCCATACCCTTCATCACATCCATAAAGTCCCTTTTGCCATGTAGGGTAACATACTCATAGACTCTAGGGGCTAGGGGGACATAGGCATCTTCAGTGTTGGGGGGGCAGGGAACAGGAGGATATTATTCAGGGTACCTTATGCACCCTTCATTAACTTAGCAATGAATGAATGGTCAGCACCCATCATTACCTGAGCAGATACAGCACTCACTGCTCAAGACAAGGAAAAGGGACCAACACTTAAGCGTGAAGCATCATAAACACAATGAACAAGACTTGGGGATCCTGGTTTGGGTAGATGGCATGGATATAAGTGCCATTAAGTGAAGTCAGAAACACAGGAGAAAGCTTCAGGAAAAAATATATGATTTTAGATATTCTTAGTTTGAGATATAGTATAGCATCAATTAAACTAATACCGGATACAAATGCAAACATCCTTATAACATCTGATCATATGTTATAATTTATAGGGGTTTAGTGTGTATACTGTTATGTATTATAAGCTAATATAGTTCAAATGAAGATCTATCTTGGCATTTAAGATACTGCAATATAGATAGGTTACACATCAATTCACTTCTCAAGTCTGCTTTGATCTCACACCAACCAAGATGCAGAAGTAATTTTTCGCCCGTTTCCATAAGAAACAGACACAACAGACCTAATGTGATCTCTGTAGTTTTTCCTGAAGATCTACAAGAAACTGTCCCAGTGCATGCACAGAACTCTTCCATGCCCCTCCCTTTTTTGCAGACTTCTCTCTCTGTTATTTGAAGATACGTTCCAACTCAAGCTCTGGAGATTTGCCTCAGAAAAGATATACTCTGGGGCACTTGGGTGGTTTAGTTGGTTAAGCATCTGACTTTGGTTCAGGTCATGATCTCAAGGTCCATGAGTTTTAGCACTGCGTCGGGCTCTGTGCTGACAGCTCAGAGCCTAGAGCCTGTTTCAAATTCTGTGTCTCCCTCTCTCTCTACCCACCCCTACACCCCCCTCTCTCAAAAACTAAATAAACATTAAAAAATTGAAAAAGAACAGATAGACTCTGAAGCCATTGATACAAATTTCAAGGTCTGCTTGCCCACTCTTTGAGTTCTGGGAGTCACTGGAAACTGTCGAGTGCTCTAAGTGGAAACCAGGTGGCAAATAGGAAGCATTTTGAGAAAATGCCTCAACAGATCACAAAAGCGAGGGACCTGCATCTCTATGGCTTTCTAATTTTTTTGTAGTTTATATTTTCATTCTGCATATTCACTTTTGAAACTGATTTTGAATTCATAATTTTATATTCTCTAAAAGAGCCCTCCAGATTCTTTAATCTTAAAGCTTTACAAAACCTATCTATTCTGTCTAAATGGATTTACAAAAGCATCAAAGATGGTCCTCCCCCATGAGGACTCTTGATACAGGACTCCTGTGTAATATTTTTGCATATAATTATGTATAATTAATTTTCCTGCACCTGTACCATTGTTGGCCAAAGTCGTCCATGTCCAGTTCGTTTTTGTGTTCCTGGTGCTCAAAAAGTTATCAGGTGTTCAGTCAGAATTTTACAAAAACGTATTGCTGTGGGGTGGATACAAATTAATTCTTACACATGATTTGGTCTAATGGATAAATTAAGGACTGGAGTCAGCATTAACTATGTAGTTGCTCTCACCATAATATTCACAGAAGAAATGGTATTCAAGGAGCATTGACAAGGTTAAAAAACAAGACTTCTCAGCAAACCCACATCCATCCTTCCTCCACACTGTGAGACCCTTGGGGAAGGTTCTCAACATTTAGTTGCCTGACTGCTTTGCCAGTGACCAGAAGGGACAACTTAAGGTACAAGCTTCTTTCTGATCACAGTTCAAGCCAGGGTCTCTGGTCCAGCTTTATTTATAAATATCAAGATTTACCAATAGCTAATATTTTGAACTCCCATCTGCCTCCTACTTCTGTTTGCCTGTTTTGCATAGCTTGTAGTGGAGGGGCTTCACCACCCTTAAACCAAAACAATTCCTTCCGAAACATAGGATGCTATGCTGTGGTGTTTGCGTTGTTAGGTCAGGAAATTCCTGCTCTGAGAGTTCCAGAGAAAGATCTGTTCAGATCTAAACACATTTCGGTGGGGGGAACCTCCAAGGTTAAGAGGTGGTTTTTGACTAGTAGTGCAATGAACAGGAAGGCAAAAAAAAAAAAAAGACCTCCAAAATTTAAGCAAAGGAAATGAAAAAAAAAAAAAAAAGGATCGAAGAGCAGCCCAGAGGAGGATCAGGCAATGGAAGCCTCCAGAAAAATTGGTGGGAGGACAGAACAGAACGGAGGGCCTGGAGGATTGTGGGGGAAAGAATGAAAAAAAAGCAGATACAAAATTTTAGCGCCTGAGAAATGGCCGGTCCCCTGAGGGTCAGAAGGGAGAGAAAAGTGGCAGAAGGTCGGCAAGTCGAATCAAAGAAAAGGGTAGAAATAAGGAGGAGGATTTGAAGGATTGCGCCCCGTGGGGGATGGGAGACACACATTTATGTGTCGTGTTAATGTTTTCTGTTAATGTTTTTCATCTAGTTCCTTTAAAATGTTAGTTTAGGACTTCTTTAAATAGTTCTAAACCAGCATCATTAGCTGGGAGTTATTACAAATCAAACATAAAAACCATCGCAAACAAGTGGGAATGTTCATACCCCTAATCAGAAAGGCCTGCGTTGTTGTTTCCAAATCCTGTCCCTAGGGACCATGAGAAGTGTTTAATGATAGTGTTTCCATAAAAGCCTGATTTAATACAATCACCACTCAGATCAAATGTGGGGAAAATTTTTTTTACAAAACGCTGTTTTCAAATCCAAGTCCCTCTTTGAAATTTAAAATCATATTCTAAGTCAATAGTTGGTATAAATTCTAAAGCAATGGAATGAACTAAATGAAGCAGCACATAAAAGATTTAAAAAGAAACACAGTAGAAAAAAAGACAAGCCAGAGTTTGGTTACATCTTCTCATAAAACACATCAGATCTCAAGCATATCAGTTCTGCACCCAATGGTTATGAGCTTTCGAGACTCAGTTTAAAAAAACTACCTAGGAGAAGGACATACTCAGTTAAGCGGTCAGGACCATTGTAGACCGCCCAGTTTAACCATGTGCTGGAAGTCTCCAAACTCTGCCCTCTGTGGTCACTAAAATGGTGTACGTCCTTAGAACCCATTGCCATTCACCATGGCTGATGGCTTTGCTGGTTTATGTGAAGATAAACATTCACTTCAACAGCAGAGCCTTCCTTTGTTTGATATGTGTTTGAAACTCTGCAGTTGGGAGATGTTTATGTTCGCATGAAAATAAATGTAAGCAAACCATATTATGGTAAATATCTCTCCAGCAAAAACAAATTCCCTCTTTTTACATAGAAAAAGGCAATGGCAAAATGCAGTTAATAGCCTTGGCTGGTTACATTGTAAAATTATCTGGAAGTTCTTTGAGCGTGCCCTAAGAAATGATTTAGTTTGGATTATTTCAGGGTATATTGTTCTTATAAAACTGGTTTGGGCAGTTGCATCTTTAATGAGGCTGATTAGATAAGAGGAACAAATCCTCTCTAGATTGAAAGCTGTCTCAACAAATGTGGAACACCATATTAATTTAATTAACCAATAGATTTATCCATACCCTGCCTTCTTCCAGAAAGGATTTAAGGCAGCTTAGCTAGTATGAAGGGCTGAAGGTATAGACACTCATGAAAGCCTCAGATTAGTATCTAGAGCATATAATGTGTCCAGATAGTTTTCAATTAACAGTGTGTTCATCTGAGCTTGGAAAGAGCTTTTAAACTGCAGTGAAACATCAACCAGCTTCGAACCTGCATTCTTAGTAAGCTGTTTTGTCATTTGGAAGCCTGCACAATGAACCTATTATTCCTTTAAAAAACGAAAAAAAGAAAGAAAGAAAGAAAAGTAACCTTCTGGTGTTGTTTTGTCCATCTTATCATCTTATCATTCAGCCGCCTATTCAGGATCATATGTGGGAAAGCATGTGTGTAAGATTGAGTCTTATACTCACTGCAGGAACTTCTTGGAAAAACATCCTTCTTAAATGGATAGCTATATAAAAGAGAGAGAGAGAGAAATTCTACGTCTATGGTGAAGTTGACTTTTTATTCATTATGTTTCAAATCTCCTGTTTAAAATTAAGAAACTCAAAGCAGACCATCTATGTAGATGTGTTCATACCCCATTTTTATGACAATGCCTGCTTAACTTAGATCGTTAGTGAATTCTTATAGTAAGAGGAATAGAATACTATCTTTAAAATGATCTGCTATGCCTCAATATCCCTTTGTTTTTGAGATGAATTTAAAGGGTGACAAAGACATCGATTTTGTACTGATTTATGCCAATATTACATGAACGTTAAGGGATAAGAATATTCAGAGTTCCCTGAATATATAAATATGCATGATCTGAGGCCCCAAGACAGAAATGAAAACAAATCTTTATTGAGTTGTAATCTCAAAACTGAAACAGACTATTCTGAAATCGTGTTAACTGGTATAATCCCAGTTTATACCCAGATTCTGTCTACAAGATGCAATGGGGTCAAATATCTCACGATTGCAGAATATGCGTTACATTATAGTTCCATTGACGGAAGTAAGTGTAAGAGCATTTACCGATGTGACAAACAATTGGTCAGATACTACTGGCCATTTAGAAGCCTCTTTGGATTTTTCATTAAATTTGATGACCACTGGTTAATTAAGAGTCCATTCTACTGTTACCAAATTATTCATGGTCCTTTGAATAATGAAAAAAAACACTTTACTTCAATGAAAAAAAAAACCAACAACAAATAAGCATGACCTCAAAAGTATGGGAATAACTATTGCAAACACAGTAATTTCTACAGGGTTTATCCCTACTTTATACCATTCAGCTTAACTATGGCCCAGGGTTCTATTACTAAGGAATAAGATGGGGTTGGGGAAAATGGCTATTGGAAAGCCAGTAGTGAACTCCATCCTCTAAGATGCTCAAACACATTAACGTACTCATCCCCATGCACGGAACAAGCTTCATTCATTTACTGTATCAGCTCAAAGCCTAGAGTCTTTGTGTGCTTTTTCTCTCTATCCGAGTCAGATGTGGCTACTATAAGACTAAAGGACAAGTTATTACTACCATTAAACCAAATATAAAATGGTAATGAAGGGAATAGGGTAACTGCAATTTTTTAAAAAATGAGGAGGGAGGAAAAGGAAATACAGGATTGTCACAGTTCCCCAGCAATGATCAAATTCTGCAGGGCAGAACTAGCACAGCCATGACAGGACCATGGCAATGATGAGGTTCGTTGTTGACCCAGCTGACAGCCCATGGTTCTAGTCCCTGGGAGTGTTTCCCTTGTCTACTGTCCCCTGTAGCCCTGACCCTGGTTACTCCAGGAAGTTCTTATTTGTTGCCACATTTCACAACCACAGGTGAGGTAGACATTGCACAGTAGTCCTTTCCTTGGGGTCCTAGTTTGAGGTGCCATAACAAAATACCATGGACTGGGTGGTTTGAACAACAGTCATTTGCTTCTCACATTTCTGGAGGCTGGGAAGTCCAAGTTTCAGGGGCCCAAATGGTCAGTTTCTGGTAAGGACATTTCTAGCTTATATATGGCCACATTTTAGCTGTGTTCTCACATAGTAGGGATGGGATAGAGAGAGGTAAAGGGATGGGGAGAGAGAGGGAGCTCTGGTACTTTCCTCTTCTTATAAGGACACTAATTCTTCATGAGAGCTCTACTTCATGACCTCATCTAAATCAAATCACCTCCCAAGGCCCCACAATCAATCACATTGGATGTTAGGGCCTCAACATATAAATTTTGAGGGGACACAAACATTAAATCCATAAGACTTGGGGTCACCTAGCTTCAGCACCCCACTTCTAGGTGGTATAGGTTTAGGGGCCTGGAAATCTACTTAGGGATTTTTATGGCACAGCTATGTTTCAGATTGGCTTGGGGTTTCTTTGGCCGTATGTTTCTCTCAAAAACAGAAGATTTTTTTAATTCTATTCGCTGATAGTGAGTTTCTGTGCAGGCAACCACAACCAAATATTTTATCTAAAATTAGTGTTTAAATCTGAAGACTTTCTTTCACCCACCAGATTCTGTGTGCTGTCATTCTCAAGTCCTGCAAAGATGGGCAGGTACCTTGAGTCCATCTGAAACAAAGGTGAGAACAGAGCAACCTAAATCCCACCTTGGTAGTAGCCCACCACCTGTGTGTGTGAGCAGCTCCTGCTAAGGAGGCTACTACCTAAACTGCTTTAGACTGGGGAGGGGGGGGGGTTGTAAAAATAGTTGACTTCCAACTCAACAAAACCATCAAGCACGAGATTCTGAAAGACCTAAATCACACAGATTTCAGGCAAAGAACACTTACCCAAGCAGAGCAGCATTTCTTTTTAACTCTTCTGCAGATTAGACAGCTCCAGCTTGAGGTCATCTCAACACACACTGGTATGTTGAATTTTGCCAGTTATCAGTCCTCAAGTGGCATGTCTCCTTTTAGGGAATGTGGGAAATCAAATGTGTCACTTGCAGCTCTGTTCAATGAGCTTCCCTTTCCTGTTTTCCTTCAGGGCAACCCCTGTGGCTACGGCAGGTCCATTTCCAGCTGCCATCAATGCATAGTGTGTAGAGTCATCTGGAAACGAGACTCAGTATTTTCTTCTTCTTCTCCAGCCAACTTGTCAGGGAGAGTGTCTGATGAAGTGTCTTGTCTGGGAGTGCATTGACGTAGAGCTGGTAGAAAAGGAAGAATAAGAACCCTGAAAGTGTGAGTTACCTGCCCATTCACTTACCCAAGTAGGGAAGCCTTTGAGCTCTCCTTAAACCAATTCTCGAATCAACTCACTGATGCAATACTAATTGGCTTCCTCAGCTTTATGGCCCAGACCGGTGCCATCAAATATGGCAGTCACTAGCCGTATGTGGTTACTGAGCATCTGAATGTGGTTTATTTGAATTGAACTGCGATAGAAGTGTGAAATGCACCTCAGACTTGGAAAACTTAGTACCAAAAAAAAAGTAAAATATTGCAATAATTTTTATTGATTACTTTTACTTGAGAAATTTGATGAAACTGTGAATTCAACCTACATTGTAATTCAGCAGCCCACTGGCTCAGCCTCTGTCCCTGATATTTGGCTGCTAGACATAAGAAATTGTTTGAAGGCAATCATTGAAATGCTATGGTTTATTAACCATGACTTGAATAGAGAATTTAAAGCTTTGCACCTGACATTTTTTTAAAGCAATTTAGTACAGTTACAAGAAGTCAGCACACCAACTTTCTATTCTTGGTTATAAAATATCCATAAATAGAATAAGTGCTAAAGTCTTATCACTTAGAGCTCTGCTGGCAACAATGTTAGCTTTATGAAAACAGAAAAGCATTGAAATGATAGTGAAAAACAAATACTTCATACAGATCCTTGATCAGCTCTAAAGCAACATTCCTAGGAGCGATGCCATTTCCATCAAGTGCCAGATTTTAGCAGCTTTCAGTTATCTGGGATGATATCTTTTTCTTTCTTTTTTCCCTCCCTACATAAATATCGATGCATAGTCAAATGTAATTTTGAAAATTTAAGTCATTACCAGAGGATATGGGATTATAATAGTATCGTTCTTCTTTATTCGGAAAGGATGACATTGCTGTTGGCTTTGGTTTTATATAAACATATATAGTATACATATATACTATACACAAACACACATATACGTACATGCACTATCGATGATATCACAGTTGCTATGTATATTATATATCAGCACATCTCAATCTGGTTGCATTTTCTGCCTTGCAAACACTATCAAGTCGTTTTGTGCATTTCCTGGAACCATAGGTGTGCGCTTAGGGGAGGAAATGAAGAAAAAAACAAAACTATTCCTCCTATTTAACTCCCATTCAAAACAACTGGGACTGGAATAAGATTGTCTGAAGACCATGCCTATAATCTTATCAAGCTGAGTGAGCCAAGTGAAATGCAAATCACACACTCTCAATACACACATTTTTTTCTTCATTCCTCATATAGGAAGAGAGGCATACTTAAAAATAGGGTATCAGTTGGGCTACCACCACTGTAATTCTTGGAGAAAATATCATCAGAAATGCAGCACCGAGAAAAGGTCAGTTTTCCATTTTATTCATTATCAGAAGAGTCACTTTTATGGCACAGAAAAGTCACTGGTTCTAAAATTTTACCTGACATCCTGTCACCTGGGGCCTATGGGGGCAGCAGGGGCTACTCGGGTGGAGGAGACTTGTTAAAACACAATCTGCTGAGTTTCAAGCCCAGAGTTTCAAGTCTGAGGTGGGACCCAAGAATGTGCATTTCTAATAAGTCTACAGGTAATGCTACTACTTTGGGCTTAGGGAACCCTACTTTGAGAACCACATCCTTAAGGTCTCATTGGAAAGGAAAATGTGACTTGAGATCACAAAAGGAAATTTTAATTTGAGATCCAGACTCCTAACCCATCCACCTCCTAGATTACCTCCTCTAGAGGTCCTGGCAATGCTGGGATACAGTAGATACTGTTTCAAACAATTTTTTTAATTTTATTTTTTTAAAGTTTATTTATTTTTGAGAGAGACAGAGCATGAGCAGGGGAGGGGCAGAGAGAGAGAGGGAGACACAGAATCTGAAACAGGCTCCAGGCTCTGAGCTGACAGCACAGAGCCTGACACGAGGCTTGAACTCACAGACTATGAGATCGTGACCTGAGCTGAAGTCGGATGCTTAACCAACTGAGGTTAAGGTGGCCCTCAAACAAATTTAAATAAGTGCAATTTATTCATCACTCCGTTAGAAGAAATAGGCTTGCAATAAGATTACCCATAGCAATCTTCACTGATAAAGAGTCAGTAAACACTATGTGATTTTTATTTTAATTCCTATGTTGACAAGAATCTCAATTTCTCTTCCCAATAGTGGAATCTAAGAATAACCAGCAGAAACACCCCAGAGAGCGATTCAAGGGATGGCACAGTTTAGACTGACTCATGGTGCTAAGGTGAAGTCAAGCTGGACAATTTCTTGCCCAGAGAAAAGGAATCTCTGAAACACAAAAACATGACAGTGATTCAGTTGTAGTTTTTGAGTGCGTACCATGTTCCCCACAAATAATAGTACTCCATATGCTTGTGTCATCGGCCCAGCTCATAGAAATTTTTCCAGTGGCATTTCTGATTCATTTGGTGACTTTCGATCTTCTTGGTCACAGAGTGGGGCAAGACCAATCAGCATGTCCCATATTTCTGGCCATGGTGATTGATCTAAGCAGGTGGTCAGGTGACCCACACAGGACCAGTAAGAATCTTCCCTGGGATATCGAGACTGAAATTCCAAAAGGGAAATTGCTTTTCATTTCAGCTCACACTGCTCGTGGGATGTCATCTGGGCTGATGCCAACTAGGTAAGTAGATATGTAAGTCAGGACTTAAACGGAGCGAGAAACCCTGGGATTAGAGGTAGAAAGGTAAAAATTTATGAGTGCAATTAGATAGCCATCCCCAAATTTATTTGTTTTTCTTCTTGGGTTCACATCTGGACTAAAATATTCGACTACCTCCATGATTGAATCTAACCATACAACTGAATTCTAGCCAGTACATGACAGATGCCATGGCAGGCCGAATCCATAAAACTCTCTTGTGCCTGATCATTCATACTCTTCCTGGCTTGTTACAAACAAATATGACAGCTATTATAGTGGCCTATAATAGGTAATATAGCTATTATATTAGCTAATAAAGGAATTATTTAATGCATAAGTATCACTTAAATGTGAGATTATAAGACATTTCCTAGGGAGCAGGTTTAGAGAGAGAACAGAAGTAATTTGGTGAAGCCTAATCCTGGAGATCCTTCAACATATGAAAATCAGGAAAAAGTATGGGTGCCTGGGTGGCTCAGTGGGTTGAGCATCCAACTCTTGCTTTCAGCTCAGGTCATGATCCCAGGGCTGTGGGATCGAGCCCCACATTGGGCTCTGCACTGAACATGGAGCCTGCTTATGCTTCTCTATCTCTCCCTCTGCCCTTTTTGCTGCTCATGCTCTCTCTTTATCCCTGTCTCTAAAAATAAATTTTAAATCAGGAAAAAAGGAAAATTAACCAATTAGTCTGAGAAAGATAATCTAGGTGAGTAGGAGAAAAGTCAAGGGGGCTGTGATTTTCTAGAACTAATGTGAAGAAAATGTTCAAGAAGAAATCATCTACGTACTCCATGCAGTCTCTGGGACCCTCTGTTTCTCCACCTCTTTTTTCACTTTTATGAGATACATCAGTATTCTTCCAAGAAATGTCTTATTTTTAAAAGTAATTGGAGTTCACTCCTTGTCAACCAAGCATCCTTGACTGTGGTAGGCACTCTCCAAGAAGGCCCGTGATTCCTGTTTACTGGTATTCATGCCTTGTATAATCTCCTGCCTTCTAGTATGCGCTGGTCTTACTGGTTCACTTCTAATGAATAGGTTTTAAAATTTCTGTTTTAAATTGTGGTTTTCACTTTGGGATGCCCTCTCTCATGTTCTCTTGAGTCAATGACCCTGGAGAACAACATTGCTATGTTATAAGGCAGCCCTGTGTTGAGTCTCATGTGATGAGGGATCTAGATTTGCCAACACCACATGAGTGAGCTTGGAAGTGGATCCTCCCATCCTAGATGAGCTTATGGATGAGACCTAAGTCCCATCCAACAACTTGAGTGAAACCTTGAGCCCCAATCACCAGTGAAGCCACCTCCAGACCTTGACCTATAGAAACTATAAGATAAGTATTATTTCAGCCATTAAGTCTTTGTGATAATTTGTTATGCAGCAATGGATAATAACACACTGACCAATACACTTGATAAGTACAGAGATAATCATTCCTATTAAATATAGAATATTTAATTTTATGAAAAATACCTAAGGAATAAACAGTATAAGAATATTTTTATTCTTATTTTTGCCTCTCTTAGAAATTATTTTATATGTAACAAGCCAGCCTGAACTTCCTAAAGGCGAGGTAATGCGTCCAAATACTTGCTGCTAGTTTGTGAAATCAAACCAATTTCATCTCTAAGTATAAGAGGTGTTTGGAGAGACTCTTGGTGGAACTTTATGAATGACTGAGAGTTCATATGTAGAAGTAACAGGAGAAATATCTGAAAAGGTAGGTTGGAATCAGACTAAGGAAGACCACTAAATATTAGGCTAAGGAGTTTTTATTAAATCTTAGATAATAGGAAGAAAGACTTTTAGTGAAAGGACGATATGAAGTGTTATTTGGGAAGATTTGTTTGAAGTCTATTTAAATGTGAAGATGCTAAAAGAAGAGGGACCTGTTAGCTGGTTCAGGCAAGTGGAAAGAAAGGAAAGGATGAGGCAATCCTCTAAATAAGAATCAACAAGACTTAGGTGACTTCGGCTCAGGTCATGATCTCACGGTTCGTGGGTTCGAGCCCTGCATCAGGCTCTGTGCTGAAAGCTAGCTCAGAGCCTGGAGCCTGCTTCACATTCTGTATCTCCCTCTCTCTCTGACCCTCTCCTGCTCTCTCTCTCTTTCTCAGAAATAAATAAAAGCATTAAAAAAATTTTTTTAAAAAAGAATCAAGACTAATTTAACCTAGCCGGGAGGAAAGGAAGTAATGAAAAAGAAGCCTATATGGTAAGGAGAATGGTCCCACCATCAACAAAAATAGGGAAGTCAAAAGAAGGACCGAGTTTGGCGGAACTGGGTAACGGGAAAGGGAAGATAAATGTCTCTGCATGGTTGGACTAGAGTTAACAGCACTGAATGCGAACATGTAGCTACAAATCAGGAGAAGTCTCGGCCAATTCGCAGCAAGACAAGTGAAATCTGTTGGGTCCATGGGTTTGCAAGGAGAGATGAAGACTAACAGTGTAGTAGACACTACTGGCTTTCAACTTCTGCTCCCACTTTGACCTTCTGAATCAAATTTTCCCTTCATTCAGGCATTACGCTACCTCCTGTCAGCCTTGAGATTCACTCACAGCTGTTCTCATGTCCAGGAGGTGGATCCTGATTAGTCTAAACCAATAACGGTCATTCCCATGCCTGTTAGGAATGTCCACAGGACACAAATCTAAGCAACAAGGTTTAAAAAGCTCACTGGGAAGCTCCTCAGGAGAGACAATGGTCTCCTGTGTTTTCCTCGGGAAGTTGTTCTCTCTCGGTCTTGATGTGAAGTCTGGAACAGCCCTGCCATCTTGGTCCCCTGAAGTGCCAGGCTTCATTGTGACGCGACCAGAAACCAAACCTTGGGAAGTTATTCAGATTCGGGGAACCGGAGGGGGAAACAAAGCCAGTGAAACACAGAGAAAGATTAGTCAGATGCTAGGAAGACAAAGAAAATCAAGTTAGGCTCTGAAGTCAAGGGATAGGGGGATTGAAAAGGGGCCAGGGATTTGGACAGGGTCATGCTGGGGTGAGATGGAACTTCCCAGTGGAGAGAAAGAGCGAGCCAGACCTGAGAACAACACAGGGAGACCGTCCTCCTTCCAGACCTACACATTCGACGACCTGCACTTGACAGAATTCCTGCGGTGATTCTGGGGTCAGCAAAAGGTGGCTCCTGAGCTATTAGACATAGTCTTTTCTAAAAAGGTAACATTCCTATCTGCTGGGCGAGTCATTCAAACACCAGCCTCAATCCAGCTATTGTTCAGATTCACCTTGTCCGTGTGAAAATACGGGTTCCAACGGACTTTGCTGCTTGAAATTAAGTGTGATCACCCTGGGCAGCGCAGGGAAGGCTGTAATTCAGATCCCCAAGACGAGAGGCCCCGAGGCGCGGGGAGCTGGGCGCAGCCCCCAGAAAAAGAGAAGGGGTTCTTTCTCTGGCATTTTCCCAGACGGGAGCCGGAATCCCACAGGAATGTTCTTTCCCTTCCATGATCCCTATTCCCTGCTTTCAGCATATTCTTCCCACTTCTCCCTTGGAGGGAGTATCTGGACCCTCGGGTGAGCGCCGCGTGACTTCTCGGGCTGTTGGAATTAACTAAAACTTACTCGGTCCCAGTAAATCTCCCCGGAGCCACCGCACAGCAGCTGTGAATTCCCGGCGTGGGACGTGGCCTCGGCTCCGAGAAGAGCTGGCGCGGTGCCCTCCCCGCCTTCACCCCATCCCGCCCCCCCGAGAGTCAGGGGACCCTGGACCGGTGCCGCCCGGGAGGCCCTTCTAAATACAGCTCTCCATCGAACCGTCTGGAAGATCTGCCACTTGGATTTCCCAGCGGTCTGGGCCGGGTCTGCAGTGAGGAAAGGTGAAGCCGACCAGAGACAGAGTTCAGAAGATGGCGATTAAACACAAACCTTGCTGGCTGTTGGGCGAGACGCGAGGCTTCAGAAAACGCAAATAAAATCACCCAGAAGATGCAGATAAAATGAACTGTTTCGGCAGTTCAGAAGGGAGAGCCGTGTTTGGTTGTGCAGTGGGGGCACCACGCTTTTCTGCTTTAACACGTTTGGGGGCGCTCAGCTTTTTGCAGCCTTTGCTCTGGGGGTGCGGGTGGTGGCGGAGGATGGGGGGTGGGGGTGTCCGGGGAGGGGACAGCGAGCTCAGAAACCGTTTACTGGCCAAAGATGCCTCTACTCTGCCCAAATTGTGTTTATTTGTTAAAAATATACTTCACTGTGTTGTGGCAAAGCTAAATCCCTCCTCCGCCCCCACGGAGACAGGGTGATTGGGTTTCGGGGTGAGGTGCCAGCGAGTGCTCTGGGGGGCATTAATGTGCCAGCTGCTCCCACAGCATTCATTTTCTTTCCAGTCCCCAGGCTGGTTTTACACTTTGTTTTTGTGTAAGGGAATCGGGATTAGTGGGTCTTTTGTTAGTCAAGGGGGAGAGGGAGAGAAGCAATTCCTTTGAGCTTCACACACATGGGCAGCCTGGCAAAGCTCAAAGCTTTGATTTACTTCTCACTCGCTGACTTTAAAAAAAAAAAAAAAAAATCCCCGCATCAGGGCTGCTCTGTTGTAAGCTTGTATGGCGATGGGTTGGGGTGGCTGGCGTTTCCAGATCTCAGTGAGCAGCCACGAGCCCTGGGTTTCATCTGAGCTCCATAAAGATAAAATGTTCCCAACCTGGTAAGAAGAGTGGGGAACTTTCTTCTACGTTGAAAGAAATGCCTCGTTATCGCCTGGCCAAAGCCTTTATTGGGTGGTCCTTGTCTGAGAGCTGAACAGAGCCTATGGCTTCCTGTGTGAGTCTTCGAAAGAATTAGTGCTATTTTTACCCACGAAGGCCGAGCTGCTACCAATGGCCAAAGTCCCCCTCACTGGCCAGCTTGTCCAGGGGGGTGACCTGCTGGAAGGACCCAAGGGAGTCTCTTCCACTAAGCAGATCACCCAGCCTCCGAAAGAAAGAGTGGCCTTTATCATGGCTCAACAGTCTCTTCAAATGGAATTGCTAAACACGTAGACACATGCACACACGCAGGCGCACACACATCGCATAACACATTTTTTTGGTTGGGTTTGTTTTTTTTTTTTTTGGTTGTTTTTTAAGACTGGGAACAAAATTACGAAGCAGAATTTCCCAATGAGCACTTCTCCCTTTTATTTTTAAGGACAGAGAAAGACAAAGTGAAAAAGGAGCCTCCCTGATCCTCCTTCCCTTCCCCCTCACAGCCCAGAATCAAAACACTATTCTGAGGATGGAGCAGAGGTGGAAGAGGTCAAGAAAATTAGGCCTCGTCTATTTACTGGCTCGGTTAGGAACTATTGTTGCTCAGCAGCTGTTCCAGGCTCAGCTTCTGAAGCTGGGCGAAGCCGGGCCTCTGCTAGCAGACGGGGGATGGAGTGTGGCACTGGCACCCACCCCGGGAAGGGGGGACATGGGGGGGGGGCAGTAACATCTAATATTTTTTGCACCTCAAGAATGATGGGCTTTGTTTCTCAGAAAGAGCGGAGGTCCTGTTTCTGGGTAGCTGTTATCAGAAACTGATTTTAATCAAACACAGTCGGACTGTGTGTGTGTGTGTGTGTGTGTGTGTGTGTCAGTGGAAGGAAGAAGAAAAGAGAAAGAGAGGATAAAGTCAAATCCATTCAACCTTTCATTTTGTATTTTTTTTAATGTAGAAAAAAACCTGAAAACCTTGCAGCCAAATGGAAAGCAGTAAAGTGCTTGAGAAAGACTTTATGACTAAGAAGGATTGCAATGGAAAATATGTAAAAAGAGAAGCTAAACCAGCTGGCTTATTTAATTTTGGCTTTCCCTCCTTTTTACTTTTTTTTCCCCTTCAGTTTAAACTGGGGAAAAATGTACTGTGTAAATATTCAGTGTTTTTCCTAGTATTTAGTCCTAACAAAACCCCTCACAGGACTTAGTTTAGTGGATCTCCGGGGATTGGGCGTGAACGTGACATTTCACCCCTAGGTTAGAGGCCACTTCCTGCTCCGATGTATAAGTAAAAGTTCTCCTATCCCATGGGTCTCCTGTGCTCAGGAGTGGAGGCGGCGGTCGGGGCTGGGAGGGTCAGGAATGGGGGTTGGGAGGGAAGCTCAATGACAATTATCCCTGACATTATTTTATTGTAAGAACACATATCTTCCCATTCCGGTTCCTATCCAAGAACTAAATTTCAAAATTATTCCAAAGTACACGTTAATTAACATATTTCCGGCGTATTAATTTATTCATGCATTCAGTAAATATCTTTTAAACCCTGTGTGTGCTCTGAGCATTGTGTTAAGTGCTGGGGAATTAGAGACCACTGAGATACACCCCCTGCCTTGTATGTCCTCGAACGGACATGAGAGGCAGGAATCCCGACCGACCATCACAATCTCAGAGAGCTCAGTGATGCAACAGAACAGGGAAAAGGGATGCTGCCTGGGGTGGGCATGGAAGGCTTTGGGAAGTGGTGACACTGGAAGTGAGCTAAGCAGGAGTATACCAGGAGACCAAGGCGAGGAAGAACATTCCAGGCAAAAGGAAAGGCCTTGTTTTCCCCTTGGGTAACTGGGCAAATCTGCGATGCTTTATTCTGATTGGGGTCCTCAGTAGCCAGGATGAAAACCTGAGTGGGGTGGGACAGAATTGGCTCATGCGGTTCAGAGTTCGAAACCAAGGAGCCCCCAAAGGCAGCATTCAGCTATGAAGGTAGATTTAACCCCAGTGGAAAATAATACCCACACAACATCCTAAAGGGACTGAGCAGAAAGGCAAAATCTAGCAGAAAGGCGGAAGCTGAAGGAGGCACAGGGTCAGGGCTGTGAGCCGGAGGGAGAAGCTGGAAGAAGCCTTTACAGAGCTGGAGGAGATTTTTTTTTAAATGTTTTTTTATTTATTTCTAGGAGAGAGAGAGAGAGAGAGACAGCGTGAGCAGGGGAGGGTCAGAGAGAGAGGGAGACACAGACTCAAGTAGGCTCCAGGCTCTGAGCTGGCAGTCAGCACAGAGCCCGACGCGGGGCCCGAACCCACAAACCGCAAGATCATGACCTAAGCGAAAGTCGGGCGCTTAACCGACTAGGCCACCCAGGCGCCCCTGGAGGGGATTTTTAAAGGCACCCTATGGGCCCTGTCTGGGGTGGAGGAGGGCAGTGTTAACGGCACAGACCCCGTTCTGGCAGTCAGGGAAACAAAAAGTAATGGCTTGTCAGGAAATTAAGGTTAGTCATCGATGTCCAGACAATTGAAAAAGATAGTAGAAAAGGGAGAGGGGCTTGATCCCATGTATCCTGAGATCATGACCTGAGCCAAAATTACAAGTTGGACAGGTAACCAACTGAGCCATTCAGGCGCCTCAATTTTTTTTATTTCCTTTCCGCTGAGAAGCCTTACAAAGTGTGCTCACTGGACCGAACCTTCCTCCCAGCTGGGATTTCCCCCAGGGTGCCAATGACACCACTGGCAATTACCACCACTGTGATGGTATATGGCACACAGACTGTGTCTTAAAGGTTTTTAGTACCTGTATGTTTATTTTTATATGAATTAGAGAAAATACGTAATTAGCATTTTCCCCTCCAAATTTGCATTTAAATTCTAGTTAGCTAACATATAGTGTAATATTGGTTTCAGGAGTAGAATTTAGTGATTCATCACTTACATACAACACCCAATGCTCATGGTGACAAGTGCCCTCCTTACTGCCCATCACCCACCTAGCCCATCCCCCACCCACCTCCCTCCATCAACTCTGTCTGTTCTCTATGTTAAGAGTCTTCTATGGTATGCTACCTTCTCTCTCTTTTTATCCCCTGGTGATTAACACTTTAAATCCAAAATTATACAGATACAAAAACTGCTGAAGATGAGGCTAACATATAGTACCATGGTGAGTTGATCTGTAGAAAAAAGTTAAGCAAATAGAAAAAAAGTGCTATATAGATAGCTATAAAAAAGTGCTATGTAGATAGAAAAAGAATGCTAGATAGCAAAAGTTGAGAAGGGGGTCTATAAAGGATTGAAGTTTGAAAATGTTGGCAATAAAAAACAATGGAGGAACCCTGATAAGTGTTAGTCATGAATTATATTCTAGAATGCTGTTCTCGGGTGGGAACTTGAGGTATTGGTTAAGGGGGAATTGCATTTACCTTCCAGAACCAGACTCTGCATAGTTTCCAGGTTCATGTTTCAATATAAACTCTAATTTAAACCCTAAAGTACTCAGACGATTCTTCAAGGATTTCCTTTTAGTAATTTGAAACATCCATGACTTTATTTTAATCTTGACCTTGACGTATATATTTAAGTAAATAATTTTGGTAAAAACGTTCAGGGGTCAAAATGATTTCCACTGGGTGCCTGGTTGGCTCAGTCAGTTAAGCATCTGACTTCACGTCATGATCTCATGGTTTGTGGGTTCAAACCCCATGTCAGGCTCTATGCTGACAACTCAGAGCCTGGAGCCTGCTTCAGATCCTCTGTCTCTCTCTCTCTCTCTGTCCCTCCCCTGCTTATGCTCTCACTCTCTCAAAAATAAATAAGTAAACATTTAAGAAAAATTTTTTAAATGACTTGCATGGTGTAATGAGTCACTAATTGTGTCTATTAAACGCTCCTAAGTCTGTGTCCTCATAATGGTTTAGTTCATTTTATCTACAGACACCCTGTTGCCTTATTTTTTTTTTACTATGTCTGGTACATTATGTATTAATATTTTAAAAAAATGTTTATTTATTTTTATTTTGAGAGACACAGAGAGAGAGCATGAACAGGGGAGAGGCAGAGAGAGAAAGAGAATCATAAGCATCTCGGTCAGTGCACAGAACCCAGGTGGGGCTTGATCCTATGTACCCTGAGATCATGACCTGAGCCAAAATTACAAGTTGGACACGTAACCGACTGAGTCATTCAGGCGCCCCAATTTTTTTTATTTCCTATATTTTGTTGTGCTTTGACATCGGGGGTCCTGTGGATTGAGGAGGACCTGCTCCTCCCAAGATTTGCTAATTCCTGGAGATACTAAACAATTTGCCTGCAGGTGCAGCTTTCTCCTGCAAACCAACCCCTCCAGAGCCCCTACTCTCCCTCATCTCCCGTTATCAGGCACCGTGGTCTTGGACACTAGCCTCTGCCCTTGATCGCCCCTGTATCCTGCCCAAATGATTCAAACTCTTTAATCCCAGACCTGCTCCGAAGCTCACTCTGCCTTGTCCATTTCTTCCCATGCAAACCAAAACAAATGCTGTTCCCTTCGCTCCCGCCTCCTGACCAACCTTGGTGCTTCTCCCTGTGACTCCGCCTGGCTTAGCGGCCTCACCTTCTTGTAAACTCTAAACAAAAAACTCTTTTCACAAACAGTTATCTCTATGTCTGTCATTTTACCGTACCTGATTAAAACAAAACCTCAGGTACCTTTGAAACATAAAAGAAACTCAATCGACAAATATTTGTTAAATGAATACGGCTACCCACAAATAACATGTTTCTCTTTTATTAAAATAGTTCTTGTGTGGCTAAAAGCCATTTACATTAGCTAGCTATGGTAATTGTACTAACATGCACCCAAGACCTGGATTGTGAGAAAGCTGAATACAGAGTAACTCACACGTTGCAAAAGGACATGAAAAAACTGTGGCCTGCAAGACGGTGTTGTTTCTTCGTTCCAGGAAGAAATCCAAAGAGGACTTTATGTCCAGCCAACACATCCATATTACTGTATCTTCCTGTGTGAAATGTTATTTTTTGTATGCCAGGGTAGATTAACTGCTGTAACAAATAACCCTAATCTCAATTGCATAAGACAATAAAAATGTATTTCCTAATCACTAAAATCCGACGCAGGTGTTCATAGTTGGACAACATTCCTGGCTGACCCCGAAATCAAGGATTCTTCCATCTTGCGATGCTGTCGTTTCAAAATGTGACCTCCAAGGTCACTAGAGAAGGTGGAAAATTATGGGAAAGGGGTATCAGCTACATACCCAACTTCACACCAAGTGTCTAGTAAAATGTCTACATACATTCTACTGCTCAGAAGTGGTCACATGTCCCCCTCGCCCCTTTACAGATGCGAGGGAATGGGGAAATACAGTCTCTGGCTGGTCAGCCACTTCCCAGCAACCCCTCTGGATGAGGGAAGAGGAGTTCAGAACTTTGTAAGTCAGCTAACCTGTTCCACCAGTTCGAGACATATATTATCTAGGACTGTATTGCAGTGATGGAGTAACTATGTGTTGGCCAAGTGGTAAGATAAGTCAATATTTCTTACTCATTGTGGGGTCATGAATTTGATAAAATTGATAGGCCGTCTCCCCAGAAAAGTATATAAACACAAGCAAACATGATTTTCATGGAATTTCAGAATCTTCATGGATTCCCCGAAGCCCATCCATTGGCATCACTAGAGGGTCATCAGCCTACACTTGTGGTGTAGTTGAGATTATTTAGCTTAGAGGTATATTTTGAATAGTGTTGTAAATCATGAGCCATGAACTACTTAATTCAGATTTGTTGCTAAATTGGGATCTAATTTTTTTAATGTTTATTTATTTGGGGGGGGGAGGGATGAGTGGGAAGGGCAAAGAGAGATAGACAAAGAATCTGAAGTAGACTCCACACTGCCAGCAGAGTCCAAGATGGCACTCCAACCCATGAACCGTGAGATTATGACCTGAACTGGAGTTGAATATTTAACCACCTGAGCCACCCAGGTGCCCTGAGGTCTAAAGTTTTAAAAATTTATTGTTAGAGAGGTGCCTGAGTGACTCAGTCAGTTAACCGTCCAACTTCAGCTCAGGTCATGACCTTATGGTTCATGGGTTTGAACCCTGCATCAAGCTCTGTGCTGACAGCTCAGATTCTGTGTCTCCCTATCTCTCTCTCTGCCCTTTCCCTACTTGCACTCTGTCTGTCTTTCTCTCAACAATAAATAAACATTAAAAAATGTTTAATAAAAATTTAAAAACTTAATTGTTAGAACTAAGAATCCAGATTATCAGTAGTGTGCTACTTTTAGAGGCTAGTTTTACACTGAGCAAAAATTTCTATCTTTATTACTACAAAAGATTTTATGTTGACATCTTGCCATCCTTTTGCCACTCTCTAATCCACTTCACATGCTAACCAGGGTGACGCCTAAAAGCTCAAATTTTGGCATGTCCCTTCTAAATATCTTTCAGCGAATAAGGACCTACATGTTTAAAATGGCATATAAGGCCTTGAGTAAATTGGCCCCACTTGCTTGTCACATTGTGTGCTGCTTTGCTTTTTGTACTCCCTCACATCTGCTTTTTCTTCCCTTCCTCCCACTTCAGGGCCTTTGCACATGCCTTTGCATCTTCTTTGAATTGTTTTGTCCTCATTCTTTATATAGTCAACTGCCACTTTTCCTTCAGATCTCAGTCCAACTGTCATTTCCTCAGAGAAGACTGCAGAGACACCAAATAAGTCAGTCTTCTGTATGTTCTCAAACTATGCTTTAAGTTTTTCTCCTAATGTTTATCACAGTTTATAACTATGCTTGCGAGGTTATTTGATTTGTCTCAGTCACTTCCACTAAAAGGTAAAATTAACAAGAGCAGAAACTGTGAGCATCTGGTACCACAACCCAGTACCTGACTTAGTGCATGGACTATAATTGGCATTCAGTAGTGCATGGGATGGATGGACAGACAGATGGATGGATGGATGGATGGATGGATGGATGGATGGATGGATGGATTGTGCCTATGTTTTGTTCTAGATGTTTAAAAAGAAAAAACTAAGTGAGAAAGAGTTTTTAAACCAAATTATTTTTTCATTCTGAGAAATGAACAGAAAAACCAAGTCAGGATTTTCTATGATTTTAAGGAGCTTTACAAGTAAACAGTGACTTTTACTGTGCTGTGTAGTATCTTCTGCTTTTAGATAATTTCTAATCCAGTAGGAGAAGCAAGTAGTAAAACATGTGCTCATCATTATTTTATATTGCCACAAAGAGAATGCCTCATTGATGGAATAAGAGCAGTGAAATGGGACTCTTATTTAAAAAACTGGTAAGGGGAACCTGGGTGGCTCAGTCGGTTACGCATCCGACTTCAGCTCAGGTCATGATCACATGGTTCATGAGTGTAAGCCCCATGTAGGGCTCTGTGCTGACAGCATGGAGCCCGGAGCCTGCTTCAGATTCTGTGTCTCCCTCTCTCTCTCTGCCCTCCCCCACTCACACTCTGTCACTCTCAAAAATAAATAAACATTAAAAAAATTTTTTTTTAAAAACTGGTGAGTAGGAAACTTTGGGGCAAATTCAGGAAGGCTTCCTGGGAACCATGCTTTTGGTTACAGTTTAAAGGTCTCTTATGACACTTTTTTTTTTAATACATTGGTACCTTGAGTACCAACAAAAGATTTTCCCCACATCTTGCTCCTCGGCTTTTCTGTTTTGTTGTCATAAAGGTAAAGCTATACTTATGAGAAAGACTGAGAAGGCAAGGATCAGGCTGGCATTCTAGTCCTCCAGCAAAGAACAGGACTTTCAACAGTAGTTTTGTCTCACACTTTATCCGAGAGATTTTATTATTTTTCAAAATATTCACTGTGTCTGCATACAGGATGATTTTTACATTCTTATCAGCTTTGGCCACGTGATTTCCTCTGGCAGGGGTCATGGCAGTGGAAATGACACGTGCAGAAGCTTTTGAGAGCCGTTGTGAAGTTCCACATCGGGCACAAGGGTCATCATGTTCCCAGATGGGATCTCAGATGAATCCCTAATTGAAGAGGATGAGGGACAGAGCCACAGTTGACCTCAGCCAACATGGAACATGAACAAAATATTAGCTTTCATATTGGTAAGGAACTGAAATTTGAGGGTCATTTATTCTGGCAGCATAACCCAGTAAAAGATGACTGATATGCTTTCCTTCACAATAATTAGATACCATTAAACTCAAATTTAGAGCTATATGCCTAATGAGAAAATGGTCATTTCCACTGGGGTGAGTCATCCATCAGTGTGGTCCAAGGGCACAGCTTTGGGAAGGTACCAATGTGGTTATGAGAGAATGGAATTCTCAACCATTGAAGTCAGTGGACTAACTTCTGTATTCACTTACTTCAAAGATATGGAAGCCACTTGCCTTGTAACTCTGCTGGAAGTGCGAAGGGGTCCCATTTTATTTTATTTTTTTTAATGTTTTATTTATTTGTTAGGAGAGAGAGAGAGAGAGACAGCGTGAGCAGGGGAGGGTCAGAGAGAGAGGGAGTCACAGACTGAAACAGGCTCCAGGCTCTGAGCTGGCAGTCAGCACAGAGCCCGATGCGGGGCTCGAACCCGCGAACCGCGAGATCATGACCTAAGCGAAAGTCGGACGCTTAACCGACTAAGCCACCCAGGTGCCCCAAAGGGGTCCCATTTTAGATATGGAGGAAAATTTGTACCAAGAGACTCCTAACAACTAGACAGGAAAGGAAGTAAAGGGGGAGAGATTTAGTGACTGATTTATACTGAGACAAGAATAGTCAGAGCTCATCATAATATCATTTTTAATAGTAACATCATATAGGAAAGCATAAAAGAAGCTCATTCAAGACAAAAAGAGTTTGTACAAATTGTCTAATTTCTTGCTTCATATTCCTGCCTCCTCCTCTTCCTCCATTCCTATTCCATTTCCCTTCTCTGTCTTCCTTTGCCTTTACCTCAAATCTACTCATAGCCACCTTTGGAAGATGCAAGGATGATAAATATAAGTAGATATAGAGTTATAGAGATGTTCCTTATTGAAAGCAAAAGATAAATGTTTTATTTATTTTTGAGAGAGAAAACTCAAGTGGAGGAAGGGCAGGGAGGGGTGGGGGTACAGAGAATCCAAAGCTGGCTCTGCTGAAAGCAGACAGCCCAATGGTGGGCTCGAACTCACCAACCATGAGATCATGATCTGAACTGAAGTCAGATGCTTAACTGACTGAGCAGCCCAGGTGCCCCACAAAAGATAAATTAAATCGACTTTTATTTCTAGGAGTTTAGTCCATAACTCTAAAATATTAAAAGAACTTGCTTAACCCTATAACTTCTACAGTTTGAAAAATCCTCCAAAACCCACTTGATATTTGAGGGGTTTTGACACCTTTTGTTAAGTACGCCAAAGTGTATTCACATTTCCCCAGGCCTGCCCAGCTACGAACAGCTTTAGCCCAAGCTTTCCCTGAGTACCTGCTAAGACCATAAATCCTATCTTCATATAGAGTTTGCACTTTAAAAGTGTGGATTCTTTTACTAAAGAGCCTTTTTGTCATGAGCTTTCTATCCCAAGGTCAGTTCCCCTCAAACACCCACATACACCTACTAATATTCCTGAATTTCAACTGTGGTGCACGTTACCAATTATTACTCCCTATTGTCAAGCAATACCACCCTTCCCCTAAACGTGCTGAGTTTCTTAAATAGTAAATAAAAGGTAAATATGCAAAGCTAAACTTATCATTTAATCACTTAAGTCACTCACTTTCTGGAAGATTCACATTGATTTTACACCATTCAGACACCTCAGTGTTCGGTTCCTGAGACACATTTTAAACCAGGAGTAGGAGCAGTTCAATTTATATGCCATGATGTCTGAATTTGCACAGCTTTTCTGGTAATCTGAGGAGTTATTCTGAGATACTTTCAGCAACTATTTTGCTTTATTTGTGTAGCTTTGTTATACAGTGAAGACAGCCCTGGATGTCGAGTTAAGAACTTAGGCACTTCTAGAAGGGTTTTTTATACAATATTTTTGTAACCTAACAAAAAACGTAAACGGTTTACAATTGCATGACCATGAGTGTGATGAACTGCTCTTTGTTCTGAATTGCTCTAGTTCAATGTAGAATAGTTATAATCAGATTGATCTGCATGAGAATTCAATGCTAATTATGTATACATGCAGAAGAGAGTTGATTTTCCATAATGGCTCTCTGGTTTAAAACCATCAAAAGAAAGGGAGTATTGCAAAATTCACCGCTCCAAAAATACTGCAGTCCATCAATTAAGCAATACATGAAGCATGTAATGATGATAATTTCTGGGTATGTCAACCGAGAAACAGGCAAGCTAGTTGTTAAGTTGCCTCCCCATAAGGATGATGATTGTGTCAGTGCTTGGGTAGGTCATTCCCTTCCCCAGCTCAAACTCTAAGGGAAGACAAAATGGATTTGCTGAGCTGGCTCTTTCCTTTAATGCCAGATGCCAAGTAAGCCAGTGTCTTAGGATATCTGTGCTATCAAACCCACAATGTTCCCAGTTTATGACTGGAGAGAACACCAAGTCACTGAAGGTTAGAACCTCAAGCGAAACTTTTAGACATATTTTTCATCCTATTTATTTTAACGATGTGATTATGAAGACCAAGAGAGATAGGCTAACGCGTCCAACACAATCACAAATCTGGTAATGACAAACACAGAGAAAGGACTTTGCCCATATCTGTTAACTCCTAACCCAGGGCTTTGGTCTCTGCCTTGTCACTGGGGAACCAACACTAGTTCTCAAAGCTGAGCCTAAGAATGATGAGCCTGAAATGCAAAGCTTTCCATCAGGATTCAGAACTGTAGAATGTCCCTTTGCAATCTTAAATCTGGTAGCAGTAATAAAAGTGAAGTCCTACTAAAGAAGTTTCAAGTATGTTCATTTCCTCCCCTGTGCTATAAAAAAATAAAAGACTTGCTAGTCATATATCAAGCTACGAAGAGAAGTCCATAAATTTTCTGCTCAGAGTAACCTTGCATTACTCTTGCCCATTCTGAATATTCCTTAAAGATGGAGAATTATACATGAGGTACAAAAGAGAAAGACATGGCTTTATCGTAAAATTATCTCTAACCAGATATACTGACCTAGTTCGACTTCTTCATATCAGATATTGCTAGAACTTAAATTTTTCTATTGTTAAATCTATATTATACTGGAATTGTTACTCAAATACGTATATCATGTGACCATAAAATATGAAACCGAATCTTGTAAACATCCTTAAGTGAATTCACACATACATAAGACCACTGCCAGATCAAGGAGACACCTGTTACTTATCAAGACACCACAAACTCCATGCTGCCACACATCAGCACAATTTTTGTTGTTGTTGTAGTATTTGCTTTTTTTGCAAATCACCTTCACAGCAACAGCCCTACACAATTAAATTTAATCTTATGATTACAGTCACACCCTGTGTTTCACCATAGCCATCTCACTTTTTTTTAATCACCCACATTTTCTTCAGACAGTTCCTGATTATTTCCTCCTATTAAAAAATAAATAGAATTTGTTGTCAAAGGGCAATGATCTGCTACTAATAAGTGTCATTTGGAAATAATATTAATCAGTTTTTCTTTAATATTTCAAGAAAATTGGATTCACCATGGCAAGAACACCAGAATAAGCTCATGGCCTTCCAATCTCTACTCCAGGAAAAGCCTGCTTTTGTCAGTATGAACACATTCTGGCACAGGTCTTGAAAATTGGTCTTTTTGACTTCAATAACCAACACCATACAGTTTACACTTCTACAAGTATATCTCTAAAATTTTTCTATAACGTGATTTGAAGCCAAAGCTGAAAGCATTCCGCTACACATATTAGACTATTATTTCTCTTATTCCTGGTGCAAAAAGGGCAGAAATATTTAAGCTGTAATGAATTTCAGCTGTTCAGTGAAGCCACCATGCCAACAAAGCTCAATTTACTAATACTTGAAAAATAAAGCCCCAAACGTGACTGCGTGTGTGTTGTGCGTGTGTGTGTGAATGTGTATATCTGAGGATTGTGGAGGGGGGACGTTCTTTGTGTCTACTTATTCTCAGTAAAAAGCTTTTTTCCACAGGTTCTAGGACAACTGTTGCAGCTAATCTATGCTGGAGCCCTGAGGGCATTCGGAGAGAGCAGAAGGCCTTTCATTTCCACTTTCTCATTAGCCTAGAGCCACCTCACCTCTTCCAAATACCCTGATTCCACATGGGCCTCAGAGGTTAGAAGCTTTTCTGTGAGCAGGCTTCTTTTCCACCTGGAGCCAGGGCTGCTGCCTGCACAGGAGAGAAAAGCTGTGGGCATCACATGAGAAAGGATGGCTCCCTCTTAGAACTACACCCTGAAAATCAGGAAAAAGAAAATGGGCATAGGAAAGTGAACCCATATGCCAGGCTGGTGGGCAATAGAATGTAGGAGAGGTCATCAGGTGGGGACGCTGGGATTGAATTCTGGCTTTAAGCTTACTTTGTGGACTTAGACGAGATCCATAAATTCTCTATGCCTCAGTTTCCTCGTCTTCAAAATGAGAATCATATTCCTTGCATTATAGGATTATTGGAACATTGTTTGGCACATGAGCATTCAATCAATATTAACTAAAATTATCATGAATGATTATCACCTACTGAGAGCTTGCTGCGTTTCTAAGAGCTCAGTTAGTGTTGCATGCACACTTGCCTTAGAATTCTTCGCATGAATTTCTACTTTCCAAAGTAAAATAAAATCTCAACCAGCTATTCAACAGTGATGTTTCCTCTCTTTGGTTAGCATAATCATTAGTTTATAGTACACATACATCTGCAATTCTCATTTCTTGTAATGGTAAATTTTACATACTTCTACGCACACGCAAATTCCTTGAATGTGTAAAATGAAAAGTTGGCAATCACGGAAACAAATTTATAGCCTTCGCTGACCCCTACCGCATCTGCGTTCTTTTCATTCTTCAGTGTCAGCCAAGGTGACTCACATCCTAGGAGAAAAAACAGAACAGAAGCCAGTCACGACAACCCATTCTACTCAACTCCTAATCATGGTTACTGAGCCAAATATACCCATGCTCTATGGCAGTGAGGAGGCTCATACCTCCAGCCGAGGGAGCCGCAGCCATGACAGCAGGGGTGAAATGCTGGCAACCTTCCTGGAGACTATGAGGGAGAGCAGTCCTACGTATGTCCAGAGCTGTCAGGGAGAAAATGGAGGGCCTATTTAAGGAACTGCGGCTTCGGTGGAAATGCCTCGTCGTTCTGTAAATGAAAGGGTGAGGTTTTCTTCCAACCTCCTTGGTAGCTTTCTTCAAGTTGTCTCAGCTCAGGGGCCTGAATCTAATTCCAGAGAGTTTTCATTTGTGCCATAAACCACGATAGGAGCAACAGGAATTCGGGCCCAGGAACGATTGCTAAATTGCAGCATCTCCAAATCATCTACTGATTTGGAGTGGGCCCCGCAAAGCCCACTTTGAAACCAGATTTGTAAAGGAGGTACAGTTTTGGAAGGGACCTCCAATCGTTTTTTTGTTTTGTTTTGTTTTGTTTTTGCATCACCGGGAAGATAGCTTTTCCATAATCCTTACTTTAAAAAATAATAATATAAGTCTCATGGGTTAATCTCCCTTGGGCAGGTCCCATTACTGGTATTTCAACTCCATGAGCAATTCAGCTGCAATAAATAAACTAAAGTGATGATGACAGTAATATTATAATGACCACACACCACTGCATTATCAACGTCTTTCTTTCATGCGGTACTTTATAAAGTGCTTTCTTATATGAAGATCTCTGTCCTCCCGCTCTTCCCGCTCTTTCCACCAACTCTGATAAAGAAGCATTCTCCGTAAGGCTGAGAAATGTCCAGTGGGATTATTTGGAAAGACATAATTGCAGCTACTGAGAAAGAGACTCAGTGTAATTAAGATTAAATTAGGATAAAATTGTTTTCCGAGATTGATAATTATACCCTGGGCTTTAAAAAAAAAAAAAAAAACCTGGTGCCTGTAACCTCACCCAGACCAAGGACAGCTACATTCCCATACATCTGCCACAGTGTTTTAGTGTTATCTAGGAGTATGGCCAATCATAGTTTTGTGAAAGTTTTTCTTATATTGGCACACAATTATAGTTATCTAAGATCATTTATGTATTTGCAAATGATAGCACTTACAAGCGCTTCCAGCTTCTATTGAGAGAATTAACTCATATGCCGTCGCTGAAAATGCTGTCTCCTCCCTCCGGGAAGTGTCATCTTGACTGCTTTCTCATCTAAACTGCTGTATCCCCTCACTTCCTTCTTTTACTGCAACCCAAACTAGACATCCAGTGCTCACCAATAGCAATAATCCCCTCTTCTTTCCAGGCATAGAGCTAGGATACAATTTTCCGCCTCCATTTTCCACCATAGGGCAGCACCTGTGACTCAGATCTTGACAACAAAACATAAGCAAAAGTGATGAGTGCCATCTCCAGTCCTGGGACATTAAAACATTTTCTACTCGCTATCCTTGCTTTCTTTCCTTGGCTGAATGGAGAAGACTCTGAGGCCCTTGAGTAGGTTGGTGGAAGGACTGGGGTCCCTGAATGACTGTACAGCAGAGTCTGTTCCACCTGACCCTGATTCCACACTGAGCTATGATATAAGCAAGAAATAAATTTTTGTTGTGTCAAGACATTGAGGTTTCACGGGGCAGTGGTGGGAGGAGGGCATCTGTTACAGAGACTAGCATTGTTCATCAAATATTGTTATTTCCTCACTTGCTTCTCTCTCTCCATTTCCACACTCATCTCACGTTTTCTTCTCTTCTTTCATTTATTCTGCACAGAATTACTGTGTGCTGGGAAAGGAGTCCATTGCACAGTAACAACGTTCAAAGTAACCCAAATGAATAATTAGCCACCTTATAATCTGATAAGTATAATTATTTAGGTATACTAATTATCTAGGAGAGATGTCAGAAAACTACGACCTCTCTTGGTAAATTACGTTTTGAGGGAACATAACCATGCTCATCCCTTTACATCTTATTCATGTAGTGACCTTAGAACTTGTAAGAAGGCACGAATGACCAGGAAAGCCTTGTAACCTGCAGCTTTCATGCTACACTGGCTGAGTTGAGTGTTAATGATAGAAACCAGCCCACAAAACTTAAATTCTTTTCTGGTTCTATATAGAAAAAATAAATATGGACTTCTGCTCTAAAGGATTCTGTAAAGGATTCTCAAAGGAGATGACACACAGCCAGATATTATTCAACAATGAAGCCTGGCAAGGAAGATTAGACTCTGATAAAGCCCTGGATAAAAAAATAAATCACTCAGCCTGACAGTGCTCTCCTTGCTCCAACTTCCAAACCATAGTGAGAAAGAGACAGTGGAGGAGAGGCAGACAAAAGGAACATAATGTATCATCTCTCACATTCTCATGATGCTCAAATTCCAGGGATACTTCAGATTTTGATTCAAAGGTGAATACAGCCTAACCTTCTCCAGCCTAACTACTGACAAGGTCAAAAATCTATGAAGGAAGTTGGGAATGTAGTTAGTCACAATTGAGTTCAATCTAGGAAAAGCTGCAGTTTAACACCAGCTCAACACCCCTCTAGAAGAGAGCTGAATTATTATTTCTCCACCCTAACCAAGAAGAAAGAATTTACATTCTCTGGGATAATAAACAAAACAACAAACAATATACCTCAATCTCCACTGCTCTTTTACACACAATATCCAGAAAACAATTTAAAAATTATGAGACATCCAAATAAACAGGAAAACTTGACCATATTTAAGAGAAAATATAGTCTAAAGAATGAGGCCAGCATATGATCAAATTGTTGGAGTTCACAGACAAAGATTTGAAAATACTAAATATATGAAAGAATTTACTGGAAAAGATAGATGTAATGGATGAAGAGATGGGTTTTTCTAGGATAGAAATAGAAATACTAAAAAATACCATATGAAATACTAAGTAGAAATACTAAAAAACACCAAATGAAAAAAAAATGATAGAATTAAAAACACAATATCTAAAATACTTTTAAAAATATTAAATTGGCTTAACAACAATAGGTTAATCATTCATGTGTAGTGTTCAGATTTCCTGCTATGTGGAGAAAAATTGACTAATAGCCTGACTACCATTTCTCTGGATCTATCGTGGCATCCATGCTTCCGATAGGCTTCTCCCAGCCAATAGCGTGACAAAGGTATTAATGGGGACCATTCCTATAAGTCCTTGGACTTCTCTAGTGGGTGACTTTGGATTGAGAAATTCCCATCAACCTGGGAAAACTTGTTTACTTCTGTACGAAAGTCTAAATTTCCTATATAATCTTTCTTCCTTTCCCTTTTCCTCTGTTTCACAGGCATCAAACTTTACTTGTGGTCTGAAGGTTCTCTCTACCTGCTCCTACTCCCTCATCTTTTATCATTCACAGACATTGTCCCAATATGTCTTGGAAATCTAATCCCATCTTTGCATCCACTTCTTAGTGGATCCAAACTAACGCAAGAAGATTGTACCTTCTGAAGAAAGCATTAGTAAAATTAAAGACAGGTCAGTAGATGGATGCTTGAGTAGCTAAGTCAGGTACGCGACCGACTTCAGCTCAGGTCATGACCTCACGGTTGGTGGTTTCGAGCTCCACATTGGGCTATGTGCTGACAGCTCAGAGCCTAGAGCCTGCTTCATATTCTGCATTCTTTCTCTCTTTGTTCCTCCCCCCTCATGCTCTGTCTCTGTCTTTCTTTCTTTTTTTTTTTAACAAATAGTTTATTGTCAAATTATTTTCCACATAACACTCAGTGCTCATCCCCAAAGTGCCCTCCTCCATGCCCATCCCCCC